>NC_050581.1:96842661-97502661 GCF_011100635.1 Trichosurus vulpecula
CCTGGCACATTGTCAGTCCTCAATAAATGTTTTTTGATTGACTAATTTGTACTCCCAACACCTATCAGAGTATCTGGCACATATTAAACACTTAATAATTTTTTAATGTTTGACCGCCATTAAACTAGAGCATACCTATCCTCCAATAACCAATTCAAATGCTACCTCCCCCATAAAGGCATTCCCAGATCCTGCCCATCTGAAAGTGATTTCTCCCTTTTCTGCTCTCCTATTACTTTATACCTTTCTTACATGCTTGCTACATTCTAACCAGTATTATATTTTTACATGTATCTGTATACAAGTCTTTTTTCTTCCTATTAGACTGTAAAGTTTTGCATGGTGCTTAAAAACCTAAAGACTATAACTCCTCTATCTTTGTAGGTCCCCGACTACCCCTCCACAACCTACATTGCAACGACATTTTTCCCAGGAGGCTGAAGTGCCCCCAGGAATTAATATAAATTTGAACTTTAATAAAAAGATTATCAATTTTTAATAGAGGATCAAAATAGAACTTTCACTATCTATTCTCTTAGTTAACTTTTTGCAGCAAAATTGTCTTTATTGACAAAGTATTAAAAGGCCTGCTTTTATGCAACTACATTCAATTTTTGAAATTCGTATTCTCAGTTAGGTTTCTACTTCCTCTCACATCCATTGAGGCCTTAAAATTGGTGTTTCAAAACAACTACAATGGCAGTTGGTACTTCAAATAGTTTTTGACCAGAGGCACTGGGTTAACTTCACATATGGATTACACCATGTCATATTAGAGTTACACATATTACAATTTTATTTTAAATATAAAATAAAACTTCACTATTTTATAATTATGGTAGACAGAATACTGAGAGCATTTCTACTTGGGATTTTTATCTTTAGATATAAAGAAGAGCTGTATTTCAGAAAGATTAGCCAAAAGTTATATATCAAATCCCATTTATCATATAAGAATGAGAGATCCAGTAGGGTTAAGGAAAAATAACTTAGGTTGAATTTTCATCACATATTAAATCTTTATTTAATTTAAACCCTTTTGATGGTAAAAAGTCCGAGACAAGTCTAGTGCCTTTCATTCCTGCTCTAGGACAAGCTCTACCAAAACCTATAGGATTTTCTTTCTCCCTAGCTACTACTTGGTATGTACCTGTCAATTTTTACTGGGCTCACAGAGCATGAAACATAAAACTAGAACAGAGAACAAACAGCATCTGACTTAGAATCACAGGTAATAATCCTGTTCTCTAGGACTGCTCTCTTGATATAAGGCTTGCTGTCTTTGAATTCTCAATATCCACTGATTCTTACCACTTTCCTACATCTAAGCTTCTGGTCCTAGACAACTCATTGCAAAGAATAACAATCAAGACCCATTCCTTCTTCCCCCACAGCCCTACTGATGTATTTCCTGCTTGTGAGCCATCATATGACCTTAGTAGCAGACAGCTGATTCTACTTACCATAACCACAGCCCATGAAGATGAGTCATGAGAAATGGTTTAGAGCAGAGGTGTCAAGCATGCAGCCAAAAACACTCCAATGAGGACCAAATATAATTGGGAAATATTTAACAGATTAAAATGTAATTGGGAAATATTTAACAAAATAAATAAAAATACAATAAAGCTTTAAAAACATTGGCATTTTAAAACTAAGTCAATATGCAGATTAGTGGCCCCATTTCTATTTGAGTTTGACACCACTGGCTTACAGCTTGAGACTAGAGAAAGCAGGTATATATCTAGTATTGGGTCAACCTAAGATCCTATAATGATTTAGAACTAGAAGGGACTCTTTAGAGACCATCTGGTCCAACCAGCTCATTTTAAAGATGAGATGAAGTGACACACAAGTGACAGGTAAGCAGAACAGAAAGAATTCAAACGCAGATCCTGACTTCAAGTCTAGGGCTCTTACCAATATGCTGCTTCCTTGATCAAACAAACTAGGCCTTCTTAAACTTTTTCTACTCTCAACCCCTTCAGCGACCCATAGTTTAAGAAGTGCTGAACTAAACTATAGTGGATTCCAACTTCTTGAAACCAGTCCAGAAGCTTCTTTGCCCATGGCCTCAGAGTAGTCCCCTTACAGTTGTCTCTTAACTTCTCTGATCTCAAAACCCCAAGTCAAGGAATCAAGGATCCTGACCTTCTTTGCTCCCAGACCACTTTAACCCCCTCAGTACAAAGACCTACCACATCTAATCTCTATTTATCTTTTTGTCTTCTGCTACTGTCACCATAAGTGGATGTCAATTCTGTCATTCACTCCTTTTTCACACATGCTGGACTACAAAAAGATGTTTTCTTGGGTTTATTCATAAGGAATACAGAATACATATAAATTCAGAAATAACACACCAGGGAATACGAACTAAAAGTGTGTATAAAATGAAATTACCTAGGCTTATTTAGGGAGTGCCTAAACTTTCAAACCTCATCTTTAATTCAAGTTTCCCAAACTCAGCTCAGCTTTCACGATTCTTAGCCTAAAGCATACTCTGTAGTACCCAAATCTGAAAGGGGATAAAAAGAAGTATCATGTACAATTAAAGCTGTCCCCAGAACCCAGAAAATAGAGTAATTCAAACTGACATCCAGTCTTTCTCTCCCTACCTCCCAAAACCACACACACACACACACATACACACACACACACGCACACACACAATACACATGCATTGCCCAAAATATCAACTGCTCTATCCCTTGAAATGTCTACTTCAGGAAACAGTCTATATTAACTTAAGTGAAGATTTACTTAAAACCAGCCATACAAGTTACAACATAAAATTAATTCCCTATTTAACAATCATGTAATTTCAAAAATATGTGCCACATAACGAGATGCATTACATTTCATCCAAAGAATTCACCAACAAATGGCCAGCCTACTGTTACTGGTGATGAGCTTCTTTGCACTTAGCTAAAAGGATCCTTGGAAAACACAAAAAGACTATTGCTGGGACTGTATATGAAGTCCTTCCGGCATGGTAGAATTTGTCAAAGACCATGCTCCATTGCTGTGGCCTTTGAGAATCAATGGTAACTTCACAGCCACTATGATGCATCAGAATATAACTTATGGATAGGCAGGACAGGCAGATGTGAATGTGTATACATGCGCACGTGTGTATGTCTGTGTGCCTGTGTGTGTGCAGAGGCAGACATGTGGTAAGTTGACATGGATGGACTGCAATCTGCATTGTTGGAGAAAACTCCCAAGTCAATGAGATCACAGTTCTATATGAGCAGGAGTACAGTTTTCAAAGCACTTTCACATGTAAATTATCTTGTTTGGACCACACAACAACCTAGACTTTATTAGACTTTGTAGGCAGACTTGGAAATTGTGTCCCCATTCTATAGATGAAAAAACTGAGATATTAATGACATTCAGAATATGAGCAATTTTAAATCATATAACACTGTGTTCAATTAAAATGGGAGAATAAGGAAATTAGCTAGAAGCAACTGAATAAAAATCAGTCTTTTTCACCTTTGGTGAAAGAAAGAAAAAGGGAGAAAGGCACAGAATTATAGAAAGTGCAACAGATCTGGCATCCAAAGACAGAGGTTCAAATCCTGACAGTGCCACTATGCCAAGCTGTGGGACCACAGGCAAGTCACATGATCCATTCAAGCTGAAATTTTAATTCATAAATCAATAGAGGAGAAGTACATGGAATCAAAGGAGATAATTCTTTTCCAATAACAGGAAAGGAAAGTTACTTGAGGTACAACGTTTTTACTTTTGAAGAGGTTCAAAGATACAGAAGACATACAGTAATGCCTTATCTATCTGAAATCAATAGGAAATGGGATATGCAGCATATTTTCCAGCTAAATGAAATTTATGCCTTTCAAGTATTAATATTTTTAAAGACCTTTTTGGATGTAAATTCTTCTAAAATGTGGCATGCTTTCCTCTCTTCTGCAGCACAGCATACTGAAGGTAATTGTCTTTTCCTTGTTGATTCAAGAGCATCAGGAAAAAACATCAATTATCAAAATAGACTACAACATTATGATGACTTCAAGGGTTATTGAGGTATGGAAGGTTGTTTGTCCCTATACTGAATTTACCAAACTGCTGTGATTTTTTTAAGGCTATTTTTATAGTTCTTTCCCCTTTCTCATTAAGGCACCCAGGTCTTAGGAGGCTCATAATCTTCCTTTTTTCCAAAACTTCCCAAGAATACCACTCTACCAGGAATACTCTACCACTGACATTCATATATCTTCCCATTTTTATCAGCCACCTTTACCACAGACTACCAAACTGTAGGCACTGGGAATCTAGGCTAGGTATGAGACAATTCATTCGAAGATATATCTTATACTCCCTCCCAAACTCTACCCTAAAAATCAGAACCTATTCACAAGCATTCTAACCAAAAGCCAGTGGGTTTGTTTAGCTCAAATCTAGAATGGGCTAAGGCTAAAATTAGCTGGTTATTCAGAGGTATCAACCCAGATGGGGTGCTAAAGACCAAAACAATCTGATTCTTCAAAAGAAAAAAATGAAGATTCAGAATAAACATATTAGGTAAAAGATCTGTCAAATAGGAGCCTAACTTTTAGCTCTATTTACTCTATCACTATAGATGATATAAAATGAGAAGGTGGAAAGAAGGTTGGCTTGAGAGGCGAAAGATTTGAATCTAAATCTCATCTCTGCCACTTATTACATTAGGCAAGTCACTTAACTTCCCTAGGCCTCAGTTTATTTATCTATCAAATGAAGGGTTTGGATTGGATGACCTCTGAGGTGCCATACAGCTCTAGATCTATGATCTCTTTACTTGTTCTTTCTGCTTGTCAGAGCATCTGCCTCTAGTAGTCCTCAACCCTTTAATTTGCCATACCTAATCTGCTATAACCTGAAAAAAAATTACTAGCACTAATAGAATTCTGTTCAAATTAAGAGCATAGTATGTGAGCGAGAACCGTGGTTGTAAAAAAAATATGTGAACTGTAACATTTATTTTAACTGTTCAGGGTTTTTTTTTTTGTTTTGGGGGGGTTTTTGCTTACATTTCAGAAATCAAAATAAGGAGAGTATAAATCATGAAAAGAGACTGAATTTTAGCAAAAGTAAAGAATACTTTAATGGATCCATGATCTCGCTAATTTAGGTATTCACTTTACTAGTCTATACCACATATGTTTAGTACAGTTCATGTCTGGCTTTCCATAAATTCTTCATAAAGAATCTATTAAATACAATAAAAACCTTTCTTTGACCTTTTTAATATTTCAAACAAATTCCAGGGTCTCCATCTGTTTTCCCATCATTTTTGCTACATGAGCAGTCGACCTTTTCTTTTAATAATTTATGTCCTTTGTGGTGTGATAGGCTATGGACAGATATGAAGGAATGGTCAAAAGTTGAAGGGGAAAAGTTTCTAGGCTTTGGTGAGGACAAAATTGGGAAGTCCCTAAGCTATAGAGTAGATAGAACTACAAGGGACCAGGAATAAAGTGATGCTGATGGACAGCACCCTTCTATCATCCACTTAAGTCATCAAGAGCATAAAGGTTTCTTTGTTTCATATGTAACTTAAAGCGTTGGTTTGGTGACATAGTATCTAGCAGTGCCCCTGACATAAGAAACCACCAGCACAGGGGGCTTTGCATCTCCTCATAGTTGACAGTTCTCCCACAGCATGCCAGCCTTATATGGCCCAATGGCCACCATTGTAAATGTTTCCTATGTGGCGGAAAGGTAGACTGAAGGAAGAACTGGCATTCAACTGAACTAGAACTATCAACATATATCCTTTTCTGTATTCAGCACCTGTAGCCTTATTAGCTAAGTAAACCTATACTTTTGTAATCCACTTAATCCTATCAGGACAATCATTTGTGCTATCTGGATACCTGTGCTTCCAGAGCTGCCTAGGACAGGTGGTGTTTTATATATCACCTTGCACTCAAGCCATCGCTGGAAATGTGCTCCAGGCCTATATACACCCACAGGTGTATGGACTTAGTGTGGGATTTAGGGATGGAAGAGACTTTTGACATCCGGCCTCAGAGTTCTTAATTTTTTTATGTCATATACCCCCTTTGGCAGTCTAGGGAAGCCTATGGAGCCCTTCACAGAATCACATTAGTTGCCTATATTTCTAATTGAAGAAATGCTAAGTTTTAGTTAGAGGTGGTAAAAATGAATATGTAATTTTTTTTTCTTGTCCCAAGTTCACAGACCCCCCCCCCCGGAGCTTATACAAAAGCCCCTTAGGATTCATGGACCCCAGGATAAGAACTCTTGATTCAGCCCTACCCCTCTATTTCATGCAAATAAAGAACCTAAAGCCCAGAAAGGCTTAAGGCCACTTGTTCAAAGTCACAAGATGGCACAGAAAGCAGGGACATGATCCCAGGTCACCTGATGAGAACTCAAAATGAAAATAAACCAAAGATGATTCCACATACTTAGGAGAGAAAGGTCACCAAGAAGAGATTTTTACACAAGCTATCTATTTATAAGACAAAATCAAGATTCGGACACAGAAAATTTGGGGAGAAACATGGAAAGTTGTACTTGACATACTTGAGGCTAAAGGAAATGGGAAAACATTAAAAAGAGAGACAAAAAGAAAGGACAGTGCTATTAAAGGGTTTTTCTCTTTCCCTGTAGACAAAATTGAACATGTCCAAATATAGAATAAAAGGATTCTAGCCAAGCAAGACTGTCCTTTCTTTCTTAAGAAAGATATATACCCAAGATTTCTTATACAAAAAATGTAAAAGGCATCTCTCACACTGCTGACACAATAAGAATGATATCTTTCAAAACAATTCTTTGTTTAATTACCACTAGTCTGTAAAGAGGTAGGTCTTAAAACTGTGGATTAGGTGACTATTCCTTCCCAATCCTACCTATACTACCATAGCAACAATTACCATGAGCAAAGGTGGAAATAAACGTATTTCTTATTTAAAGAATCATAAAATTCATTTTTTAAGAAATATGATGTACTTACAATGGAAGGTTTTCAAAGGCATCTTCGAAGGTTTCCTGGAAAAAGAAAACAAATACAGTGGGTTTGCCATAATTAGAAGACACTGGTATTTAACGGTGAGGGGAAAAAAACAATTATTGAGCAAAACTCAGTAATTAAACTGTTTTAATACAAATCGTATTATTGATTACTCAATATCATCACTACTCAATGACTTTTTCCTGGGACCTTACTGGCCAAATACTAAAAACCACTAACATCACATGCATGTATTTAAATATAAAATCATTCTGCCTAGCCATAATTGTGAATGAGCAGGTTTCTCTTCTCATTTCTTTATGGTGTGACATGCACTTTAGATATTCAGAAAGCAAATTTCAAAGCATTCAGAAGATAGGTAAAAGAAGTCAACCCAGGAAGGACAGAAAACTCACAAGACTAAAATTCGGAATACACAAAGGGAAACACCAACAAATAGCAAAATATCAAGTTTTTTAATATGAATTTTCTTTAGATCTTTAAAATATGTTCACAATAACAAAAGTAATATAGTATAGAAGATAGATGGATAGACAGACAGACAGACAGCCTTGAGGCCAGGTCTCTAGTCCCATTTTTGACACACATTGGCTGTTTGAGACCCTGAGTAAATCTTTACTTTTAGTGGGCACGTCAGTACTCTAGGCAACTCTCTAAAACTCTAAGTTGCTGAGAAGCTATCAACTTGCATTGGTTTAGGGAGTTCAAGGTCACCTCCGTAGGTGACCTCCAATGGATGTTATCAATGTCTTGACTAAAATGATGTGCCCAGAATGGAACATCATGCTTCAAATGTGGTCTAAGTGAATAGCACCTTTATTTTAGTGCTTAATGTGGCCCAAGACCACATTGGCTTTATTGGTTGCCATTATAATACATACTGTTAACTCATACTGAGTTTGAGACTCACTAAAATTTCTAGAACTTTTTCCAGACAAAACTGTTATCTAGCCATAACTCCCTATCTTGTACTTGGGTTTGAAAAATCACCTTCAAAAGTATAAGATTTCATATGTATTTTTCATACATTGTATATGTTTACAGGTGTCCCCAAAGTCTTCATACAGTTTTAAAGTTTTGATCTTCACTAAGATTTTTAGTATATGCCATTTTTCATCTTATTCAACTCAAATCAATGTTCTAGCCTGACAAGATCTTTTTGAATCATAATCATATCTTCTGGTGTGTTAGTTTTGAGACATAAGACATAAAAAAAATGTAAGCAGAAATGACAAATGATTTTCCATCTCCCTGGTACATTACTGTACTTAGCATCACCTGTATTTAGTGTGATGTCTAACACACAATTGGTCCTTGATAAATAATACTTGCTCGTTGGTCAAATTCATGTGGTATTTAGGGAAATGATTCTTAGTCTGATTTTATTATCCCCCAAGACGTACAAGTGATTTCTCAAGAGGTATCATAAAATTCATGCTCATTTGCATTAAATTTTTAAATATCACACAGCAGTTTTAAGAAAGAAAAAAAAAGTACAATGTAAAAAATCAAAGATGACCCATGAATTTCTGAATAAGAAAATAATATTCCTGATAAGCACACAACCCATGTCTTTATCCAAGTCACTGATAAAAATGTTAAACAGCATATGGCCAAGCACAAATACCTAGGGCATTCTACCACAGACCTTCCAAGATGACATTTGAATCATTAATAACTTCTCTTCAAATTTAGACATCCAGCCATTTTTTAATCCACATAATTGTAGTATCCCCTAGCACACAGCTCTCCATATTTTCCACAAAAGTAGCATGAGAGACTTTATCAAATCTTTTCCTAAAATCCAGATGAAATGTATCTGCAGCATTCTCTTGGCCTAATAGAACAGTACTCAGTGTATAACTGCAATACTTGGGAAAGACTTAGAGGCTCTACCTGACTATAGGCTCAATATGGATGAACAGTATAGCACAACTGACTCTGTGGTACAAGTCCACTAACTCCTTTGTCAGTCACACATTCTAGGCTTTCCTGCCGCTCGCCTTGTAGTTTGCTTTATACCATTTTAACTTCGCAGAAATTTGTGATCAAGGTCAATCTTTGCTTTATTCCACTTCCCAATTATCAGTACCAATATGTTATTGCAGTAAGTCAGACTGATACATACCTTCCTGCTGCACCAGACTGATCTACAACCTCAAGAGAAAAGACCTTCCTCTGAGACCTTCCTCTGGGGGCAGCTAGGTGGCACACTGAGTAGAACACTAGCCCTGGAGTCAGGAGGACCTGGCCTCAGATGCTTGACACACTTACTAGCTGTGTGACCATGGGCAAGTCATTTAACCCCAATAGCCTTGCCTTCCCCCCTCCAAAAAAAAAAAAAAAAAGACCTTCCTCTGACCGGCCTCCCAGAGGCTACTGGAGCGATTTCCATTTGTGCCAAAAGGCAAATTCCACCTCCTGCTGCCAGGCTGATCTCCCAACCAGGATGTAGAGAACCTCTAGTGCAAAGAGAAGCAACCTTCCCTTTGACTTCAGGCTTTCCACCTCCTGCAGCACCTGTCCCTCGAGGGAAGAAGAAAATCAGTAGGGAGTAGGACTTCCATCACCTGCTGCAGTTTCCTACCTAATCTCCAGCCTTTGGAGTGAAAAGAAATAGTAAAATGGGGTCTCCCATCTGCCCATCTACCTTGTCTCCAGTCCACTTTAGGAAGAGGAATGGCACCTTTTACTCAATGAACACTCTCATACCTGGTTATACTCTATACACCCCAGTGATTCTGAACCCCTGTAGGTCACTACTCAAACCCCATTCCCCATCCACCAGCACCCAATTTCATATTTCCATCCCCCTCAACCTTTCTACCCCAAAGTTCCAATCAAATGCCACTCACTCCTTCTACTATGTCCTCGGGAATGCCCATTCCACAGGAACAAATTTGCCTTCATCCTAAATCTTTTCCTTTCCCACTCCTTCCATCTTCTAGTTTTACTGAAACTTGACTCTCCACTGATGACACAAGCCTCCCTGTGCACCCTTTCTCATTCATTCCTCTCAGCTTACTAATTGAAGCAGGGGAGTTGGAATACCTCTTAGTACCCATTGCCACTTCTAGGTTCTCCCCTTACTTCCATCACTCAGTAACCTCTCCTCCTTTGAGGCTCATGCAATTCATACATTCCCAATCAATATCCTAGTAAGCTGTTGGCTATAGACCTCCAAGTCATTCTCATTCCTTTCTCAAGGGGTTCAGTATCTGTCAATTCGGCACCTGGTACAAATTTTCTCTCTTCTCTAATTTCTACCCTCATATTTGAGGGCTTCAACATTCATACTGACTCTCCCTCAAACACCTTAACCACTCACTTCTTCAACCTAATTGTTCCCCATGACCTGTTGCTCCACCCCACCTCAGCTACACACAAAAATACACACAAAAAGCTTGCCTTTATCTAGAAAGGCACCACCTCCATATTCAAGAATTACAAAATCCCCTTATCTGACCATAATCTATTGGCTTTCCAATTCTCCCTCAGTCTTCCTTTTCCAAATCCTGTGGTTCATCCACACTATGACCTTCAATCCCTTGACCCTTCAGTTCTCTCAGGCCATCACCCCTGCACTAGCAAACAATTTTGTTTGCATCTCCAGGAGTAGCCTGAGTCATTTTTCCATTTAGTTGAGACTTCCTTTTATTTTCTTTTTTATTTATTAGGAGATTGGTATAGTTCTATTCATCCAATAATATATCAATTGATCACTGGACAAAAATTTCACATGTTCAATGCCAATAGTTAAGCTGACAGACAACTGTTTCTCTGACCATTTTCTTTTTTTAATAGTAACATTTTATTTTTCCCCAACTACATGTAAAAACAATTTTTAACATTCTGTTTTTAAGTTTTGAGTTCCAAATTCTATCCCTCCCTTCCCCCTCCCTGAGAGAGCAAGTAATCTTATATGGGTTATACATGTGCAATGTATTTATACATACATGTGCAATATATTTCCATATTAGTCATTTTGTGCAAGAGGAGAAGGAAGGAAGGAAGGAAGGAAGGAAGGAAGGAAGGAAGGAAGGAAGGAAGGAAGGAAGGAAGGAAGGAAGGAAGGAAGGAAGGAAGGAAGGAACGAAGGAAGGAAGGAAGGAAGGAAGGAAGGAAGGAAGGAAGGAAGGAAGGAAGGAAGACAAAGAGCGAGAAAAAATATGCTTCAGTCTGGATTCAGACAACATGAGAGTTCTTTCTCTGGAGGCAGATAGCATTTTTCATCCTAAATCCTTTGGGATTGGGACAGTCCTTTGGGATTGTCTTGGATAACTGTACTGCTGCAAATAGCCAAGTTATTCACAGTAATTCATCACAGAACACTGCTGTTACTGTATACAATGGTCTCCTGGTTCTGCTCACTTCACTTTGTATCAGTTCATGGACATCCTTCCAGGTTTTTCTGAAAATATTCCTGCTTGTCTTTTCTTACGGCACAATAATATTTCATTACAATCATATACCACAACTTGTTCAGCCATTCCCCAACTGAGGGGCATCCATTTCCAATTCTTACCTATCACAAAAAGAGCCGCTATAAAATATTTTTGGACAAATAGGTCCTTTTCTCTTTTTTTGATCTCTTTGGGATACAGACCCAGCAGTGGTACTACTGGATCAAAGGGTATACACAGTTTTATTGCCCTTTGAGCATAGTTCCAAATTGCTCTCCAAAATGGTTGGATCAGTTCACAATTCCAACAACAGTTCATAAGTGTCAGAAGGGGAATACACAGCAATAAAGACTAGGTTTTTATTTTGTTTCACTAATGAGTGGCCATGGCCATAGAAGTCATCACTTAGTAACCAAACTACTGGCAGTGGATTTTCTCTCTTCTTAACTAGGTTGGTCTTCAGACAGCAATTCAATCCTACTCCCATGAGCACACCTGAAACCTTTCCAGCTTGGCCAAACCTGCCAATGCAGGTTTGATTTATTTTTACAGAACTCAGCATCACCTTCACCCAATAAAGAATCTTCAAAGGACTTTTCTGAAGGAAAGAGATAATACTTTCACTTAAAGAAAAGATTACTGTATTTACTAACCTATTTTTCCTTTTACTTCAATAGTTTGAGAAAAATAAAGAAAAAATGTTCTTCATATAATTTTCTTCTTTTTCTTTCTTCTTAGCTAGTCTAAAGTAGGGACTATCCTCCCTAGAGAAGTTTTAAGCAACGTATACAGTATTTTGTTTCTGCCAGGGCAATAAGTGAAACTTTTAAAAAGGCTATTAGTAGCACAGCACCTTTCACAGAATAGGCACTCAAATATTTGTAGGAAGTTTTAGTCCCTGGTTAAAATGGGAACAGGAGAAAGAATTACTTAATCTAAGTGCTAAAAAGGAACTACGATCACCCAGTCCAAACTCTTCATTTTACAGGTGAAACAGATGGCAAAGGCCTGAGACTCAATGACTGCCCAAGGTCACATGGTAAGTTAGAAGCACAGCCAGATTCCTGTGTTCAGTGTTGTTCCCCTCGCTACCACACAGTAAGCCTTCATAATTTATTCCCTGTCAAGCAACCTCCGATCCTCCTCTCTTACTATCTGTTCTTTATCCCAATTTCTTAAGAGGAGTTAAAGGACTACAAGTCTTTTGGATAATTTTGGATAAGAATGGGGGGGGGGGGGGGTGGCGCAGGCTACAGGAGATAACTGCTTCTTCTACTTCATTAAATGTCATAATTACTACAAGATAGTAAAAACGATAGGAGATTCTATTAAAATCCACAAAACATTAACTATTTACCATGAAGAAGGTATCAAGGTATTAAAATATAAAGATGGATGACAGAAGCTAGGATTAGAGATAGAGTTGTTAATCATCTGCATAGAGTGAGAGTGAAGCCAAACAAATAAAATGAAATTGTTAAGAGAAAATGGTGTGGTAGTGGAATGAGGACCATCTATATCTTGCCACTGGACACAGACAGGTCCAGAGGAGAAAGTGAGGCTGGTGATTTTGCACAGCCTTCCTTCACTTAAATCCAACTGATTTACATGTCACAGCATCACCTCCCTGATGTAATGGTCCTCTTCCAGAATAAAGAACAAACAACAAGGGTTCAAATCCCAGCTCACTTCTTTTGTCTTAGACAGAATTGTTTCTTTTGGGAAGTGGTGAGGGTGAAAGTCAAACTGCAAAAGGTTAAGGAATAAGCAGGTAGTAAGCAAATATAGAACACTCCATGCAGAGGTTTAGCAGAAAACAGAAAGAAAGAGTAGATGATAGATAATTTGAAAGGGCAGCAATGTCAAGGGAAAGTATCTGGGGACAGTGAGAAAGACCTGAGTTTATCTACACACTCAAGCAAAAGAGCTAGTAAATAGGAATGATCAAAGGTGAATTAGACAGAAGCCGAGATGGCAGAGCAGTAGGAAGCAGTACCATGAGCTCTCTCCCACCAAAAAAAAAAAAAAAAAAGAAAGAAAGAAAAAATCCTCCAAACAGATCTAGAAAATGAACTAGATCAAATCCTAACAGGGAAAATCTAAGAAAAAGTCCAAGTCATTTTTCCAGCTTAAGTCAGCAAAAGGGAGGTAGGGAGGCAGCAAAAGGTATCGAACACCCCAGTAGAACTCTAGAGCTCTAGAAGAGGTTGTGTACCAAGGCAAGAGGATGTCCTAAACAGATTAAGGGAGGGATTATTCCTAAGCAAAACAAACTGCAAATGTACAGAAATATCCATAGCTCTTTTTGAGGTGGCAAAGAATGGAAATCTGAGGGAGCTCATCAATAGGGGAATGGATGAACAAGACAGTATATGAAGGTGATGGAATCCTACTGTGCTATAGGAAATGATGAAGGGGATGATTTCAGAAAAACCTTTAAAGATTTATATGAACTGATATAGAGTGAAGTGAAAAGAGCAAAGAAAAAATTTATACATCAATATTATAGTACAAGCAGTGTTGAAAGAATTAAGGATCAGCATAATAAACAACCAGAATTCTAAAGGATTAATGATAAAACATGCTACTAACATCCAAACAAAAAAGGAAAGAATTCAGAGTGCAAAATGAGACATACATACATATATATAATATATATACATACACACACATACATATATACATATACATATACATATACATATAGGACATGGCCAATGTGGGAAATTTGTTTTGCTTGACTACACATTTATAATGGGCTTTGCTCATTCTCAAGGCAGGGGATGACATTCCAAGCATAGGTTAGCTTCAGTAAGAAGGCAGACTGCCTCTTCCTCAAAAACAAATAGAAAGGAGAAAAAGAGAGGGTACTAAAAGATTTTGAGGTATAGAGGAAGGATAGAAGTTCACAAATGATCTAGATTATAATCAGCTATCACTGGTTGCTGTATAATTCTGGATTAGCCATTTGTTATTTAGTAGACATGGTTGAGGATCTTAAAGACTACTCTAAATCTGGGGCAGCTAGGTGGCACAGTGAGTAGAGCACCAGCCCTGGAGTCGGGAGGACCTGAGTTCAAATCCAGCCTCAGACACTTGACACATACTAGCTGTGTGACCTTGGGCAAGTCACTTAACCCCAATTGCCTGGACCTCACCCCTCCAAAAGGAAAGAAAAAAAAGGAAGAAAGAAAGACTACTCTAAATCTAAAGGCGGGGTGGAGATGAACCACATGCATATATTTACATCACTCTGGCCATGTTTTCGAGGATAAGAGTACAGTGGGAGAGGTAAGATGACAAAAACAATGGAAATATATGGTATTCACAGCAATAATTCCTTATCTAGTTTTATTCTATATAAAAGAATCCAAGTGATAACCAAAAATTCATGTTCATTTGTCTTAAATTTTTTCCAAGTTCATGGTATATGGCGCAAAAGAGGAGGGGAGAGAGAGAGAGAGAGAGAGGGGGGGGGGGAAAGAAAGAAAGAAAGAAAGAAAGAGAGAGAGAGAGAGAGAGAGAGAGAGAGAGAGAGAGAAAGAAAGAAAGAGAGAGAGAAAGGAAGGAAGGAAAGAAGGAAGGAAGGAAGGAAGGAAAAAAGAAAGAAAGAAAGGAAGGAAGGAAGGAAGAAAGAAAGAGGGAAAGAAAGGTATGATGCAAATGTCAAATATGAGCCACAAATCCCAAATGAGAGCACTTCCCTCAGGAAGTCATTATCCTCTACATTTGTTATTCCCCAACTTTCTCAGACATTATTAAGGCAGCCTTATCCTCTACAACTTACCTCTAGCGTATTATTCTCCTCAATAGCTAACTCCACAAAGTTTTGTGATAAGCTGCCACATGGGTCTTTATAGTTGTCCATTTTATGAGATCAATCAACTAGAAGACGTGCTAACGGACCTTTTTACTTGAATAAGCTATCCCTGATCCGATGTCCCTCAGCCTTCCACTCCAGCCTTCACTAAACATTCCGCTGCCTCTTCAACAATAAAGCTGTGGATTTAGAATAACAGAATCAAAGAACCCTAAGGCTGTAAAGAATGTTGAAAGGTCATAGAGTCTATTGATCACTTTTGCATTTGGCCACACTTGAACTATACACAACTAAATTTATCTACTTTTTAATCAGGAAGATGGAGGACATTCTATCATTTCTCCAGAATTAAAAGCAGCACAAATTTCTGAGAAGTAGCCTAGCATACTACAGAGATACATTCTGCAATCCTGGCTTCAATCCTGGTCTCTGACATGTACTAGCTGAGTCACTTAGTCTCACGGTGCTCAAGCCACCTCTCAAACCATAAGTGGTAAAGAAGGTGTCTGCTTGTCCTAGTAAAATGTCTCATCTGACAGTTCCTTTCACCAAGGAAATCAGAGGTCCAGTGCCCATCAATCAACTAAGTGCCTATGATGTACCAGGCCCTATCCTACAGCCCATGAATAAAAGCACAAAGAATGAAACAATCCCTAGTTGCAAGGAGCCTACATTCTAATGAGGGAATCAGCAATTACGTATACAAACATATAAGGTATAAAGATAAAGTGAATAAATATATCATTCAAATATAAGGTAGTTTGAGAAGAAGGCCACCAGTAGTCAAGGGGACCAGGAGAGGATTCATGCAGATGATGGTACCTGAGCTGCATCTTAAGGGAAGAGAGAACCTCAGACTCAGAGGCAGGAAGAAGAGGGACTAAAATATAACACCCTCTGTGTGGAGCATTCTTCATGTGGATCAGAGAGAAAACCAGCTTGATCGGATTGCCAAGTACCAGGCAGGGATGAGGGCGCGGTGGGGGTTGGGGGGGGCGTGGTGCTAACTTTGAATAAGTGTGGAAAGTTAAGTAGAAGTCAAGTGGTGGAGGTTTTTTTATGCTAAAACGAGGAGTTTATATTTTATCCTTTAGGAGTTCTTAACATTTTTTATGTCACGGATCCCTTTGGAAGCCTGGCGAAACTAAGGGACACCTTTTCATAATAATGTTTTTCAAAAAATAAAATAAAATATATAGGATTACAAAGGAGACCAATTACATTGCAATAAAGATGTCATTTTTTTCTTATCCAAGTTCATTGGCCTCTTGAAATCTGTCCATGAGCCCCAGATTAAGAACCCATAACCTAGAAGAAAGGGTATGTAGTTAAGAAATTTGTGTGTTTTGCATGTATGTGCCCTAAAATGTTACATAAATATAAATTGGTTGAAAAGATTTTGAGCGTCACAATCATCTGTATTGTTGTTGTTGTTCAGTTGTTTCAGTTATATCCAACTCTTCATGACCCCATTTGGGGTTTTCTTGACAAAGATCCTGCACTGGTTTGCCATTTACTTCTCCAGCTCATTTTACCAATGAGGAACCGAAGCAAAAAGGTTGAGTGATTTCCCAGGGTCACACAGCCAGCAAATGTCTGAGGACACATTTGAACTCAGGACGATGAGTCTTCCTGACTTCAGGCCCATCACTCTATCCACTGTGCCATCTAGCTGCCTTTCATCAAATATGAAAGCCTTCTTGTGACCCAAGGCAGCTGGTGATACAGCTGATAGAACAGTGGGCCTTGAGTCAAGATGTCCTGAGTTCAAATCCAGCCTCAGATAATTACTAGTTATGTGATCCTGGGCAAGGCACTTAAACTTCCTCAGCCCCAATTTCCTCAACTATAAAATGAGAATAATAACAGCACCTACTTCACAGTGTTTTTGTGAGGATCAAAACAAATGAAATAATATTTATATTTTTAAAGACTCTGAGTCCTACTCTATCTGCTATAAATGAGGCAGTATTTATAAAAAGCGTAGCACCTAGTACATAGTACCTAGCACACAGAAGGCACTATATAAATGCTTATTGACACCCTCTTCCCACCTTCCCCCTCCCTCTTCCCATTACTCTCCTATGTTACCATCTTATCTCTCCTACCTCCTTGTTAATGCCAGCCTTCTAAGAAGAATCTACACTTCCTATTTCCACTTGTTCCCTATCTTTGTTATTCCCCAACTTTCTCAGACCTCAACCTTTTTGATCTCTCCACAGCATTTGCTAACTGATGCTACCAAACAACAAATGCCCTCTTTTCTGATACCCTCTCTTCCCATGGCTTTGTGTGACCCAGGCTTCTTCTACTTTCTGCCTGATCCTTCCCCACAATTCCGCAAATTCATCTTTTCTTACCATCTCTTTTGTGCAAGCCACCCCTCCAGCCATGCCCAAAACAAGCTCACTCCCACACCACATCACAGCTCCTGAAGAAAGCCTTCCCTTCTTTCAGTACCTCGTTCTGGGGTTACCACCTCCATGATGCCCGAGGATCTTTGATGGGGTGCTACACTTCCCCTTAGCCTCTGCTTGGGTGCCTGTGCCTGAACTCCAGTTCTAAAATCACATCTCTCCCTAGCTTCAAAGCATTGGCCCTAGCAGTCTCTCTCTCTAGCTAAAGGGCAGCATGCCCCAAAGTTATCTCTGCTTCTTCCTCAATAAGAAGCTATGCCCAATTATAGATTGATTCTGGATGATATGCTGAGTCTAACATATATCCTAGACATAATCAAATGTTATACTCCCTTACATTAATCTTGTCTAACAAGACACATGATGGAGTCCACCTGGATATTCCCAGTCAGCCATGAACTTTTGGTGACTTAGTGACCAGCAAAAACCACACCTCCTCCTAGTCCCCCACCCCGGGCTATTTCCCAATGAACTCCGGGTAAGATACCTGCGCGGTAGACACAAAAAGTGCATGTTCCTTTAAGAACTGACCAGCCCTTAATCACGCCTTAACCACTCCCTAATCCCACCCCAAAACACCTAATTGACAGGTTTCATCCCTAAATCTTGTACTTAAACTTTCCCTGTAGCCCTGTGTGGTTGCAGGTTTCCTAAGTTATTTACATAAAGCGTAATAAATCCTTGCCTCCTTGATTTAAAGAAGGCTTGGGTCAGCAAATTCATTCCAGGCGACCTGGGAGCTTTGGTTTGGGATTCTTACATCCCTGGGGTTCATTGCTCCCTCAATATCTTCATATCTCTCTGGACCTCCCTCATAAATTCCACCATCATACAAGTTTAAAATGGCCTGTGTGTGACCTGTCTCATCCTCAGTTACTGAGCCTCAGATTCCCCCTGCGATGAATGATGAAGGGTTTGGGCTAGAAGAATGTTGAGGTCCTTCCTGTCTCTCTCTCTACCTTACAAACCTATGAAGAAGCAGTATTTCCATACCAAGTCATTGCCATTCCACACTTTGTTCTTCTGTCTCATCAATTCTTATTTTTGCTGGTCTCAGAGAATGAAGTAACAAGTACATACTGTTGTCGATAACTAGCTCAAATACCTTTCACAGCATGGTTCCTACGTTCAGAAAGAACCTGCCATTCAGAAATCTTGCTCAGAATGTATTACAGCCAGCCACCTTCCATGGCACTGGAACAGAACACTCAGTTATATGTTTCCTGACAGTGTTAGCTTTTTTATCTTTATACAAATTAAGTAAAAGAACCTTTTTACACCTGGGAACCTATATTCCCTAAATGCTTTAAAAAAAAAAAAAAGAGGAAAGGGGAGAACTGACTCAGAAATCAAACAATAACAATTATTCTCTTCAAGTAACCTATAATAAATTTTTCACACACTCAAAGAGTTCTGATACCAAAGGTTATCTCATTTAAAATACTTGCTGAACAACTTAGACTGACAGAAAGTAACTGGGCTCCTATCAGTCAACAAGCATTTACTGAACATCCACTATGTGCCAGCAACTATGCTAAGCCCTAGACACAAAGAAAAGAAAAATAATCCCTGCACTCAAAAACTTGCATTCTTGCTGGACTTGTGTTTCATTTTCCATTCTGTGGAATCCAGAGAATACTGGAGGTCAGTACCTTCTCTGCAATCTAGTCTGAGAGAGCTGCCTAGGGCATAGACAGGTTAGGCAAGTCACTTGCTCAGGGTCACAAAGCCAGTAGTGTCAGAGTGAAACTTGGACCCAGAACTACCTGGTTCCAAGGCTGGTTCTCAGATCCCCTAAGCCTCTTGCAGAGAGACATCATGTAAACAAAGAAGTACATACAAGATATACACACAAAGTCAATGGATGTTAACAGTAAAAGAAGAGGCTCTCATAGCTGATACATACTAATAGCTAATACGGAAAGTGACATTTGAGCTGAGTCCTAAAGAATGCTAGGGACTCTAAGAGGCAAAGAGTAAAAGGGGGAGCAGAAATTAATCCTCACATTTCCAAGAAATAAAAAATTCACAACAAGCAAGAGGTTTGCCTTTCAAGATTTAATTCAACAAATACATTTTTCTCTTTTTTGGTCAGGACTTATGGGTTTCATCAGTACCGAAACTCCCTCTACAATGCAGGCAATTGTTCTGCAACTTACAATCTTAAAAAATTATTTAAGGCACTGATGTATTAAGTGACTTGTTTGAGTCATAAGAACCAGTCTTTTTCAGAAGTGGCACTTAGGCCTATGCCTTGACTCTGTCTGAGTCCCACTCTTAGCTGCCACAACTGTGAACTATAACTGACAAAGATGATTGTGGTATACAAACTTAATCTATGGACTATTGAGAAATATCATTAACTGTGATGCTGGAAATATAAGTAAATAGTCTCTGTCCTCAAGAAACTGGCATTCTTTTGGAAAGAACAAGATGTATATATTTTATATTATATATATATTACATACACACACACACACAAAACAATGTATATACTAAATATGTTTTTACAAGATAAATACAGTTCCAACAACCTATTATCTAAACCTTCACCTCCTTTTCACCTTAACTAATCTGTTCCCAAAAAACTACAAAGGACAGATATCAGAGCTGCCAGATACAATACTTTCATCTTTTTTATAAGGAGTGAAAAAAAATACTGTTCCAAAATATTACTATAGAAGGAAAATAACTTCTCAATGTGACTTCTTAGAATCAGAATTTAGAGCTGAAGGCACATAGATACTGTGCATTATTTATATTGCAATAAAATACCATACCTATCAAATTGGAGCAGAAGCTGATGAATATCTTTTCCCCCAAAGCTAATTGCAGATTAGTATGAAGAGGAATCTGGAAGGCTGATCTAAGTAGGGCTGATAAGACAGCTACAGAGTTCTACAGCCTTTAAACTCAGCCAGGGAAGTCCTTGCCAGGTCATACTTTAAGAGTCCTGCCACTTTTATAGTTCTCTTTGTCCCTTTTCAACAAATAGTTCTTTACCTTCCATATTCCACCCACCATATCCTAACAACAGTTTCCACTTGTGACTTTTTTTAGATTGTTTATTTATTTTGTGTTTTTAGTTTTCAGCACTGATTTTCACAAGAGTTTGAATTACAAATTTTCTCCCCATTTCTACCCTCCTGCCCACTCCAAGATGGCATATATTCTGGTTGCCCTGTTCCCCAGTCAGCCCTCCCTTCTGTCACCCTACTCCCCCCCAAACCCTTTTCCCTTACTTTCTTGTAGGGCAAGATAGATTTCTATGCCCCATTGCCTGTATATCTTATTTCCTAGTTGCATGCAAAAACTTTTTTTTTTTGAACATCTGTTTTTTAAAACTTTGAGTTCCAAATTCTCTCCCCTCTTCCCTCCCCACCCACCCTCCCTAAGAAGGCAAGCAATTCAATATAGGCCATATAAATATCATTATGTAAAACCCTTCCACAATACTCATGTTGTGAAAGACTAACTGTATTTTGCTCCTTCCTATCCTATCTCCCTTTATTCAATTTTCTCCCTTGATCCTGTCCCTTTTCAAAAGTGTTTGCTTTTGATTACCTCCTCCCCCATCTGCCCTTGCTTCTATTGTCCCCCCTTTTTTATCTCCTTCCTCCTTCTTTCCTGTGGGGTAAGGTACCCAATTGAGTGTGTATGTTATTCCCTCCTCAGGTCAAATCCTATGAGAGCAAGATTCACTCATTCCCCCTCACCTGCCCCCTCTTCCCTTCCTACAGAACTGCTTTCTCTTGCCACTTTCATGTGAGATAATTTACCCCATTCTATCTCTCCCTTTGTCCCTCTCTCAATACATTCCTCTCTCATCCCTTAATTTGATTTCATTTTTTTAGATATCATCCCTTCATATTCAACTCACCTTGTGCCCTCTGTCTCTCCATATGTATATTCCCTTCAGCTACCCTAATACTGAGGTCTCATGAATTATACACATCATCTTTCCATGTAGGAATGTAAACAAAACAGTTCAACTTTAGTAAGTCCCTTATGATTTCTCTTTCTTGTTTACCTTGTCATGCTTCTCTTGATTCTTGTGGTTGAAAGTCAAATTTTCTATTCAGCTCTGGTCTTTTCACTGAGAAAGCCTGAAAGTCCTCTATTTTATTGAAAATCCATATTTTGCCTTGGAGCATATGCTCAGTTTTGCTAAGTAGGTGATTCTTGGTTTTAATCCTACCTCCACTGACCTCCAGAATATCATATTCCAAGCCCTTTGATCCCTTAATGTAGTAGCTGTTAGATCTTGTATTATCCTGATTGTGTTTCCACAGTACTCAAATTGTTTCTTTCTGGCTGCTTACAATATTTTCTCCTTGATCTGGGAGCTCTGGAATTTGGCGACAACATTCCTAGGAGTTTTCTTTTTGGGATCTTTTTGAGGAGGCGATAGGTGGATTCTTTCAATTTTTATTTTACCCTCTGGCTCTGGAATATCAGGGCAGTTTTCCTTGATACTTTCTTGGAAGATGATATCTACGCTCTTTTTTTGATCATGGCTTTCAGGTAGTCCAATAATTTTAAAATTGTCTCTCCTGGAGCTATTTTCCAGGTCAGTGGTTTTTCCAATGAGATATTTGACATTGTCTTCCAATGTGTTTTATAATATCTGTTTTATAATATCTTGATTTCTCATAAAGTCACTAAGCTTCCACTTGCTCCAATCTAATTTTTAAGGTAGTATTTTCTTCAGTGGTCTTTTGGACCTCCTTTTCCATTTGTCTAATTCTGCCTTTCAAGGCATTCTTCTCTTCATTGGCTTTTTGGAGCTCTTTTGCCATTTGAGTTAGTCTACTTTTTAAGGTGTTATTTTCTTCAGTATTTTTTTGGATCTCCTTTAGGAAGTCATTGACTTGTTTTTCACGGTTTTCTCACATCAGTTTCATTTCTCTTCCCAATTTTTCCTCTACTTTTCTAACTTGCTTTTCCAAATCCTTTTTGAGCTCTTCCATGGCCTGAGACCAGTTCATGTTTTTCTTGGAGGCTTTTGATGTAGGCTCTTTGACTTTGTTGACTTCTTCTGGCTGTATGTTTTGGTCTTCTTTGTCACCAAAGAAAGATTCCAAAGTCTGAGTCTGAATCTGAGTCCGTTTTCGCTGCCTGGCCATGTTCCCAGCCAACTTACTTGACCCTTGAGTTTTTCATCAGGATATGACTGCTTGTAGAGTATAGAGTACTTTGTCCCAAGCTTGAGGGGCTGCACTGTTGTTTTCAGAGTTTTTCTACACAGCAAGCCCTGCCACACCAACGCTACTCCTCCCCCAATAACTGCCAACCCAGACTGGACTCAGATCTAAGCTGGCTCTGCACTCCTGCTCAGATCTGCCACTTAATTCCTCCCACCAGATGGGCCTGAGGCCGGAAGCAGCTGCAGCAGTAGTTCTGTAGCTGCACCTTGTCCGCTGCCCCTGGGGCAGTGGCCAAACCAGGAACTGCTTTCACTCTGTCCCCTGCAGTTATTCCCACTAACCTTCTCTGTTGTCTTTGGTGTTTGTGGGTTGAGAAGTCTGGTAACTGCCACAGCTCACTGATTCAGGGTGCTAGGGCCTGTTCCTCCCGGCTCCCGGTCTAGTTGGTCCGAGTGCAGCTCTGCTCCCAGCTCCGTGCAATAGCCCCTTCCCAGTGACCATCCAGGCTGGGTTGGAGCCCTGCTTCCCTCTGCTATTTTGTGGGTTCTGCAGTTCTAGAATTTGTTCAGAGCCATTTTTATAGGTGTTTGGAAGACCTGGGGCGGGGGAGCTCTCGCAAGTCCCTGCTTTCCAGCCGCCATCTTGGCTTCCTCCACTTGTGACTTAAACTGATATCAACCTTCTACCTGGAATGTTCTCTGAATGTTAAAATAAACACAGCATATACCAGTCTGCAGTTGTAGAATGTCTATGATGTTAATTATTACACCACACTTCATTTTACACAAAGAGCAGAATATACATTATATAGGCAATATTTTGTGGTTTGTTGCTTACAGTTATTTGGAGAAAAGAATTTTTCTAAAAGTAACATTTCAGCCATCCTATACTTGAGCAATCATTTTCAAAGGAATTATTCCTAAATTTTCCTAATGCTTACTCTCTTTCTCATAAAATAGTAAACACTCATCTGCGATTTACACAATAGAGACTTACAATACCCATAAATCAAACCCTCATCTCTAGGAAGTATAAGACAAAAAAGGTGGTGTCTGGGCAAGTACAAGTGACTGGACATCAGAAAAGAGAAGCATGACAAAGGCCATTCTGAGGAGATATACACAAGTCATAAGCAAGTGAAACTCCCATTTTTCAGGTGTCAAACAATGGAAAATGGCAGCATCTTACAGCACAACCAAAAACAATTCTACCCTGATGTAGTAGCATTTTAAATTTGAAGATCTTTCTCACCCCTTAATAGGTCATGTGACCTGCTTATGTCACAGGAAGCCTAAGTTACATGGGGTGGGAGGAGCTTCCTAACAGGAAAAAGAAGTTATGTCACAGGAAACACTGAGAGAGAGAGAGAGCGCACAGTTATGACTGCTAATGGCCGCCGTCGTGATTGTCAGAATTGAACAGGGTGACTTAGCTGTACTGTGGGTTTGTTTTGGGGAAGACCTAACAGGGAGTCAGAGAGGTTTTGGGGTAGTGAGGCTCAATTGTGATATTGTGTATTGAATGCTTTACTGCTCTGACAGATTGGATAAATGGCTTGTGGGATATGGTTCTCCTGTCTCTGAATAAATGGTTTGCTTCTTCTACCTTCTATGTGGGGAGTCTCATATACTTTGCAATACAGAACTACATAGACATTTTGACAATTATCATCTACACTGTTATTATTGCCTTACTGATACACCTGAAAATGTTGCGATAGAAGACTCAAGCCAACCCACCTAATCAGTAAACTCAGGATCACAGAATCACAGATTAGAGCTGGAAGGGGAACCCTGGAGGGCACCAAGGTTAAGGGGTTTGCCCAGGATCATACAGTTAGCTACCAAGTATCTGAGGCAGGATTTATTTTGTTTCTTACTCTAAACCTAGCATTCAATTGGAGCCTAATTTGCTATGCAGTGGGGAGCTGTCCTCACACTGGCAGGTCTAGATTCCTAGAGAACTACCACTCTGTGGTTACAATTTAAACTCACTCAGAATCCCAGGGGAGCCCTGGTATTAAAGAATATACTCCTACATTCAACACTACACATCTTGAGCACTTGAGCAATGGTGTACTTCCAGTTGTGTGTAACCAGCTACTCACCATGATGACACCATTAGATCCGAAATGTAACCATTTACATAACAATAAAGGAAAAGCAATAATAATAAATGCACCACAGGTACTCGATATAAAGCAAATTCAGGAATAATCAATACATCATAGTCCACACATAAACCTAGTTCACATTCTCCTACCAATGCACTAAGTAACTGTGAAGAGAGTGGGCACATACTCACAAATACCTGGAAGGGACGTACATGCTAAAGAAAACCCAGCTGCTTGGGCTAACTCACAGGCCTTGATATCATTGGTCCATTCTGCAAACACCAATACCACAAAGCTGTTCCTCTTCGAACTAATCTCTTTCTAATCCTCACATCCTTGCTGGGCAAATTCTTTTGGACTCTAACAAGTGAAGACCTGACAAACTCTTTTAACTCCTAATCCCCACTAGAAGGGCACTGAGGAAGTGTTATGCTATTGCATAGGTTAGTTATTCCCTTAAACCAGAGAATGGCAAAGTTCAACAAGCAGACAAGCCCAGCCACCTCTTCATTAATCAGGATTCTTCGTCTGTCCAATCAGACATCGTTAAATCAATCCATCAGTAAATCGGCTCCAAATCCTCTACTGCCTCTTTCTACTTTTTTCTCTCTTGCTGGAGTAGTACACAAGAGGGCAACAAGTACCTAGGATGGTTTCACCTTTCTCCTATTGTAGATGAAAATAAAGGGCACCAATCAACAACTAGGAACTGAAGCTTTCTTATCATCTGAGTCTCCTACTGTGGTTTCCCTCAGAGCAGACTTTTCCATTCCCTTCTCAGGTCTCTCTCCTCCTCAGTTCTTCAATTTAACCTATTTCTTCACCATTCTAGCACCTGTCACTCAAATCAGAGCTTCCAGGTACTCAGGGAGTCTCTTTTCCTTTTATTTTTTATTTCATTTTGAACTAAATTACAAAAAGAAAAAAAAGAATATTTCCATGTACACAGTACAACGTAAAAAAAGATTCAATATAAAATCATGAATTTCCATTTCACAGTTTACTTTTTTTAATAAGCTATGTAATAAATACTACACATCATTTATAAAGCTACCATGCTTTTTTGTGCTTCCTTCTAAGTTTTCTTTTATTCTCACTGGTGTACTTTTCTCCCCCTCTCTCCCTCTCCACCCTACCCTGGAGAAGGCTAGCATGTGGGTGTGTGTGTCTGTGTGTAAAACAATACAATACATCCTTCTATTTATCAGTTCTTTCTCTAGATGTGGATAGCATCTTCCTTCATAGACTCTTTGTTGTTGATTTGAGTATTTATAATACTCAAAGTGATTTAGTGATTCAAAGTTGTTCTTAGAACATTATCGCTGTAACTATGTACAGCTTCTCTTGGTTCTGCTCATTTTAGTCTTCATTATTTCATGAGTCTTTCAATGTTTTTCTAAAATCAACCAACTCATCATTTCTTATAGCACAAAAGTACTCCATCACAATCATATGCCACAATTTGTTTAGCTAGTCCTCAACTGGCAAGTATAACCATCAATTTCCAGTTTTCTGCCACCACAAAGAGAGCTGCTATAAATATTTCATAAACACATAAATTCTTTTCCTTTTTCCCTAATCACCTTGGGAAACAGACCTAATTGCTAAGTCAAAGGGTATATACAGTTTTATACCTCATTGGGCCTAATTCCAGACTGTTCTCCAAATAGTTGGATGAGTTCACAAATCTAACAGTAAATTGGTGTCCCAATTTTTCCACATCCCCTCCAACATTAGTCGTTTTCCCCTTCTATCATTTTAAACAATCTGATAGATGTAAGATATCTCAAAGTTGTTTTGATTTGCGTTTCTCTTAGAGTATTTTTTCCTATGACAATACATAGTTTTGATTTCTTCATCGAAAAACAGCCTGTTCATATCCTTTGACCATTTATCACTTGGAGAATGACTCATATCCTTAAAAATCTGACAAAGTTCTTTATATATTTGATACGGGGGCATAGCCAAGATGGTAGAGAAAAGGCAGGGACTCACTTGAGCCCTTTCTAAAACCCCTCCAAACAACTTTAAATAATGCCTCAAAATGAAATGTGCAACAGCAGAACTCACAAAAGGACAAGGTGAAACAATTTTTCATCCCAAGACAACTTAGAAGGTCAGGAGGAAAGATATACAGAAATGGAGTGAGAGTGGAGTACAGGCCATCACAGGCTACACACCAGCAAACCATCAGGGGCAACTGAATCAGTGGTGGCAGTGGCCATTTCTGGACCTCTCAGCCCACAGACAGTAAGAAAGGGTCAGATAACTGGTGAGAAGAAAATTAAAGGGATCCTTTTGTTGGCGCCAGGGGCAGGACTCTGGGAAATGTAACATAACATGGATCTAGGTCACACACCTGGGTGGCAGTTTCAGGGTAAGAAGGAGCACTAGCACACAACAACTTGCAGCCACAGGGGAGCTGGGACCCTGGTCACAGTTCAAGGGCAAAAAAGAGTGCCTGTGGTTGCTTGCAGCTATTTTAAATTGAGTATCTCTTACTATCTCTTCTTGAAAGGTGATATATAGATGTGTTAGTGAAATAAAGAAATGGTGATGATTTATGTGGGTTTATTTTATAACCTGCTACTTTGTTAAAATTGTGTCCACTAACTTTTTAGTTGAATCTTTTAAGATTTTCCCAAGTATATCATCATATCACCTGCAAAAAGAGAAAGTTTTAATTCTTTGCCCATTCTGATTCCTTCAATTTCTTTTTCTTCTTTTATTCCTATTGCTAGCATTTCTAGTTATTACTGTATATCCTGATAGGATATACAGGATTCAGGCGGTGCTTGATGATGTCAAAAACTCTATAAGAGGGGAGAGGACAGCTTGAAGCTCTCTCTTTCCTCTTCCGGTTGGTGTGGGAAGCAGCAGCAAGCAAGTGTGACTCTGGGCCAGCCCTTGCTCTCGGGCCGAGCCCAGATGTTGGTAACTATGAATTGTGTTGGGTCTGTCTGTTGATATTTGTAATTTGTTTGTATTTTGGTTTTGAGGTTCGCGGTGCTGGTTTGTTTTTCCCCCAAACTAAATGAATGTTTTGAACCTCAGGGTGCTGGTTTTTAACCCTGAAGTAAGTCAATGAATCTGTATTTGGTCTGTCTCTTGATGCTTGTCTGTATGCTCCCCTGAACTAACTGAATGCTAACTGAATGCTGGCGTTTTCCCCCCCGAACTAAATGACTGTTGTCTGTATGCTAACTGAATGCTGGATTAAAGTAAGCTGGTCAACCCCCTCACTGTGCTTTCCTTGTTTAAGCAGATAAAAAGAACCTGTGCTTTCCCGGCAGCCCCCTGGGTCCCGGCAGCAGGGGAGGGATCTTATGCCCCCATCAAAGCTGCTAGGTGGGTTGTTAAGACAATATTTTGAGAAATATCTTCTCCCCTACAAAGTTCAGCTATCTAGTTTATCCAGGCATCTGTCCATTTATATCAAGTGTCCTTAACCTCTTTTTGTGTCATGGACACCTTTGGCAATTTGGTAAAGTCTATGGATATCTACTCAGAGTTAGGTTTTTAAATAATTGAAAGAAATACTAAATTTCAGCTACAGAGTAGTGAAAATGAAGATGTATTTTTTTTCTCATCCAAGTTCATGGTCCAGGGACCCTAAGCTAAGAACCCCTCCTCTAGCAGAATATCTCCTTCCCTTAAGAAGACAAACTTCTTTAAAACCAAGGTTTGAAAGCTACAAAGAGGCACATTCAACCTCAAAATATACAAGGACTTTCTAACAAACAAATCTATCCAGAAATGATGAGGGCTATTTTGCGAGCTCTCTACAACTAAAGGTATTCAAGCAGATGACTATTTATTGGTGCTGAATGAAAAAAAATTGACATTGAGGAGGAGTTGGCCAAGGTGACCCTAAGGTCTCTTCTAATTTTAAGAATATATGATTCCATATTATGGCTCTCTGAGAGGGGGAGGAATAAAGAGGGAAATTTAGGTAATGTAAAAACAAAATATATCAATAAAAATTATTTTTAAAAAATAACATGATTCTAATTTCAGCAAAAAAAAAAAAGAAAAAGTAGAGTATTGGAGCATAAGCAAGCTGACTTTCTAATCAGTAAGGCCTGGGTTCAAGTTCCCTGGTGGACCTTAGGCAAGTTATTTAACTACTTCAGGTCTCTATAAATTATGGTGACTGGACTAGATCCCAAAAGTCCCTTGGAGCCTGAAAATCTCTGATCTTACATCTCTGATCATCATCTTGTTTTGACAGAATCCATATGTACATCCTTTCATGTTTCAAATCAATATTAAACTGGTAGGAAATTGGAAATGCACTTTCTTAATATTAATTTTACTAAATTTAAATAAAACTTTAATATCCAAAAGTGAATTTTAAAGCATAATTCTTGTTACAAAATGTTTCCATTCAATTATTAAAATATCAACAAAGATCTAGTACATTCTTTTTTTTTATTAAAATACTGAATTTATTTCACATGCATACTTTGTCTCCCCACCATTTCCATTTGTCTGACCACCACTACTACTATGCCCTATCATAACATTCCATACATACTTAAATGAAACAAAGGGTGGAGTTCCATCTTTGAAAACTAAACAGGCGTTTTGGACACACATTCTTGGCAAAGTAATCAGGATGACATTTATCAGACACGGTAGGGAAAGTTCTCACTCTGTATTATAAAAAGGACAGCCAGATATAAACTGTTACAGAAATAAAATGGAAAATTTTAACAAACTGTTCAAACTTATTTTCTTAAAGAGATTTCCTCCACAGCCAGAGATCTCGAATAGCCTCCTGATCAGACATCCAAAAGCAACTCTTTACACAGCTGATGAATTTGCCTTCCACTTTTGGAAGGGAACCACCCTTTTCAATGCTTGCCTACATTTTTGCTTTAATATCCTCTACAGAAGTGGGTCCTTTGGGATTCCTGACCTTTTGATTTTGGTGTGGACGGCTTTGAATCTTTTCCATTCTGGTTTGATTTTTGTGCATTTTTTGCTGCAGCATCACGAACAGATTTCTTCACTGGAGGGGTCTTTTCTTCACTTTCCTCAGCTTCAAAGTCGTCATCTTCGTCTTCAGATAGTTCTACCTTTTTCTGTGGAACCTTGCTACCAATTCCAGGAGCAGATCGTTTGCCGGACATATTTAAGAGTTTCATATCACCTTCCTCTTCATCATCTGATTCTGCATCTTCCTCCAGTGCTACTAGGTGCTGGCCGCTCACATGTACAGGCCCCAAATCACATTTCAACCACAAAACTACTGGTGGTGCAATCTCAAAGCCACTTAGAGAAATTGTAGGCTACACAGACATTTTCAAAGATGCCAGTGTTACTTTAATTGGATTGCCTTCATAGTTCAGAGCCTCCACTTCAACAATATGCAATTCATCCTTTGCACCAGCCCCTAAACTCACAGTCCTCAATGACAACTGGTGCTCATTTTTATCATTATCTACCTTAAAATTATAATCTTTGTCAGCCTTTGGTTCACAACCAAAGCGGAAATTCTGGGGCTGGAGGGGGCTCATATCCATTTCCGTTGAGTCCTGCATTTCAGCAGCAATACTGAGGAAAGCAGAGCAGTGATACGGAGAAAAGCAAATTAGTGTGGAGAGGCAGACGGACAGAATGGCTCTGGCTCCAGAGGGGCTCCACTCAGGACAGAATCACACCGAGGAAAAGGATCTAGTACAATCTTAAGGCAAAAGAAAATTGCTAGCAGTCATAAAAATGATTTTTTTTTTGCTAATTCAAAACAGATGAGCTTTATTTCAAAGCCTCCAAACTCTCCTTCTGCAAGAAGTAATTATTTTTAAATTTTTCTTCCCTTTTAGACATACAAACTGGACACACACAATTTCTACTTATGTTATAAACAAATTTTTTTGATGGTTCTGAAGAATTAGAAGTCATCTCTTTGTACTAAGCTAATTACAATGGTCTGATCTCTAAGGCTTTGTTTTCTTTGGTTAAAGGTATTTATGTGATAAGTATACAAAATACAATAACCTAATACCTTATGCAAAATTTACAAAACACATCAATAAATGATAAAGTGCTTTTTTAAAAAGGCACAGCTGTCAAATCTGGATAATTCTTAGGTTTCCTTGATAAAAGAAATTTCCATAAGAGAAAATTCCCTCTGCCAAGGCATATCAACACCTCCTCTGCAATTTATTGTCTTAGAATTCTCACAACACTGAGGTTTTAAGTGACTCTGCACAACATCCCATAGATATATCACAAACAGGTCTTGAAGCCAGATCATCCTGGCTTCCAGGAAAGCTCTCTATCCACTACACCACGGCCTCTCATAGAGCAGAGAGGGAACAAATAACTGGAAATAGGTCACTGCAATAATCAGTTAATATGACTACTGGGGCTTTGTTATTTCCTAACAAGAAAACTCCATGTAAACTATAGTATATTCTAAAATTACCCAGGAAAACAATGAGTTCACTCATGATTCATTTGTAGTAACTTGCTAGTTTTTCTGGCTTATAATAGCAATTTACTAGGTAAACTGTGCCTTTAAATATTATGCATTTTAATATTACAGGTACTACATTTTCAAGACATATCCTTTACCAACCTCACAATGAGTCATAAATTTAGGAATGCCACACCTCATTTTACAAGCTTACCAAATTTATAGAATAAAAAGACACCAAGCATTTGCTGCTGTTTCATCCTAGGAATATCAGATGAAATCAGCTAGGCTAAAAAAAAAAAAACAAAACCAGAAACAGAACAAACTCATCCATTCTCCTCCCTGGTGTGCAAGGACACACCCAGCCTCACTGAAGCAAGGACTTCAGAGTCTCTCTCCTGCTCTGGATGTAATCTGCTTGCTTCAGAAATCTGTAATTACTTGATTTAGTCAATGTCAGAAACATTAAGTTTTAATATTTGCAGCCAAATTAAACTATTCCATGTAACAGAAGCTAGGGTTTTAGGAGGTCCATATGTAAATAACTGCAAAAAAAGCATAAGAAATATTCCAAGAAAAGTTGTAATTTTCCAAGATGAATTTGGGGAAAATGTATACCTTCACATAAATTTTGTAAGTTATTGTTTCCGAGGGTTAAAAAAAAATCATATATGCATTTTAGAACTAGACCAAAAAATGTAAACTACTCATCCCCTGAATTAATAAGAAATTTGTTTTGTTTATTGAATATATACTTTATATACTTTATTTATTTATTATTTACACACACACACACACACACACACTCTTTAAAATCCTGGAAAATTTTAGGTATCATTTTGTTCCATCAGGTTAAAGTGATTTGCCACCAATTAATTCAGTGCAGCCCAGTGGAAAAAGCTGTAAATTTGAACCTTAGTTCAAATCCAGCATTTGATACTTACTCCCCAGTGTTAGCTTGAGCTAACCTCCTGAGTCTCAGTTTTCTCATCTATAAAAAGAAAGTGTTGGAGTGGATCACCTCTGAGAGCTCTTCTAGATCTAGACAGGATCTATTATCCTAGGTGACTGAACCCATAATCAACACCTGTGTTCACCACAGGACATAACAACTTTCCATGAATACCAAGGAGTCACAATTCAGCACAATCATTCTTGGTTTAAAGAGCAAGCTTTTCTTTCCTAATGCTGCAAAACAACATCCTTTTGTCTACTGCCAAATCCTGCTGCTTTTCCGTTCAAATCTTCTGGCTCTTTCCCTTCAACTTCATCACTACAGTCACAACCTTACTCCAGGACCAAAAACAGCTCTTCCTGCAATCTCCTCATCAAACTACTTCTAGCACTAAAAGATAAAAAGGAAGAAACAAATAAAGAAGGCAGAACTTGGCAGTGGATTAGATTACTGGAGTTAAAGCACACCACAGGTGAAAATTATTCTAAATTTTCATTCTTAACACACCAGAGGAATGGTTAGCTCTGTCCAATAGACTGGAACAAGGCCATATAAGCTACATTCACAAAATAAAAATAGACAGAAAACTCTCTTTTCACAGTGTTAAGGAAGAACTGCGGATAGAGAATCTAAAATGGTTTTGGCATTAATTATGCCATACAGAACTTAATTAAGGAAGAGAAGTTGATGTAGAGGATAACATCTTTGAATGTCACAAATAGCTAACAAATAACAGGAAAAATCAGTTAACAAATTATGGTACCAATTCTAGAGCTACTACAAAAGATAATTTGTTAATCAGAGATAGATTCCATACTTAGGGACATGGCAGGAGGAGACAGGCCTTACTAGGTTGGTTCCCTAGTTTATCCTAGACAGATAAAAACCAAAAACAGATAAAAACTCTTATTAACTGGCAATAAGAACTACTAACTATTCACGTATATAAAGTACTTTCCCCACAGCAACCCTGAAAGGCACTTGGGCAAGTATTATCCTCATTATATAAATGAGGATACTGAACCTCACAGAGGTAATGTAACTTACCCAGTGTCACATAACTGATGTCGGGAGTCAGGATTTGAACCAACTATTTTCTAACTCCATGTTCAGTGCTCTTTCCAAAACACCAGCTGTGTCTAATAAAAGCAACATAAATTCACCAAAGATTAGCACTGACAAGTAAAAGCAGAACTATAACTGATAAATTTGCTGTTTCTTTTCTACAGTATTAATGGTAATTGAATCCATGCTTGGTGTTCTCGTGTATATTTAGAAACAATAAGACCAAAGACTAAGCCCCAAGGTATTTTTATCATCCATGGAAGTTATCACAATGAGATGTGTATGAACAGCAATAGCCAACTCAAGAGAGGACAGGACGCTTATGTAGGAGAAAGCTGTCAGATTAAGCTGGGAATGACTTGAAGTCAGGTAATTTGGTTAACATAGAGTGGAAATGATATCCTAGCCAGAAAACAGAGTGACACAGGTGAGGAACCTGCATCCTCAAGGCCACATGTGGCCTTCTAGGTCCTTGGGTGAGGCCTTTTGACCGAGTCTAAGTTTTATAGAACAAATCCTTTCATTAAGAGGATTTGTTCTGTTAAGCTTGAATTTAGTCAAAGGGACACACTTGAGGACCAAGAGGGCCATGTGTGGCCTCAAGGCTGCAGCTTCCTTACCCCGGTCTAGGAAGTAGGGACAGAGAGGTACCGTAGGTTCAGATATAAAAGCAAAATCCCAAATCTTAGAAGGTCAACAAAAAACAAGCTTAGCCTGGCACAAGTAGGCAATTAATAAATTTTTGTTGATTAAGAACAAATGAAAAATATGCAGCACTGTATAATGAAAGAAAAAACAAAAACATGGGGTTTGGAGTCAGAGGGCCAGGGTTCTGTTACTAACTATATAACTTTGGGCAAGTCACAATTTCTACAGGACTCAGTTTCTTCATCTGTAAAATGGAGGAAAGTAGGCAGAAGTGAACTTGATTACTTTTAGGATCCCTTCCAGCTTACAGTCCTAGAAGAGAGGTGCTAATAAATACGGCTGCACGCTAATCCTAGGGTGGAAAGCATTTACTCTCTGCCCTAGTTTTACATTTTCTATGAGTAGGCAAGAGGTAACAAAATCTCCCTAATGTTAACAGATTATAGCAAATAATTGCTACATTAATAGATTCCCATATTGATATGGCAGAAACATGGGACAAGTTTTCTGTAGAATTTTTATAGGAAATAGAGTGATGATAAACCTCAGTCACTTTTGAAGCAGCAAAAGAGATAGGACAAAAATCAGGCAGTGATCATGTCCTAGAAACCAAACTGAGGTAAGATGTGGAGCAGTAAGTGGTGATTCACAGAACCAAATATTTTGGATAAGTCCAGGAAGATGAGAAGGAAGAAACAACCTTTATACTGGCATTTAAGAGGTCACAGTAACTTCAGCATCATCTGAATTTCAGTCCTAGATCGTAAGTTCTAATGCATGTCTATTTTCATTTACGTAGAGCCTATCGGCTCTGGATACACTAATACATTATCTTTATGATTATAATCTGTGTGTCCTTCACAAAGTCCTACTGATGCCTCAATACAGCTAAGAGGAGACCCTAAGTTTTTGAAGGGATGCTGGCAAAGCACAAACTCTTACAAGTTCTAATAGTCTGAAAAGGCTTCTAGCATGATCCCAGACACAGAACATGCCTGTTGTCCAAAAAACAAACTAGCTAAGTATGGAGAAGCTCATGATAAGTAGGTGGACCATGAAACAAAGAAAAATGCAGAATGATTCTCAGTTCTGTTCAATCTTCTTTCATCTCTGCAGGGATAATGGTAGAGAGGCAGAAGCAAGGAGCACTAATAATCACACAATGTTTTTTAGAACATCTATAAACTTACTTACTGAAAATCCTAATGGGGCCTCTCCAAGTGCCAGTCCTGCAACTGGCAACATGGTAAACATACCAAGAAGGTTGGAATTGTTGGTAAATATGGAACACATTTTATGAATGCATCCCTCAGAAAAATGGTGAAGAAAACTGAAATTAGCCAGCATGCCAAGTATACCTGCTCCTTCTGTGGCAAGACCAAAATGAAGAGATGGGCTGTGGGTATCTGTCATTGTGGATCCTATATGAAAACAGTAGCTGGTGGTATATGGACCTACAATATTACCTCTGCAGTCACAGTCAAATCTGGCATCAGAAGACTGAAGGAAATGAAAGATCAGTAAAATCTTCCTATCAAATATCTGTAGGCCGTAGTCCAACAATAAATGGGTTAATTTATGGAATAAAAATCACTTTGGTTCTTAATAGTCAAAAAAAAAAATCCTAATGGGACATCCTTGTCCAATGACCAAAAAGCACACATACTAGTGGGGAATAGAATCATTGTAATCTTGATATTCTAGCTATAAATAAATCTTGTAGCTAAAGGAATGGCTCAAAGGCTCTCTTGAAAGAGTCAAACAAACTGGAAAAACTGGCAACAATAAACATTTCATATAGCACTGGGTTAACTCATATTACATTGTTCATAGTAAGTACTTCTACCAAGACACCACAAAAATAATCACAATTTATGCATAACTATCTGTTGCATAATATGAAATTGAAAATTTTCATAAACAACTTTACAAGAACCTCCAAATTAAATGAACATATATATTGACTTCAGTGACTTCAAAGCCAAAGTTGAACAGGTAAAGATGGTGAAAAGCATTAAGGAAAATACAGTATAGGAGTAAGACAGCAGAGGGGCCAAAGAGTTTCTAGACCATACAGAAGTCCCACATTTATATATCACAAAAGTTTTCTTTAAGAGAAAGATCAGAAGGCCCTAAACTAAAAGATCGCCAAAAAGTATTTTTTGAAAAATTAATTGTACTCTAACAAATATTCCTTTTAATGAATTATTTCATATTTCTCTGTACAGTCAAGACCACGGACTTATTAGAACAAAGATCCAATGAATCCAAAACTAGAAGAAAAATATATGGCTTGAAATTAAAACTCCAATCTGATGTATTGTTCATTACTGAGGTCAAAAATGGGAAATGGGAAGAAGAAATAACATCACTGTTTATAAAAATTTTATAAGTCAATTACCAAAACAGAAAGACGAATTTGTCAAAAAAGGCAGATTAGTCATAATTTGCAAGTATTTTACTTACCTACCAAGTGGAAAGCTATGGTAACCAAGGTCAAAACCAGCTTAAAATATAAATAGATACATAAAACTCTTTGAAGAATGACAAAAGATTACTATCACTACTGCTTTATAAAATAGCAATAGAGGAAAAACACAGTTTAGAGAAAGTTTGGCAAGAGACCCAACTAAGCAATATCATTCCTAGGGAATAAGGATAGGAATGCAAGGAGAACAATACAACACATTTAAGTAAACACAAAATACATAAAAAGTGAATACAAACTGGGAAGAGCACTAACAACTGGGAAGTTTGGTAAAGACCTCAATGACACAGGTATTTAATGAGTTTATTCTAGAAAGGCTAAATTATATATTCAAACAGGTAAAGGAAAGCATTCCAGATGTGCTAGAAGGCCTATTCAAGAGGACAAAGATAAGAAATGTGAAGTTATCTGTGGGGAACAAGTAAGCTAGTTTGGCTAAGGAAAAGGGTTTCCAGGAGTAAGGTTAACTCAACAAGAAAATACAAATAAGAACCAATTATAAAGGTCTTTAAATGCTCAAAGTGATAGGGAGCCACTGAAACAACAGTCAGACCTTAGATTTAGGAATATCACTTTAGCAATTGTGTGGAGGGTAAATTGGGGAAGGGGGGGCGGAATATAGAGGCTGTTTCATTTGTATAAATGTTTCTTGAGAACCACCTCCACAATATCAAGACTATCCTGAATGATAATATTAGATGCGAAGATGGGAACAGGCTTTCATGTGATTCCCTATTAGATGGGAAGGGACTTCTGACATGCTTGTTTGTAAATAACATTGTGCTGATCACATCATGCCCCACAACAATGCAAAGCCTCTAAATGAGATCCATAGTCATTCAGATGACCTAACTAAACACATGGGAAAAAAAAAGTTATGAAAACTATCCATTGTCCAGATTGCAGTCAACTGAACAGACAACATATAGAGCTCACTAGTGTATCTGTGTATTTGTGTGCATGCATGTGTCATAGATGCATGTCATAAAGAATCTAAGGCTAGCTATCGAGTACAGGCCCTCATTTTACAGATCATGAAACTGAGGGCTAGGGAAGTTGGGTGACTTGTCCAAAGTCACTCAAGGAAGTGAGTAAGAAAGAAGCAGGATGAGAACCATGGTCTTTCTGACTCCAAACTCAGTATTGTTTTCTCTCAGAAAATTCTGCCTCCTTACACCCATGGCATTACAGGAAAATGAGGCCTTCTCTATTGGCATATGTGTGCCTATTATATGAAATCATTATTTTCTTCATATTTCCCAAGCTGTCAGCTAGTCTCTCTGGTCTCACAATTGTCTTATTCTCTCCTCTCTTTTCTTATGTATCACCTTAAAACAGAAACATCAATGTGGCCTAGTGTAACAACAATGCTGCCTGCAGCTCCCGTGGGGTGTAAGACCAATAACACCAGCACACAGGAGGGCTGGTAGCACAGGTTCTTCGATCTGCTTTTCTTTCTAAGGAAAGCAACTTTAATGGGTTTACAATCTCACTTTAATTAAACATACATATATCATTCACTTAGTTCAGGGGGAAAAGTCAGCACTGAACTTCAGAGAAAACACAAAGAGAAATTACAAGCATTAATTATATAAACAGAGCAAATAACACAAATCAGCAGACAGGGCTTCTAACCATCTGTCCATAGTAATACATACACAGTTACTAGAGAGAGAGAGAGAGAGAGAGAGAGAGAGAGAGAAGCACCAACATCTAGGTTTTCAAAGCTGGGGGCAAGAGGAGGGTGGGGGGGTAGCCTCCTTAACAGGGACCCAGAGTCTTGTCTAGCCAAATCCCACAAACACTCTTCCAATGAGTAAGCCCCCAAAGCAAAATGCTAACCTCAGAGCATATATACACCTCTTCAGGGTCAGCCCACAGAGGGCGTCACAACTATGTGACTGGAACTTATGTGACTTAGGCTTTCTTGTGACTTAAACAGGTCATCAAAGACTCTTGATTAATCAAAGACTCTGGATTCAAACAAAGGCAAGTCTCAATCAAAGGCACTTGATTACCTTAGTGCTGAGAACTAGAACTCCAAAAGGAAAAAGAGCAAAACAAAAAGTCCCACTTTGCTTGCCATTATACCTAGTGGATAAAGAACCAACTTCAGGCAATTATACGGTGAAACTGCACAACAGTTGCAGCTCTGAACCAATAAAAGAGAGTTTCCTGGTAGACTTCCGTACTTTAATAAAATCACTAGTATATACCTGGATCTTAAAAATAAAGGAGAGGCAGAGCACTAGGTGAGATCCTTAATCATGGTAAGCCCTAGTCCTGGGTCTGCTACAGACAAGAATTCATCCTGGGAATATTTCTCCTACTTGCAAAACAATCGTTATTTTCCTCTACTCCCAACATCCCAGAAACATTAACTACCAACTTTCAATCACTCATCTTATCTTTTCTGAGAGCTAGAAGGAGAATGAACTATATTACACAGTACTATGTACATACTGAATAAGATACTCAGTAAATATTTAATATATAAATGATAGAATCAAAAAGACCAGTTAAGAGTCATCATTTGAACTTCCCACAAGTACTATCTTTAAGCAGAAACATCAAGATTTTCTATATTTATCTTTGGGAGACAAAAATACAAAATCCATTTTCCTAACATGCTTGTTTTTCCCTATTTTTCATGCCCAAACCTTTTTTTAACATTTAGTACTATATTAATTCAGATTTCTTACAGATGCAATTCTAAGGAAATTAAAAATACAAAATGAACACTGATAAAGGGAACTGCTCACTACAGGTAAGGATAAAAACAAAAACATAGTCAGGAAATATAAGTTTTAGATATGCCATCTGCTTTTCAGAATCTGAGTGATACAAGTATTTTAAATGCTTAGAAATTACTAATTCACACAATTCTTTACTGGAATTTCCTACAACAACTTCTAGGTAAAAATTGAGTTTAATATTACCAGAATTATGAAGGAACCACCAGATGTCACTATTAGTATTAATATTAACTTTTAACCTCAACATCACACATGCACAGATTTTTCTAACATGGTGTTATAAAACTCCTGAATAATTGGAACTGTAAACTGCCCCAGCTATTCTGTAAAACAATTTAAAATTATACTTCAAAAGTCACTAAACTTTAACTTTTTTTTTAAATGTGTGGTACACCTTCATTTTATTTTTTAAAATTTATTAAAATATTGTCTTAATATCACAAATACTTCCTAACAAATACTCAAACAAAACTCCTTACAAGTTTTATAGCCTCTTTTGGTGATTAAAAAGGCTCAGGAGACATAATTTCTGGGTAATTTAATCACTTTATTAAATAATGCCAGCATTTTAAGAAAAGGATGGTCATCTGGCTGTCTTTCTCTTAGACCAAAGACCACCATGGCATAGAGCTCAGGCTTTATATATTCTTTTGGAAGAGGAGTGTTCTGGGGTGGCAATCAACCCTGATTGGCTAACAATCAATGAGAGAATAAATATTACAATGGGGCTGGATCTGAACTTTATGTCATTTAATTCTTAAATTAAATAACTAATAATAAATAGTTAAATTAAAATAAATTCAAAGAATTTATGCCCCACCCAAACCAGATTAGAACACAATAGCTATCCATGGGGTCTGAACAAGAAAGTTAGTCCAAAATCATTATCAGCAATGTCCTTCAAAAAAAAGACTGAATTTTTAAAGTCAGGACTTTATTAAAAGAGGGGAACTCTGGATCCTCCCAAATCATTGATTATTAACAATCATTTTCTCACTCTCCACATTGACTTTATTTATATTGCTGTGATCATTATGTATCTTTTTTTATTTTTCAGGTAACAAGTGTTTTTTTTAAAATCATCTGTCCCACCACCAATGTACATCTTTTTAAATTTCTTAATATACCAATTATAATGGAATACTATTGTGCAATAGGAAATAATAAGCAGGATAATTTCAGAAAAACCTGGAAAGACTTACACGAACATTGTATACAGTAACAGCAATACTTGCAGGATGATCAACTTAAATGACTTAGCTACTCTCAATAATACAATGATGCAAGACAATTCCAAAGATGAATTTTCCAAGATGAAAAATGCTATTCACCTCCAGAGAAAGAACTGATGGAGTCTGAATGCTGATCAAAGCATGCTATTTTTCACTTTTTTTGTGGTTTTCTTTGTGTCTGTGTCTTCTTTCACAACATGACTAATATGGTAATATGTTTTGCATGACTGCATATTATGATGTTTATAAAATTACTTACTGTCCCAGGGAAGTGAGAGAGGGAGGGTGAAAATTTGGAACTCAAAACTTTTTAAAATGTTAAAAATTGTTTTTTACATGTAATTGGGGAAAAATAAACTATTATTCAAAAAAATAAAAAACAAATTTCTCAATAGACATTTACACAGTTCAGCAAAATCAATTCACGTATTTGCCATGCCTGAAAATATGCCTCTTTCTCTATTTTAATTCCATCACCTCTATCAGGAAGTGAGTAGTAGGTTTCATCTTCATTTGGACTCATGGTTTACGTGTTGATCAGTGCTCTAAAATTTTTTTTGAAGTTTTTTTCTCTGTAATGTTACCATTGCATATACACTGTTCAAGTTCTGCTCAATTTACTCTGCATCAGTTCATAAAGGTCTTCTCAGTTTCCTCTGAAATTACCCATTTCATCATTTCTTATAGCATAATAACACTTCCATTAAATTCATATGCCACCATTTGTTTAGCCATTTCTAAATAGGAAGATACTCCCTTAGTTTCCCAATTGGTGGCTACCATTAAAAAGAGCTACTATCAAAATTTCTGTACATACAAATATTTTTCCTCTTTCTTCGATCTCTTTCAAGTTTGGCAGTGGCATAGCTGGGTATACAGAGAATGGTTAATTTTCAAATTGCTTTCCAGAATAGCTATACTGATTCACAGATGCACCAACAATGCACTACTGTACCTGCTTTCCCCACAGCCCCTCCAACGTTTGCCATCTTCCTCTTTTGTCATCTTTCATCCACACAAACACCTATCTACACACAACATACATTCCATTCTACACTGATTTCAAGGACAGCTTATGAATGAGCTCAGACAACATAGGATATTAAACATCTTGACTTACTTTACTGCTTCAGCAGAAAGACAAGGCAGGCCTGTCTCACTGTTAACTGCTTCACTTTTTTTAAGATCTGGAGGTAAACTTCAAAGAAAAACATTCAGAACCATATTTTACAAAAGTTTTCCCTATTCAAAAAAAAATTTTTTTTAGTGGCTTAGTATTATCTCTTAAAATACAAAGGCCTCAGCCTGGCATCTAAAAGTCTTCTAAAATAGGGCTTCCACATACCTTTCCTATCTTATTTCATATTATTCCTCTTCACTCAACTCTCCATTCCAGTTAAACTAGCCTAATCTCCATTCCCTACAACCTTCTATCTCCCACCTTCATATATTTGCATAGGCTGCTCCCAATGTCTGAAAGGCACTCTCCCCTCTTGGCAACCCTATTTTCCCTTTAAAGGACAGCTTTAAAACATATCACCTACACAGAATCACAGGATCAAGGCAGCACAGTACAGTGGGCACAGCATTTGGAATCTAAGAACCTGGGTTTGAATCAGAGCTATGCTACCACATCACGACTTTCCCTATTACAGTTTCAACATATTTCGGGTTGGTATAAGAAATTAAATGGGAATTTGGGGGGAGTTTTGCAGAAACTGCAGACAACATGCAAAGGCCAGCAGAGATGACACAGAAAAAGTTTAGAAACTCAGAAATGTATAATATCAACCCAAATTTTACAATAAGGTACTATAACCACCCCATAAAAAAAAGAAAAAATTCAGACTTCTCTTGTAGGAAGGGAAGCCCAAAAAATTTTATGCAGGTTTTCCAGACTGCCGGGCACTATAGCCCTAACTCCTGTGATGTGGAAGGGATAACTGTATTAAGTGACTTCAGGCAAATCACTTAAATGTCTCAGTCTCATCTATAAAAGGAGGGGACTGGACTGGATGCCAATAATGATAATGCAGCTAAGTGGCACAGGAGACAGGGTATGGTCCTGCTAAGGCAGGATTCCATAGAGATACCAGAGGGCCACTTTCTTCTGCTCAGATCTCTCCATCATTCTGGCCTTGAACTCCAGAGGGCTGGTGGGAGGGAAAGCTTTCCCTATAACAAGCCAAAAGTCATTCATTCATGACCTTTTAGGTTATTTAGGATGGGTCTACTTCTTGTTTTTTGTCTTCTTTCCTTTGGTGCAAGGACTCCTTGTAAGATTTTGAAAGAGAGCTAACATCTTCCCCAAGCATCAGCATCATTAGCTACTGGTACAGTTGTGGCAGAAACAGTGTTAAGAGGCAGACTGGTCAAGAAGGAATGAGTCATTCACAGAGAGAGAAAAAGACAGAGGCACCCACTCTTTGAGTAAGTTGTACTCAGTGTTAGAGAAATGTAAAAAAGCTTATAAGCAGTCTGGCTACAAATGTCACAACAAGACTTATATGTTAACCACTCAGCTGACTGTTGTCTTTCTAGGATTGTTTATTACTTAGCATTCTCTTTTCTGTGTGAAGATAAAACTGACTTTCTATACCTGATTCATGCTTGTACTTGGAGCACCTTCCACTTTGTCCTCCCATTAGAAGTGCCCCATTAGACTAAAGCCAAAAAACAGAACTGTTCCTCAGGAATCTTAAGGGGCTGGAAGGAACCGAAGCACTGGAAGCCTAGCTCCCCTATTGAGGAGACAGGAGCTCCCAGAGCAAAGAATCCAGGATAAACCAGTAACAGGTAAGGGGCAGGATGTAGAAGATCACCAACCTAATGGTGCCTGGCTACATATTGAGACAGAAAAGCAATGCAAATTTATATCTGGAAGGGACCTTAGAAGCCATCTAATCCAATTTCCTTATTTTAAAGATGAAAAATACATGATTTCCTGATTCTCCCATTTGTTAGTGCTTTGTATAATTTGGTGAATATACTTATCTGCATTTGTATTGTATCCGACTCCCCAGTAGAACATATGCTTCTTGAGCTATAGATTGATTTAAGGTTGAAACTTTCATCACTTCAATTAGACTTCCAAGTTTCAACTTTAAATCAATCTGGTCCTACACACAGTTTGTTTTGGCATCCAGTTTCAATGCAACAAGTGCAGAAAATTCTCCTTCGCAAACATCTTCTGTGGGAAGTGGAATCCAGCATTTTACACCTTTATCAAACAGGTCTGGGAATCCAGAATGATCATGTAGCCAAAAGGTCAGTTAGGTGTTTTGTGTGAAGATTAATTTTTTTTCCTATTAGGCATAAATGAAGCACCAAAAATATAAAATCATCAATACACAAACCATTATGCATGTCACATATTTTAGTGAAGTACAGATCAAAATGGCACTGTCTGGTGCCTATGTGGATTTGAGGACCTGTTACGATAAATTACACAGCCCTCAACAGGTACAAAAGTTAGGAAACACTGATCTAGTCTAGTGGAAAAATAATGAACTTAGGAGGCAGGAACCCTGGGTTACAATTGCTGACTCAGCCATCGGTTAGTTCTGGGCAATCACAATGTGCCTAAAGCTCAGTTTCTTCATTAGTAAATAAGGAAAATAATAACAAGACTATTGTGAGGATAAAGTATGAAAAGAGATGCAAGCACACTTAGAAAAATTTTTTATAACTTTACATAAGGAAATATTCTTTACTCCAAAACAAATAGTCTTTTCTCTAGCTTCTATTTCATGTGAAAAAGCATCACGTTTCCAAATACCCACCACCCAGGCTGCACATAATCTCTTATAATATCCTGTGCTAAGAAAAAAAAAAACCAGAAGAGGGTCTGTAACAAGAGTTGTTAAAGACTATGCATGCTGAGAAACCCAATCCTTGCCAATGTTTGAAGAGAAAACTGATCCCATCTCAACAAGCCGGTTCATATTGTTAAAGACTAAGCTCTGAAAATAAGTTTCCCCAAAACACTCAACATTAATCACTTGGGGGTGGGAGACTGGGAAGAAGGGAAAGAACCTACTCTATTCCATAATACTATTACTATTGAGATATATATAGACATAGCTAAGATCATCACTATAGATCAGGGGTTCCCAATCTGGGATAAAACTAGAAAGTAGGAGAAGCTTGTCAAGCTATTTGTGTGCGGGCATAGGGAAGACTTGGTAAATAATAATATTTTGTACTAAATAGCTTTCCTTATGGAAAATGAAACTTAGCCTCAAAATCAAGTATTCAAGTTCAAGTCTTACCTCTAAAACATATTAGAAAATCACTTAACCCCACAGTTAAGTTACCTCTAGAAGACCATACATATCAAAGAAAGTGCCAAGCAGCACTAGGAGTTTCCTTACCAGGGAGTTTCCCATAATAATCACAGGTCCAGTCTCTATCCGAATCCTATTTTAATTCTTGTGTGCTTATGTCCCTCTAGATTTTATTTACTTTCAAATATAATAGGGTATAGAGGAAGATTCACTAAAAGCCAAAGGGTACATTGACAGAAAAAGGTGTGAAGCCCTGCTTCAAGGCCATATACAACAGGGATTCATAACCTGGGGTCCACGAAATAGGGTTTTTTTTAATATTCTGGTAACCATGTTGCAATACATTCAGTTTCCCTTGTAGTCCTCTGAATTTTGTTTAATGTATTATTCTAAGGGGTCCAAAGACTTCACCAGTGTACCAAAGGAGTCCATGACACGAGAAGGATTAAGAACCCCTATACACAGCCTGTGCAGACACCTAAGCACAGACAGGAATTCAAAAAACAAAATTAGTTATTGTGTCTTACTTCACTGCTTCCCACTAGTTCATACCAGACCTCTTCCATGCAACTAATTAGTCCATCTTTTTCATTCAGTAACTGACTCAGTAAAGTAGCAAGGTATTTTTTAAAGTTCTCAAACAATTATCAACTTAGGGCAAATACAAAACACAGCTACTCGGCTTAAGTGTATGATTTTTTTCTTTGTGGATTCCTACAAAAATTACGGTCAAATCCAAACTCCAGGAATAAGACAGTATTTTGCTTTACTCTCTTCACCAAACTCCCCAAATAAAAACTTGGTGATTTAAACCTTTTATATACTTCAAAATTTAAATGGATCTATAATCTCAGTGAGGTGGGTACTTTCTACAACAGTGAAAATCACAATGCCTCTGTATGTAAGGAGGATTTTGTTATCCTTTTTAGAGTTCAGTTTCTCAGGATCCACGGCCACGGCAATGTCTAGTTTCCAGGTACTAGATAATAACTCCCAGAATAGCCCCAAGGATCCTAGATAGTAATTCCTAGAATCACAGTGATAGGTAGTCCTACTGAGGTTGTGCCATGAGATATGGGGTGATGTGATATTCATTACACTTGCACACAATGATGATAGTGCTAAAGTTAACCTGCGAGCTTAATGTTGGCAAGATGCCTTCTTCGTCTGTTGCCCTAGACACTAGTCAGTGAGTAGGGGAATCCACAGGGAACCCATAGGGGAATCTGTGTGTGCCTTGACCAGCCCCCATCAAGGCTTGAGGGGATTTACAGGAGTGCACAAGCTGTGCCTGTCTCAACTGATCCCACTGAGACATAGGGGTAGTTGCCACCCCTTCTCACCTGCCCCTGTGAGAAGGGTGATTAGGGAATGCTGTAAGAGCTGGTGCTCCCATTATCAGCAACCCTTCCGAGAAGACTAGACTAAAGTAAGAGTATTAACCCTTCTGAAGCTGTCTTCCTGTCCTTCTTGTCTGACCAGATCAAGAGTGAACCTGCTAGAGGCTGGAGTCCAGAAACTCCAGTGCCTCCTGAGTGTTATCTGTGAAAGAGCCTCCCATCCTGTTAATGTCCTCCCATAAATCCATCACAGAGGGTGGTTCATGCAATGAGCAGGGAGACTTCTAAGGCGTGTTTAAATAAAAACATAACAAGGATACCAATTCAACATATGAGCTATTTACCCCTATCCCTGGCTACACAGACCACTTCCTTGTCTAGTCTCAGATAGACAGATACAGATATAGATAGATATATCATTGTTATCTTTTACACCAATTTTAGAGTGCACTTTGTCAATGGTAATATGTTGCAGTTTATTTATACCCTGCATTTGTCTATCCATTTCCTCCAATTTTGATTCCTTGGTAGACTCCTAGTAAGATTCTGATGACTTCTAGTAAGACTCTGATGGCTCAAAAATTTGATTCACAGCTACCTAGCATCATTGGAAAAATTCACAAATCTGTGTGGATCTATGAACTCTCAAGAAAAACTCCCAAAATTGGACCTCCCTCCACCAAGACAAATAAGAATAGTTTATGCCTTGGTAGCATGGAAATGGAATGGTTAATGACTTTACTAACCACTTTGATTTGTTTGAGTTCCCTTACTACCCAAAGGAGGCCAGACTGACCTGGGAATCAGAATTAGCCAATCAGGAGGCAGACAAAGCATCCTTTAAGCCTGACATACCAAAGATCCTTTGCAGTGTTTGCTTGTTAAACCGGGAAATCCCTCTGCTGTGCCAGCGACCACAGAACTGACTTAAGCCAGTTCATATAAGCTCTAATGGATAGAACTAACACAAGCATCCTAGTTCCAGGACCCTGGGGACTTTTCAGCCTGACCCTCTTCCTTGTTCCACGTCAGCATTTCACGATCTCCGTGAAATGGCCTTTCCCTGGCAAAGAGAAACTTAACCCAATGCCTGACGGGGCCCCGACACTGTGAAAAAAATCAAACCTACAGTAGCAATACCTGATTGGGCCACAACATGGGCATTTCCACCCAGCTTTGCAGTTTCTTTCTATCTTGACGATCTATGCAGCCTAACCCCAAAGCAAGCTCAGCTCCGACTACAGCTCCACATGCATGCTGCCAGCTTGAGAGAAATAAAACAGGCATACAACTTAATTCTGTCGTTTTTCTTAGACTGAATCTGAGTTTGAGAGTAGATCAAAAGGAACTGCCTGAGGTACACAAAGGTTAAATAGTTTTTCCAAAATCACATAAGTAGTAAGCATCTGAAGTGGGATGTCTAACCAAAGTCTTCCCAAATACAACCCCAGAATTTTATCCACTATGAAGATTGTCTCTTATCTACCAGAAGACTATTGGGTATTAAAAAGGCAGGTCTTTGTTTGAGGGAGAATCTTGTAGTTAAATTAAAAGATTTCCCAAAAGTAATCCATACTGTTCTCTTTCTCTTATTCAGTTCTAGGCCCAGCCCTCTCCTTCCTCTCTCTCCTTTCCCTCTGTCCACAAAGGAAACCATAACCTTACCTGTGGATGCTCTACCCAAAGGAATATAAATTTTGCTTGCTAAAACCTCACTAGATATCTTGGAGTTTACAGGCTAGCTATCTTTTTTAAGGACCATGACTTAAATCCAAATCACTCTGGCTCTCACTAATTGGCCAACAACAGGTCCCAGACCCCAGCCCAAGTCTCACTTGGTCATTGTTTGGATTTGATGGCTCAGAATGACTATAAACAGCAATTTTTTCTATTTTGGCCAGAAACCCTGAGGATCTTCCCCTCCCAGATTGATTTTTTTTTTTGACTAGGTAAAAGAGACTATTTTTTACCTCATTTTTTAACTAGCCTTAATCACTGACTGGGAAGTGCCTCAGATAAACTGAGACCTGGGACAGACCTTAGCTAGAAAAGGCCAAGGTCCCCCACTACATCCTGGACCATCTCCAGTCATCCTGATCTGTGTCTTGCCACTGGACCCAGATGGCTCTGGAGGAGATAGTGAGGCTGATGACTCTTCACAACCCTGCCTCGCTTAAATCCAATTCACTCACAAGTCATGACATCACCTTCCTGATGTCATTGGAACTCCTCAAGAAGGAAGGACAAACAACAAGGCCCAGTCCACAGTGCACCTAAAGGATCTTCCAAGATAGGCCTACTGATAAACCAGTTCTCTGAGTAACTCATTCGATTATATATCAAGGTTTTCCTCCAAAAAGTTGCTATTAAGAGCCTATTATGCACAAGACACCATGCTAACTTGTCAAGGAAGATCCAAGAACTTTGTCCATTCTGCTTGGCACATAGGGTAAGGAAGGTAAGGAGTGTGAAGTAAGACCAGAAGGGCAGAATAGAGTCATATTTTGAAAGAGCTTTAAGCACCAGGCTCAGAAACCAAAGACATCTCAGAAATGGAACGGCCCTCAGAAATCACTGACAGGAACAAAATTTTTACTCTGTTTCCTCAATACTTGGCACACAGTAGGCACTCAAAAAATGCTAGCCAAATTGAACTGAATTCTACATCCCCTCCTGAAGCAGGAAAGCTCTTTACAACATTACAGACAACCATGAAGTTTTTCCTTGAATTCCTTCAATGATAGATAATTCGCTACCTCCTTGAGGCAAGCGTATTCCATTTTTAGACAGCTCTAATCATTAGAAAACTCTTTTTATTTAGCTGAACTCTACCTTCCTGTAGCTTGCACATAGAAAGTTAGGCACAGAATCTGAATTGGAAAGTATGGAAGTCACCTAGTCCAAACTTTATCTGAAGCATGAACCAATTCTCCTCTACTATTTTTAAGTTCAAATGTAAAAAAGCAGACTAGGTTAGAAAATTGTATCAATTTCTATCTTTTTAAAATATTTACTTCCCTATAATACATAGAACTGATCACTCTTTTAAGCCAAATAATAAATAACCTTCCCTAATTCAGACAGAGAGGAATGAGGGAAGAGGGTGAGGATCAACGTAACAAATACGACCTCCAGCAGCTCATCTATCTTCTACTTGTCCGGCACATCGGTATGAGACATCAGGTTATCTCCCATCAAAATATGGGAAACAGGCAAGCATCCTGAACAAGAAGGCAGAAGGAAAAACTAGACAACTCCCTGACTGCTCATCTTGTTATTAGACCCACCTATATTCAAATGTAAGATATTGATTCCAATGCCAAAAATCAAAGATATTTTGATAATCCAATGTTTTGGATTGCTTTCCCCCATAATAATACAGTTCATCAAGATGTGACTGTAAGAAGACAAAATGAAACCCTCATGACAACTTTTATTAGGAAAAAATCAACAATAATAAAATAAAACTGTCTAAGAATTAGAAAGGAGAAATTTGTCTGCTCACTTTGATGCCCAAGCTCTTGGTTCACTGGTACATGAAACACCTACTAGTTTAGACAATGGTACCACAAACTCCTACTTAATCAGGACAGTTGAGGAATGGTCTTTTCTCAATCTTCATTCTTCTTGACCTCTCTGCAGCTTTTGACATTGCCAACACTCTCTTCTCTCTAGGTTTTTGAACACCACTCTTTCTTGATTCACCAACCTATCTGACCAATCCTTCTCAGTCTCCTTTGCTGGATCTTTATCAAGGTCATGCCTACTACTTATGGATATCCCATGAGACGCCGTCCTAGGCCCTCTTCTCTTCTCCCACTGTACTATACTCTCTTCACTCTTATCGGTTCCCATGGATTTAATTATCTTTATGCTAACGATTTTCAAATCTACCCTTCCTGCCCCAACATCTCTGCTGACCTCCAGTTTCTCATCTCTAACTGCCCTTCAGACATTTTTAACTGGATGTCCAGTAGACATCTTAAATTCAACATGTGCAAAATTGAACTCATCTTTCCCCAAAACCCTCCACCCTCCTCCTACGTTCCCTTAGTACTATTGAGGATACTACCATCCTTCTAATCTCTCAGGCTTACAACCTAGTGTCACCCTTGACTCCTCCCCCTCACTATCTCTCATCCCCCCCACCCCCCATATTCAATCTCTTGCTAAGACCTCTCAACTTTCATCTTAGCAACATCTCTTGAAAATGACCCCTTTTCCCCTCTTATACGGCTACCACCCTGGAGCACCCTCATCACTTAGACTACTGCAACAGCCAGCTGGTCGTTCTCCCTGCCACAAGCCTCTCTCCACTCCAATCCACTGTCCATTCGGTCACCAAAGTGATTCTCCTAATGCACAGGTCTGACCATGTCACTCCATACTCAATAAATTCCAGTGGCTCTCTATCACCTCCAGGATCAAATACAAAATCCTATTTGGTGTTCAATGTCCTTCATTGCCCTGCCCCTGACCTTTCTTATACTTTACTGCCCACCACATACTTTTTTAAAAATATATCTTTTAGTTATTTTATTAAATATTTCCCAGTTACATGTAAAAAATGCTTTAACCTTTTTTTTTTTTAATTTTGAGTTCCAAATCCTCTCCATACCTCCCCCACCCCTTAATAAGGCAAACCATATGATAGCAATTAAACACCACTACATACTTTTCAAATCAGTGACACTGATCTCCTTGCTATTTCACATTTGAGCTGGTTCTTAAAGGCTATAAGATTTCAATTGGAACAGACTGGCCAGCAAAGGAATGGGGGAGAACGAAAGATAGAAAGAAGCTCTGTAAACAAATAAAAAAAAAATTAGTTTTTCTAGACCTGTTTGGCTGATGCATATATACGGCACATGAAGAAGAGTCACAGGAGACAAGTTCAGAAAGGCTGGCTGAAGCCAGGCCTTGAATGCTAAGCTACGAAGTTTGGACTTGATTCAGCAGGCAATAGGGAGCCAGTAAAGGAAGGTTTTGAGTAGGGAACTGACATAATCAGACATCAAACAAAGACCAATCAATAAAGCACATTCTAATTACAGAGGCACATTTATTTAAATTTGTTTTGTTTTGGCTAGGTGATTGGGGTTAAGTGACTTGCCCAGGGTCACACAGCTATTAAGTGTCAAGTGTCTAAGGCCAAATTTGAACTCAGGTCCTCCTGACTCCAGGGCTAATGCTCTATCCACTGCACCATCTAGCTGCCCCTTTAAATATGTTTTAAAATACAAAGACGCTGGTTTACAAAACCTTCCATTTTCTAGAATTCTGTTTCACCAATGAGTAGCAATGATGTTTTAAAAGAGAATTTTCAAAACCTGGAAAAATTTTAAGTTGATTTTGCATAGTAATATACTAAGTGATTCCAGATGAAGGTGAGTTCCCACCCTGCACAATTTCCCCTACACAAACAGGTAGAATTGGGGATTTGTTTGGTGAGTTGTTGGCTTTGGGTTTTGCTTTGTTCTGTTTTGTTGGGGGCGGGGGGGGGGGGGGGTAGTTCTAATTTGTGCAAGCAAGTGCAGGAAGATCCAGGAGGTTGGAGTTCTAACACACAATGAAAGAATAGTGGTATTTATTTAATATAGTAAGAGGAACATGGTAAAAAGATAAAAGCCTGTGTCCTAAGGAATTCAACATCCCTACAATAAATGCCCAGAAATTACAAAAGACTCTCTTCCTGAGATGACCACTCTCACTAAGAATGATGAAGTAACTGATTAGCAGGGAATGTCACAGAAAACCAAAAGCCCAAAAGAATTCTTAGCACCAGATCCCTTTGTTCAACACATATGTATTGTGCACTCACTACACATAAGGTAATGTGCTAACAGAGCCAAGGCCAGGCATTATACAGATCCCAGGTAATATTTAAAAGTCAGGACCCCTGTGTACACTAACAGCCTTCATCGTAAAGCATGCTACCTGAATCTCTCCAAATAACATCATCATCATCAGTAGCATCATCAAAAACTACTCACATTCATGTAGCATTTTAAGGTTTACAAAGAACCATCCTTAAAATAGTCATTTAAGGCATATAGTTATAAGCATTATTCTTGCTTTAGAGATGAGGAAACTGAGGCTCAAAGTGAGTAGATGATCTACCCAGAATCAACAAGTAATAAGTACATGCCTACACAATACAGAGAATGTAATATGCTGACATCTAAGATATATTAATTCATAAAAAGAGCCAAGTCTCTCTTTGCACTTTCCCTTGTGTTGTGCCTGCCCTAACCCAAGGCAAGAATGTCTTGCTCAGCTCTATGGAAGATAAAAAAAGAGAACTAAGATATGAGCCCTCCCCTCAAAAAAAAAACAAAAAACCTCTTACCTTTTGGTTGGGAAGATAAATATACAAAAATATAAAAACAAAGGAAGACTGGTTAATGTAAGAAACGTATAAACAAAATGTTATATAACATGTATTTTGAAGAGAGGGAGCTCTCATCTTTAGGATCTAAGAGCACTTTATAATATGACAGGAAGGAAGGAAGGAATGACAGACATACATATATGTGTGTGTCCCATAATTGGAACTGGGAGAGACCTCAGAGGGTATCTAATCCAATTCCCTCATCTTACAGATAAGGGAACTGAGACTTAGAAGGATTAAATGACTTTCCCAAGTAATAAATAAGACACTGAAGATTCAAACCCAAGTCTCAGAGGACTCAGAGGACAGACCACTGACTCTGGAGTCTGATAGGACTCAAATTCTACCTCCACTATTTAATTTTCCAGTGATCTTGTCACTCAACATCTATGGGCCTTAGTTTCCTAAAAAGTAAGCTGAGATTATTCAACTAGATGATCTCTAAGGTGTCTCTTTCTGCTCTAAATATATGATCCTACGACCCTAGAGCAATAAAAATTTCTACCACACCATACTCCCTAAGAGGTGACATTTGAGCAGGGCCTTTAAGGATTGGAAGGATTTCAACAGCATAAAACATTGCAGGAAAGGCAAGTTTGTTAACCTGGGCTTGAGTTGATGCTGCTGGTAAACTAATGTGTTTTTCTATTAGTAACTTATAAATTTACAAATATTAGTTTACATACCTCCCCTCTCAACAGGAAAATTCAGTTATGGGGGCTAATTTTATAGTATTTTTAACCTGTTCTATTCAATCTTATCTAAACTTAATTAAGCTAAGTAGAAAAAAAAGCCTTATCCAAACCAGGATTAGATTTGTCAACATTAAACTGTCTAAAACAAAGCCTGGCTTGAATCACACAAGCCTTCTTTCTTCACCCTTTACCTTCCTGATTCCCCACTTCCACTCCAAGCACCTAAAAGAAAAATATTAATGTCAGTTTAAGTATTCCAGTATTGACAATTTTAATACACTACACTGCATCAAGCCAGGTACCACATTAGAAAATTCCAAAATCATCTCCCTTAATAACTTCCCAATTAAAAAAGGCAATGTTGGGGCAGCTAGGTGGCACAGTGAGTAGAGCACCAGCCCTGGAGTCAGGAGGACCTGAGTTCAAATTTGACCTCAGACACTTGACACACTTACTAGCTGTGTGACCTTGGGAAAGTCACTTAACCCCAACTGCCCTGCCTTCCCCCCTCCAAAAAAAAAAAAGACAATGTGATCAGAAAAAAATGTTTGAAAACCTTTCCAAAAGTTTACAGTAGCATGATAATTTTTCCTTGACACTCACATACACTATTAACTTGTCAACAGGAACACAGGCAAGAGCATTTCTGCCCTTTTGCAAAGGGGCCTTTCTCCAGTCTATTCCAGGTACAGGTCTACATTCTATGGCCTTAGAGCCATTCCCTAGATGTTTCATGTACCTATCTTTTTCTCCCCAACTAAATTAGGAGTTAACTTGAAGACAGAAATTATTTCTTTTGCTTCTACAGCACTTAATGAAGAACTTCTTTAAATATTCATTGAATTCAATCCAGTGAAGAAGTCATATTGTACTCAAGGAGATGCTTTCTTTTTCTCTACTTTTAAACCTACCCTTTATGTTCCCCAATTTAGAAATTCACCAAGAGCACTATTTCCTCAACACAGATCTTGTGCCTTAGCTCATCTTGAAGTTAGTACGTCATAGCCACATAGGTTTCCTCACACTGAAGAGAGACTAAGTAGGCAATTGATAAAAATTACAGAGAAGGAAATGTCTGGGGTGAGGCAAGAGTTGAGGAAACAGTGGGAGATGTGAAATAGATAACCAGTTATCTTAACTGGGTATTCACAGACCTCCAAAGAATACATGGTTAGATTTTGGGGAGTACATACACAAGAAAGGGGAAAAAAGTTATATCTTTTAACTAACCTCACTGAAGTTTAGTATTTTCTTCAATTATTTGAAAACACTATTCAGAAGAGGGTTTTACCAGACTGCCAAAGGTAACCCTGACACAGAAAATGTTAAGAACCCCTGATATGTATAAATGGATGACTGGGTAAACTGGATAGCTGAACTTAAGGAGGAAATGTTCACAAATAAGTTATAGATTTTTTAAAGTTTTAGAAACACTAATCTAAAAGCACAGAAGACCTGATTTTCTGAAATCATTTTGTACCAGTCAAGGACTGACAACTCAGTCTGTGGATCACCCAGACCCTTCTCTTCTTTTTAGGTCATCCTGCTAGTCTAGTCACTGTTATGTGAAAAGGCAAGGAAGCACTTCCAAAAGTAGTAGGAAATGAAAAGAAAAAGTAGTCAAGCTCAGGTAAGTTACTTTAGCTCCATGCTGGCGAAAATAACTGACAAAAAAGGAATGTCAACTTGACTAAAATGAAATTTCTGGCCTTTGCATATTTTGCTTATACACCTCTTCTCAAACTTACTCCCATTACTTTAAATGAGTAAGAATTAAGGAAACTCACTTTCTTCTCTCTCTGGATTTAGGATTCCAGCAGTCAGTCACCCTGTCCATCCCAATTGCGCACTTAAGTGGTCCTTACTCCCTACACATTTGCTCTTGAACTGAATATTCTTCAAATATTTTCACTATTCTGCAATATTTTGTTTTACTCTTCTGTCTGCACGTCCTATAAATCAGTTCAGTCTTTCATAGATTCTAACTTCCAAAGACCAAGGATAATTTCTGTAATTCTCTTTGTCCTAACATAGTGCCAGGAGTGATTAGGTATTCAATATGTTTTTCTGATGGAAAGAATGAAGATGATGAAAATGATAATGTAGATATCTTAAGAAAACACTAGAAGAAAGCAACCTAGGAAGCAAAAAAGGTGGAAATATGAAATGGGAAAGTAGGCCAGAGTAAAAGAGAAAAAGAATGCTATTCTTCAGATACTAAAAGAGGAGGTTAAAACAAATCAAGTTATTAGGATCACACATGTTCATTTATAAAAGATATATTCTTCCCTATTTCCCCAAGGTATCTTTCTTCCAAGGATCTATCTATCCAACACAGTATGTCATTTCTCACAGTAGCCCAGGGAGGAAGTTAAGTATTTAGCACCCTAATTGCAGAGAAAAATTAGCAGGGCATAGAGGGAACTTGCTAGCCCAAGGTCATACCAAAAAGATGCCCAAAAGCTACGAACAATAAGAAGGCTGTAATTCCTAAATACAGACTTGAATGGCAATAAAGAATCCATTTAAATAATCTGTTTCATCTTTTGATTTTATGTGTGGTTTACAAGTTTCACAAGCAATAAAGAGCTTCAATTAATCACAAGGCTATATGATTACAATTTTGGCATTCCTAGATAACCGGGCAATGTAATTAAAAGCACTCTCCAAGGGTAGGTTCAGGATAGAAACTCCAACACATCAAAATGAGGATAATAACAGCACCTACCTTACAGGACTGCTACGAGGAGTTAGTCAACAAACATTTATTAAATGCTTACCAGGTGCAAGGAAAGCACAACTAGGAGGTGAAAAAGTCAGGAAGACCTGAGTTGAAAATCTAGCCTTAGACACTAGCTGTGTGACCCTCAATAAGTCACTTAACCCTGTTTGCCTGTTTCCTCATCTGTAAAATGAGTTGGAGAAGGAAATGACAAACCACTCCAGTATCTTTGCCAGGAAAAACTCCAAATGGAGTCAAACAGTCAGATACTGACTGAACAACAAAGGTGGAAGGACTGAGTATCAAACCTTAATGAGCTATATAAATGCCGGTTATTATTATTACTCAATCAATCAACAAGCATTTATTAAGCCCTTACTATTGTGGGAGGCATTTTTATTTGGGGGAACAGAAAGGAGATAGTGGAGATTTCTCCCCCTACCCATCTAATTCTTTGAATGTTCAACAGTTAGACCCTAATAAGCCTAAGTATGAGATTCAAAGCTAAATGGGGTTTAAAATGTCCCAGTGAATAAAATGTTGCACACGCAGTCAGGAAGCTCCCCTTTTAAACCCCCATCTCTTGTCACTTTGTAGTTAAGCAGCTCAGAGAAAACTGCTTAAATTCTGAGTCTCTGGTGTCCTCATCTGTAAAACAGAAATAATACTCGTACTGCCTACCTCCCAGGGTTCCGAAACTCAAATTAAATGATGCCCCCGAAAGGGTTTCCCAACCTTTCAAGCATTGTAAAACCTCAAGCCGTGATGATTATTAAACCTGCTTCTTCCAGTTTAGCTATCTCATCCAAATGGTTTTCTTAGTCTATCACAACTTTTATTACCCATTGCGCCTTCTCCTTCAACTGTCAAAATAAACTCAACAGGTCTGGAGAGCTGGCCGTGAAGGTGCTCAGACTGAAGCACGAAAGAGGAAGTGAGTCTGACAGCCCCATAAACCTCTTTTTCCTCACACGCATCAGGCTTAGGTGGGACCGGCCGGCTCTCCAGCCGCCAACCTCCACCAGCCTCCTCCTGCCCTCCTACCCTTCCTCCCTCCTCCTCCTCCTCCCGCAACCCAGAGCGGCTGCGGACTCACTGTCACCGTCCTTCCCAGGTCAAGGCCAAGGGCAAGCTGGGCAGGGCGGTGAGTGACCCCAGAAACCCCCAGCTTGGGGCGGGGGTAAGATAGGACTCTCCTCCCTGGGGATTTTTCTCCCCCAAGTGCTTCCCTTTCTCATCTCCTAACACGGAAAAACAAGCCCCACCCCCCCCACCTTGCCAGACGTGCCCAAGGGCCGGGGGCAGGCAGAGCCCCGAAACGGTCCGGGCTCGCCGACCCATTCAGCCCCGGACCCCTTCCTCTCTCCTCCTTCGCCTCTTCTCCCCTGTTCTTGTCCTCTCCTCTTTTCTTTCTCTTCTTCTCCCCTCTCCTCCTTTTCCTCTCCCCCCTTCCCCTTCTCTTCTTCCTCTTCTTCTTCTCTCCTCCTCTTTTCCCCTCCTCTCCTTTTCCCCCTCTTCCTCTCCTCCTCCTCTTCCTCCTCCGGTCTGTCTTCGCAGTTAAGTTTCTCCCCTGGCTCTCCCCCAACTTGCCGCTCGGCCCCGCCGGTGCCCGCACCCCGACCCCAGACCACCTGCCCGGTCACCTCCGAGAGGGAGCCCTTCTCGCCCGGGGCCTCGGCAAACCCGGGGCTGGGTCCCCCGCTCGTGGCCCCGGCCTCCGTGGGGCGCCCCGGGGTCCCAGCACCCCCGGCCCAGCGCTGCCGCGTCCCTCTGCACCTTTCCGGCCCGGCAAGCTCGGCCCCAGCCGCCGAGGCTCGTCAGGGAGCGCGGCTGGGGGACCGCGTCGGTCGTGTCCCGGGTCTTCCCGCCCCGCCGCGTACCCCCAGCCGGCCCCGTACCTCGTCCGCTTCGTGCTCCGCTCCGTTGCCTACGAGCGCCATGTTCCCGCTGATCCTCCTCCCAGCGCTGCTGCTGCCGCCCCCGAGCCTCCCCGGAGCCCCAGTCCCTCAAGTACGGGATGTGGCCGGCGGCCGCGAGCGCAGCGTCCCAGCTCCCTCGTCCGGCCCGCGCAGCGGCTCGGCTGCTCGCAGCGTCCTGGGGGCGGGGGCAGAGGGGGCGGGGGCCGCGGGGGAGAGGGCCGCGGGGGAGCGGCCTTCCAGCCCTCCAGCCGTAGGCTCCGCCCCTTCACTCCATCCATTTCCCTCTTGGGCTCATTCAGTCGGACCCTTCTCAGACCCCGCCCCCCTCCCCTTCCTGCGCAGCAAACCAGTTTGCCGATTCCGGCCCCGCCTCCGCCTCAAGCCCCGCCCCCTCCTCCCAGCTCTCTCCGGGTCCTCACCTTCGCGGCTTAAACCGTAGTTGGTTTCCCCACCCGCCGCAGAGTTCTGAGCGACTGCTAAAACTCGGGGTCACTTACCTCCTTAGTGTTTTCTTGGATTCCCAGTTACGCCACACCCCAACTTCCCTTTCTCTGTAGCCATTCCCCCTCTGCCCCTTACGCGCTCAGGGGCTGAGAAGGGTGTGGAGAATTGCTCCGTCCCTGGTTGCTTGATCTTTCCGGATGAAAAAAAAAAAACTGGGCTGTTTAATGAGGGATAATGAGAGTCCAGGGCTAGTTGGATAACTGTGCTAACACACCGAGGTCATAGGTCCAGGGCACGTTTGAAGGCAGCGTAGTGTAGTGGAAGGACTACTGAAATAGAATCCAAGAAAGATGGTTTCCATTCTGCCACTTAATCACTGTATAACCACGAGTGAGTGAGTCATTTTACCCGAAGGACCTCAGTTTCTTCGTCTATGAAAAGTCGGGGTTGAAAGTGCTAGGTTGGGAAGCAGAGAACCCGTGTTTAGTTTACAAGTTGTGTTACCTTGCGCAAGTCACTTAACTTTTCTGAATCTGTTTCCTCAGCCTTAAAATGAGGTGGTCAAACTGAGTGATCTCTAGGGTCATTTCCAGTTCTACGGCTATGATTCTGTGATCTTGGTTTCTTTCAGCTCCAAATCTCGAGATGAGATTTGGAAACTGAAGAGAGCCAAATGGAGAAATGAAATCCAAGTTAATGAGCAAACATCCTTATTTTCAACCTTCCTATTTATATTACATGCGTGATGCACATTTAGGAGTCACAATTTTCCTTGAAATTCTATTTTTTAAACCAAACACTCCCTTATTTGAAAGAGAAGGAAGAGAGTTATTGCTTGGAAATTATTCAGAAAAAAAGGACTCACACACACTAAAGCATAACTTTTTTATGCATCAGAGAATGAGGCAAGATTTAGTCATGCATAATGACTCTCATTTATAAGGTTTCATTTCCAACTTGAATTCTTCAGTGCACAACTTTCCTCAAAGATGGCACCTTTCACTTATCCATAACTATGTCTTTCTCTCTTGTTTGTAATTTTCACCACCTTAAATTCTGAAAGGGTACAAAAACAACTTGGTTTTTGTGATATCTTCTAATAAAGATGCAGTCTTATTTTTTAATCTATTCCTAATCAAAAAGATGCCTAACTCCCAAACATGGATTCTTGACATAAAGAATCAAATCCAAAGTGAATTTTTTTTGTATGTAAGATTGTTATTTTTTAAGCTGTAGATTAGTCTCTACTACTACATTCTGTGGAGCCATAATGTTCTTTGCTATGTTACTAAGAGTCCCATAAGAGCTTTTCTGATGTTGGCAAGTCATCTAGAAGTGAGCACCTCTTATTCTCACTCAGTAAAAGAGTCCTCAGACTCAAAGGTGACTTCAGGCCTAGGGCCTCCCTCCCATTTCCAGTCTCTTTTCTAACTCAAGTTCAAGGTCCAGGGGAGAAGGCAAAGGCTGGGACATTAAAGTCATCCATCCCAAGTGTCTTACCACTCTCTCTTCCCAGCAAAGCAACTCTATGCCCATGAACACACAGCCCTCTCATGTTCATTCCTTCCAATTCTCTCCACCCCTAATCCTTTTTCCTTCACATCCTTCCTGACCCACACATGACCCTACCTTTTCCAAGATTATACCAATTTACTTGCCCAAATATTCATCTCTGTCCACATAATAACTCTGGTCCTGGGTAACATAGTCACCCCTCTACCTGTTACTCCTCTGGGAGTTCACAGAGGCACCTACAACACACACAAACACACACCCCTTTGGTAACCAGAAATGTTGACCAATCTACATTCATAAATTCCATAAATAAACTTAATCTCAATCTGAAACATGAAATAAGGAAATCACTACTCTAAAAATTATTTAAGAAAGCCAATTATAACCAATTATGAATCAACCACATTTGTAGTGAACTCAACCACCTAATATAATTTGACCTGGTAAATGTCAATTTCCTTTTTCTGTATGGATGTGATTTTGCAGGTTCATGAATCACAAATGTAAATCAGTCCTTACCCCATAAAAGAATAAATTCATCTTTATAATGGATTTCTGTTGCATACAGTATTTCCTTGCCAGGAGGCTGTTATATCACACTCTAATTGTTAAGTGAGATTACTTGGGTTTCCATTTCACAAGAGTAATTACCATAAGAATTATGTATTTACTGTAACGGAATTATTTTGAGGGTGCCCCTACCAAAAGTCATTTGTGATTATATTCATATAATCCCATATGACTAAGAGAATTTGATCTTTAGTGTTTATTCCTGAACCTAGCGAGGGTTACAATCAGGATGGTTTCAGTGATCTTTTGTTGTTGCTGTTTTACTTACAAAATGGCATAACAGAGACAGTATATATTGGATTTTGAGTCAAAGGCTCTGGGTTTTAATTCTTGTTTTTCTAATCATTACCTGTGCAAAGTACCACATGAAAGATACTTTGCCTCAACTTCTTCACCTATAAATGAAAGGTTTTATATATAGTCTAAACCCTAAAATTCCTTCCAGCTTTAAAACATACGATCTTAAATCTGTACTTTAGAAAAGAAAATGGAATTGGGTGACATTTGTATGCATCAATAAAGATGACACAGAGAGTGATATCCAGCCCTCATCTCTCCTGAGTTCCAGCCTTGCATCACCAACTCCTTATTAGACATTTCAAACTGGATATTCTAGATCCAGATCTCCAACCAAGCATGTCCAAAAGAGAATTCATTATCTTTCATCCAAAACTCTCCATTCTATAAAACTTACTTATTTTTGTCCAGAGCACCACCATCCCTCTAATCTCTAAAGTTCATAACCTCAGTGTTTTATTCAACCCCTATGCCTGGGGTTAAATATTCCCCAGCTAAAATCCCCACTTCTAGAAGACTTTCCTGATCCTGCTTAATATTAATCACTTCTCTCTGAAATTATCCCTAATTTATTGTATATATGCCTTGTTTGTACATATGTTGTCTTCTCCCATTAGACTATGAGCTCCATGAGAGTAGCACTGTCTTTGCCTTTCTGTGAATACCCAGGGCTGAGTGTAGTGCCTGTCACATAGTAGTCACTTAATAAATGCTTATTTACTAACTCTCCCTCATCCCTCATATCAAATCAGCTGCCAAATTTTATTCTTTCTATTTCTGCAGGATTTTCCAATCCATCCTCTCTTCTCTATTCACACAGCCATCATCTTAATTTAAGTCATCATCACCTGTCCCCTGAACTGTTGGAATTGCCTCCTAATTGGCATACCTGCCTCAAGTCTCTCCCCATTCCATTTTCCATACTCCGAAGTCATCTTCCTAAAGCATAGAACATATCACCATCCTACTCAGACAGGAGTCCTCTGTTACCACTGGATTTATCCTATTGCCAATAAGATAAAATATAAATTCTTTTGTTTGGCTTTTAAAGCCCTTCCCAACTCGGCCCCAACCTACCCAGCCTCCAACATTACTACCCCTTCTCTGCGCTCGATGGTCCAGCCAACCCAGCCTTCCCTCTCCTCCTCACACATACAGTAAGTACTACATCCCCTTTCCCCATGCTTTTCCATTAGTCATTCCAATCAATCAATAAACATTTATCAAGCACTGGCACTTAATAAAATGTTTATTGATTGATGGATGTGCTAATGAGCACTTAGGATTTACATGCCTGGAAGGCTCTCCCCTTCCTCACCTCCACCTCATAAAATCCTTCATTTGCTTCAAGAAGGAAAGGGCACAAGCACTTATTAAGTACCTACTTTGTCCCCATCACCGTGCTAAGAGCTTTACAAATATTATCTCATTTAATCCTCACAATAACCCTGAGAGGTAGGTGCTGTTATTATCCCCATTTGACACTTGAGTCAACATGACTTGCAAAGGATCCCACAGCTAGGAATAAGGCTGGATTTGAACTCAGGTCTTCCTGACTCCAGAACCAGAGCTTTCTCCACTGTTCTGCTTAGCTGTGGACACAGCTCCAAGCGCCACCTTCTTACAGGAGGCCTTTACTGAACCCTCCAACTACTGGTGCCCCACCCACCCCCAAACTTTCTCGTATTTATTTGACATATATTCATCCTGCCGTGTGTTCCCATAGGTACATGACGGCTTTGCTGATAGAATGCATGCTCCTTGAAAGCGGGAATTGTTTCATATTTTTGCCCTTATGTCTTCAGTGTCTAGAATATTATCTGGCATGTAGAATGTGCTTAATAAATCTTCATTGATTGATTAATACAATAACGAATACGGGAACTATATAGGGGATGAAAAGGGGATAATTGTGGAAACTGCTCCACGAAATGGTTTGAAACGTTACCTTCAAAATATTTTCATTTCACCAAAATAGTTTGGTGAAATAAATACAAGGACAATAAAGATACTATCGGTTTTCTCATCTGTAAAATGAAGGTTTTGGATTAGATGGTCTCTATGATGCTATCATGAAACCAGTGGAAGCAGAACCCATATTGCCCAGATTAGGACAAACAGTTCAACATACAACACATTGTGTTAGTCTACCAGACACTGCTGATGGAAAATGGAACCAGATCCAAGGAGAAGATCTGGTTCACTCCCATTTGGAAAATCATACAGCACTTTCAAAGACCACAAGCTGTTCTTTGTCTCTAGGAGCTAGTGCCTGACTTAACAAATAGAAAGGGTGTAATGAAAATCTTCACGTTTTCCAGCTACGATGGCTTAAAGCTAACTGCTAACTTCTGGGACACCCAGTATTTTCCCAATGGTGTCACATAGATACAGAGTGTGGAATATTATGATCTGAAAAGGATAAAAATTATTGCTGACTAAAAGGGCTAGTCTAGGAAGATGTCTTGAATCCTAAACTGGAATATTAAAACATAGAACATTAAAAATTTCAGGGGAAGGCTTCAAGCAGGTTGAGTACCATCTCTGGAAAATTTACAAAAAGAGATAGACATAAATAGCATAAGATGAGAGATATAGATGGGTTCAGATCTGCATTAATGGAGGTAATGCTCAGTTTGACGAGGTTGAAGTATATTAAAATGTTTTCTCCAGTGTCAATGATAGTACAATGTGAATAAAACATTTGAATTTTACTTTTTTTTTTTTTGTCTAATCCACAGGGTTAATGTAGAGAGCTCCCAGTAAGGAAACTTCTACCAAGGCAGATTGGCAACAGCTCTGCAGCTTAAAAAATTTTAGAAGTTCCTCAGTGGAAGTGAGAAGTTAAGTAATTTGTCTAGGATCACATGGCCATTACATATCAAAGGCTAGACTTGAATCCAAGACTTCCTGACTCTGAGACTGGTTTTCTGCTCACTAGGCCAAGCTACCTTAATATTTAATATCATAATCTCAATTGCAACAAGAAGAAGCATTTATTAGGCTGTTACTATATGTGAGGCATTGTACAAAACACTGGACATACAAGGAAGGCAAAAATAGTTCCTGTCCTCAGACGGCTCACATTCTAAAATAGGAGAAACCACGTGGAAGCAACTATAATGTTGTACGTCTGTACATACAAGATGCATACAGGATAAACTGGAGGAAATCTCAGAAGGCATTAGCAGTGGTGGAGAGTGGAAAGAGCAGGAGAAAGAAACCTCTTCAGAAGGTAGAGTTTGAGCAGAGTGAGTGAAGGAAGCCGCTGAAATCTGGGAGACAAAGAGAGAGCATTTCCAGCATGGTGGGAAGAGGAGCAGCCAGTGAGAAAGCATACAGTCAAAATGTCTAGTACAGACCTGCACAACTTGACAGTAGGTAGGGGCCAAAATTAAAATGGGCTAAACTTCTTTGGGCAGCAGATAGGTTAGACTAGAGACAGATTGATGAGGGTTGGTTGCTGAGGGTCATGTGGAAAACAGGAGAGCTTGCGCATTGGCAACCCTACAATTTTCATGGGCCACCGAAAATCCTTTGGCAACCGCAAGTGGCCCAAGGCTGTGTGTTGTGCAGGCCTGGTCTAGTACAACGAGAAAAAGAAGGCCAAGGTTACTGTATCATGGGATAAGGTGAGGAAAAGAGAGTAAAAGAATAGGAAAGGAGGAAGGAACCAGGTTGCAAAGGTCTTTAAAAGCCAAATAGAGGATTTTGTATCTGACCCTGGAACTAATAGGGAGCCATTGGATGTTATTGAGTGGGGGCTAGAGTGAGATGGCATGATCATATCTGAAATTTAGAAAGATCACTTTGGCAACAGATTGGAGGAGAGACTCAAGTAGAAAGAGACTTGAGGCTGGGATAATCAGAAAGCTCTTGAAATGGCCTAGGCATGAGGTTATGATGAGGGCCTACAAGGTGGTAGCAACGTCAGGGGAACAAAGGGGACCAAAATAAGAAATCTTGTGAATGTAGAAACAATAAGATTTGGCAACAGATTGGATATGTAGAATAAATTCAAGTGAGGAGTCAAGGAGGTCACATAGGCTTTAAGCCTCAGTGATTAGGAGGATACTGGTACCTTCCACAGTAACAGGGAAGTTTGGGAAAAGGGAAGGTTTGGGAGAAAAGATAAGAAGTTCTGCTTTGCACATATTGTGTTGAAAATATCTATGGGACTGTCTGGTTTAAGATGTCTGATAGTTAATTGGTAATATGATACCGAAGAGAGAGGTTATATGATACAGGAGAGAGGTAACAACTGGAGAGAGACTGAAGAGAAACAATAGAATTAATGGGAGCTGATGAGATAGTATGCAGGAAAAAGAGAAGAGGGTCTAGGACAGACCCTTATGGGACACCCACTGGTAGTGGGCATGACCTAGAAGAAGATCCAGAAGACTGAGGAGCAGTCACACAGTTAGTTGGAGAACCAAAAGAGAGCAGTTCCACAGAAAATGGAGATAAGAGAGTTTCAAGCAGAGGGTAATGACTGAGTGTCAAAGGCTGCAAAGAGGTCAAGAAGGGTGACCACTGAGAAAAAGGCCATTAGACTTGGCAATTAAGAGGTCAATGGTAACTCTGGAGAAGGCGGTTTCATATAATGATGAGGTTGAAAGTCAGACTACAATGAGTTAAGAACTTAGAAAACGAGAGAAAAGGAAATGGTGGCACCAATTGTAGATGGCTTTAGCAACAAAAGGGAGGAAAAACATAACAACAGCTAGCAGAGATGGTCAGAACTAGTGAGTGTTTTCTAAGAATAGAAGAGACCTGAGAGTGTTTATAGGCAGCAGGGAAGCAATTGATAGACAGGGAAAGCTTGAAGATTAGTTAGAGAGTAGGAATGACTGAGACGGCAGAAGACAGGCTAGAATGGGATCAGGGGTACATGTAAAGGAATTTGCCTTTTCAAAGAAGAGAGCCACCTCTTCATATGAGACAGGGGTGAGAGAGGTGATAGTGGAAGAAGACAAAGGTGATATGGGATGAGGAGGAGGGAGAAAAGGATCATCTTGGTGAATGGCCTCAGTTTTTTCAATGAAAGACGAAGCAAGGTTCTTACCTAAGAGGGTAGGGGTAGAGGGTGCCATTGGAGGTTTAAGAAGGGATGTAAAGGTTTGGAAAGGCCACTGTGGTGACGAGGATAGTGAATCACTTAGGTCAAAGGATTTCCTTGCTGCGGTGAGAGTCCACTTAAGATTACATAACATAAATTTGTAGTGGACCCAATCAGCATGGCTTCATTGCTTTTCTAGAGCTCTGCTTAGCCACATATGAATAATTGCAAAGGAAATAGATGGTATCAGTTATCCATAGTTGGGACTTGCTAAGACATGATCAGGGAAATCAGATAAGGAAGCAAGTGACTCAAGTGTAGAAGATAGTGTTGAGATGAACTACTTCATCAAAGTGTGGACACAGGGAAAGGAAATTCAGTCCAAGAAATCTGGAGTTCAGCAGACAGATACATCGATCTGGGAATCATCTATGCACAGATGATAATTTAACCAATGAGTGCCCACCAAAGGAGAGGGTATAGAGAGATAAAGGATGAGGACCCAGAACAGAGCTTTGAGGGACAACCACAGTTAGGAGTCAGGATTTTACTTCAGAAAAGAAGAGTGAGAAGTAGTTAGACAGGTAGAAAGAGAAAATGAGCAGAAAGCAGTCTTAAAAACTCAAGGATGAGTATATAGGAAGAGAGGGTCTTCAAAAGAGTTTGACATCGTAGAGAGGTCAAATAGAATGAAAACAGAAAAGTCCACAAGATTTAGTAGTTAATAGGTCATTAGTAAACTTGGAGAGAGCAGTTTCAATTGAGTGATGAGACCAAAAGGCAAATTTCAGAGGTTATGAAGTGAGTTGAGGCATTTGAAGCAGTCAGTGTAGATTGCCAGTGTAGGCAACCAGTGTTTTTCCAGGGAAAGGGAGAAAAAATATAGAACAATGCTTGAGGGAATGGTTGGGTCAAGTGAATTTGTTTTGTTTTGTTTTATTTTGTTTGGTTCCTAATGACTAAAAGAAACCTGAAAAGAGGGGGATGATTAAAGGAGCAAGCTCCCAATAGAGGCTGAAAGGAATGGGAAGAACACTCCATTAGGAATTAGGACAATTAGGTTTTATTCGGGTCTCTGCTTCAAAGTCACCTTGAGAAAGCAAGATCACCTCTCGGAGCTCCTTTTCCCTCATCTATTACATGAAGGGCTTGGACTAATATTCTTTCTAGTACTGAGCCCTACGGGCCCACCTGACCCCCAAATATACTGTGTTACTGGTAATTACCCAATTAATCCTTTCTCAACCCTAGTGAAACAAAGTTATTTTTTAATTAGCTGCATAAATTCATATATTGGCATTGTTTTAAAGAAATAATAAGGCACACAAAAATGTAAACTGAAATGTTTCCTTTTAATATTTAAAACGTGTTTTGGAGCTTTCCTTTGGCTTAACTCTTTTCTTCGATTTCATAGTCAGAAAGCTTTAGTAATCCAGAACATAGATAAATTCTTCCACTTTAGAGTGCAGTGTGATGGCTTTAATATCTTATATATCCAGTACCTAAAAAGATTGTATCTAACTTGTGGGAATGTAAGAATATCTTGTGATCAGTAATAGTATTTCTCACTGTGAGGATTTTAATAATTCTTTGACTTCCCTAGGACCAGAAGAAACAGCCTGGGACTATGTAGGTCATGGGGATTTACAGAAAAAAAGAGAAGTTAGAGAGCCTCTAATTCAGTCTTCTCATTTTACAGCTGAGGAAACCAGCTCCCATAGAAGTAAATGGATTTGCCAAAAGCCACACAATTATCAAGTGAGAGAGACAGGATTGTAAGTTAAGTGTTCCCATTCCAGTATAAGGCACTTTACGCTACAGCACACTGACTGTTTCAACAATTAGTCGAGTCAATCAGGAGATATTTATTAAGGACCTACTATGTGCCAGACACTGTGTTAGGCACTAGGGATACAAAGAAAGGCAAAAGACAATTCCTGATCAAAGGACCTCACAATCTAGTGGGAGAGACAACATGAAAACAAATATGTACAAATAAAAAATATATACATACATACACACATATACATATATGTGTGTATCTATATATACACATACACACACAGACGTATAGGATAAAGGAGTAATCAGAGAAGGCTTCTTGAAGAAGATCGCTGAGATCTGAAGAACGCCAGAGAAGCCAGGAGACATAAATGAGAAGAGAATTCCAAGCATACCGGACAAGTAGGTTGTTATGTGTGAGGAGCAGCAATGTCACTAGAACAAAGAATATTTGGAAGAGAGGAAGGTATAAGAAGTCTGGAAAACGTAGAAGGGAATCAAGTTATAAAGCGCTTTGAAGGACAAACAGAGGATTTTATATTCGATTCTAGAAGTAATAGTGTGCTGGGGCTAGCTAGCTACAACCAGCTCTCAAAGTGAGCATTTACATCTCAAAAATCTCAAATGCTAAAATCAGGGCTTGGTTTATTGTTTTGTTGATTATATACAACTAAGAAAGTGATGGAGAAAATGTTAAAAATGCAGATTAAACTTTAAAATATTTTCTCTCTCTGCATTACTCCTCTTCTCTCCCTCCCCCCACCCCCTACACCCTCCAAAACCACCCCCAGCCTCCACCTCCCCAGTTATTAGACATTTACCTGCAAACCTTTTCCTGGAGGGGATAGGGGGCCGCTGGAGACTGCTGAATGAGGAGGGCGTGACAATTAAGAACTGTAAGGCCTGGGAGAGATTTTCTTTTAGTGACCATGTATTGGAAACATTTTGGGAAGAGTGTAAATGAGCTTGCACAAGGTGCTTATCTAAATAGAGCCAGCATTCCAGGGAGAATTCTGTAAGGCAGTATCATTCCCTCCGCTAGAGATCTATTTATTTTCTCTGTAAGAAATGGGACTTAGAAGAGGAATCTTTTGCTCTTTATTTTTATTTTACTTTATTTATTTTAGGAACTAAAGATGTTGCAAAGATAATGAAATGTAGGCTATGACTGATAATGATAATGACACTTCATATTTGTAAAGTGCTTTAGAGTTTCCAGAACGCCTGCACACATTGTCTCATTCGATCCTCACAGCAAACCTGTGAAGCCTTCTCCAGTTTCTCTGAATTCTAGAGCCTTCCTTCTGTTAATTATTTCCTGTTTATCCTGTATGTGGTTTGCTTTGTATCTGCTTGTTTGTATACTGTATGCCCCATAGGGACTGTCCTCTGCCTCTTTTTGTATCACTGCCACCTAGGACAATGTCTGACACTGTAGGTGCTTTTAAAATGTTGATTGACTGATGGGAAGAGATTATTATCTTAGCTTTTTATATATGAGGAAACTAAGACACAATGAGCTTTTATAATGCCTTGCCTCTGCTCACAATAAGTACACAGTCCTTCTGCCTATTTACCATGCAGTAGCGGAAAGAACGTGAAACTGATGCCCTCTATTTAGGGAAGAAGATCTGGGTCTGAATCCCACATCTACTTACTATTTATCTGTGTGATCTAGGGCAAGTCCTTCACTTTCTCTGAGCCTCTGTTTCCCTATCTATAAAATGAAGGAGTCTGGCTAAATAATCTCTAAAGTCCATTCCAGTTCAAAATCCTATACTCTTTTCACTATATCAGGCTGCCTCTTCTACAATGAAATTTAGGATCATAGACTTTAGAGCTGAAAAGTAGCTTAAAGGCGAGCAATGAAATTTTATCACGTTCCAAAAGGATTCACAGGGAGAAAAGTTCTGAAACTGCTGGCCTACGTTAAAGGGACAGGAGTTTTTCCAGTGTTTTGAGAAAAACCGTTAGGCAACTTTTTTCTACACACAATGTCAGCTACAAGAATATGGTGCTAGGACCCAACATGAGTAAAGATTGAGTACCTTCTCTAGAACAAATTGAAGGCTTCCTGGATGGAGTGTAAGGAGCTGTTATTCTCCTAAAAAGCTTTGGGGCAGACCCATGTCTTAGTAAGTATTCTATCCATGAACTAGGGGCAGCTAGTTGGTGAAGCAGATAGAGTGCCTGGCTTGGAGTCAGGAAGACTCATTTTCCTGAGTTCAAATCCTACCTCAAATCACTGTATGATCCTGGGCAAGACACTTAACTCTATTAGCCTCTGTTTCCTCATCTATAAAATGAGCTGGAGAATGAAATGGTAAATGACTCCAGTATCTTTGCCAAGAAGGTCCCAAAAGGGGTCTTGAAGAGTCAGACTCAACTGAAAAAACAATTGAAGACAACAATTTCTGAACTACAACCCCTAGAAAACTTTGGGGCAAAGAATGCCCTTATTGGGAGGGGGTACCTCCCAGATGACTCTATGAGGCACATGGGAACTTTTAAAAGATAGGATGACTGAACAGACCCATGGCAGAAATGGAAAGGCACAAAGTACACTGGAACAAAGAGGTTCCGCCATTTTTTGCTGCACTTAGTTGTTTGCTCTGCAATCAGATGAATTTTTTCAAATGCCCTGGCCAACATTCAACTGATACTGCCCTCCAGCAGAAAAAAATCCCATCTCCAACCCACTCGCTGCTTTCCATGAGAACATATGATGCCAAATTGGGACAGTTACTGCCTGCTTTTCAGAAACTAATGACCATGTGGACAAAATGGTTACTTTGACTTGAAATGAAAGGATATTATTAGATCGCAAGCACACTGCCAAGACTCTAGCAAGTATGACTTTGGCTGAATGCCTTATAACTTACCATCTGAGAATTTTGTTCTTCCAACCAAGAGATTGTTATGCAAAGGGTAAACTAGAAAAGGTATAATTTGTAGCCTAGCTAGATTGAAAGTCATGCCAAGAATTGAGACCCTTAACTTCACTATGTTCAGCCCAACTACAAGTCTACTGAGACTACTCAATACTATGATAGTAGCTGTGGGGTATACAAAAGTATTAAAAAATAGCTTCACCAATCAAAAAACTTATAGTGTTGTTGGGTGTATAGGGCCAGCTCTGAGAAAGTCCATTCTGGGATAAAATACAGGCCAGAGGCCTGTTCTTGCCCTTGGGCTGATACCTCGGCAAGTGGGCTCTCCATCCCCCACCTCGGCATGCACATGCAAGCCTCCTCGGTACACACATGCTCTCTCCAAAACCCTGACGACACACACGTGCTAAATACCACCTATGGGCTATTAACACAATATTGTTTTATGGCAAAAGGGGAACAAAAGCAGGAGACAGTCATGCATTATGCAAATGCCTCGCACGTGGATTTGTTGATTCTGCTTGCCTGAAAGGTATATAAGCCCTGTCCCTCAGTTAAATAAATGGAGCTGTTCTTTACTCTCTGACCCAGCCCGTGTTTTGTGTTTTTCTTTTCACTCTCCGCGGCATTCAGCCATCTCCTCTGGTCATTTCCACACCACAGAGATGCCCCAACGAGGGACCCTGAGGCAACTGGCGCCCGGCAGCTGGGTAGATAAGATGGACACAGGAAATAATACAAGATTATCGATTATAAAGAAACTGAAAGACTTCAAAGAAAGAGGAATTCAACGAATATAAGTTTACCCTGAGAAGTTTTCATGGAGCAGGTAAGATTTCAGATCTAGATATTACAGAGGCTTCAAAAGCCTTTAGCATCCAATGTCTCTAATAAAGGCCTGATATAAAGAACATAGAGGTAAGGAAAACAAATATGTAACATCAGGAGCTATTTCCCCAAGGATATAAACAGTCTCAAAAGAAGTGCAAAGATTGCATGAAATTAATAAGAATAAGAGAAATACAAATCAAAACAACTCAGGTTTCACCTCACACTCAGCAAATTGGTAGAGATACCATATGGTGATAGTTAATATTGGAGGGTCTATAGACAGATGGATACACCAGTGCACTGTTGGTAGAGTTCTAAATTAATCCAAACATTTGAAAAAGTTTGGAATTATGCTAATAATGTGACTAAAATTTTCATTTCCCTTTGACTCACCATAAGATTATATTCCAAGGAAATGAAAAACAGAAAAAAGTTTCCATACACCTCAAAATATTCATAGCAGCACCTTTTTGTAGTAGTAAAGAACTGGAAATGAAAGTAGATGCTCATGTCTTGGGGAATGACTAAACAAATTATGATACATGAAATGTAATAAAATATTATTAAATCACAAGAAACAATGAACATAAAGAACTCAGAATATCGATGGGAAAGACTTCTATAAACTAATGTAGAATGAAGTAAGCAGAACCAGGAAAACAATATGCACAGATTTCAACAGTATAAACGGAAAAAAAACACAAAAATGCTAAATAGGAACAGCATCTAATCAAAATGGCCAAATTTGGTCCTCAAGTAGAAAAAAGAGATGGGGAACCACAGGTACAGAACATCGTATAGGCCGTCACATTCAATGTGTTAGTTAATTTGATGAACTGCTTTTTTTTCTTTTACTCTTTGTTACAAGGGATGGCTTGCCTAGAGGAGTGGAGGAGGAATACATTTAGAAAACAGAAAGTGATATTAAAAAAACAAAAGGTATCAATATTTTTTTACTTTCAAAAAATCATTTCAGTTATAATGCAAAGTTGTACAAGGAGAATAAGCCCCCATCTAATTTCCAAGTGTACACAGTGACCATGAACAATTTTAAAGTTATTTTAAAAATTGTTTTATGGATACATAATTGAAACACTTCCTAGAACATAAGTACAAGATTCTCATAATTTCTAGGAATGAATACATTAAAAAGCCAAATAACAAGGAGATAATAACACAACAACATAAGATCATTATATTATTCAGATTTTGAGTAATAAGGAGCCAGCTGAAGAGACCATCATGTCCAATACCATCATTTTACACATGAACAAAATGAGACACAGAGAGATGAAGTGATTTGGCCTGTGTATTTTACAACAGTAGATGATTAATTTCTAAGTAAATAATATAGCAAATAAATGCTATGGGTTCAGAGAAGGTATAAATTACTACGGGTTGAAGTGGTATTAAAAGACTTCATGCAGGAGAAAAGATTGATCTGAGCCATCAAGGAAGAGTGGAATTTTTGTGTATGAAAAGAAGACCAGGATAGACATGTCAGGTGGGGAAAACCATATGAGCAAAATCCTGGGAATGGTAAAGCACAAGACATCTTCCGGGAATAGTAAATAGGCTTGTTGGTTCAGTGGGCAAAGTCTGTATTGGGAAAGAACGAAAGACAAAACTAGAAAGGTATATTTGGACCAAATTAAGGATAGTAATAATTAAGTAATGCTAAGATATTGGTCCAGTAGCTTAGTGTTAATTTTTGGTTTTATTCAGACCAGTTTTCTGACCACTATATCAGAAGTTGGGATAAGAGGCTATCTACCAAGTTCCCCACCATATGGGTAGGGAAGAAGTCCCACCTTCTGCAGGAAGCCTTTCCTTGTCCTTGTTAATTTTAATGCCTTCTCTCAAAGATTATACCCTATTTATCCTTCTCTTGGATATTATACCCAATTTGTCCTTCTCTTGGAGATTATACTCAATTTATCTTGTATATAGCTTGTCTGTATATTTGTCTGCATGTTGTCTCTCCCATTACATTGTGAACTCTTCAAGGACAGGGACAGGGTTGGGGGGGGGGTTGTGTGTCTGGGTTTTTTTGAGGGGGGGAATTTGTATTCTCAGCTTTTAGCTATGTGTTTGACACATAGTAAATGCTTAATAAATGCAAATAGACTGACCTGTAAGTTATATTCTAGCTCTAAATCCTATGATTCTAAGAACCATGTGAGCTGGTAATACAAGTATGATTTCCCCTATTCTACAGATTAATACTTAGTCATTAAGTGGCCTGCCTAGAATCTCACTGCCAGTGTCAGAACTAAGATTCAAACTTCTGACTCCAAGACCAGAACTCTTAGCAAATGTCACACTGCCATGCCTCTCCATGCAACTCTCTTTCACAGACTTAATAGAAAGAGAATAACATTCCCATTGGAGCATTAATATTTTCGACTAATGAGACCTCAAACTAACAGAGAACTTCCCAGTGTAAAGAAAGGATAACTTTCCTCAGGACCTGTGCCTTCTCATAGTTTCTAATGGGCTATAAACCATGATAAATTGCTGTAACACTCTAGAATGCAACACAAAGATTTTTGTTTTCTTTTAATTCTATTTCTGTGCTGTTTTCTTTGGCAAGATTTTGGCTTTCAGCTTGTGTGCCTAGAACTAAAATGAGTTTAACCTCCAATTAGCCCAAACTCACATTTCTTGGGATTTCTCATTTCATCTTCTAAAAAAAAAGCTAAATTATAGACAGGGACACGATACTCAATTACAGCAGCAAAAACCAAGCTAGCACAGCAGAAAGCAGAGTCTAGAGAATTGCCAATTAATCTTTGAACTCTATACAGCAGAGACAATACTTTTCCGGCTGGAGAAATCTGTTCTAGTGTCAGATATGCCTTATCTTCACCTTTGCTTCCTTAAAGAAGACACTTTAAAGACTTCCTTAAAGAGACACCATAGGCTAGACTTCATCAAATGGAACTCTCTTAATGAAGAGGTACCTGACCTGATCTTCAGAGAGAGTGTATAAATTGGTATATGGGACTTGACTATAATCTCATTATTTCTAATATAGCTTTTCACAGAATTGGCAGCAGGAACTCACAGAGAGAGCATTAATAACTTCTTTTGTGGCTTATGCTAAGAAATGTTGAGGGGGGAAATGCAATGACTGAGAAAATCTTTATCATTTGCCTTATCTTGCTAGGGCCCAGGCCTACTTTTCTGAATGGTCCGGCCGTGTCATTGGTTGAAAACTCCACATCAACTTTCCAGTTGTCCTAGAGGTGACATTGGAATGTAGGCTCTTTGATAGCACAGTCGGTCTCGCTGGCTTGTATTTTTAATCCCAGTGCTTAGCACAGTGCCTAGGATACATATATATATATATATATACAAGCACTTAGTTTATCTGTCTATCCATCCATTCATCTATCTATCTATCAATCTATCTATCTACCTGTCTATCTATCTAGTCCAGAGGTTCCCAAACTTATTTGGCCTAACTCTCCCTTTAAAAAAAATTTACTCAGCACCCCCCTTTCTTTCTTTAACCTTTGATGTTTTTAGGTTTTTTTGATGTGTGTCATTTAAAAAAAATATGCATTTTTTAAATGATGCATCTTAAATTTCTTCTTTCTATTCCATTGAAATTTTGATGACACAATATTGCATCATAAAGCCATATAGTATCTGTATTGTAAGTGAGTCATTACACGCACATATTTCTGCTGATGCATGCTGGACTTCCCGACAGTGTGCAGCCAGCTAACACTTGCTTGTTAAGACCTGACTTGACCACTGATTGGTTATAATTTGCATTTTGTGTGTTTATTTGGAAAATAATGTAATCACTATGACTTTAACTCTGTTACACAACAGATAGAACATGTACAAAGGGTTTTTCAAATTTTTCTTATCTTCTCTTCTTTCCTTATGCTTCCACTGCCCCCTTATTTTTATTTGATGCTCCCCAATTGCAGTCGAGGTCACTACTGTACCCCCCATCATTCTAGTGCCCTCCAGGGGGTGGTAGAAGCCCACTTTGGGAAGCTATGAGGGATAGGCAGTCCACAAGCATTTATTAAGCACTTGCTTTGTACCAGGCACTGTGTTGCACACTAGGAATACAAATTAAAGCAGAAAAACAGCCCCTACTCTCAAGGAACTTACATTCCAATGAGGTAAGACAATACATTAAAAAAAAATTTAAAAGGGACAACAAAAGATGATGAAGGTACCTACAGAAAGGATATGGTAAATAGTCGGGAGCGCAGCCTGGTCAGGAAGGAAGACATGACCGGCATGAGTGTCCTGAAAATGGAGGTTCTTGAAGGAACCAGCCAATCAGAGGGAGAGGCTGAAGGGGCAGAAGATACTTCCAATATGTGAAGTCCAAGTGTGAAATGAACTTCCAAGTGGAAGCTTCCTGGCATAATAGAGGAAGTCCAGAGAATCAGGACCATGTCTCTATTGGTATCTGTTCCGGGCAGGTACAAAGCGAACTAAAGTAGACCATTAGGGCAGGAAGACTTCAAAGACAAGAGAATATGATTGAATGATTGAGACTGGAAAACAAACATTTCCTATGCTTACTTTCTTCACTTTTCTCTTTTATTAGCTGTTCTCTTTTTTTTTTTTTTTTTTACCATCCAATCTCACACAGGTGCCCCAGGGTATTCATGGAGCTCCCTTTCCTTTTCTTCCCAGCTGCCAGTGTCAGATTATTCAGTAGGGGTAGTAGGCATGTGCTTACAAGCCCTCAAGATGAGCAGAAGTGAAGCTAACCTCTCTCCTAATTCTGGGTGAAGAGTTGTCCCTTGTTCCACAGAACCCAGAAAAGCATCTCCTTGTTTTACCCAAAAGAGAAAGATAATTGAGCACTTGGGCTCATGGGGAGGGAGACATGGATCCTCCAAAACATTCATAAGAACCAGGACTAGGAAGAAGATGGCAAAGGAGGAGAGATAAGAATGTCCCATCTCCTTGTCCCCATAACACAATTGACAGGATCTGAATTATATGCCCAGTCAGCAAATTGGTTAGATCCTATTGCATATGCCCCTTCTATGAACTCATTTCATAGGCTTGTTAATAATCAATGTTAATATTCAATGATATGTATATTTGCATATATCATCCTCGCGGTTTTATTAGGATTTGCCTTAAAAGTTGGCACATGGTACTAAACTTGGTCTTTCATATTTTCCTAAGATGTGTGCTTTTTTTTGGAGGGATAACTTGAACCAAAAATGCTAGCATCTATCAAGCATTTGTAGAATTTGAACTTGGGTCTTCCTGACTCTAGGTCCAGTTCTCTATCCCCTGTGGCACCTAGGCATCATTTCTATGACACCCTAAAGGCAAATTTGAACTAAAAGAACCAGCTGAAATGCAGCAAAGTTGAAAAAAATTAATAAAATGTAAATCATTAGAATTCAAGGTCACTGTTGTTTTCTACATCCACACTGGAAAATAAACACTTTTTTTTTCATTCTCAGTTTTTGAGACCCAGCTTTACTTTACTTTTTTATGTCCTATGTCTTATCGTGGATCTAGGGGGGGCAAATCTTTTTCTTTATATTTCCCTTTGGACTCAGTTTTTAGGATTTAAATTTTTTGAGCTACAGATTTAAGGATTCATAGCTTTGTGGTGATGCAACATTATGTTAAGAGGAAAGATGTTAGATTTGCTTGGATTGTCATGCTAGGAGTGTATGCTCTATTCAAGAGTGTTCCATCCAGACCAATGGAGAAGATCCTTAAACTCAGTATATCCAAAACTGAACCCATTATCTTTCCCCTAAAAACCCCTTGCAAACTTTCCTATTACTCCCAAGGGCACCAATGCCCTTCCAGTCACTCAGGCTCACAGTGTAGGTGTCATCCTGGACTCTTCACTTATAGTCACTCCACATATCTGATCTGTTGTCGATTTTTGTTTTGTTTTGTTTTGTTTTCTGTTCTTGTTGTCTGTACTTTTGCAACATCTCTCCTCTATGCCTCCCTCTTTCCTCTGATACCGCCACCACTCTGGGATTACCAGGACTATTGCAAATCCACTGCTTGGTCTCCTTGCCTGAAGTCTTCGTTCCAATTCATCCTCCATTGGGCTATCAAAGAGATCTTCCTAAGGGTCAGATCTAATCTTGTCACTCCTATTTTAAAAACTCCAGCTGTTCCTTGGTACCTCCAAGATGAAATATCGAATCCTCTGTTTGTCTTTTAAAGCTCTTCATAACTTGGACCTTTCCTTTATTTCCAGTGTTTTTACACCTTATTCCTCTGCCCTCCTTGCTCTTCCTCAAAAAACAAACAAGCAAACAAATCCAACTCCTCCAAATTCAATGCATTTTCACTGACTCTTCCTCATCCCCAGAGTGCTCTCACTCCTCATCTCTGCCTTCCAGCTTTCTTGGATTCCTTCACATCTCAACTCAAATCTCCTTTCCCCAGTCCCCCTCAAAGCTAGTGCTTTCCTTCTGAGATGACCTCCAATTTGTCCTGTAAATATCTTGTATGTATGTAGTTTTTTGCATGTTGCCTCTTCCATTAGAATATGAGCTACTTTAGAGCAGGGACTGTTTTTGCCTGTCTTTATATACTCAGCGTTGAGCATAGTGCCTGACACAGAGTAAACACATTAACAAATGCTTGTTGATTGACTTACCATATGGAACTTCTAATAAAGCCCTAGGAAGCTGGGATACTTCCCCTCTCACAGGTCCTAACAGCTAGTTCTTAGTCCCTAGAAAGCCCTCCTACCTACCCAGTGCTTCCTTGAAGCAGCCCACACCCTGATCACTGACTTTATAATTGTAGGATAAATTAATTATCAGCTATTTCAACCTTCCTATTTGAAAGATGAAGGAAATGATATCTCAAGTGGTTAAGTGATTTACCCAAGGTCATACACCTAGGCAAATAGCATTCATTAGATTGTGAGCTCCTCAAAGGCAAGGACTGTGTTTTTGATTTTCTTAGTATTGCAGTTTTGCACAGTTTTGCACAGTGCCTGGCACATACTAAGGGCTTAATAAATGCTTCTTGACTAACTGACTTGCCACTACATCTTTTTCTCCCTTCAAAATATTTCTGTTCTAAATCCCATTCCACCAAAAAATACTCTCTTACAGGAAACTAAAGGATAAATGAATTCGTGCTACTGTATTAAAATGTCAACATTACTGTGTGTTTGCATTGTAAAAGTGTTCTTCAGTGTGTTAACCCAAAGGTATTAATCAGTAGAATTTCAAGTATCCTGGGAAAGTTGTAGCAACACTGGGAAAGACCAGAGGGGAGAATTTTTTTTTTTTTGCAGCCTAATTCCCATGAGGCAGCTTTGCATAGGGACTAGAAAGCTAGCCCAGAAAACCTGGGTTCAAATCCCTCCTCTGACACATACTGGTTTTGTGACCCTGGGCAAGTCACTTAATCTATGAATACTTTCTTCCTGACAATTCACTAAGACTATAAAATTGCAGAGAATATCATGACTTGTGTTGATAGAGGAACTCCACCAATGAAATCACTGGTCTCTTCCCTCCTCCTATTATTCCAATTGTTTCACATTGGTGAGCACCCACTCCAACGCTGTTCTGTTCCCAGTAGAAAGGAATTGGAATCACAATACTATACAGCTGAGAACAAAGGAGTTACTGACAACCTAACTATTCTAAAACACTATCTACATTTTTTTCTTTCCCCTTGAATTTGCCCACCTACTCAAATATGCATGTTTCCATCTGTATTTTAATTCTGTCACTTCTCTGTCAGGAGGTGAGTAGCATGTTTCATCTTCATTCTTTTGGATCACTGGTTTTCTGTTGTATTGATCAGCCTTTGAAAGTTTTTCAAAGTTGTTTTTCCTCTGTGATGTTACCATTATAGGCATTATTCAGGTTCTGCTCACTTCACTCTGCGTCAGTTCACAAAGGTCTTCTCAGTTTTCTCATGGTTGAGCAGACATGGTTGAATAAAGAAGGCAAAGGCATGAGGAGCAGACCACCCTGGCGAACCAGGGCAGAACGGGCAAGTGAGAAGTACTCATTGTCTCATTCACTCAGCTGTTTTCCTGCACAGTGCTATGTGATCTACTGCGCTGCCCTCCCCCAGGGCTTTGCACAAGCCGCTGGGCTGCTCGAATTTCTATATTTCTTTATGCCGGTGACTTCTGTATCTTGAGCCTGGTTCAATGTTCAGTTCATAAATTGGAGTCATAGCATGAACCACACCCTCTCCATGCCCCACCCTCACCCCCATTCTGATCTCTTCCTCCAGGATCATTAATATAAATTTTCCCTGCTGGGTACAGGAGCCTAACAGTCTTTCCTTTCAAACATAATGATTGCTGGAGCATTAGAACTAAAAGGAGAAGGGGGGCGGAGCCAAGCTGTCAGCTAGAAAGCAGGGACTTGCTTAAGCTCTCCCCCAAATCCCTCCAAACACCTGTAAAAATGGCTCTGAACAAATTTTAGAGCCGCAGAACCCACGAAATAGCAGAGGGAAACAGATCTCCAGCCCAGAAGAGCCTAGATGGTCGCTGGGAAAGGTCTATCGCACAGTGCTGAGAGCAGAGGGCAGCCCAGCATGGGCCAGGCCGGGACAGACCAGACCCAGAATCAGCCAGCCAGAACAGGCCTTGGGGACATGAAACAGTGAGCTGTGGCAGTTACCAGACTTCTCAACCCACAAATGCCAAAGAGCTGGTTAGGGGGAAACTGCGGGATTTAGTTCAGAGTGGTCTGGCCACCAGCTCTGGGAGTGGAGGAGGTGGTGCAGTGGTGGTGCTAGCAGCAGCACGAAGCTCCTGAGGCTACTTCCAGAACTCCAGTGTCAGCTGCCTCCCAAGGAGTGCAAGGAGCACTTTGTGGGCACAGAGGCAGATTCTCTTGCTGTGCCTTGCTTGGATCTGTATTGAGGTCCTGGTTGGCAGTTCTTGGGGGAAGAGGAGCACTGCTGGAACAGAGCCTGAGGTGACCGTGGAGTAGAAGTGGCTCTGAAAACAGCAGTCCTTGGACCCTAAAGCTTGGGACAAAGTACCCTCCACTCTACAAGCAGTCATGTCCTGACAAAAAGCTCAAGGGTCAAGTAATTGTCTGGGAACATGAACAGGCAGTGAAAATGGTCTCAGACTCAAATGCAGACTCAAACTCAAACTCTAGATTCTTTTTCTGGTGACAAAGAAGATCAAAACACACAGCCAGAAGAAGTCAACAAAGTCAAAGAGCCTACATCAAAAGCCTCCAAGAAAAATATGAATTGGTCTCAGGCCATGGAAGAGCTCAAAAAGGATTTAGAAAGGCAAGTAAGAGAAGTAGAGGAAAAATTGGGAAGAGAAATGAGAGTGATGCAAGAAAACCATGAAAAACAAGTCAATGACTTGCTAAAGGAGACCCAAAAAATACTGAAGAAAATAACACCTTAAAAAATAGACTAACTCAAATGGCAAAAGAGCTCTAAAAAGCCAATGAGGAGAAGAATGCCTTGAAAGGCAGAATTAGCTAAATTGAAAAGGATGTCCAAAAGACCTCTGAAGAAAATACTACCTTAAAAATTAGATTGGAGCAAGTGGAAGCTAGTGACTTTATGAGAAATCAAGATATTATAAAAGAGAACCAAAGGAATGAAAAAATGGAAGACAATGGGAAATATCTCAGTAGAAAAACCACTGACCTGGACAATAGATCCAGGAGAGATAACTTAAAAATTATTGGACTACCTGAAAGCCATGACCAAAAAGAGAGCCTAGACATCATCTTTCAAGAAATTATCAAGGAGAACTGTCCTGATTTTCTAGAGCCAGAGGGTAAAATAGAAATTGAAAGAATCCACTGATCAGCTCTTGAAAAAGATCTCAAAAAAAAAAAAAACTCCTAGGAATATCGTCGCCAAATTCCAGAGTTCTGAAGTCAAGGAGAAAATACTGCAAGCAGCCAGAAAGAAACAATTTGAGTATTGTGGAAACACAATCAGGATAATACAAGATATAGCAGCTTCTACATTAAGGGATCAAAGGGCATGGAATATGATATTCTGGAGGTCAATGGAGCTAGGATTAAAACCAAGAATCACCTACCCAGCAAAACTGAGTATTATGCTCCAAGGCAAGATATGGATTTCAATAAAATAGAGAACTTTCAAGCTTTCTCAATGAAAAGACCAGAACTAAATAGAAAATTTGACTTTCAAATACAAGAATCAAGAGAAGCATGAAAAGGCAAACAAGAAAGAGAATTCATAAGGGACTTACTAAAGTTGAACTGTTATGTTTACATTCTTATATGGAAAGATGATGTGTGTAATTCATGAGACCTTTCTCAGTATTAGGGGAGTTGAAGGGAGTATAGAATATGAAAGGATGATATCTAAAAAAAATGAAATAAATTTAAGGTGTGAGAGAGGAATATATTGAGAGAGGGAGAAAGGGAGAGATAAAATGGAGTAAATTATCTCACATAAAAGTGGCAAGAAAAAAGAGTTCTGTTGGAAGGGAAGAGGAGGCAGGTGAGGGGGAATGAGTGAATCTTACTGTCATTGGATTCAACTTGAGGAGGGAATAACATACACACTCAATTGGGTATCTTACTCCCCAGGAAAGTAAGGGGAAGGGGATAAAAAAGGGGGGATGATAGAAGGGAGGGCAGATGGGGGTGGAGGTAGTCAAAAGCAAACACCTTTGAAAAAGGACAGGGTCAAGGGAGAAAATTGAATAAAGGGGGACAGGATAGGATGGAAGGAAATATAGTTAGCCTTTCACAACATGAGCATTGTGGAATCATTTTACATAATGATACACATGTGATTTCTGTTGAATTGCTTGCCTTCCTAGGGAGGGTGGGTGGGAAGGGAAGAGGGGAGAGAATTTGGGACTCAAAGTTTTAAAAACAGATGCTTAAAAAAATTTTTAAAAAGATGTTTTTTGCATGCAGCTGGGAAACAAGATGTATAGGGAATGGGGCATAGAAATCTATCCTGCCCTACAATAAAGTAAGGGGAAAGGGGATGGGGGGGGAGTGAGGTGAAAGAGGGGAGGGCTGACTGGGGAACGAAGCAATCAGAATATATGCCGTCTTGGAATGGGGGGGAGGGTAGAAATGGGAAAAAAAATTGTAACTCAAAATCTTGTGGAAATCAATGTCGAAAACTAAAATATTAAATGAAAAAAAAAAAGAACTAAAAGGGAACGCAGATTATTTTGTCCCATCTGCTCATGTTACAAAGGAGGACATGGAGGTCCAGAGAGGCAACTCCTCCAAGATCATGCAGCTAATAAAGAGCAAAGTCAGGACTTGTGACTTCCCATCCTTGGCTCTCTCCATGAAGAGTGGAACCCATGTCATTTTGTTTTCCTTTTGAATAAACAGGCTGGGTGTCTATTACCTTAGCTTTCAAGAAAATCTAAGCAACCCAAAGCCAGGGTTTATTAATGTGAAAATCTCCAGGCTTAATCAAATCTAATATGACTTTTAAGAGATACTATTAATGGATCTGCCTTTCATCCCTGTAATTAGAGTGTGTCCTAAATAGAACTTTGCCTTTCAAACACTGTTTTCTGTCAACATGGACATTCAGCCGGAACTCTCGTTGTCATGGAGACAGAGGCTTGAAGCTCTCTGTCAGATGTGTTCCACTTTTTTTAATGGATTCCTGGTGCCAGAGCTATTATTTAGCAAACACATGGCTTTTCTTTGATCTTCATCTGCATCAGCTTTGAACTGACATCCTATTTCCTGTCATATTACACATTCTAAATTATTTTATCTTGTGAAAAAAAATTTTTTGTGAATTTGTCCACTAAAAAAACCAGCCTGCTTTACTGCTGAGAAGTAGTTTGGTGTAACAGATAGAGAAGATAGCCTAGAAGTCAGGAAGGATAGGGTTAAAGTCCCATGTCTGATACTGGTTGTATCCCCCAATCCCCCAGCAAGTCATGTAATCTCTCATCACGTCTGAGAACTCTCTAATATGAGAAATTGCAGAGAAGATGCCAGCCTGTTTTGTTGGAGGAAGTTCCTCCCTGAAAGCTCTCTAAAATGATGAAACCACAGGTCCAATGTAAAAGAAAATCAGCAAATAGTCCTAAATGGTCCTACGTCCAAATTAATATTGTTGTTGGAGTAAGGAAGACTCTGGTTCAGTTGCCACTTTTGATATTTAGTAGCTTCTGACCATGGGCAAGTCACTTTTGAGCCTCAGGTAACTTTTTTTTCCTAAATGATATTTTTCTAAATATTAAACATTAGTACGACCAGTTAAGCTTGTTTGACAATTATTTGCATTTAAATGCATGAATTTGTATGCATAAAATATCAGAACACATTTTCAGTCACTCCAATTCTCTATTTATGCATGTATTTTGTTGTTTACTCATTCATTCCTCTTGCTTTTTAAAAACCATTTTACATATATGATCTCATTTGATTTCATTATACCATCTTAAATTTGTGTAGTGTTTTTACATATTTCTTTTAAAAAATTTTTCTTGTATTATTCTTCCCTCTTACTATCTCCTCCACAATATAACGATCAAAAAAGATATAAAACAAAACCCTCAGAACTAGTGACCCAGCAAAACAAATTCCTACATTGGCCATGTTTAACTATGAATGCTTCATTCTATTTTTTAAGTCTATCATCTATCTGTCAGGAAGTGGGTGTTTCATCTTCATTTTTTTGGATTCAAAGTTTACCACTGAGTTGACCAGTGTTCTAAAGTTTTTCCAAGTTGTTTTTCTCTGTAATGATACCATTATATGGATTATTCTGGGTCTGCTCACTTCACTCACCACTAGTTCATAAAGATCTCTCCAGTTTCCTCTGAAATTGCCTGTTTCATCATTTCTTATGGCACAATAATATTATATTATATTTAGATACGATAAGTTGTTTAGACATTCCTCAGTGGGAAGATACTTCTTTAGTTTCCAATTTGTGACTGTCACAAAAAGAGCTGCTCTAAATATATATGTGTGTATATATGTATGTCTGTGTGTATATATATATATATATATATAGATAGATAGATAGATAGATAGATAGATAGATATAGATATATGAGCTTTTCTTCTTTCTTTGATCTCTTTCTGGTATAGGCTTTGTAGTGATATAGTTGGGTCTAAGGGTATGCACAGATTGATAGCTTTTGGGGTATGGTTCCAAATTTCTTCCCAGAATGGTTGAACCAATTCACAGCTCCACCAATGATGTATTAGTCCATCTGTTTTCCCACAGTCTCTCCAACATTTGCCTTTTTCTTCTTTTGTCATCCTTGCCAATTCAGTGAATATAAGGTACAATCTCCTAGTTGTTTTAATTTGCATTCCTTTAATTATCAGTGACTTAGAACATTTTTTCATATGATTGCTGATAGCTTAGATTTCTTTTGAAAACATCCACTGGGAACTCAGGTAACTTTCTAAGAATATGTTATGAGTACGATAAGCAGGTTGTAAAAGTTTGCACATATATAAAATCACTATTCCTTGGGTTGTCTGTGTATGTGTTATCACATTCTGATCAGCGATTATAATAAAAAAGTTGATTTTTAAAATCAATATTTCATAATCAACAAATAAATTGAAAATAAAAATGTGTAGCACTTTCAATGATCCCAAGCTGCCCCTTGCCACAAAACATTCCCCTAGGAGTGCTATACAGTTATGAGCCAAGAAACATTAGGATATGAGAAGAATCACAACGTACAGGTTGTGGGAAGACATAAGGTAGGTATGACTAAGATATGGCTTATTATTAGTGATAACCTCTTTGCAAGAAGCAGTGCCAAAGCCATAACCAATGGCATGTAAAAATGGAAAAGACATAGGTTAGTCCTGGGAGAAATAACAGATAGATGACCCAAGGGCATCAAGCAATATTAAAGAACAAAACGAAACAGAAGAAGCCCTCCCACACCCTGAGCGGATCCTCTAAGGAAGAGCTGCAGATAGGGACAAGAATTACATAGGAAGAGAAGAAATGAATGATTTTTATCTGTACCAATGAAGGTAATGCCTACAGGGATGAGATCGATGGATCATCAACAAACCTTCAAAGTTCTACCTTCTAATAAAATGGCTTTCATTCATCATCTTTCAAAGAGTTGCTCTTCTTTATGAGATCAAAAAAATTTTCAATCATAGATTAAATCATAGATTTTCTCTGGCCTTGCTTTTTATCATAATAATAGTAGCTAGCATGTATATAATACCTTAAAGTTTGCAAGGCACTTTACAAATATTTTTAGCTTTGATCCTCACAACAACCCTGGAAGGTGTCGCTGTTATCCCCATTTTACAGATGAAGAAACTGATGCAGAGAGCCTTTAAATGACTTGTCCAGGGTCATGCAGATAGTAAATGTCTGAGACCAAATTTGGACTCAAGTCTTCCTGACTCAAGGTTTAGGGCTCTATCTTCTTGGCCATCTAGCTGCTATTTAAATACTTTATGTGATAAAAAAAAATCTTGTAAACCTTTTATAGGAGAGAAGAGAAGAAGCTAAAGTGTCACGGTAGTTAGGAACCTTACACTTGGAGTCAAGAAAACCTGAGAAAGAGGCTTAAAACCAAGGAAAAAATCATTTCCTCAGACTGACAATTTTGAGGAGGGAAGACATATGTAATTCTAGTCCAGTACCCATTTGTCTAAGAGAACAGTATAGCCAGCTTCATGGCTCTTTCTCTTCCTGGCCTCTAATCAAGAATTAAAGTGTCTCTGAAACTTTCCTGACTGAAATACTCTTCTCTGACCACCATGATCCTATATGTTTTGCCGCCTCCATTAAAATGTGAAGAAGCCCATTGTTTCTGGTCCTTCTCTCTGAGTGCAAACAAAAAAAGAATTTAATCTCTCTTCCACATGACAGCATTTGAAACACTTGAAGAAGGCCATCATGATCCCTGAATGCAGTGATCTCTCCAGCAGTTACCTTGTTACTAGTATCTCAGTGTCCACTTCTAAGCTGAGAACCTGTATCGTGTCGATGGGCCAAAAATACCTGGTTATGGTTCTGGAGTTTATAGTCTAGGAGGAGGACAAGACAACACAGAAAACCATGATCACTCCACAAGCATTTGTTAAACACTACGTGCGGTGTATTTTGCTTTGGGTGCAAGGACTGACTTTGCTTTTGTATTTGTATCCCCTAGGATTTAGCAAAGTGCTTGACATACTATAAGTACTCTGAAATAAATGCTTTTTCATTCGTTGACTCACAGTAGATGAAATCAGGTTGAAACTTATTAGAGATGAAGTGTATTATGAAGTTACATAACCGGAATTAAAATGACATATGATTAGAAAAGTAGGTCGGTGCATCATGTAGCAAGATGAAGATGAATAGCTTGTACACCCAGGCCATGGATGATTTATGGGAAGTCATGAATAAAAGGCACATGATGAGAAAGTATGGATTGGTTGTATTCTGCAACATTGGAGGGAGTACCAACGCTGATAAGGTAATGTGTTCATTGAAGTAAGAAATTATGAGTTTGTAGAATTCAAAGAAATATGAGAAGATGCAGAGAGGGGAACAAAGTCAAAAAAGTAAAACCAAAATAACAATATAGACATTGACTATAGCTAAGTAGTTAAAGGTGGCAAACAACAGCAACAAATCCATAGAAGGTTAAAAAATGAAGAAGGCTATTGATACTAATTTAATATGTAACTTTGGTATACTGTTTTTGGTCCAGTCCTATGATGTAGATTTAACAGTAAATAACAGACATTTATAGACACATATACAGCCACTTATAATATTAATTTTTGTTTCATTTTTCATGTTCATGTTCCTTTTTTAATTTAATTCAACAGGTATTTTTTGTGCCCAAGTATTATGTTGAGTTGTGGGTGCCATGTTTTAGGAACAATATTGACAATGTGGAAAAGGTCTTGAGATTATGCTATATGAAGACCAATTAAAGGAACTGATATTTAACCTGGAGAGAAGACTTAAGGGATACATGAAAGCAGTCATATAGTATTTGAAGGGCCATCTTATAGAAGAGCCATTAGATTTATTCTCCCTGTGCCCAGAAGGAGGAACTAGGTGGAAGGAGTAGAGAGGTAGATTCTAGTTTGATACAAAGAAAAACTTACTAATAATTAGAACTATCTAAAAATGGAATGAGCAAGCCTGCTTCATGTTAGGAGTTTCTGACTTATCTATTCCTGACATATGATAATTCTTAACTGACACAGAGTTACCTTCTATTTCAAATGGGAGTGGTGGTACCTAATAACCTGCCCTACTCCTTACTGACCACTGCTGACAGAAAGTCATCTCCAAAGAGTCATGCAAGTAGAATGAAGAAGTGACTTTTTGTTAATAGGGGAAGCCCTAAGTTAATCCAAAACTGATTCATCTCATGCAAAGGAGAGAGTGGAGATTGTCATACTTTTCTATTTCTATCTCCAGAATTCAGCCCAGTGCTTTGCATATAGCAAGCACTTAATAAATGCTTTTTTCATCCATTCATTCAAAAGGGAACACTGAACTTCAGAGATGGCATAGAATTTGGAATCCAAAATGTATGACATTGGCTCCAAACCCCCAAAAGGGAGGAGCTGAGAAACAGGCCTAGATCTTAGCAAAAATAAACATGACTAGGAACACATGGTCTTGCCTACAATGGAATTAGTAAGCAAGCCTAGAATTCACTCCCTCAAATTCATGTACAAGACCTTAGGGGTCCATGGAACCCAGAGTTCACTGCCTTTTTTTTAACCTATTCATATGGAATGAGCTATTCAAGCCTCAGACCCTTTCCAAGACTTGGAATGTTTATTTTTCATCTGAAAGGTTTTCCTTTATATTTCAGTGTCTCTATCAATGTCTCTGAAGTCTCAAAAGACACTTCCTCTTAAAACAATGACATGAAAAAAGATATTGAAGAAATAAACATTGGAAATTAAAAGGTTAAAAATTACTATTTGTAAATGACAATTACATACCTAATAACCAAAGGAAAAATTAAAAAAGTTAAATCTCAGTATAGCAGATAAACCCATAAAAATCATTCAGATTCTTACATATCAATATAAATACTCTGAAATGGGATTCCATTTATGATCATGACAAAAACATTTCTTGGTTATTAACCTATCCAGGCAATGCAAAAAAACAAATTTACAAAGAAAACAACAAAATTCTGTTGATAGAAATAAGGAAAGATCTGAGCAACTTGTGGGAAATTATCGAGAATACTGAATAGCAAAAAAATGTCAGTATTCCCCCAAACTATCAATTTGATGTAAAACTAATAAAAGCCCCAATGAGTTGAATTACATAAGAGCAAAACTTATAGGGAAAGAGAAGTAGGCACTCTGAAAAAAGAGAAGTTGAAAAAGGCAGTGAACTTTTCATGATAAACTTTAACATTTATTATGGAGTGACTATTTTTAGAAATTCCTTAGTATGAATAGCTGTGAATCATGGAGCATGTCAGAAAATCCAAAATCATCAATGATGCAAAGGACAGAGGTGGGTGTAGATATGCTAGTGACAAACTCAGTTGACAAAGAGCTGACTGAAGCTGCCGTGGTCTCTATCCCCAGGCCAGTGAATTGCCTGGGGCTGACCAGGCATAGGCAGTTCCAGCCTTTGGATTATTTTGTAGATTTCCCAAACTCTACCCTCCCAAGATTTCCAAACTTTCTTTGTGGATTTTTGCTTGTTGTGTAAAACAACTTACCTTGTGAAACTGAGAGATGCCTAACCCCTCCCCTCTGCAATCTGGCCATTCCCTCCACCTAACCCCTCCCACCTGCAGCTGGGCAGTTCCCTCTACCTTGGTACCCTATATAAATGCTATTCCCAGCCCCCCCCACCCCCACCCCCCACCCCCGCCTTGAACCTGTTGTATGGCACCCTGAGCTGCAACTCACTTGCCCCATTAAAGACCTCCATTGTTATTGTATTGACTGTTTTCATTAAAATTCAGGCTGACAGTAACATGATGATGCAAGTTAGCATTGATATAGCTCCTTAAGGTTTGCAAAACATGTAAGAAATATTATCTCATATTAATCTCACAACAACCCTGGAAGGAATTGCTGTTATTATCCCCACTTTACAGAAGAGGAAACTGAGACCGAGAGAGGTTAAATGACTTGCCCAGCTAAGAAGTGTCTGAGGCAGATTTTGAACTCAGGAATTCTTGACTCTGGGTTAGGTACTCTATTCACTGCGCTACCACCTGCCTCTAATGATGACGTCGATAATAATGATGTTATTGTTCAATAGTATCCGACTCTGTGACCCTGTGGACCATGCTGTCCATGAGGTTTTCTTGGCAACAATACTTGGAGTGGTTCACCATTTCTTTCTCCCATGGATTAAGGCAAACAGAAGTTAAGTGATTTGCCCAGGGTCACATAGCTAGTAAGTATCTAAGATTGAATCTGAAGTCAAGTCTATCCTGACTCCAGACCCAATGCTCTACCCACCGAGCCAATCCATCTAGCAGACGATAATAGATATCATCAAAGACAGGTATGATTTGGCAAACGAAGTAGGCCAACAAGAATGGGGGGAATTGGAACAATTATTAAAACAGTCTAAATAAAAACAATTTTGAAAGAATTAAGAACTCTGATCAATGCACTAACAAAACATGCTTCCCATTTCCTGACAGAGACAACAAGCTTGAAGTTCAGAATGAGACATACATTTGTGGACTTGGCAAATATGTGGGTTTGTTTTACTTAGCAAGGCTTGTTTGTTACATGGTAGAGTTTAGAAAAAATATTAGGAGAGGAGACAGAGGAAGTGCAGGGTTCGTGATACCGATGCCAAAAAGAAAAAGAGGGTCATTGAAGCATTTCATAAAAAATTCACCAAAGAGAAGAGAAGGGAGTTCAAGGGAGACCCAGACAAGCAAGACAGCTTTGAAACTAATATGTTGAATTTATTGTGTGTTTTATTGCTTACTGATTTTTTTTAGTGATCCTTGGTTTCATATAAAATTCTCCTTTTCTATTCTTTACATATACATATCAGTACATATGTATGTATATATGCATGTCTATGTTAATGTTTATTGGTGTTTGTCAGTTTCATAATAACAAAAAATAAAAATAATTGAGGGGGTGTGTGGGAGAATGAGGGCTAGCAGACACACTGGTATCTGTGAAATATTAAGAAAACCAGAGAAAGATCTCCAGTACCTGCACCTCCATTTGGAAGACAGGGACAAGAATTGGGCAGAATGAGAAGGCATGGATGATTCCCTATGTATGCCCACTGATGAGATTATAGATCTACTGAAGTACTGAGTAAAGCCTTGCTTCTTGTTCCTCATGGCGCAACACTCTTTGCTTCTCATGTTGAGCAACTTCCTCTGCCAGTGAAGACTGGCACCTTCTCTGCAACTCACAACCTTAGGGAGTTGTTTAAGGTAATAGAAAGTGTGACCTTAACTTCTCTTTGCCTTAGTTTCCTCATCTGTAAAAATAAGAGGTTGGACTAGTCCAGGGGTGGTGAACCCGTGGCCTCGAAGCCACATGTGACCCTCTTGCCATATGTGACCCTCTAGGTGGCCTAGAGGGCCACATGTGGCCTCGAGGCCACATGTTCCCCACCCCTGAACTAGATCATCTCTAAGATCTCTCCAGCTCTAAATCCTTTATCAGTGTAAGGTATAAATACTGTAGTTGCAGCTCATCTCTCCATAGAGTTTTTAGTTTCCTTCACATGCCCAGTATCAGAGGAAGTACTGTCATTATCCCCATTTTGCAGAAGAAGAAACGGATGACTAAAGATAAACAATTAGAAAGTGTCAGAGCTCATTGTTGTTGTGGTTCCATCGTGACCCCATGTGGAGTTTTCTTGGCAAACATACTGGAGTGGTTTGCCATTTTCTTCTCCAATTCATTTTAAAGTTGAAGAAACTACAGCAAACAGGGTTAAGTGACTTGCCCAGGGTCACAGAGCTAATAAATGCATGAGGCCAGATTTGAACTCAGGAAGATGAGTCTTCCTGACTCTAGGACCAACTGCATCACCTAGCCACCCCCTTGCCAAGGAGTAAACCTTAGTAGGGGATGGGAGGGAAGAGAGAAGGTCAGGCCACTCAGACGATGCAACCACAACCCATTTGACTATGGAGAAATAAGAACTCACAGAACTTCACTTGGAAGGACTGCTACAACTGAAATATAGCAAACTATCACTATTAAAGTTTGGACATTTGTAAAAATGGCACAACCAACAACAGCAGAAGAAGCTGTAAGTACTGTTAGCTTTTTCAATGACCTGCCTTTGTAGACTGATGGACTGGTATGCCCACTGATGAACTAACATATGAAAACAATAGACTTATCTTAGTTGAACAGGAAATGTGAGGTGTCTGTTGTCTGTTAGCCTTTGAATAGAACTTTGATGTAGAAACAATCAGCCCATTTTTCTTTGTAGTGGGTAGCTGGACTGGAGTGATTTCCATGGAGTTGAGCCATGAATGCTTTGTCTTCCATGGGGCATGACGCATATCAGCTGAGCCCTTGTTAAAGAACAAGCATACTAGAGGCTCTTGGTTGGTCCTTTGGCATCTGCCACTGGTGATTGTGCCATAGAGGTTTAACAATGAATCCAGGAAGAGTTGCCTACTCTGTGGGCCATAAGAAGAGAGGAAAGATAGCTTTTGATCTCTTTCAAGATATTCTCTCTTTTGGAAAACAACCAATGCCTGCTGTTACTTCGACTTCCTGATGGAGGGGAGAGAATTTCTCTTCCTTCTGGAGAGCTATTGGCAGCTACAAGTACATGTGCTTCCTTGGATAAGCCCTGGGCTATTCCTCTATTACTGACTTCCTCTTTTACTCTGTTTCTCTTCCCTAAGCTCTGGTGACCAAAGAGCAACTCTGAGTGGTGGACATTTCTGGCCCTGGCAATAACCACACGGTTATTGCTGAGAGGTCCAAGTTCCTGTGTACTTACTGGCAGTGGCAGATAAGTCCTGTAACCACAGTGCTTCTCTGTGAATACAATGACTACCAGCAGGAAGATAATTCATGCCCTCACTGTCTACCAGTTCTGGACCTTGAGCTGCTGCTCAGACAGTGCAGAATGACAGGAAAATGAACTCTATTCATTAGTCCCACTGGTCTCCCAACTGTCATACTTCCCTCTTAGAGAACTATAAAAGGAATGATGGATTTACTGTTTCGTGTTTGAATGAAGCTTTTCTGCTTAAATACTTTTGTGCAGGAGGAAGTAAAAGCTGCCTTATACCTGATGTCCACTACTTTGTATGTTGGGTAATTTTTCTAGAAAGACTTCAAACATCTCTTTTGGAGATGAGCTAAACTTAATTTTTAATTAATTTAATTAAGAATTTTTCCTCCTAGTACTTTGGGATGGGTGCACAATGAACCAGAGAGAACAAGAAAAAGAAGCTGAATCTCCTCTTTAGGGTCAAGCTCCCTCAAGAGTTGACCTATTCAGCCTGAGCCCAGAGCCGGAGCTCCTTTGTAGGAGAGGCTCACTATCCTGCTCATGGGTAACATCTCATTAAGTATTCATATCATCTCTTGTTTTATATTGAATCTTCTCTTTATGTTCTGCTGTGTACGTGGAAATGTTCTTTTTTTTTCTTGTTTTGTATTTAAATTTAAAATGAATAAAACATTTTTAAAAGTATTCACATCTTTGATTGTAAACAATTTGATTTTCTGTTTAAACCAGTAAAAATAAATACAACACATAAAGTATATTTTTCTTCATTTCCTTTTTAAAAACTAATCAGTGGGTACTAACAGGATACTTACCCAGCAGTGAAGCATAATTTCCTGTTTACATACCTAAACAATCATTCCCAGAGTAAAACTAAAAATAGATGCTTCAAACTCCTGGGGTCCTAAATCTGGAGATCCATTTTAAAATGATGACAATTCTTTTCCTAGTATTGTACTTCAGAACTCTTGCAAAATGCTTCATTTACAATGACTCAGTGATATAGGAGATAAGGTTATATCATCCCATTTTACAGAATTTGAGTTCAGAGGGCTGAAAGGAGGCATGACTAACAAGTGTGCTAAAGTCAACTCTTAACTGACTCTCAAGAGTCACTTGTTGAACTTTCAGTATGAACATTTATACCTCAGAAATTGGTAAATGTTACAAATGAGGGTTTTTTAGTTATTGTTTGATTATTTAGACTTAAGAAAGTCATGGATAAAATGTTAACTTAGATTGAACTTAAAAGTGGGTCCTATGTACATTGTTTCCAGGGATCCAGTTGTTAAACATTTACCAGAACACCCCTGCCTACAACTCAGTGGACCAGGATATAGCCTTTGAGAACCACTAAGGAAAGTATTACAAAAAAAAGTAAAGAAAAACATCAATAAAACAGAATCTACCAAATAGAAACAAATATATGGAAATGGTTAGTATTAGGTATTAGTATTAGGTATTAGTAGGATAAGAAATCATTATTTAGTAAATAATTAAATAATTTTAATATAAATTAAAAAGAATTAAATTAATTAAAATAAATTAGAGGACTAAATAAAGTTACATTCAATCAATAAATTGACAAGCATTTCTCAAGTACCTTCTATGTGCCAGATACTATTCTGGTCAAAGAATGAAACAATCCCTAATTTCAAGGAGCTGAAAAGATGGGTTAGGTTAAGGTTATGAAAAGCTTTAACAGCTAAAGCCCGGATGCAATAGGCAACCACTAGAGTCTATTGAAAAGGGAAGGGACATGGTCACACTTGCTCTTAAAAAAAATCACTTAGGGGCCATGTAGAAGATAGCTTGGAATGGGGAGAGATTTACAGCAGGAAGGCCAGTTAGGAAGACATCAAAGCAGCCCAGGTGAGAGGAGATAAGGGTCTAGATTAAAGTGGTGGCTGGGTGACTAGAGAGAATGAATCAGATGTAAGAGAAGTCATGCAAGTAGAAACAGCAAGATTTGGCAACTGATTGAATATGTAAGATAAGAGACTGTGAGAAGTTAATGGTAACATCAGGTTACAAATCTAGGTGATGGGAAGAATAATGATGTCCTTGACAGACAAAGGGAAATCAATAGAGGGGAGAGACTGAGGGGGAAAAGATAAAGGATCCCTTGACTTCAAGAAGTGTCTGGAGTATCTACTTTGAATTGTACAATAGGCAGTGGGTGATTCAGGACCGAAACTCTGGGAAAGGCAGAGGCTGGATCACTGAGTCACCTGCATAGAAATGATAACTGAACCCATTTGAGCTGATGAGAACAATGAGAAAGAGAAGAAAAAGAAAGAAGGATCAGGACCAGTTTTTGAAGAATGCTTACTCTTGCCTGTGTGATATGGATGATGAACTAGCAAAGAAGACAGAGGATTGGTCAAGACATGTAGAAAGAGAACCAAGAGAAAACCTAGTATACCTGTGATACAAATCAAGAAAGACCGTTTTCCCCCAAAGGTGCATAGTCAATCTGATGCCCACAGCTCTCACTTACATTGACTGCCCTGGATCATTCTCAGGTCCTAAGAAACAAGGAAATGTCAATCCAAAATATTATGTATAAAATCATTAGCTTGTTCCACCTCTGATTTTTACCTTTTTTTGTGAGCTTCAGAATTAAGAACTTTGTCTTTTATTAGTGCTCTGTATACTGACAATCTCTAAATTAAGAAATAGAGAGAAAATGTCACACATACCATTTGTTGTTGCAAGATTTCCATCCTGGTTGGTGGGCGGTACTTGGAATGGTTGTGAAACAAATATTGCTTTGAGTAAACCCCTTTGGGGGAAAGAATCCAATTATTTCTAAGTAGGAGTGGGAGTTTGGCAGCCGACACAATTTTAGACATCTCCAATGGCCAAAGAGCTGCTTACTTCAAACAACTGAGAGGTGGGATATTTCCCCTGAAGCGGAAAAACAAATTTGTTGTCAATTGAGAAAGAGCAATAATCCATCAGTAACCAAGTTCTGATTGAAGACCTACTATGTGGGAATCACCATGCAAGGTATTATGGGATGTAGAAAGAAGTCCCTGACTTCAAGAGCTCATAATCAAGTTATAGTAAGGAAAAAGGAAAAACTACCTATAACTATTCCTTTCATGTGTGCTTTGGCTGCGGATGGAGAGACAATATTTAGAAAAGACATAGAATAAAGGCAGAACAAACAGAATGTGGGGGACCTCTTTTTCTTTTCTTTAAAAGATTGGATCTCCCTCTTTTGCCCAGGCTGGAAGCATAGGAGACACGTACAAACCTGATGCCACTAGGCATCTTCATGGGAGCTTCAACCTGCTGTATTTCCAGCCTGGACTAGTTTACCCCTCCTTAGGTAGCCTGGTGGCTGCCCACTCCTGGGAGCTCACCATGTTGGTATAGGACTTAGTGCAGACACCTGATTGGCTTAGCTCACTGGAACTCAGAATTCCCAAGTTCAAGAGGTCCAACCAACCGTGGCTCCCCTTAGGACCTGGGATTGAAAGCATGGGCCACCATACCTGCCTAGGAGAATCTCTTTATTCACAAAACCACAAAATGTTGGAGTTGGTGAGCACCTCAGTAGTCATGTGGTTATACCTATATTTTCCAAGAAATCTCTACTACAACATACTCAACAAGTGATCATCCATTCTTTTTTTTTTAATTTTTATTTATTTAATTTTTAATTTATGGAATAAAACAAACATTTCTATAACATAGTATGAATTTTTTTCAAAAAAAGATGATTGCACATGAACCTGCAAATCTATTATGTACATCTTGCTATTCCTTTTAAATATATAATAAAGTTATCAGTAAGGTTTTTTCCTTTTTTTTTTCTTCCTTCCTTCCTTCCTCCCTCCCTCCCCCTGCCCTAGAGATAGCTACCATTAGACACAAATATGTATAAATAGGTCATCCATTCTTTGCTTGAAGACTTCCAGTTAGGGGAAACCACAACTTTGGGATTGTTCTAATTATTAAAGTTTTCCCTTACATCAAGCCTAAATATTACTCCCTGGTTCTGTTCTCTGGGGCCAAGTAAAATAAGCTTAACACATCCTCCGTGTGATTGCCTTCCAAATACTTGTCCCCTGAGCCCTCTCTTCTCCACCACAAAAAGAACTGCTATAAACATTTTTAGAACATATGTGTTCTTTTCCTTTTTCCCTAATCATCTTTGGAAACAGATTGAGTAGTGGTATGGCTGAGTCAAAGGGCATAGGTAGTTTAATAATTCTTTGGGTATAATTGCTGATTGCTTTCCAAAATGGTTGGATCATTTTACAATTCCGCAAACAATGAATGAGTGTCCCAACTTTTCCACAAGATCTTCAACATTTGTCACTTTCCCCTTCCATCGTTTTAGCCAATCTGGCAGGTGTAAAATGATATCTCAAAGTTGTTTTAAATCTACATTTCTCTAATCAATAATGATTTGAGAGCATTTTTATGTGACTATAAATTGTTTTGATTTCAACTTCAAGGGAAGGGGAAGGTGACAAGCATTTATTAAAGCGCTTGCTGTGTGCTAGGCACGGTACAAAGAGTTTTACAGATATATCATTTGATCCTCACAAAAACTCTGGGAGGTTGATGCTTTTATTATTAATTATTTTTATTTTATTGATGAGGAAACTGAGACAGAGGGTAAGTGTCTTGTACAAGATCAGGTAGCTAAGAATTATGTGAGTCTAGATTTGAACTCAGGTCTATCCTGACTCCAAGCCTAGATCTCTATCTACTGTACCACCTACCTCCCTCTAAGGCAAGTAGTCACCTTCTTTTCCATCAACTAATCCTCATATGGCATGGAACTGAGGCCTTATACATTTTTAGTTGTTCTTCCTCCAGATGATCATCAGCTTATTAATGCCCTTTCTAAAATGTGATGCCGAGACTGAGTGCTCCAGATGTGATCAAACGAGGTCAGAAAACAGTGGAACTGTCATCTCTCTGTTCTTGGAAGCTAGGCTTTTCTTAAAAAGTCCCAAAGTTGGGGCAGCTAGGTGGCATAGTGAGTAGAGCACCAGCCCTGGAGTCAGGAGGAGCTGAGTTCAAATCCAGCCTCAGATACTTGACGTACTTACTAGCCGGGGGACCTTGGGCAAGTCACTTAACCCCAATTGCCCTGTCTTTCCCCCTCCCCCAAAAAAAGTCCCAAGATTGTCTTTAGCTTTTTTGGCTTTCACATCAAGCTGTTAACTCCCACTGAGCTTTCAGTCTACCCAAGCTCCTAGGTCTTGTGAAGATAAGCCAAAGTCTAATCACACCTCTCCCATCTTATACTTATGAATTTAGTGTCTTGAGCCCAACTTTATAATAATTCTAGCAACTTCTATCTTATTAGATTTGGCCTAACGCCCTAGCCTATCTGAATCTTTTTCAGAGGCCATCATATATTTTGTTAACTATCACTCCCATCCTTTTGTCAACTGTAAATTCGATAAGGATGGTATTTATCCCTTTAACCACATTACTGGTAAATAGTAAACAGTTTGAAACCAAACACAGATCCTTGGGACATTCCCCCTAAGACCTCCTGCCAAGTTTATATTCAATCCTTAATTGGTCCAACCATCCAACCAGATCCAAATTCATCTAACTATCCAGTTATCTAATCCATATTTCTTCATCTTCTCCACAATTATTTCATGGAGACTTAATCAAATGCTTTGCTAAAATCTAGGTAAACTATATCTACAACATTCTTATGAGGTATCATTTCAGTAACCCTGTCAAAAAAGGAAATGAGGTTACTCTGGCATGATCTGTTTTTGATGAGGTCATACTGACTCTTTTTAAATTCCCTTTCTGGATGTTCATTGCTTCCTTAATACATTCTAGAATTCTGCCAAGAATTGAAGTCACACTCATGTTTGAAGAATCTGTTATTGCCCATTAAAAATAATCAGGAAATTTGCCTTTCTCGAATCACACCGTCCATTTTCCTATTTTCCATGAGTTACCAAATGTCTGGCAATGTCTCAGCAATCACAGATGCCCATTCTTTAAAGTCTCCAGAATGCAGTTCTTCCAAACTGAGTAACTTTAATTCATCAAGGGCGGCTAGGTGTTCTCACTTATCTTGAGTACATGCTTCCTGTTGGCCATTTTTATTCTGTCATTTCTAGTGCAAAGGTCATTCTCCTTGACAGAGACAATAGAATCAAAATAAGACTTGAGCAGCTCTGCTGTACAAATCATCATCCCATCCACCCAAGGAAAGGTACTGTTCTTTATGTAATGCTCTTTTTTTCTCCCAATATATCTTAAAAAAAAAAACACAATTTTTTGTTGTACTTAGTTTCTCTAGACAGCGTTAGCTCATGCCAGGCTCTAACACTACCAATATTTTTATAGGATTATGCCACTCACTTCTATCTTCCATACATTTCTTTTTCTACCTCTATTTTCATGCAATACACATCAATCCCTTCAAACAAATCTCAGTTTTCCTCTTCATTGAAATTGTCTCCTTTTGTGTTTTCAGAATTTCATTCTTGAAAATCCACCATTTCCTCAACTGATCTTACATAGTGTAGTGGAAAAATGTATTGCAGTTAGTGTTACAAACAAATAAAAAAAACCTGGGTTCATATCTTGTTTTTGCTGACTTTTATGTGACCTTCAATAATCTGCCACTAGCCTGTTTGGGCCTTAGTTTCTTCATCTAAAAATAGGACTACATGATCTCTTGCGTCCCTTGGTAGCTCTGAATCCTGTGTTCCATGATCTATGATTTCACTGGTACAGGTACTACCTCCACCAACCGAGACTATAACTGCAGGCTATAACTGCTTAATAATTTAGTACATGGTTCTTTGAGAGTTAAGTGACCAAAATAAAAGTCATCACTTGGTAGTCAACCCTCTGACATTGAGCTGCTCCATCTTTTGTGCTAGCCCTCAGAAATCTAATATAAAGTCTACTTAAAAGCACTCCAACATAGGAGAAATTGCCAGAGTTTATATCTGACTTTCACAGCCTTTGGGAACTCAGGGCCACTTTTTATGGCATGATGAGGTATTGGGAGGTTTTTATGGTAAATAAACACAACAAACAAATTATGAGTACTATCAATCTAACATTCTTGGTGATGCAAGACTGGCAACCAGAGTTCTTGGGAAATATGATCTAAGTAAACATGGTTATACTCTATAATCATGGAGGCTGGGTGTAGTCTAGGGTCTGGTGTGCTAATGTAGCTCATACTGTGGCAGAGTTTCTAGTGGCTTTTAATTATTCTGTATGACTTGCTAACTCTAAGGTTTCAGCCAGTGAGAATAGATGGTACCTCCAGAGATAAGTCCAGTGTTTGTATATTTCCTGAGGAGAGTGGACCTCTGGGGAGTTCCACTAGTCTTATCTATATGTAGTTAAGTGATTAGAGCACTGCAGGGCTGGGAGAAGAGAGGGTAGATGGTGCCATGAATGGCACAGGTAATGTTTGCCTGAAATGTTGCCTCTACTATGGGGAACCATTGAAGGAAGACAAGTGGTGGATTCCATTGAAATTTCTCCAAGGATATTTAAAGATAATAAAGGATAACAACGAGGCTGGTGGTTTCCTGATTGATATGTAGAAACCTGTCTACACCTGAGTGGTAGAAAACTTGGTAATGACAAAAAGTAAAAGTCAATGATGAGAGTTCATAAAGTGAATCCTAGAGAAAAATTAGTTAAGAAGTGCCCTTGTGTCATCATGTGATAGGGAAATAGGCGATCAAGACGGTCACAGAAAATATGACATTTCTCTTTACATTTGTTTACATTTCTTTTCATTTTCTTCTATGTTTTAATTTTTTTCTTTTGTATTTACTTATTTGTTAATATGAAAAGTGGCATACAAATTAAAAGAGACAAAGTAAAATAAATGTATTGACTCATACAATGAACTCATCTCATATACATATTGGCTGTGTGACTTTGGGTAAGTCACTTAACCTCTTAGTACTCCAGGAGATTCTCCAAGACTACAAATTGAAGAGAAGGTGCCCACCTGGACTAGTAGTGGGAGTTTTCTTATTCAGGTGTTTCCCTGTAACAATAAAATCATGGGTCTTATAAAATCATAGTCTTTATACCTAAACAACAGACCTCATAATTTTTCCATCTTTTAAAAACTTTTAATGTGCAATACATTTCCTCTTTTTGCTACAGTCACTTGTTTTACACAGTTTGGCATTGACATCAAAAAAATCTTAGATTTTGATACATATTCTTCAACTTTTCTTCCAGAAAACACACTTTTATCACATTGGATATTGCGTGCCTTTAATGACCAGTCCTTCTTTTCTAAGCCTAATTTTCATTATCAGCTGTGTTTTCAATGAGGTTCAAATCAAGTGAATATCCAGGCTTCTAAAGCCTATTTATCCCCTTATCTTGGACATGCAGCATGTTGCAAGGTTGTGCTGGAATATTCCATCTCCATTTCTGTAATGGGAATTTCTACAACACTGGAACATTTCTTCTCAATATATCAACATATTTATCAAAATTCATCATTCCCATGATAGGGACAAGACCTCCAGGACCACCATTCCTTCAAGCTTCAACTTGTGCCAGGATCCTTTCCCAGTTCCTCTCTGTAAAAGTGTTTTCCCTCTGAGATTTCCTCCAATTTACACAGTATATATTTTGTGTGTTCTTAGCTCTTTATGAGTCATTTCTTCCATTTGAATGTAAGCTCCTTGTGCACAGAGACTGGTGCTTATTATAATACCTGGCAAATAGTGAGCACTTAATAAAACCTTGTTGACTTTACTCGACAAACAATTACAGCAATCCAAAAATGGAATAGTCTGTCTCAGTACATCGCTATCGATTTTTAAGTGAAAGTAGAATGACCAGTTGATAGCAGCATGATAGGTGGGATTCTCACTCAGCTCTGGGTTAGAATAGATGGCTTCTGAAGGCCCGGTCAAGTCTGAATTCTGTGAGATTTGTGAGGGTGAGCAATCGATACTGAGCATGTGATTTTCCTTTGTGATGTCAAACAGAAACCCTGCCCTCATTTGCACCTCCTCTCTCTGTACAATTCTAATACTTTAGTTGCACATTCTGCATAAACCAAATTAATAATAAGTCACTCCACCTATTCCATCATTAGGTTCTATATCTGTCTGACTAAGGCAACATCTATCTTCAGTCTTGATAATGACAGAGAATTACCCTAATCAAATCTCTGGAACCTTGCCTAGGAATTTCTTCAGGCTAAATTATTATTAAAGGGTGGAGATCACTTCCTGTTGCATTTAGAATCATTGGCATCACTTTTCCCACTGGTTCCTTAGTCAGTGATTGTCGAATTAAACAGTTAGATAATCGCTCTGTATCTGTCCACTTCTCAATAAAATATGAAGGTGGCCTGGAGTGCCGGAGGAGCACAGTCACTGACAGGTAACACCATGATGGACCGTTGAGTCCAGTTCCAGGAACAGATTATATTTTCTCTCTGAAGCCCAGCTTAGCTTCCTTGAAGACAGTTTGTTGAAACCATCATCTTTGTGCTAGGCAGCTAGGTGGATAGAGGGTTGGATTTGGAGTCAGGAAGACCTAGGTTCCAATCTGGCCTCGGATAGCTGTGTGACCCTAGGCAAGTCAGTTAACCTCTGTCTGTCTTGGTATCCTCATCTGTAAAATGGATTTAATTATAGCTGTTATTGCCCACAGGGTCATTGCGAAGATAAAATGAAATAATATTTGTGGACTGTTTTGCAGTCCTTAAAGTACTACATAAATGCTAGCTATTACTATCATCATCATAATCATTATTACAGAACTGTCTGAGCCATTTCTGCTGCCCCCAGATATTTTGAAATGTTGATTCTATCCTTCTAACATTTCTTGAGCACTAATCAGCTTCTCTTCACACACACAATCAATACCCGAGTACAGTCCCTCATGCATGATCTCTCACCCAGATGACCACAATAACTTTCTTATTGAGGATCTCTGTCTCTCCAGTTTCTCCTTTCTCTAAATCATCCTCCATATAGCTTCCAAAAAGATATTCCTAAAGCACATGTCAATGGACATGTCAATAAATTCCAGTGGTGCCATATTGCTTCTAAAATCAAATATAAACTTCTCTGCTCAACATTTAAATCCTTGCATAAAGTGGCTACAACCTACCATCTTATTTTACAGTAGTCCTCATGAACTCTTCAGCTCAGCCAAACTAGCTTTCTAGCTGTTCCGGATACATGACTCTCTATGTCCCACCTCAGTGACTTTTCAGAGGCTATTCCCCATGCCTGGAATTCACTCATTCTCACCTCTGCCTCTCAGAATCCCTAGCTTGCTTTCTGCATGAGGCCTTTCCTGATCACCTCAGTGGCTAGTACTTCCCTCCAAAAATGACCTTGTGTTTATCTTGTATAACAATTTTGTGTGTATTTATATATGCATATGTTGTTTCTCCCCTTACAATGTAAGATCACTGAGGGCAAGAGCTGTTGTATTTTTGTCTTTGTATCTCCAACACATAGCACACAATAAATGCCCAATAAATTCTGGTCGATTGGTTAAATATGGAGAGGCTCATCACCAGTAGACAACCACTTTACATGATGAATTATTTGATGATGCCAACTCATGAAACAGAAAAATACAAAATAACTTTCATCCTGTGCAGCCTCCTTCCTCTTCTGCAGTGATGGTGGCAAAAAAGACCATCATGAAGTTTACACGCCACTATCCATCAATCAACCAATAAACATTTATTAAATGCCTACTATGTGCTGGGCAATGTGCTAGGTGGTGGGAACAAAAAGATTAAAATGAAACAATGCCTACCATCAAGACACTTACACTTATACACATAAGTAAATGCAACATATTTAGAAAGTAAATACAAGGTAAATTTGGTGGAATGGGGACTAGCAACTGGGAAGTGCGGGAAAGGCTTCATATAGCAAATGGTGCTTGAACTGAAATTCGAAGGGACCTAGGAATTCTTAGGAGAACAGGTCGGGTAGAATGGCATTCTGGGTATAGGAGCAGGGGCATGGAGTTGGAAGATGGAGTGCCAAATGTGAGGACCACAGAATGAGTAAAGAAGAATAAACTGTAATAAGCCTGGCAAGGTAAACTGGAGACAAACTGTAAAAGGCTTTAAATGGCAAATAGACATTTTTATCCTCAAGATAATATGGAGCCACTGGAGTCTTTTGAGTAGAGGAGGGAGAGGATGAGGAGGTAAAGAAATTCTACAAATATCCTGCTAATATCATTAAATCAACATGTACTTGGTGACTTCAATGAAAAGGTGAATGTAAGGTAAAACAGCCAAAAAAACCCCAAACAAACCCCGGAAATTATGGCTCAGAATCAAGAAACAGCAAAGGCCAAAGGCTCTACAGAGGCCACACACTTATATGTGATTAATATTTCTTCAATAAAAAAAAATTTGCTTGAAGAACACAAAAGTTTTGGAAAGGCAATGTGGCATTTCTAGTGGATACAAAACAGGCCACAGAGTCAAGAAAATCTGAGTTCAAATTCTTCCTTTGACATTTACTGGCTGTGTGATCCTGCAAGCCCCATAACCCCTCTATGCAACTATGTATGACTATGGAGGTTGTAGAGCAGTTGCTGATTGTCACTGGTGGAGTTTCTATGAGAGTTTCTTAGGAAGAAAGGAAAGAAAGAAGGAAGGAAGGAAGGATGAAAGGTAGGATGAAAGGAAGGAAGGAAGGGGAAGCGCTTATTAAACACCTACTCTGTGCAGTGCACTTTGTTAAGAATCAGGTCTATAAAAATGACATATAATAATAAAATAATTACTATAATGAATAGGTCAAAAGAGAGAAGAAACCAGCCATCTACAAAATTTTACAGAGGATGGTGAATGATTATAAGTAGTATTGCCTCATAAAACACCAAGAAACCATAAAAGGGAAAAATGAAATTTACAAAATGCTTGAGGAAGAACCAATTAAGCCAGATTATTCTAAGAGTATTCAAAGATGAAACTAGAACAGTCAACAGATGAGAAATGGAAAAAGATCTGTCAAGATTACTAACATGCTCTTTTCTCCACCAATGGCAGTAGGGTCATGCACACTAGAATCCCAATCCCCAGTGTGCTGCATGAGGTAGAAAATAGTACTTTTGTTGAGATGTTTCAGTTATGTCCAACTCTCTGTGACCCCATTTGGGGTTTTCTTGGCAAAGATACCAGAATGGTTAGCCATTTCCTTCTCCAGCTTATTTTACAGATGAGGAACTGAGGCATTAAGTGACTTGGTTAAGTCGCTAGGGTTAAATGACTTTCCCAGGGTGACACAATTAGTAAGTGTCTGAGGCCAGATCTGAACTCAGATCATCTTGAATCCAGGGCCAGTGCTCTACTTCATCTAGCTGCCCAGAAATGGTACTAAAGAATATGAAAACTGGAAAACCTAGAGTATTTCAAGTAAACCAAGTAAACATAGGGAAGGTGGACATAAATAGGCATATTGCCAATGATGAATTTAGCATAGTTAGTAATGTAATAGATCATCAAAGAAATAAATGACCAAAAAAGGAGGTGAGCCAGTCACATAGTCAGAGTGAGACAGAGTCAGACAACCCACAAGTCACACTAGCAATGTTAAAGGCCTAGACCAAGGGTTTTAACCTAGGGCCTAGGGACTTGTTTTTAAAAATATATTTTGATAACTATATTTCAACATAATTGATTTTCTTTTGTAATCTTACAGAGATTTTTTGCATTTAAAAACATTATAGGTCCTTAATCTTTTAAGAGTCTCCCAAAGAAGTCCATGACACAAAAAAGGTCAAGAATTCTTGATGCAGAGGAAGGAAGCCAGCACAGAGAGTCCACCATGAAGGACCTATGAAAAAGCTTGGAAAAGAGTAGCACAGAATGATAGGAGATGAATAGGTTGTAATCTGCCCATTTGAAGGTGGTACCCAAATCTGTGGATCATACAACCACTGAAGTGTTGCTTAAGACCAGGGGTAGAAGAAAGAGCTCATTTATGGCAGGAGAATAAGGAAAGGCTTCATGAGGTTGGTGGCATTTTGAGGTCTTGAAAAATGAGTAAAATGTTAACATGAAGACCTGGAGGAGAAAGAGAAAGACATTCTATTCATGGAGAAAGGTATGAACAAAGATAATTGAATTAGGAACACCCCAGAAGCAGGAGAGGAGAATTCTTTTTTTTTTTAATTATCCTCATTTTATTTTATTTTTTTTAATATTTTAAGTTTTGAGTTCCAAATTCTTTCCTTCCCTTTCTCCTTCCCTCCCTCCCCCTAAGACAGCAAGCAATCACATATAGGTTACACATGTGCAATTATGCAAAATATTTCTGTATTAGTCATTTTATACAAAAAGAAACAAAAGAAAAAGAATGAAAGTGAAAGTGTTGCCTAATTGGGGATTTTTAATTTGTTCTTTTTTAGTTGCATGTCCAATATATTGGTTTGCTTTTTCTCTATTTTATTGATGTAAGCAATTAAAGACATAAATTTTCCTCTAAGTGCTGCTTTGGCTGAAATCCCATAAATTTTGGTATGTTGTCTCATTGTTGTCATTTTCTTTAATGAAATTATCAATTGTTTGTATAATTTGTTCTTTGACCCACTTGTCTTTTAGGATTCAATTATTTAACTTCCAGTTAATTTTTAATCTCTCACTCCTTTTTCCATTTTTGAATATAATTTTTATTGCATTATGATCTGAAAAGGATGCATTTACTATTTCTGCTTTTCTGCATTTGGTTGTGAGATTTTTATATCCTAATATATGGTCAATTTTTGCATAGCTACTATGAACTGCTGAGAAAAAAATATATTCCTTTCTATTCTCATTTAATTTTCTCCAGAGAGCTATCATATCTAACTTTTCCAGAAGTTTATTTGCCTTCTTAACTTCTTTCTTGTTTATTTTTTGGTTAGATTTATCTAGTTCTGAAAGGGGAAAGTTGAGGTTTCCCCACTAGTATAGTTTTATTATCTACTTCCTCCTATAACTCATTCAACTTCTTCAAAAATTTAGATGCTATACCATTTGGTGCATATATATTTAGTGCTGATACAACTTTATTATCTATGGTATCCTTCAGGAAGATATAGTTTTCTTTCTTATCTCTTTTAATCAGATCTACTTTTGCTTTTGCTTTGTCTGAGATCATGATTACTACTCCAACTTTCTGCTCCAGCCCTTTATCTTTATCCTGTGTGTATCTCTCTACTTCACATGTGTTTCTTGTAAACAACATGTCATAGGATTCTGGTTTTTAATTCATTCTGCTACCCACTTCCATTTTATTTTTCACACTTATAGTTATGATAATTGTGTATTTCCCTCCATGCTATTTTTCCCTTGTTTATCCCCCTGTCTCTTACCCCTTCCCCATCCTTTCCCTCCTCACAAGTGTTTTATTTCTCATCTCCACCTTCCCAAATCTATCCTCCCTTTTATGAGTCCCTTTCCCCCTTCTATTATCCCTGTCCCTTTTTACTTCCTTATAGGGTAAGATAGATTTCTGTATCCAACTGAGTGTATGTGTTATTCCATCTTTGAGCCAATTTTGATGAGAGTAAGGCTTACACTTTGCCCGCTACACCCAACCCTCATCTTCCCCTCCAGTATAATAGTTTTTTCATGCCTCTTTTATGTGGGATAACTTACCTCCTTCAATCTCCCCCCTCCTTCTTCTTCCAGTGCAGTTTTCTTTCTCACCCCTTTATTTTGTTTTTTGGGGTATTATCCCATCAAAGTCACCTTCTCTTCACACCCTCTGTCTGTCTATATATATATTTCTTCTAATTGCTCTTATAGTAACAAAGTTCTAAAGAATTACAGATATTATCTTGTCATATAGAAATATAAACAATTTTAGCCTTACTGAATTTCCTATATTTTCTCCTTCTGTTTCTTTTTAACCTTTTTATGCTTCCCTTGAGTCTTCTATTTGGAGGTAAATAGCAGCTGTTTCTCTTTTGGCCAGCAACCCTAAGGGTCTTCCCCTCCCAGTTTGATTTTTTTTTTTTAATTCAAGGGGCTATCCCTTGACTCACTTCTTAAAGAGGCCTATTCACTGAATGGGCCTCACCTCACTCAAAGTGAGAACCCGAAAAGACCTTAGCCTAAAAAGGCCAGGGTCTCCCATTGCATCCTGAGCCATCTCCAATGGTCCTGATGAATACCTGGCCCCTGGACCCAGATGACTCTGGAGGAGAAAGTGGGGCTGGTGACCTTGCACAGCCTTTCCTCCCTCAAATCCAGGTCAACTGCAAATCATCATTTCCCTGATGTCATGGTCCTCTTCGAAAATGAAGGACAAACACAACAACAACAATTTGGAGGTCAAATTTTTTATTCAACTCTGGTCTTCTAATTAGGAATACTAGAAAGTCCTCTATTTTGTTAAATGTTTATTTTTTTTTTCCCTGAAAGATTATATTCAGTTTTGCTGGGTAAATGATTCTTGGTTGTAATCCAAACTCCTTTGCCTTCCAGTATATCATATTCCAAGCCCTCCGGTTATTTAATTTGGAAGCTGCCAAATCCCGTATAATCCTGACTCTGGCTCTACAGTATTTGAATTGTTTCTTTTTGGCTGCTTCTTGCAGTGCTTTCTCCTTGATCTGTGGGCTCTAGAATTTGGCTATGATGTTCCTGGGAATTTTCACTTGGGGATCTCTTTTAGGTGGTAATTGGTGGATTCTTTCAATTTCTATTTTGCCCTCTGGTTCTAATATATCAGGGCAGTTTTCTTTGATAATTTCTTGAAAGATGCTGTCCAGGATTTTTTTTTTAACCATGGCTTTTAGGTAGTCCAATAATTCTTATATTATCTGTCCTGGACCTATTTTCTAGGTCAATTGTTTTTCCAATGAGAAATTTCACATTTTCTTCATTTTTTAAAACTTTTTTTGTTTTGTTTTATCATATCTTGATGTCTCATAGAGTCATTAGCTTCCACTTGCTCAAGTTTAATTTTTAAGGAAATATTTTCTTCAGTGAGCTTTTGTATTTCCTTTTCCATTTGGTCAATTCTATTTTTTAGAGTTTTTTCCTCAGTAAATTTTTGTATCTTTTCCCATGCTATTGGCTCTTTTTTTCATGATTTTCTTGTATTTCTCTTGTCTTTTCCCAATTTGTTTTCTACTTCTTTAATTTGTTTTTTAAAATCCTAGCTCTTCCAGGAATTCTTCTTGGGCCTGAGACTAAATTATATTTTTCTTTGAGGTTCCACATGTAGCCTTTTTGACACTATTGTCCCCTTCTAAGTTTATGCCTTGATCTTCCCTGTCACCATAGTAACTTTCTATAGTCAAGTTCTCTCTCTCTCTTCTTTTTTTTTGGTTTGTTTTTTGCTCATTTTTTCTGCCTTTTTATGACTTGTTATTTTTATGTGAGAGTTGGGCATTGGTCCTTCACTGTCCCAAGCCTTTCATACTGGGTCTCAGGGTCTCACTGATGGCTTTAACCCAGCTTCAGGGCTTATTTATCTGCTTGCTTTCACTGGTTTGTACTAGGAGGTGGGGCCTCCCTGTTCACCTCCCCTGGGTGTGGGGTTTAGCTGCTGGTCTGCCCCAGGCTGAAGGCCTTTCTGCTGGGTTGATATGGTAACAGAGTCTTTCTGGTAGCTGGCCTCTGCCTCAGAGGTGGAACCCTGTTGCTGGGTTGCTATGGAAACAGGGCCTCTCTGCTAGCAAGCCCTGGAGGAATAATCTTGTTGCTGGTCTGCCCTAATGCTGGGTTGCCATGGAAACAGGGTCTCTCGGGTTGGCAGGCCCCAGGGCAGGGTCTTGCTGGTGGCCAGTCCCAGAGCTAGGCTTCACTACTGGTTAGCAATGGGGTGGCTTGTGCTGGGGGTGGGGTCGCTGAGGTGGGGCCTTGCTGTGCTGCATGCTCCTTTGCCCACCGGGGTGCAGGCTTGCAGGAGGGCAGGGCCTCACTGGTGGATTGCTCCAGACTTGGACCCTTGCTGCAGACCCCGTGCTGTGAGGCTGGCTGCTGCTGCTCTTGGATCTCTCTCCCTCCCACCCCAGTGAGATAGACCTTTCCTGTTGCGCTGGTAAACTGTTTCCCTGCTCGTAGATCCATCCTGAGGCAGTTTTCTAGTTACTTGGAAGGGAATTTGGGATGGCTTCAGACATCATCTTGGTGCCAGAAGTCTGAGAGGAGAGTTCTTAGGAAGCACATGTTAGTCATCGTATGAAAGCAAAATTAGATATGTTTTGCTTGGCCCCAGAGCACAAAACTGTCCACTATTGGGCAGAAATTGTTGGGGGCAGATCTCCTGTTAATATTTGTTGTTGTAAAATCGTTTCAAGTGCGTCCTACTCTTCATGACCCTGCGCAAGGTAAATAAAATGTGAAGACTTCACAGGGAAGATATGCATAAATATATATCTGTATCTATACTAAGAAATGTTTAAAAATCAAGAAATAAATAGGGGAGTGGGAAAATTCTGAGGCCGTGAGAGTCTGATGGCTCAGCCTCTGGGAAAGTTTACCCTGAAAATTTTGTTCTTTCTTATGGTTCTGATTTAAAGATTTGCTCAGTAAGAATAGGGTCACTGTGACCTGCTTTCCTTTACTGTAAAAGTATTGTAGAAGAATGGAGAGGGTCTCCCCCTCCCATTAGCCTATTCTCCTTCTTTAGATTTATAGATGTCACCTCAGTTGTAATCATTAACTAAGGGAATAGGAATTGGAGTTTCTGTGCCTCAATTTCCCAGTTCTTTGTCTAGCTTTTGTGCTCAGATTGTAAGCCCGCCTCCCAGCCAATGGTGAGAAGGGTCAGAGGTGGGCAGGAATTCTCTTGTATTAGGTATAATTATTGGTGCTTTGCCACTTGTATTTTGTCTCCTTTGCTGGTTCTGCTCTGTGCTAGCGGAGGACACCCTATTCTCGAGAATGGAATAAAATTTATTTCTGTTCCTACCCTGAGATGTCTCCTTATTACAAATTAACTTTCAATTGGTAAGGGTCTTTCATCCCCCACACAACCCCATTTGGGGTTTTCTTGGCAAAGATACTGGAGTGGTTTGCCATTTCCTTCTCCAGTTCATTTTATAGTTGAGGAACAGGGTTAAGGGACTTGCCCAGGGTCACACAGCTCACAAGTGTCTAAGGCAGGATTCGAACTCATGAGGATGGGTCTTTCTGATTCCAGGCCCAGTGTTCTAACCACTGAACCACCTAGCTGTCCTCCTGTGAATTTAAGAAATTCCTGATACTCACACTTGTGCAAAAACCAGAATGTCCTACCTAGGTAGGTACGGTGTCACTAGACATACTGCCTGGTAACTGGGTAAATTGTAGAGGGGATTCATTCTTCAATAGAATCACAGAATTTCAGAGTTAGAAGAGACCTCAGCAGCCATCCATTCCAACAGATACCCAAAAAAGAATCATCCAGCTTCTGCTTAAAGGTCTCCAATGAGGGGAAATCCAACATCTCTAGAAGGAGGCCATTCCACTCTGGGGAAGCTATAATTATTTTCCTCCTGTTGCTCTTGGTTCTGTCAGGTGAGGCACACACACACCACACACACCCTTTCCCAAAAACAGTGATTACTTTTCCCTGGAAGGAAACAAAAGAGTCCCTGGAAATTGATTGGCCCCTGCCTCCCTTGATGTAGCTAGCTGGTCTCTTAAGATCATAAAAAGTCCCATCCACAGGGAGTGAGGGGCCCCTGGTGGATGTCTGAAGATTCTTGAGTCACCATACCCTGCCCTGCTGACCCGGAGCCTTTCCCATGGACTCTAGTGGAGCTCTATCCAATAGAACCTAAGAACCACTGGATCTTTGTAGCATGTCCTAATTAGGGCAACGTAAACCTTCTTTTGCTGTTCAATGACTTTTAAATGTCTCATTTTGCCCCAAAATTAAAATTGAACTAATAAGGTACTAGTGTCAGGTCCACCCTAACAGGGGTCAAACCAAACAAATCCATTCTCTCCCATTATCAGTCTTCCAAATACTTGAAGGACAGTTATCACATGCCTTCCTGAAACTCCTCCAAACTGAACCTGAACCAACCCAATTCTTTCAACTGACATGAAGGTGATGGCCTTTACCATACTGGTTGCCCTTCTCTAGCATATTCATATCCTTTCTAAAATACAGTGCCTGGAGCTGGACACAGCACTCCAGATAAGATTTAACTAGGATGGAGCGCAGAAACACTACTACCTTCCTTATTCCTATAACTGATCAATGACTCTTTCTGGGTCCTTCTCTATTCTCCAGGATAGGTCTGTCAAAGATCCTGGGACCTTGGTGATTAAAAGTCAAGGGACTCTGATACAGAGGCTTGACAAAGGACAGGACCCTAACCAGTTTTTCCATTTCCATCCTAGCTCCTACTGGCTCGCCACCTGGTTACCATAAAATTTCCAGGGGGCCCTTGGTGAACTGTCTCACACACCCAAACACATACACCCACATTCCCTCCAAACAATAGTTTCTTATCTAGGTAGTGAAGAGAGAATTGGGACTATCTGGGAACTCCTGGGAGAGGGGGATATTGGATAGGAACGAATCTGGGCTAGAGAGGAGACTAAATCTGAAGTCCCTCTTGGTATCGGAGTCTGGCTAAGCCAAAAAAGTCACAGGGAACTTCACTTAGAAGGGACAACTCAAAGTGAGCTTTGAAGATTGAATAGGGCTTGAATAGGCTAGAAGAAATAATGTTCTAACTTTTTTAGGAAAAAAAAAATGAATCCTCTCCTAGTGGTAATAATAGCAGCTAGCATTTATATAGCACCTACTGTGTGCCAGGCACTGTGCTATGCACTTTACAAATATTATCTCATTTTGTTTTCACAGCAACCCTGGAGGTAGAAGCTATTATAATCCTCTTTTTTTAGATGGAGAGACTGAGACAAACAGAGGTTAAATGACTTACCCAGTTTCTCACAAAGTATCTGAGGTCAAATTTGAACTCAGGCTTATCCTGACTTCCATTGCCCTACGTAGCTGCCTAAAATAGACACTCCCAGAGATGGATAGGAGAAGCCAAGGGGTAGAGCAAAGAGAAGCTTAGGAGTCAGCATATGTGGATTCAAATCCTAGCTATGCAACTAACTCATCCTTTGGCCTTAAGCAAGTCATATGTTTCTCTTGGCCTCAGTTTCTTTATCTATAATATGAATAGATTGGACTAGATTATTGTAATGGTAATCAGGACAGCATCTTTTTGCTGTTCTTCCCTTAAGTACCTTTGATGAGTCTTGCCTTTCAAATGCAGTGACCACCAAAATAGGATTTTTCCCTGTGTTTGTTTGAGTGCTTCTCAGCACTGAGGCAATCAAGTGCCACAGGGCCCTGAGACAGGTATATAAGATCCAAGGTTGGCATTTGACTTTTGGGGCACACTCATGGAAGGAGTGTTGAGAGACTCTGGGGCTTGGTAACCCAGATAGATGTTGGCAATTCTCTAGTAACTATAAATTGTAATTTGAATGAGACAAGGTCTGCCTATTGATGTTCGCAATGTTTGTATTTGCTCTGAAGTTCAGAGTGCTGCCTTTTCCCTCTGAACTAAGTGCATGATATTTGTATGTTTGATTAAAGTGAGATTGTTAACCCCTTAACGTTGCTTTTCTTAGTAAAACAGATCAAAAGAACCTGTGTTAGCGGCCTTCTGTGTTCTGATTGTTGTTGGTTTTACACAGCCACAGTAGCTGCCAGCTAGATTGTGGCTACAATTATTTTTAAGATATGATTATCAATCCTTAGAGCTCCAGTGTTAAGTCAAGTGATTCAAACTGCATTTCTCCTAGAATATCTTCTAGCATCCCTGGGATAAATTTCTCTAGCTTCACCTTGAAGAGGTTTGGGGTTGAGAGGTGCTCGACACCCCAAAGTACCGACACACCGGGTCCGGCCGAAAGAATTCAACTCAAGCCTTCTCAGCCAAGGGAAAAGACAAAGTTTATTAAGGGTTAGCCATATTGGTCTGCCCCAGTAAATCCCACCCTTTGTGACACCTGTTTCCACAAGCGGGCCAGATTCAACCTACTGAATTAGATTGAATCTGAGTGCCTTCATGGAGGCAAGATGGAGATTATATACTCAAAGGTTGTGGGAGGGATTGAGGGGTGGTCTGGGATGACTAGAGGAGGGGTTTAGGGAGGGACTTGAGGAGGAGTCTGAGGAGGTGTCTAAGGAGGACTGATGGGACTGAGATGAGGTCAGACTCCAGGGTGGGAAATAGCTGAAAGCTACATGGAGGCATACAGACAACCGAGGGCTAGGGTAACAGAGCTAGGGTATAGATATTTTGTTCAGGATTAAGTGTGGGAACAGCTGGACAATAGAGGGCTAGGCTAGGCAGAGACTTGGGCCCAATGATAACGCAAAGCCCATGGCCTTAGGGGAAGTCCAGATCCAGTTGGAAGACTCAAGGAGAGTTCAAGGGGGCTCCCAGAGACTGTATTCCAGGTTCAAGGGGGTTCCCAGAGATTGTGCCCTCATCAACCTTGGTATAATCTCTCTCTCTGAGAAATGTCCTATGTCTTAGTTCCAGTAAAACAGGATTCATGAAATCAAAACAAAAAAAGATATACATGCAGAATATAACTACAGTGGGGTGAACAGGGCTCTGGCCCAGGACACTGATATCCAAAGGGGAGCTCTTTAGAAGAGCCTGCTTCCCCATGGCAACCACTATCTTCTCCCTTTACCCTCAAGGTCCTTCATCTGAAAGGTCATCATCCTCCCAGTGCAGTGAAGAGAAAGACAAGATTGTTCTCTCTCCAACATGTCCTCTGAGTTAGTGTCACTCATCACCAACTCCACTCTGTACCCCTAAGTTGTTTTCACCCCTGACATGAAAAGAAAAATCTCTTAATATGTGGTCACCATAATGATAACAAAAGAACAAATGCTCCAGAGATTTTCCCAGGTAGTCTCTACTCTCAAACTTGATGATAGAACAGTTGTTTTTAAAGCTATTCAGGACAGAAATGTCTCAGAAAAGGTAAGACAATAAATAGCAACTCCTTTTTGCCCTTTCATGACTCCTCAGTATCATTTCTCCCCACCCCCACTCCACTTGGCTTCCCTTCTAAATAAGGTCTGTACCCAGCTGAGGAGGTGGAGGCAAGAGAGAGCCAACACTTGTTCTGTTTACAGTCACTGCCCTCATTACCATGGTAACAGCATCTCTCCCCTGCCTGGGGCTGAAGAGCAGCCCAGCATCTCTGTCTGTAGCTGAAAAACAAATACCCAGGAAGATCTTGATAAGGAGAACATCGATGTCAGAAAGTACTGGGAATCAGAGGCATAGAGGTCATGGAGCTCACACATGACAGAGATAGGTATAGGCTACTACCATGCATTTCTAACCCTGCTTTCCTTTTTATCAGCCTGAGAAAGAAACTACTCAGGGCCCTGAGAACTCACATGGAATGGATGAGTAGCTAGTTTATAAGAAAAGCACTCCCTCCTCCCCAGAGAAATAACAACTCTCTGGCGTCTTTCATTCACATAGCAATGCTTATTCCGTAAGAGAGGCAGTGTATCATCATTCCCACTTTACAGAAAAGGCGAGTAAGTCTCAAAAGTCAAGTTAACGAGCATTTATTAAGCATCTACTGTCAGGCAGTGTCTTAAGTGCTGGGGGGAAGAAAGAAAGAAAGAAAGAAAGGCAAAAAATAGTCCCCATTCTCAAGGAGACAACATGCCAACAACCAAATGTACAAAAAAAAAATGATGCACGTAGAGATGATCTCAGAGCAGGAAGAACTAACGGTTAGAGGGATGGAAAAAAGCTTCTTGGGGAGAAAGGTAAATTTACTTGGGGTTATCCAGCTAATGAATAGTAGACCCTGGATAATTAATAATAATAATAATAATAGCTAAAATGTATATAGTGCCTACTATGTGCCAAGCACTGGACTAAGCACTTTGCATTTTATCTCATTTGACTTTCACAACCACCCTGGGAGGTATATGTTATACCAATTTTACAGATGAGGAAACTGAGGCAAATGAAGGTTAAATGACTTACCCAGGATCACATACCTAGTATCAGAGGCTAAATTTGAACTCAGGTCTTCCTGACTCCAGGCCCAGCATTCTAATCACCGTACTCCTCACCCTAAGTCCTGCTCTCTTTCTGCTCTATCTATAAATATTTGTATTAAATACTACAATTGAGTGAGGCAACCTATGATGCTCAAGCCCCTGAATGTCCCCTAACATTTCCTATAATAACACTTCCCCTCTCTTTCCATTTCTCCTGCTTTCTCATTCATTTTTTCTGTGCTTTTCTATCTATTTCTTCTTTCTCCCTGGCCTGTCCTTTAGGCCTGCCAAAGGCGCCTAAATCCCTTCTGTTGACACTGAGGGTGAGAGAGGTTTGCTGAACCCTGCCTTAGAGCGTACTGGGTAAGGTGATAGGTAGAGTGCAAGGTTGGAGTCAGGAAAACCCACATCTGAACACCACCTCTGACACTACTCGTGTAACTTTAAGGGAGTCACTCAGCCTTTTCTTCTGTTTCCTCACCTATAAAATGATGATCTATAAAATAATGATAAAACTTACCTCCCAGGATTGTTGTGAGGATTAAATGAGCTAATCTGTGCTAATCACTTTGCAAACTTTAAAGTGCTAACTAAAAGTTAACGATCCTCCTCCTCCTCCTCTTTGACTTCCTCGTGTGGGTACTCCCTTCACCGGTCTAGATCACAGTCAGCGTGTGTCTTTTCAAGCACTTATCCATGTTTTTCCCCAGATGCATCCGAGGGCTTCCACGCCTCATGCTGGTTCTTCTAATATCTAATATCTTTGCCTGGTTCTTCTAATATTTCACAGATAATGAGTACGGCACCCAGGCAGTCTACCGTCCTCCACTCCTTCTCTGGTCAAGCATTTTGCTTGATGATGTCTTTTATGTCACTTCTCACTTAAAATTCAATTCAATTCATTCAACAGTGTTTCTTCGGTGTGTTCTACGTGTCAAGCAGTATAGGAGGTGTTGAGGATATGGAGACAAAAGTGAAATTTTACTTGCCTTCAGGGAGCTTATATTCTCCCAGGGGAGAACAGTCTGAACATAGATGAGTATATACAAAATCTAGAGTTAAGACAAAGTAATTTGGGCACTGACAATTGAGAGGAGAGGGGGAGGCCAGGAAAAGCCTACTGGAACTGGTGGCTTTTAAGCCGAGCTTTGAAGGAAACTCGAATTTCTGAAAAGAAGTGTCAAGGAGAGGGTGCGTTCCAGGCCTGGTAGGAGAACTGAAAAGTCAAGAGGTAGAATATCATATATGGGCAGTAGTGTGCTAGAGCTGGCTAGTGCCAACTCAAGAGAGCCGATCACTAAATGTTCAGTATGAACATTTATGCCTATGAAATCAGCCAATACTAAAAACCAGGGCCTGCTTTATTGTTTTGTTGATGGCCTAGACCTAAGAAAGTGATTGAGAAATGTTAATAATGCAAATTAAACTTGCAAGTATGTCATGTATATTTTTCCGGGGGGAGAGTCAGTTGTTAAACATGCACCAGGATCATTGGGGAACAGAAAATAGGTTGTTTTGGCTAGAATTCAGAGCGTATGAAGGAAAATAAAGCGCGATCAATCTTGAAAGGAATAGCCTGGAGCCAGATTGTGACAGGCTTTGAATGCCTGACTAGAGTCTATATTTTTATAGGAGAGGCAAAAGAACACAACTGAGGTTTCTTAAGATAAGAGATTCCCATGGAGACTTGCAAACCATCATTGGTTAGCACATGATTGAAGCTTGAGGGCAGGGACAGATTTTCCACTTTCTTCATATCTCCAGTATTTAATTTACTTCACAGAACATAGTAAGCACTTAATATTTGTTTGTTGACTGTCTTATTGCTTCATTTGTTTCCCAAAAGTCTTGCACATTTAATTCATGTCGCAAGTACAAAGACATGGCAGGTATAATACTAGAAAATCTGTATATTAAGATTCCTCATTTAGATTCCCTAGGGTAACACACCTAGTAAGTATGCAAGCTAACTTCAATTTCTAAATTTGAAATTGAATACTTATTCTTGTAAACAGAAGGTGCTCATTAAACATTTTTGAATGAATGAATGAAAATTTCAACCTCAAGATTATCTCCCATCTACTCCTTCCAATGCAGCAGGCGTCTAGCCAAAATCAAAGCAAATGAAAAGCAAATGAAGCAGACAGTAAGCAATATACTCAGAATGATTTCTTTGTAAAAATTTCCAGTAAAATTTTGTCATTTTGATGTTACTGACTGATTACAGGGAAAGCAAGCATTTTTTTTTTAATCTAGGGACCTAGAATTGATAAGGTTATCTCTTTAAACCTGAGATAAAAACCGGCTCTTTTTAGGGCAAAAATAGGGGAAATTTTTTTTTCCAGTTAAAAGGGACAAATTATACAGCATCCCATATTGTTGTCCCAGTCATCCTAACCAGTTCTTTATAGCAGGCCAGACTAGCTATTTGCAAGTCATTCAGTACCTAGTAATCAGATGGACAGGTTCATGGCCAACATAATTAGATTGCTGCAATAAAATCCAGGGTAAGAGTCAATGTAGTTCTTGTTCTCTTTGATGACAAATCTGAACAACTTTTTAGCAGTTGACTCTTATGATGACTAAAATATGTACGCAATCTTTATAGCCTCAGAGGACTTGGGTTTAAATCTTACCTCTGGTGCTTACTACATATATGACTTTCATCTAGTCTTTCTGGACTCAGTTTCCCTATCTGTAAAATGAGGGTATATGAACAGACTTTGTGGCCTCTGAGATCCCATCTAGCTCTAGAGCTGCGATCACAATTTTCCTATCAGAAAGCGTGTTTTTCCTGTCTCTTGAAGCCTGTTCACCTTCCAGAATTATTGTAAGGAAAATGCTTTGTCAAGGACTGCAAAACTGAGAGTCTTTATGATTCATAATATATCATTGTAGGCGTTTCCTCCTTGTTTTACTCTTTTTTAAAAGAAATGATATGCCAGCAAGAGAGTCATTAGACCCATCATAAAAATAAAATGTAATTGTATCTCAATAAAAATAATAATAGAGGAAGATTTAAGGTTTGCATATGATTTTACTGCCATTCTATCATTAATCCTCATGAATACCCTGTGAGATAGATAGTGTGGAGGTCATTGCGCTCATTTTGCAGGGGTGGAAAGGTTAGTGAGGTTAGTGGGGTTAAGTGATTCATTCATGGTCACGCTGGTGCGGTTTGTTCTGGGAACCCAGAAATGCTAGGGCCCAGGGCAGGTCTGCCTTGAAAGAATTCAGCTCCTCAAGCCTTCTTTCAGTCAGAGTAGCGAGGTTTTATTATAACACCAGTTAGAAATCTGAGGTATTTGTGATGCCACTATAAATGGGCCAGATTCTAAGAACCTGTGTGATTTAATGTGGGTAAGATTGATATTTTCATACAGAAAGACTGTGGGAAGATCTGGATGGGCTTAAGGAGTGGCGAGTAGCCTGTGGTAGCCCAGATGTTAAGTGGCCAGAGAGCCACAGTGAAAGGTCAGTTAAAAGGATTATTGACTGGGATGGGCTGGATGCCTCCAGTGAACACCAGAGATCTGGGCTGCTGAAATATATGGGAAAATTCAGGGGCTTTTAGGGGTCCAGATCCCATCCCCAACAACACAACCAAAAAGTATCCTAGGCAGGATTCAAATGTGAGTCCATCCTGACTCCAAGGCCAGTGGCTCTTCATTCTATCAAGATGTCCTCCAAATAATATTCAAATGATAATGACTTTCACATTCCAGATCCCAGAATCCCTCCCCTAGTTAGCCGATGGTTAAATTGCACAAAGATCAGATGGGTTTCACACTGGACAAGTTTTGCCAGTTCATTTGTTAACTCTGGTAGGAGGGTTTATTATCTCTGCCTGGACTCCAAGAACCTGTTGGGAGCTTCCTACACAGCAAGCCAGGAGTTCACACTGTTCTTTGTATCGTTAGGAATTTATAGCAGATTGAGGGTGGACAAGCATTAACAAGGCTTTCAAGTTAATTTACCTTCCTCCCTCGGTTTTGAGCAGCAGCCACACTGAGCACAAGCAGTTTCCAGCTGATCTTTCCTCTTCAGTAAACACACAACCAAGGGAACATGACTTTTCTGAATTGCTTCCTGGGATAGCCTTGACTTGGGCCACATTTATTGGACTTCTTTTACCTTCTCTCCCTCTAATTTTAGTGGCAGACATGGAAGGGAAGAATACCTTTCGGGTACGCTAAACCTGGGTGGTTGAAACTTGCCCCAAAGTCAAGAGAAAAAAATAATTATATAAGGAATTCCCATGTATTAGTGCAGGTAATAAAAATATTAAGTCATAAGCTCCTTGGGCAAAGAAATTTAGGGTTGTTTTGCATTTTGTATCCTTTGGAATCATACTTCTCAGAAGATGTGAACATAAACCATTATCGTTTGTCACAATTGGAAAATTAAGAAAAGAGTAATAGGAACAGATTAAGTGGAATCTACCAATATAAAAGTAATAGTTACATAATTACATATAACTTTACATACTAAAAAGCACTTTGAAACATTGTTCCATCTGATCCTCACAAACACCTTTGTGGCGTCAGTAGTACCAGTACTATCATCCACATGTTACAGGTGAGGAAACCTGAGTAGTAAGTGGCAAAATTGTATATAATCTCATGCAAATCTCTCTGAGCACCAGTTAACTCATAAAATTTGGAGATTCGGACCCAAATATTCTGGTTCTTTCCACTATACCTTGAACCTGAAAAGATGCCTCTTATATAATAGCCCAAAAGTTAAACCAACAGGTGACAGCCTGCAGGGGTGGAGAAACTGTGGCCTCAAGGCCACATGTAGCCCTCTAGGCCCTCAGGTGTGGCCCTCTGACTGAATCCAAACTTCACAGAACAAATTCCCTTAATAAAAGGATTTGTTCTGTAAAACTTGGATTCAGTCAAAAGGCTATAACCAAGGACCTTAGAAGGCCATATGTGGCCTTGAGGCCACAGGTTCCTCACCCCTGGCCTAGAGCAAAGTATATTTTTGTGAAACCATCTCATGAATATATTTAAGTGATTTATCAATCATTTCTGGATTGCAAGTGAAATGGAGAATCTTCTGTGCATCCTAGAGTGAGCTCTTAATTGGTTAGGACCATTAACCAAGGTGACTTTGGCTTTTGACCTTTGACTGTCATTTTCTGTCTACCTTTCTTTTTTTTGGTCTATCCTTCTTTTAAAGGTTGCTTCTGTACACTTCAAGGTAAATGCCCTCTGATGCCTCACTGAAGAGTGGACATTCCCCACTGCCCCTGGAAGCCTTTGAATACTCTATACCAGTGGAACACAAGTTGTGGAAGGTCCTGACCAAGCTGCAGACTGTGCACTCTGGTGTGTAATTCTGAGTCTGTCCAGTCAAGTTAAGCTCAAAAAGGCTCATCACCAGGAACTTGGTCACTACAAGATGAATTCTTTTTGGCCAATCCTTGCTGCCCACCCCCAACAATTTTCTTCTCCCCAAATTTCTCATAGTCCTTTGCCTGTGTCTCTCTTTTGTACTCAACTAATCATGTATCATAGGTACTTGTGTACACATCTGTCCCCCCTATAAATTTTAAACTCTTTAAAATCAAGGTTTATATCATGTTAAGTCTACGTATCCTTGCTGCTAAATACAATGCACTGTGTACATTAGACATTTTAAGTGTTCATAGGACTTTAAGCTAGAGATTGTCTAGTCTAGGGGTTCTTAACCTGGGGTCTATGAACTTTTTTCCCCAATTTTTAATACCTTTGTTTCAATGTAATTTATTTCCTTTGAAGTTCTGTGTATTTTAGTTTATGCACTTAAAAATGTTATTCTGAGAGTAGGTCCATAGGCTTCATTAGATCGCCAAAGCGGTCCATTACACAAAGAAGAATCAGGACCTCTGATCTAGTCCAACTCCCTCAATTTACTGATAAAGACACTGAAGTTCAGGGAAGTTAAGGGATTGGCCCAAGGTCACACAGGAAGCAAGAAGAATTTGAACCCAGATCCTCTAATTCTAGATTCAGCACTTCCCCACTCTGTCCCCCATGGAACTGAAGAATATTCTCATAGTCAGTTCCTTTAAGAAGCTGCCCACTAGTGTTTCCCAGCCCATAAATCAATCCTTCTATAGGCTAAAAATATTTTGAATATCCTTTAAAGGATCATGTTTAAGTTAGAGAGAGAGGCTGATTCTGGCCAAAACAGCGCTCTGAGGCTGGTGACCATGAGCTGTGCCAGTAGCCTACAGTGAGGCCACCCACCACCACAGAGCAGTGTGAGACTGTTTCCCTTGAAACAGCAACTGAACAACACGACAATTCAGGCCTGCACTACGTATAGCCGGCCATTTGTGGTCTGACAAAGGATTTCAGGCAGCCCTTGAAAAATGTAGAGGATGTAAAAGAGGGTGAGGATGTAACGAGTGCTTTGTCTATGCCCTGCTTAACCTGCTATTTATATATATATATATATAACTATTGTTATTATGTGTGTGTATATATATATATATATATATATATATATATATATATATATATAAACTATTGTGCCTGTCACGTAATTTGGCAGGTGGGTTGCCACTGCACACTCTCTCCTATTTGTCATGTGACCCGCAGCAACCAACCATCTTCAGTCTATCTCTAGTCTGAGAGGAGCAAGAATCCTATTGCTATGTTTTTGGTGGTTACCAGCATTGAACAGGGACAATGCGAGTGCAGCCAGGAGCCAATACAGCTGATGCCCACTATGAGCAGCAACCACATGAGGGCTTCTTCCCCTCCCTCGCTGTGTGGCTGCCCTCCAAGTTACATGAGTGTCTGGAGCTTTCTCCAAGGTCAGATACTTGATTCAGTATTTCTTTGTGAGCAGTTGCTGTGGAGGTTTGGTTTCTAACATTAAAGTTTTGGGGGGTGACTATAAAATGGGTGATAAAAAGAAATGGAAGACCAAATCAGAACACAGAGTGTTTAATCTGGAGTGGACAAATAGATGCTTGTTTACTTACTCGAGAGAAAATATTGTGCCTTGTTTTCCAAGAAGTAATAGTCATTCCGAAGGAATGCAATATTCACTGCCATTTTGAATTCTGACTTAAGCAAATTGGACACCAATGAAAAACAAATTAAAGCATCCAAATTATTGAAAAATCTCAGTGGGGAGCAACAGTTTTTCAAGAAAGTAAACTCAGAAAATGAGGTGGCTACTGAAGTTAGTTTTCAAATTTCTAAAGAAATTGCTGCTGCTGGGAAGTCTTTTACTGAAGATGACTTCATAAAGAAGTGTTTGCTGATGGCAGTTTCTGGATTATGTACTCATTAAAAAAAATGTTTTTGAGAAATAGTTTAATCATTAATTATGCCCTTACTCGGAAAGTGAGCCACTAAAAATCTATCTGTGGCCCCCAAAAACTTAAGTCTATTTTAATTTTGGCCCCTACCTACTGCCAAGTTGTGTGGGTCTGCAATAGTTATACAATTCTTGATTGCCAAAGGCAAATGGAATGAGGATAGGAGGAATAAATGAAATTCACAATGATTTCAGAAAAACTTGGAAAGACTTACAAGAACTGATGCATAGTGAAGTGAACAGAACCAAGAGAATGTTGTATACAGTACCAGCAATATTGTTGGATAAAGAATTGTGAATTCTTCTCAGCAATACAATGATCCAAGATAACCCCAAAGGACTAGTGATAAAACATACTGTCTGCCTTCCCAGAAAGAACTGAGACAGACTGAAGCATGCTATTTTTCACTTTCTTTCACTTTTTTTCTTCTATTTGAGTCTTCTTGTACAAAATGACTAATACGGAAATGTTTTACATAATTGCACATGTATAACCTATATCTGATTGCTTAACATCTGTGTGGGAGGGGAAGGAGGAAGGGATAGAATTTGGAACTCAAAACTTTAAATAAAAATGTTTAAGAATTGGGGAAAAAATAAATAAATGAAACTCATAACTGTTAAAATCATTGCAACTTCCTCATGCAAACTAGGCCAACTTCATCATCTAATACCTCAACGAAGATCAAAATAATAGCAAAATTGAGTGATTCCACCCCCCCACACACACACACACCTTTTCTTCTCTAATTACTTTAATAGCTATGTTGTAGAAGGAGTGCTGGATTTGGATTTTGAAGATGTATATTTTTTAGTTGACTCCATCACTTGCTAGGTGTATGATCTTGGGCAAGTCAATCAACCTCTTCAGGCTTCAGTTTCCTTCCCAGTAAAATTTGGGGATCAGACTAGATAATCCTTAAGCTTCCTGGCAGCTCTAATGGTCAATGGACCCTTACTTACTTCAAAATTTAAAAGTTTCATGAAGTTTCCTCAGAACCACCTCTTCCCACCACTGTCTAGGCACTCTCCACCCCTACCATGCTCATGTGCCAGGGAAGGAGATGCCAGCTGCCACTGCTACAATCTCTCCAAACCTTTGTATGTTCATAATGTTGACACTAAAGTAAGGAAACTCATGAGAGAGGCAAAGACAAATCAATAACCTTGCTATAAGTCCAGCTGAGTCCCCGCTCCAACTACGAAGTGCTAGCCTCTGCCAACATAATATCAAGGAAGGGAAAGGCTTTCTTTCTGCCCCTCATTTAAATGATCTCCTGTTATCTGGAGGAGGGCATGATGGCTGGATAGTGGAAAATGTAGGTAATGTAAAAACAAAAGATATCAGTAAAAATGGGCTTTAAAAATATATATATATGGAGAAGCTGAGTCAAGATAACTTCTCCATAAAGGTCTACTCTAGAAAATGCACCAAACTGAGTCTTGATTGGGGAATCTAAGAAAAAGTCACAGTAGGCTATGACAGTCTGGTAGGGGGAAGCTAGGTGGCACAGTGGATAGAACACCAGCCCTGGAGTTAGGAGGACCTCGAGTCAAATCTGGCCTCAGACGCTTATTAGCTGTGTGACCCTGGCAAGTCACTTAACCCCAATTGCCTCAAAATAAAAAAGAGGGAGAGAAAGTGGAGGTACCTATTGTAGGTGATCTTTTTTTGAGTTTAAGCTCAAGGGACAGGAGAGACATAAGATGACACAGAGATCAAGTGAGGGTTTTTTCAAGATTGAGGGAGACACAGGCCTATTTGTAGACAGTAGGAAAGGAGCCAGTAGAGAGGGAGAGATTAAGAATAAGTGATGGGGCAGGGATGACAGAGGGAGTTATCTGTTAAAGTGCTAAGCACTGGAGATACCAAAGACAGCAAAGATAACTGTCCCTACATTTAAGGAGCTCACAGCGTAAGAGAGAAGACAACATCTCAATACCTAGGTATACATAGCTGGAACAACATCCCAGAAGGAAGGCACTAGCAGCAAAGTATACTGGAAAAGTCTTCCTGCAAGTGGGATCTGAGCTGAGTCTCAAAGGAAGCCAGGGAAGCCAGGAGATGAGTGGAGGAGAGGGAGCATTCCAGGAATAGGGGCTGCCATCAAGTGTCAAGGAAAAGCAAGTAAGCTATATGGTATTTATTGGAGAGTAAAGAACAGGAAAGCTGGAAAGGTAAGAAGGTACACCCACACCCTGTCAACCAGGGTCCCATTACCATGATGCCCCTTTCCCAGAAGTCCAGCAACTTCTCCTTCTTCTCCTAGGTAGGTCTCTCTATGGCTTCCTCTGCCACATACTTGCACTTGGGGTTGGAAGATCCTGGGGTTCAAATCCTGCCACTGATATTTACCACTGGAATGACTTTGGACAAGTCACTTAGCCTTCTTGGGCCTTAGTTTCCTCATTGGTAAAATAAGGATGTTGAAATTGATGACTTCTGATACCCTCTCCACCACTAGACCTATGACTATGACCATGATGAATATCCTCTGCCTAGCCACTGCAACTCCTCGCTCACTGTAGAGGTGAAAGGAATTTAGTCACAAGAACTAAGCTAGAGGAAAGGCAAGGTGGCTTTGTGGTTACACATGCTGGACTTAAGATCTGGTTCAAATCCTACCTCTGACACTTACTAGTTCTGTGACCAGTGTCAAGTCACAACCTTATTATTTTTGTGACTTGCATAAAATGTACAGAAATCAATCTGTAAGGTCCATTTTAGTACTAATATTAGACAAGCTATCAGGACTGGGACACTGTGAATCTTGTTTTAATTATTAGTTATTTGGTTTGGTCCTTAGCCAACATGAATTCAACCAATTAAATATTTCATTTAAAAAATGCATATGAGTCAAAAATGTAGTGCTGGGAAAAAAAAAATGATCCTGGACCATGTTAGAACAAAAACAACATTATCCTGGGACATATTAGAAAAAAATATGCCATGTAAGAGCTAGAGAGGCATCTTCATGTGGATGAACTTTTCAGACCCTTTTTAGGGTATTATGTATAGCATGGGCTGAACACACATTAGAAAAGAAAATGGAAATATGGAAGTAGAGTTCAGAAAGGTTAAAAAGAAGATGATAAAATAAATAAAACATAGTTATATGAAGAAAAGTTATAGAGTTTGACACCATTTAGTCTAATGAATAATAGAAACTCACTTTTGCTAAGATTTGGTTCTTGATTTTATGCTATAGCTTTCTCTAATTGTATAAGTTTATATTTTGTACCCAAATTTCCTGGATCCAACCTAAATGCTAGCTTTCTTCCTCTCCACTCTCATTTCCAAAGAGCTACGGGATGAATTAGATGAGTCCAGTGAGGCTTACTTTCAAGATCTGTTTCTTAAAGTGTAAATATGGACCAAATTTATATCATTTATTTTCTGTGAACTAGACATAACACGTGGTATATAAAGGGGACTTTTGTTGTGGCTACAGAAACAGAGCCTCCGCTCCCCTCTTCCCTCCTATTCTTATCTTTGCAGTGTTTCTGGAAGCTTATTTGGGCCTCTATAATGATCATTTTCATGGCCATATTGGCTACCAGAGCAGAGGTGGAGTATGTAAAAGGGAGGATAGCTGCTTACTTACGAAGGGAAAAGTCTGGACAAGAAAGGAGTTAAAAGGACAAAGGGAAAGGGGTGGAGCATTCACCCACACCCTTGGAGAAACTAGGTGGAAGGTGTTGACTTTATGGGTTGGAAGAAAGCCACACTGCCTGCCTACTAAGACTGGGAAAGTCTTAAGTCTATTGGCATGGCACGCTTCCTCCCTGAGGAAGATTTATGGCAAACACGGATAAGGGTTGCATAGAGTGAAGTGTGGACAGGTTTCAATTTACTTACATTAATGGGTAATATTTACATAAATTTTGATATAATGAAATTGAAATATTTACACACTCTGTAGTCACCCCATTGTTTTGAGGAAAGTACTTTGTAAAGCTCAAGGCACTAGAGAGATTTTTTTGTTGTTGTTGTTATGCCAAAATACAAGCGATTAGTTTATGAGGTGTGCTCCTCCTTGGCCAGTGTTACAAATCATCTGTTTGAGGCTACTGAAATTTCATAAGAAATTTGGATGACCTCAGAGATAACTACCAGGGGGCACTTGGGAGTTAAAGAGACAAATGATTGTTTCAGCAGAGTGGTAGATCAAGATGGAGGACACATGGTCAGTATAGAGAAGAGGTCAAAGGAATTTACTGTTTGTGACCCATCTAGAAATGAGAGCTTAGGGAACAGGCTTATTGCAGGCCCTGGCACATGCTAAGCTCTTAAGACATGCTTGTTTTAATTTACATTTCTCTAACTAATAACGATTTAGAACATTTCTTCATATGACTATAAATTGTTTGATTTCTTCATTGGAAAACTGCCTGTTCATATCCTTTGCCCATTTATCAATAATGAAGAGCGAGATGAGCAGAACCAAGAGAACATTGTATACAGTAACAGAAATATTATTTTTAAGAATGACTTTGAGTGAATAAGTCATTTTGACTATTATAAATTCCCAAATTAACTGTAACGGACATATGAAGACAGATGTTATCTGCACCCAGAGAAAGAACTGGTAAATAGAAGTATGTATAGAATAATTTTACACACACACACATGCACACACACACACACACACACACATACACACCCTTATTTGTGTTTAGTGGTAGCCATCTCTAGGGAGGGGGGAAGGGAAGGAAGAAAAAAAGGGAGGAAAGAAGAAAAAGAAAAAAATTTACATGATAACTTTATTATATATTTAAAAGGAATAGCAAGTTGTACATAATAGATTTGCAGCTTCATGCACAATCATCTTTTTTTGTTATACTATGTTATAGAAATGCTCATTTTATTCCATAAATTTAAAAATAAATAAATGAATAAAAAAAGTGACTGACCTGTTTAACTATGTATACATATATGACTTTCTGACAAAAGAGCTGAAAATGTGTTGTCTACCACAGGGCAGTCTTTCCTAAGAATGTTAACAGTATATGCTCCTCTCTGAGGATAACCTATGACAGCTTCAATAGATGGTGGTAGAAGCAAGTCAGCTGAGAAGCAATGGCCAGAAGCCTTGGAGGTAAAGTGAAACAGCAACAGCAAGAGGAGCTAGCTCTAGGACCACACCAAGGGATATACTAGAAGTAGAGAGGAAAATTGGTGGGACATAGCCAGCTGCCTGAGAACAGCTATGAGAAGGGGTCCAATCACAACATACCCTGTCTTCTGTATGAATTTTCTAGAGAGCTTTCCTTTCCCACTAATGTAGGGGTCTTCAGGAGATTGCACCCCTTTATACATGAGGAGGGAAGAGGGGGCCTTGAGAAGATGCTGTTACTTTGCTATTCTGTCTTAATTAAATGCTTTGCAATTTGATTTATGACGACTGCCTGGTCTTTTGGGAAAGGATGCACTGGATGAAGCTTGAGCTTTGTTTGCTCATTCATCATTACTCTAAATACCTCACAGTAAATACAGGGTAGCAATGAGATCCTGAGTCAAGTAGGATTCCATGACATCCCATGTTATGTGGTTATTATAGTATATATGATATACCATGTATGTAGTGATATGTGTAAAATACTATATATAAGTAATATACTATTGTCTATACTATGTGTGTATATATACACATAGACAGACAGACAGACAGATAGATAGAAAGAAAGACAGATAGGTAGGTGGATTTTGGTTGTGGAGGATAGCAGTTATGTTATGTTATTGGGTTAACTCCATGGCTAATCTTTATGATGGTTGTACCCATGTTCTGACTTTTCACTTTCCAACTTAGGTTACCAAGGATTAGTTTCCCTTCACTCAGTCAGCCAGTTCCAAAGATAAGATAAATTATGTTCCTCCGATTGTAAGTTCTTCCTTGCTGCCTGTCTCCTCTTCAGATATCTTGACTTTTCAGAAGCCTTTGACACTGTTGATTACTCTCTCCTCCTTGACACTCTCTTCTCTCTAGGTTTCTGGGACACCACTCTCTCCTGATTCTTCTCCTACCTTGCTGACCATTTCTTCTCTGTCTTCTTTGCAGGATCCTCCTCCAGATCCCTTAAGTGTCCCCCAGGATTCTGTTGTGGCCCCTCTTCTTTTGTCTTCTCTTCACATCAGCTCTCAAGGATTTAATTACCATCTTTATTCTGACAATTTTTAAATCTAACTATCCTGCCCCAATCTCCCTGCTAACTTCCAACCTCAAAACTCCAACTGCCTTTCAGACATCTCAGATTGGATGTCCAATAGACATCTTAAACTCAACATGTCCAAAACAGAACTCATTATCTTTCCCTCTAAACTCCTTCCTTATCCTACCTTCCCTATTACTGTAGAAAGCAAAGCATCCTCCCAGTCCCTCAAGCTTGCAACCTAGAAGTCATCCTGGACTCCTCACTCTCCCTCACCCTTCCTTTCCAAGCTGTTGTCAAGGCCTGTTGAGTTTACAACATCTCTCCAATACACCCCCTCTGACACTGCCACCACTCTAGTGCTGGCTCTCACGACCTCACACCTGGATTAGCTTGCTGGCAGGTCTACCTGCCTTAAGTCTCTGCATTCCAATTCATCCGCCATTCAGCCACCAAAGTGATTTTCCTAAAATGCAGATCTGTCACCCGCCAATTCAATAAACTCCAGTGGCTTCCTATTGCCCTGAGAGTCAAATACGAAATGATCTATTTTAAAAACTCTTCATAACCTAGTCCCCTCCTACCTTTCTAGTCTTCTTATACCATACTCCCCAACACATGCACTTCAATTCAGTGACACTGGTCTCCTGGTTATTCCATGAATGAGACACTCCATCTCTTAGTTCTAGGCATTCTCTCTGGCTGTCCTCCATGCCCAGAACATTCTCCCTCTCCCATCCCAACTACTGACTTCTCTGGCTTTAAGTACCAACTAAAATCCTACCTTCTATAAGAAGCCTTCCTCAGCTCCTCTTAATTCCGGTGCCTTCCTTCGGTTAATTATTTCCTATTTATCTCATGTGTAGCTTGCTTTGTATATATTCATTTGCAAGTTATGTACCTCATTAGGTTGTTATGTTCCTTAAGAGAAGGGATTGCCTAGAACACTATGTGCCTGACACACTGTAAGTGCTTGATAAATGTGTATTGATTAATTGATTGACGAGACCTGTATTTTTTCCATCCAATCTTCTTTTGGGGTAAGAGAGCCCTGAGTTATTCAGCATATAGAGTGGGTATACCAACTGCTTCCTGGGCATTTATTTATTGTTTACCTAGTGAATCCACTATATTCCCAATCATCTGGATGGGGTCACACACAGCTGATTGGGGCTGCCAATTCAATATTTGTAGTGACCATATCCATTAGCAAAAGGGACTACTTAATGATACCCTCTCCTTTGTGTCCTTCCACTAAATCTTACTGCATTCTATAATCGTCTGTCCTATGGTTACTTATTGCACCTCTTAATTTGAACTCAAGCATTGATTGGGTTGATCAGGGACAGTAATTTCATTCATCATTTTCTCTCATGATCTAATTTTTTAAAAAAAGTTTCTAAGGGTGATGGCAGAAGTAAGCAGAGAGAGAGGAATTTAATATTAGACCCTTATTGATCTTGCTTTATCAAAGCCTGTGTTCAGAACATGAAACACATGTAACTATGAAACAAATGCTCAACCACTCAATCTGCTCCTATCTCATATTAGAGGAGGGCCTTCTTAACAGACCCTAAGGGGAAAAAGGAAATGCAAGATAACCATACCAACGTCTGTACTTGGTTGGAGTTGGGAGCAAGGTTTCAGCAATACAGCATCTGTCCTGATACTCTTCAAGGCCCGAAAAGTTTTGATACCAGAGAACAGCCCCCTTTCTTTGTAGCAGTGGTATTTAAATGTATTTCTGCTCTCCTAGATCCATGGGGCTTCTCATCTTGGTAAAACAGGACAAACACATAAAAAATAAATTCAATTAACTTTTATTAAGAGCCTTTTATGTAAGGCAACAACCTGTAGTAGATAGAGCAGGTGCATGGTATTTGTGGTCCTGGGCAAATCATTCAACCTGTCAAATCTCTCAGAATCATTTAACTTCTTAAACAGACCACGGTTTAACGCTGTAAGTAGCAGAAGAGTTGTTGATCGGCAATCTGCATTTGTGAGAAAGTTTCCTTAACTTAAATTCCCTACAGCAATGAAATTACAAGTCCCATCCAAAAATGTGAAAAATCTCTGTGCTAGGTGCTTTGAATAGAGGTGAAAAAATTGCATAGTCCCTCTATTCTAAACGTTTACAATCTAAACTAAGACATAATAATACAAGATAACCCACAATAAAGCTATATGTCTAGTGTGAAAGTAAGTGGTACAAGAATTTCAGAAGAGGAAGAAAATAGTTTGGTAGAAACTCTTAGAGAATTATTGACTTCCATGGATAAATAGCACTTGAGTTCAGCCTTAAGAGTGGATAGGTGTGAGCCTAGAGAGTGTCAGGTTAAAGGACAGAGAAACAGTCAGAAACATTGAAGTACTGGCATAGATTTAGAGTTGGAAGAGAAATCATCTATGTGCACCACCCCCATTTTAAGGATAAGGAAACTGGGTCCCACAGAGGTTAAGTAACTTGCCCAAGGTCATACTCAAGTCTTCTAATTGCACAATGTGCATTTCTAGTGTCCTGAGGGCCACAGAAGAAAAGAGCTTCACAAAGGAGGAGGTGGTTCACAGTGGACCATACTGAGGACAGGTCAGGGAAAATGTAGACTAAAAAAAAGTCATTGGAACCAGGACTTGGAGATTGTTGGTAACCTTTAACGATTCAGTTGCAGTATATTGGTGAGAAGCTTGATAGCATAAGATAAGTGAACAAATAAATGGTGATGAAGTAGAGTTAACAGCTGTGAAATGCTTATTTTAGAAATTAGCGAAAAGGAGAGAAACGGAAAAATAGCTAGGCTAAGAAGCAAGGTCAAGTTCAAGATGAGGTTTGCTATTGTTCAGTCTTCTCTGACTCTTCCTGACCCCATTTGGGGTTTTCTTAGCAGAGATATTGAAGTGGTTTGCCATTTCCTCCTCCAGCTCATTTTTACAAATGAGGAAACTGAGACAAAATAACTTGCCCAGCTAGTAAGCGTCTGAGTGTAGATTTGAACTCAGGAAGATGAGTCTTCCTGGTGCCATGTCCTGTGCTCACTCCAGCGCACCACCTAGTTGCCCTAAGGTAGACCTTGCCATAGAAACGCCAACAAGCTCAAGTGTAGGGACCAGGAGATGAGAGATACAAGTTAAAATAAAGAGATGAATATGAAAATGTGGGAGGAAGTAGATATTTATTAAGTGAAAATGCACAGGAATACAGGAGTTAAATCTCCTTGAGGGCAAGGACTGTTGTATTTTTGTCTTTATATATATATACACACAAGGCATACGGTACATGTGTTTTAAAATTTCTATTGAATTGAATTAACTGGGATGGGGAAGGGGACTTTAGAAATCATATAGACCAATGTACTCATTTTACAAGTAAATAACTTGTCCAAGATCACAGACATGACAGAGCCAGAATTCAAACACAGGCCCTCTAACTCCAAACCTAGTGTTCTCTTAATTTGGAGACCCCAAATTAAGACTTCTTGTTGTTGTTGTTCACCTTTTGTTTTCAAAGATGATTAATCACATCCTGGGGTGATTTCTTGACTCAAACATTGATTGGATTTGAGTGAGGCAGAACTACACAAAGTCATCAGCCTCCCTCTCTTCCAGAGTCATCAAAGTCCAGTGGCAAGATGAAAGTGAAGATGACTGGCAAGGGCCCGGGATACAGTAGATGACCTTAGTGTCTTCGATGCCTGACCAAGTTCTAAGCACTCCACAGTGATTGCTTCAGCCACCTTCATGGCTAGTGAACAAATTATTCTCATCTGCCCATTCCGCTAAGGAAAGTCTTCACACACTTGGTTAGAGTACACATCCCCTTAACTCACCCTCATTGATGGGGTTGAGAGCTGTTAGCTACCCTCAAACTGGTTAAAGCTAATTGGCCAACAAAGCACTGTAGTAAATAGCCTGTGAGGTCCTTTCCAACTCCCAGATTCATGAGACTCACAGAACCTGAATGGCCTTTCAGGTCCCTTCCACCTCTAATCCCTAAGATTCTAAGACCCTGAGGACTCCAATCTGGTGAGTAACTCTTACTTATAAGTGTAGTTCCAGGTAAGGCACAAGACTTATTTTCTCAGTCCCTTCATTTAAGAGAACCAATTCAAATAGAGTGTCAAGAGCAATTACTAAATTAAAATAACAGAATTAATTATTGCAGTAGTTTGTAATTAATTTCAATTAAACTCAATGAACACATTAAAATGGCTACTTATATGCAAGGTTCTGTGCAAGGTCTCTGGGGATAGAAACACCAAAAAAAAAAAAAAAAAAGGAAGGAAAACACTCCCTACCCTCAAAATGTTTACCTTATATTGGAGGGACACCACAATAACACGGATAAGAAAATACAAAGTAGTTTTTAAAATTTTTCTTTTTTTAAATTGTATTTTATTTTCAGGTCCAAATTCTCTCCTTCCTCCCTCCTTTATCTTCACAACCCTCACTGAGAAAGCAAGAAAAACAAAACCCATTACAAACTATATGGTCAATTTTTAAAATTTACATTTTATTAAATTTGTTAACTTTAATTTTAATTAAATTTACATAAATTTACAAATGGGCCATGTCCATCATCATCATCCTCAATCTGCACTTTGAGTCTATCACCTTTCTATGTGGAGATGAATAATATATTTTCATCATGAGTTCTCTGGAATTCTGTTTGGTCATCTTGTTGATCCAAGTTCCTAGGTTGTTTGTCTTTACAATATTGTCGTTATTAACACAAAGTAATTTCCAGGGGAAGACAACACTAATTACTGGAGGAGAAGGGGGGAAATCAGGAAAGGTCTCTATAGGAGGCAGCACCTGAGTTGGGCTTCGAAGAAAGCCAAGGATTCTGAGAGGAAGTGAGGAGGGAGAGCATTCTGGGTATGGGGGTCAGTTTGTGCAAAGACATCAAGAGAGGAGTTGGAATACAGTGTAAAGGGAACAGCTAGGAGACTAGTTTGCCTAGAATAGAGAATGCCTAAAGGGGAGTAAGGGGTACCTGCGAAAGAATGGAAGCATTGTAACTGCAGACAGTAATGATGACTCATAACTTTATAGCAATTCTGGGTTTTGAAGTAGATAATTTGGGGAAGGGGGAGCTGAAGCTATGACTTCATCCATGTGAGGGAGGTAATGCAAGTATTATCTCCACTTTATGGATGAGAAAACTGAAGCAATTTGCCCCAAATCAGGGGCTAAGAACTCAAATTTTGGCCTTCTGATTTCAAGGCCAGGGCTTTTTCCACTGTGTCATGATCTGTGCTTTGTTGGCGGGGATCGTCCTAGTAAAAGACACATAGGCATAGTATGGGAAATAAGCCAAACAACTGCCGTGCATGTAATCCTAGGTTAGCAAACTAAGGAAAGAAGCTAGTAACTGAGGAGATACACAGGATGTCTGGGGATCTCCATGGTAACCTGGGAAGTAGGGAGGTGTAACTCTCTCTCTCTCTCTCTCTCTCTCTCTCTCTCTCTTTTTCTCTCTCTTTCTCTTTCCTACAGCTGAAGCTATTTTCTCTTCCAATGTTGGGAGGGCAAGACTTTCAGCTATTCTTTGTCTCTTTACTTATAAGTAGCCTGCCACAGACCCAGGTCAGTTGGAAGTAAGTATAATTTAGAAGTTGCAAGCCTCTGTGCTTTATTCCTGAGAGCTTTGGAGATTTGCTTTACATCAAAGAACTGAACAAAAACTATTCCCTTATGTATGCTTTAATTGGTGTTTCATGCTGTTAGAGCATCAGATGTTTAATTTGGAGCCTCTTGTGGGACCAGCTGTCCTTCTGGCTCTCCCAGGAGAGCAAAGGTTCATTGGTGTGTTGTGACTCTGCCTTGGCATCTCCCAAAGGACTTAGAAATGGTTGGGCAATATTCATTCTGGAAAATTCTGAAACAAAACATTGTTTTGTTTGGCTTGTCCCATAGCCTACACTGCCTAGGTCTGAAGTAGGCCTAGAATTCATTCATTCATCCAAACATTGGTTAAGCACCTATTGGTTATACAGTATACTATGCTCTCTTCCAGCAGTGGGGCTGGAAGAGAGTGGAATAAAATCTGGTATGTGAGGACAGGACAAACCCAGAGAACTATATTACTAGATTATACTATATTACACAACATTGCATGATATATGCATTAGAGAAGTTGTGAAACAAAGTGGTAGGTGAGGTTCTAGGAGAAAAGTCATTATTACTAAGGCAAGGTGAAAGAAATCGGAAAAGGCTTCATGAAGGAGAAAGCATTCAAGATGGGCTTTTATAAAAGGGTAGAAATTAAACAGTCCAAGACTGAGGGAACAAAATGAGCAAAGGCAAGAGAGGCAAGGAAGCACTGAGCGTGCTTGGGGGCAGAACATAGCCTAGTTTGGCTGAAGCATATGCTTGCTACATAGTGGGTAGTAATATGACATAAAATTAGAAAAGAAAAGCCAGATTGTGAGAGACCTTAAACGCAATTTGATTTTATTTGAGAGGTAATGGGAAGCCACTAAGTATTTTTGAATAGAGGAGTGATGTGGTCAGATTTGTGCATAAAAGATTATTCTGGCTGTGGTTTAAAGGATGTATAAGAGGGAGAAGAAAGTGGAGACCAGAAGACCTGTGATGTAGCTATTCTAACACTATGGGGGTGGTGGTGATAATGGGGGGGCCTATACTAGGCTAGGATAGTTGTGGGACTAGGATCCTACATCTTTCCCCTCTGCTGAATCCGGACCACAACGTCCACGGTCTACAGCAACTTACTATAACAAAGTAAGGAAGACAGAGGGACACCACTCTACAACATGAAAGAATCCCATTTCAGGCAAAGTAGCTATGAAAAAGATAGTACTATCTGCCAGTGCCTACTGGTCTCCTAGTGTTCTCCCTGGCCTTTTTTCCCTCATAGGGTATTTATGTGTTTATCTGTGTGTCTGTGTGTGTGTGTGTATGCGCACAAACCTACAGTTTTGCCCATGTAGGTTACATATGTCTCACATGTAGGTTATATGTGGCTTACAGAAAAGCAAGGGGCAGGAATAGGTATAGAATAGGTATGTCTAGAGCTTCTGCCCCCTCACCTTCTTCAAGGGAGATTTTAATCTCTGCCAGGAGGAAAAGCAGAAGTTGGGGGTCAGAGGCTAGCCACTCTACTCTTCTCACAGAGAGGGGATGCTGGCTAGAATTTTATCTATCTACTCCCTTAAATATTGTTAGTATAGGACAGGGCTTCTTAAACTTTTTCCACTTGTGACCCCTTTTCTCCCAAGAAATTTTTACTTGACCCCAGGTATACAGGTATATAAAATAGGTATACAAATCAAACATTTACTGATAATAAATCATAAATTTATTAACAATTCTTTGATATAATATAATTTTACCATTTATAAAGATGAAAGCAAATTGCCACACTAATGAGATAAATGTGTTTATTTATTTTTACATAAAGAATTAAATCTTCGTGAAATATTTGATACTGTGGGACGTAGAGCATCTTCAGCATTTTTCAGAGTTGATCAAAGTGTGGATGTTATATGTTCAGAACCAAGGCTACAGTGAAGTTGCACAGTGCAACATGGCCAAGCACTGCCAGACACACCTCGGATTCATTACACATTTGATTTTTTGGTTGTTATGCATTCAGAAACCTTTTACTATTGCCATATTTTTTGCGACCCTCACATTCAGTTACGTGACCCCAAATGGGGTCCCAACCCACAGTTTAAGAAGCACTAGTCTAGGGGAAATAATTTTTAGGTTCAAGCTGTGTTCCTAATCACTATCTCATAATGAAGAAGGATTGCCCCAAGCTATATAACCAAGACTTGAGTCCCTTCTCACCAAATGCCAGTTCTATAATGAACTCGTAGGGTAAACAACAAATAAACCCATTCAGCCAAACGGATAGCAAACAGAAATGAGAGGAAGTATACAGAGGAAAACATATACTGACACACAAAATGGATGAGTTCTCCCTTTGGGAGAGAAATAACTCAGCTCAACTGAGAAAGAATCTTTGATCTCACCCAAGGGAAAATTCCCCAAAGTCTCTAACGTAGTAAGCTGGGGTAGGGACATGATTGAAGTTGCTAGTTTCTCTGCATGTCAGCTTCTTCCCAGAATCTTTCTATCCCTTCCAGGACCTGAAGAGAATCTGGAACCATGTAACTTCTATCCTGAAGCTAGAAGCCAAAAAACAGGATCCCCTTAAACTGTAGTATAAAGCTGCAATCATCAAAACAATCTGATGCTGGCTAAGAAATAGTGGTGGATCAGTGGAATAGTTAAGATATGTAAGATTCAGCAGTAAATGACCATAGTAATCTACTGTTTGATAAACCCAAAGACTCAAGTTTTGGCAACAAGAACTCACTATTTGACAAAAACTGCTGCTGGGAAAACTAAAAAAACAGGATGGGAGATTATTATTTGTTCTTTGTAGTTGAAGAGGACCATGACATCAGGAAGGTGATGCTGTGACTTGCAAGACAATTGGATTTAAGTGAGGGATGGCTGTGCAAAGTCACCAGCCTCACTTTCTCCTCTGGAGCCGTCTGGGTCCAGTGGCAAGTTATAGATCAGGATGACTGGAGATGGCCCTGAATGCGGTGGGAGACCATGCACTTTTTAAGCTAAGGTCTCAATCTGACTGGGGCAAAGCCCATTCAGTGATTAAGGCTAGGTAAGAAATGAGGCTAAGAATGGCCTCTTCTACCAAGTTAAAAAATAAAATTATATGTGTGTGTGTGTGTGTGTGTGTATGTATATGTGTGTGTGTGTGCATGCGTGTGGGTGTGTGTGTGCGCGCGAGCGCGTGTACATCAAACTGGGTGGGGAAGCCCCTAGGGTTTCTGAACAAAACAGAAACAACTGCTATTTACATTCACTCTGAGCAATCAGAGTCCAAACCATGACCCCAGGAGCTTGGGCTGGGACCTATTGTTGGCCAATCAATGACAGCCAGAGTGATTTGGATTTAAGGTATGATCCTTAAAAAAGATATCTAACCTATAAACCCCAAGATATCTTTTGAGGTTTCAGTGATCAAAATTTATATTGCGTTGGGCAAAGCACTTGCAGGTAAGGATATGATACCCTATGTGGACAGAAGAAGAGAAAGGAGGAAAGGAAAGGAAAAGAAAGGAAAGGAAGGGAAAAGAAGGAAGGAAGGAAGGAAGGAAAGGAAGAAGGGAGGGAGGAAGGAAGGAGCTGCGTGGCCCAACTGGAACTGGCCAGTGAGGGAAAATTGTTATAGACCAACATCTTACACCGTGTACCAAGATAAGGTCAATATGGGTCCATAGACATAGAGGGTGATACCATAAACAAATTAGGAGAGCAAGGAATAGTTTACCTGTAGGATCTATAGGGAAGGGAAGAATTTATGACCTAACAAAGCATTACAAAATATGAAATGGATGATTTTGATTATATTAAACTAAAAAGTTTGCATAAACAAAACCAATGCAACCAAAATCAGAAGGAAAGCAGAAAGCTGGGAAACAATTTTTACAGCAAGTATCTCTGATAAAGGCCTCATTTCTCAAATATATAGAGAACTGAGTCAAATTTTTAAGAATAGAAGTCATTCCTCAATTGATAAATGAGCAAAGGATATGAATAGGCAGTTTTTAGACAAGGAAATCAAAGCTATCAATAGATAATATGAAAAAATGCTCTAAATCACTATTTTTTTAAATAATTTATTTTTTTTTGCAGGGGGGAAGGCACAGCAATTGGAGTTAAGTGACTTGCCCAAGGTCACACAGCTAGTAAGTGTGTCAAGTGTCTGATGCTGGATTTGAACTCAGGTCCTCCTGATTCCAGGGCCAGTGCTCTACTCACTGTGCCACCTAGCTGCCCCTCTAAATCACTATTGATTAGAGAAATGCAAGTTGAAAGAACTTTGAGGTACCACCTCACACCTATCAGATTGGCTAATATGACAGAAAAGGAAAATTATCAATGTTGAAAGGGATGTGAGAAAAGTGGGACACTAATGCACTGTGAGTGGAGTTGTGAGCTGATCCAACCATTCTGGGGAGCAATTTGGAACTATCCCTAAAGGGCTATAAAACTGAATATACTTTGATCTAGCAATACCACTACTAGGTCTGTATCCCAAAGAGGTTAAAAAAAAGTGGGGGGAGGACCTATTTGTACAAGGGTATTTATAGCAGCTCTTTCTGTGGTGGCAAAGAATTGGAAATTGAGGGAATGTTCATCAATTGGGGAATGGTTGAACAAGTTGTGGTATATGATTATAGTGGGATATTATTATGCTATAAGAAATGATGAGCAAGATGATTTCAGAAAAACTTGGGAAGACATATAAACTGATGCAAAGTGAAGTGAGCAGAACCAGAAGAACACTGTACAAAGTAAAAGCAATATTGTACAGTGATTAACTGTGAATGACTTAGCTATTCTCAGCAATACAATGATGCAAGAGAATTCATGATGAAAATGCTATCCCCCTACAGAAAAAGAACTGATGGAGTCTGAATGCAGATCAAAGCACAATATTTTCATTTTCTTTATTTTTTTGGTGGGGTTGGTTTTCTTGGTCTTTGTCTTCTTTCACAACATGACTGCACATGTTGTTACATGATTGTTACAAATCTATATCAAATTGCTTATGGTGTCAGGAAGGGGTAAAGAGAGGGAGAGATGGAGGGAGAGAATTTGGAACTCAAAAATTTTTTAAATGAAGTTAAAAATTGTTTTTATACATAATTGGGAAAAATAAAATATTACTTAAAAAAAGGAAGATCACATGCACACAAAAGAAAGTACTAGCAACATTTTACAGCAGAGATTTCTTTTAATTAATATAATTATAATTTGAGTGTCAGTCAGAGATCCATTCAAAGTTTATTTGCTCTTAATCAAACAAGAGGGCCAAAACCAGGCCCAGTGCTCTGTAATAATTGAGTATTTCAGTGTCTGCTTGGGAATGAAGGATACAGGGTGGAGTGGGTGAGCAGATCAGGAAATTACTATGATATAAATACAAAACATTAATTTTAAAAATCAAAATGAAATGAAATTTTAAAATGTCAAACAAAAACAAAAATAGGATCTCACTTCTAACTCTTACCAATTCCACCCCTCATGCAAGCATGGAGCATTGAATAATCAATCTCTACCAATGAGAAGAGTCTTATGTCATTGATGCAAATGGGCTTTGGACCACCTGTTAGAGCTACATGCTTCCTAGCCCCCAGAATTTGGTTACCTGTGAATTCTGGTTTGATCCAACACAGCCTCCAGGCTACTCTCTGGACTTAGGCTCCCACAGAGTATTTTTTCCCTCTGGCTCTATTAATTATCTCTAATTACTAACACTAATCAGGCCCTCACAGTGATGCAACACAATAGTAGAAAAGAGGCAGGAGATAACCTAGCTTTTAGAGATCTAAATGGCCATCCAAGGACTGATTTAGATCTTCTGGTGTAACTCCAGATTGACGCATACTCTTCTGGGGATGGTACCAGCCTTTAGCCTACATGGCTTTGGAACTTTCCCAGGTTCCACATTTGTAAAGCCAGGGTAGCTAAAGGCTATGTACACAATAGTGGGCCAAGAGCAGCAATATGATATAGAAGAAGGATAATTGGATGAGCAACTTTGCTCTAAAGTTCCAACACCAATAACCTCTGGAAAGTTATTTAACTTCTCCATGTCTCAGTTTTCTCATCTGTTTGTAGCATCCAAAGCCTCCTTCACATGGAAATAAATGATGAAAATATTATTATTATCATCATTTTTTGGCTTGAGGGAAACTGAGCTTTGGTAGTCAGATGATTTTCCTTGGGTCACACAGATAATATAATACTAACAATAAATGACACTTAAGTAGTATTTTATATACTTTCTTTTTTGATCCTCACAACAGCCCTGGGAGAGAGACACCCTAGGAATTATCGTTATCATTTTAGACATTAGGAAACAGGCTCAAAGAAGTTAACTGATTTGCCTAGGTTCGCATAACTCATAGGTGTGAGAAGTTGGTTTTGAATTCAAGTCTCTCTCAAATCCAGATTCAGCACTTCTACTATACCATGGCACCCAGGTCAGATCAATCAATCAACAAGTATCCATTAAGTGCCTACTAGGAATTCAGCAATATTTGTCACACCTACTACAGAGGGATGTTGTGAGGATCAAGTGAAATAATGCGTGAAAATGCAAATAATTATGATTATACCCTGGGTCATTTGGCTCAGAAATTCAGAAGAGCACACAGTTCTATCATATGCTGCTGAGATGATGAGAAGGGCAAGGATAAGAGAAGGAATACTGGAGGGAGATACTATCTAGCAGTTCCTCTGTGTCCTTAGCCCACTGAAGTGTGGCAGAATAGCATTATCTCTGGCTGCGCCATTTGTTAACCAAAGAACACACCATAAGAGAATTCAGTGAGCATGACCTTAACATGAGGTCCTGTGAAATATTCTGCATAGATTCCTAAAGTATCCAGAACTAGCCAACTTATTCTAAGTCTTTAAGGTCCCTTTCTTTCCCACCAATCCAGTAATTATTCTTTATTTTATTCCAATTATTTTTAGTCTATATTAATAGAGATCCTCACTTGAATGAGTTCTACCATACATATAATTCATAATTCAATTCTGCCAGTGTCATACTTTTGAAGAAATAAAACAATAAACAAAACTCAATCAGACCTTTTAAAAAGAGCTTCTTCACATACTTTTTCTTACTTAGTGTGAGTCAGCTCAGGATGGAGCCTGTTGGAAGTCTGCTGTATACAGATGTGAATAGCATCTCTTCTTACCTATTGTATTTCTTGAGGTTTGTCTCCTGTGGGGAAAATAGACAAAAACACGACCAGCTATTTTTATCTCCTTCCAGGTCATATCAGAGCAGTGTTGTAGAGTGGGCAAAATGTGGAATTTGGAGTCAGAAGGCTCCACTCTGCCAGTGACTACCTGTGTTGACCTTGACCAAATCATTTCCCCTCTCTGGGCCTCAGTTTCTTCATTCATAACATGAGGACATTGGACTTAGATGATTTCTAAGGTCCCTTCCAGCTCTAAATCTAAGATCCTACTTCAGTTTTCCAAGCATCCACTAGATTACCAGTGCCCCTTTTATCTAATGGAAATTACAATTCCTTAAGACATTATTAGAAAATCTTCATGAGTTGCTGCAACCAAAAATTTTACCCTCTGTGGAGAACTTTCTGGTGATGAACCTCTGCAGCTGTAGCTACGCTAGTTCTTAGACAACAGACACATACAGCTTGTTACCTGTTCCATTCTCAAAACTTTTCCAGAATCATAGGATCTGCAAGAGCTAATGCTTTGCAGGCATAGGCTTTGAGAACTCAGGGTCACCTGCCTAGTCAGTCAACTAGCATTTATTAAGCATCTACTGTGTTCCAGGCAGCTGAGTGGCACAGTGAATAGAGTATCAGGCCTTGAGTCAGGAAGACTCTTCTTGAGTTCAAATCTGGTCTAGTCTAGTGTGACCCTGGGCAAGTCACTTAGCCCTGTTTGCCTTAGTTTCCTCATCTGTAAAATGAGCTGGAGAAGGAAATGGCAAACCACTCCAGTATCTTGGCCAAGAAAACCCAAATGGGGTCACACAGTCAGACACAACTGAAAACAACAACAATAAATTCACCAGGCATCGTACTAAGCAACAGGGATGCCAAAAAAAAAAAAAGGCAAGCTAGCTTTTGCTCTCAAGGAGTCCATCACAATGATGGAGGCTCTGGTAGAGAATGATCTAGATATGGGAATATTTCCCCTCCTCTCGCCTCTTCACAACCCAATTTCAATTATACAAAACCTATGTTATCACTAAGGTTCCTAGATACATCTCTAAGTCCAATCCACTTCCAACTCTCTCTGAAAACTCCTGTTTCCACCTCTGATCCCACATCTGACACCTACCACAAGCCGCCCGCGGTCCATCGGCAGACAGCCGTTTTGTCTATAACACAACCTTCTTTTGACTTTTAGCCCTATCCTTTTGCATTATCACCCTCCCACTTTCCCAGCCCTAAGTTTCTTTATCTGTGAAATGATGATTTGTACTGACTACAGGGTCCCTATGAGATCCATGATCAAAAGTTCTCTCCAGGGCATATTCTTCTTGCTACCTTCTTCAGATACTGATGGTTGCAGCTGAGGGATAGGTCCTCAGGAGAGCCCTGATACTTATAACATGATACTGAGAAAATACATTTTCCATGAGCTAGGATTAGGATTAAGCAAAGTAGACAGCCACCATGGGTACAATAGTGTAGGATGGAGGTAAGGGGTGGGATTTGGGGTAGGCGGAAAGGGAGCAGAATAATGAAGGACATTCTGATTTTGTATAGATTCACATATTTTTGATACTAACAGCATAATGTAGCAGAAAGAGCATTGATCTTAGAGTCAGAGGACTTAGGTTCTAATCCTCATTTTGTTACTCATTAACAGTTAGACCTTGGACAAGTGATTTTACCACTCTTGACATTGTCCTCCTCCTTACAGGTGTACCTTCCCACTTTATAACCTATGTTCCTGCAAGACTCTCAGTGTGGCACCAACACGGCCCATATCTCCAGACAGATTAAATGTCCATGCCTGTTAACTTCCTGCATGGCTCCATAGATTCTATAACAGATGTCACAAAGCAGTTTCTGCAAAGTCAATTAAAAGCCCACTTGAATGAGTCAAGTGGCAGAGCAAGATCAGCAATGAAGCCAGGCTACCAGTGGTGCTTGTCAGAGCCCAACCACGCTGGGCCATCTATGTGCAAAGAAGGGTGAACAGCAGAATACAGAAGCTCCTTTTGTAGAGTGAGATCAAGTGGCTCCATTGTGATCAGAGAGGGCAGAAGATACCTTCAAGGATTGCCTGAAATGCAGCTTCAAACAATGCAACTTAACTGGTGGATGGCTGAGAATGAGGGTAGCTAAAGCAGCTGCCAGGGGTTCAGCTGGAGAGAGTAGAGATGGCCTTTTTGAGCAGAGACTTTGGATTGCCTGTGACCCTAAGAAATAGTGCAGCAAACTGTTTTGGGCTCATCAGAAAACAGAGTTCAGAAGGATTCTGTGTGAACGGGACTAACAGTGCCCACACTGTGTGACCGAATAGGCCAAAGGTGGCAAACCAGCAACAACTAACATTTTTTTAAGACTAAAAGACAACAGCTCAATATAGTATGCAATGCCATGTTGTCAGTACCCAGCAAAGAAACAATGGACCATTTGTTCCATAGTAAGGAAGAAGAAAAAGAAAGAAGAAGAAGAAAAAAGGAGGAGGAGGAAAAAGAGGACAAGGAAAAAGGAGAGGAAGAAGGAGGAGGAAGAGGAAGAAGAATTTGGCAACCCAATTAAAATGTATATTAAATTAATATTATTCACATTATGCTTGGCACTTAGAATACCAAGTGTCACAAAAATGTCATTCCACTATAATGCATGCCCTGGGTCACCTTGTATGGCATCCCCACATCCCAAGCTTCCATTTTCCCCACTTCCCATAATAGATTAGAAAGAGCTGGGAAAACTCTCAATTTTGATATGTCAAAAGACCAAAACTAAATAACAATTTTTCATTGCTCTCCTCCTGCTGGTGTGAAGTATGAAAGAAGATTAGGAAGCTATAACACCAGCATACCTGTAGTCCGTTAATCAAGAAGTGTTTGCTAAGTACTTACTATTGAGAGAAATGATTATTAATAACAAATGATTTGGAGAGATCCAGAGTTCCCCCTTTTTCTATGATCCTCATTTCGAAGTTTAATGTGTTGAAGGCCATTACTGATGGTGAGATTGAATTAACTCTCTTCAATTAATCATACCCCATGCAACCATACAAGGAATTTACTCTTAAGGTGGAGAAGGCCCTTGTGTTCTACACAGGTTTGGGTGGGGATGAATTCTTTGATTGGATTGCCCAAGGCTGGGGGTAATTTAAAAATAAATTACATGATCAAAGTTCATTGGAATAGGTCTAACCCCTTATTGTAATATTCATTCCCTCTCATGACTTGTTAAGTGATCAGAGTTGATTGCCACCCTCTGGAACACGCACTTTTCCAAGGTAATATAAGCCTTGAGTTCTGCCCCTGCCCCCAGGGTCTTTGAGAGTGCCACTGACCTTTTTTTATTAAATGCTAGTATTATTAATAAAATGACTAATTAGCCAGAAATTATATCTTCCCAACTTTTTAAACAGCACACTATGCTCAAAACACCAATTCATGAATCAGTAAACACAGGTAGAAAGTCAAAAGCATTATTCCTGCTCCAAAGAACTCACCTTCTAACGGAAAAACAACATATAAATAGCTAGGTACATACAACATATATACAGAAAGAAAATACCCTTAGAGGGAGCTCATAATTTGGACAATAGGTCCTTGCCCTCCTAGCACAGACTGAATGTAAATGCTCAATAGTAACTGTTTCTTTTGGGCAGGAACTCTGAGAATCTTCCCCTCCCTCTTTGATTTTTTTTGATATTTTGATTAAAGGGGCCATTCCTTGATTAACTTAGAGAGGCCTATTCACTGAATGGGCGTTACTTCACTCAAAGTGAGAACCTGAAAAGACTTTAGCCTGGAAGGGCCATGGTCTCCTAATGTATCCTGGGCCATTTCCAGTCATCCTGGTGAATATCAGGCCACTGGACCCAGATGGCTCTAGAGGAGAAAGTGAGGTTGCTGGCCTTGCATAGCCCTCCCTCACTCACATCAAAGTCAACTGCAAGTCATGTCATCATTTGCCTGATGTCATGGTCCTCTTTGACAATGGAGGACAAACACAACAACAACAACAAAAACCCTCGGAGGGAAAACCTGAGTATCATGAGTAACTGGGAAGGAGTTCCTACAGAAGAGAATATTTTATCTGAATCTTTAAGGAAGCCAGTGAAGCTAAGAGGTAGAGATGAGAGGGGGAGAGCATTCCAGGTATGAGGAAGAGCATCAAGGCACAGAATCAAGAGATGTTGTGCCATGTTCTAGGAACAGCAAGTAAGCCAATATAGCTGGCTCCAAGAATGTGAGGAGGTGAAGAAAGTGTAAGAAGACAAAAAAAGCAGGAAGGAACAGGTTTTGAAGTGCTTTAAATGATAAACAAAGGACTTTATATTTTATGGTGGAGGTAATATAGAGCCCCTGGAGTTTATTGTATAGGGGAGTAACATGATCAGACCTACACTTTAGGAAAATCACCTTGGCATCTGAGTGGAGAAGAGACTGAAAGGCTAATGCCATACTCTATGCACATGGTAGTATGGTAGCTATGTGAGTGGAAAGAAGGGGACATATAAAGAGATATTATGGAGGTAGAAATGACAAGATTTTACAATATAGAACGAGTACAAGTAAGGAATCTAGGATGAAACCAAGTTTGAGAGCCTGGAAGACTGGGGAGATGGTGGTTCCCTGGACAGTAATAGGGAAGTCTGGAAGAAGGAAGGATATAAGGGAAAAAGATAAAATTCTGCTTTGGACATATTGAATTTGAGATGCCTACCAAACATCCAGTTTGAGATGTCTAAAAGGTCATTGGCAGTGTGGGAATAGAATTCAGGAGAGAAACTAAGGCTAGCTGTATAGATCTGAAAATCATCTGCGTAGAAATTATCATTAAACCCACAGGAGCTGATGAGATCACCAGGTGAATATGGGAAGAGAGTTTTGTGTCAGTTCTTGCCATTGGCAATAAAGTTGTATTACTGTTATATCATGAGAAGAGGTTGGTCCATTCATAAACAGGCTTGTGTGGAAGGAGATCAGTCTGTGATGGGGAAGACGGACGTTGTCAGGGAAATTTGTAGACAAAATTCTACCACCATCACCACCACCCGCCCCACCCCATGGTGAGTATAATCAGTCAGTTAATATAACCTTCCTCCTGTCTTGGCATCTTTGACTAAATATGAATTAAAGGTTCTTTACCAAAAAAGATCCAAAGCAAACAAAAACTACATACCCTAAAGTCACCTTGTTCCTGTCTATTCTTCCAAAAACAACCTTTCCAAACTTGGAATTTCAGAGTGCAGGGAGAATAAAAGACAGAGCATCAAATTCTCATGGTAGTCTGACACTTCATCTGGATTAACTCTACCAACAATAATAATAGCTAGCTTTTATTAAAAGTGCTTTTAGGGGACAGCTAGGTGGCACAGTGAGTAGAGCACCAGCCCTGGAGTCAGGAGGACCTGAGTTCAAATCCAGCCTCAGACACTTGACACACTTACTAGCTGTGTGATCTTGAGCAAGTCACTTAACCCCAATTGCCCTGCCAAAAAAAAACAAAAAAGAAAAGTGCTTTGAGGTTTGCAAAGCACTTTACCTATATAATTTCTTTTGATTCTCACAACAGTCCTAGGAGGTAGGTGTTGTTATTATCCCTATTTTACAGATGTGGAAATTGAGACTGAGAGACTGAGAGCCCTGCTAATTAGGGTATGAAGCAATGTTTGAACTTGTCTTACTGATTCCAAGTCAACATTCTATCTACTGTGCCAACTAGCTGCCAATGAAAAACCAGGTAATATTAGGTGGGTCCCCCCTTCTTTGTCCCTCGGAGACTCAGTTGATTCATCTGTAAACCTCAAAGACTTTTTATATACATCTAGGCCATGACAACTGTCCTAGAGAGATATATTGGTTCATCTTAAAGCTAAAAGATAAAATACAGAGTACAATTAATATAATAAAAAATGAGATCCCCTCTTTAGCAGTAAAGCCCAAAGCCCATTTTTACATTACATTTCATATACAACGTATGGTGCTGTATGTTTTGATGTCAGATGACCTTATGCGTGGGAAAAGCATTTGAATTTACATTACATTCCAGCCAAATCAGACCACTAGCTGTTCTCTGAACTCAACATCATGTCTCTTGCCTCCACACATTTATTCAGGTTTTCTCTCTGTGCCTGAAAATTACTTCATCCTTATCTCTGCATTTTAGAATACTTATCTCTCTTGAAAGTTCAGCTCAAGAGCCTTCTTCTACGAGGCTTTCCCCAACCCCTGAGTTGTTAGAACTGTCTTTCTCTTCAAATGATCTTACAATTATTTGTCTTCGTATGTGGTACAGAGGCTGCTTAATTGTTGTCTTTGTGTCCTCAGTGCAGTAATTTTATCTACCTATTCAACTGCCCTTAAAATACTAAAAATGCAGAAAAACAGTAACGGGATGATGACTTTTCCTGGGACCATTTTATCAGTCTCATCAAAAAAGTTAAGAACAAGATGATATTAATTGAACAAGATGATAATTAATTGTAACTGACATTTCTACAGGGCATTAAAGTTTAGAAAGTGTTTTTAGTATATTAACCCTGAAAGTTCAGTGATGTATTATACCCATTTCAGAGGCAAGGAAATTGAATCACAGATAGGAAAAGTGGCTTGCCCATGGTGATAGAACTAGTCAATATTAGAATAGGGATTCAAACTCAGGTCTCTTAAATCCAAATCCAACAGTTTTTATTATACCACATTGTCTCTTATGTAAAGTCTTAGTTTTAAACTTTAATAGCTTAAACTACGCCAAGTCTTTTGGGACACCCTGTATAAGAAGAATTCAAAGGAAGGCAAGATCTGTGTGTCCCAGAGTGGCCAGAGTGCCCAGAGTGGAAGGCTTAGTACTGGAGATGGGACATGAGCTGGGATATAGAACTTCAATAGACAAGAACAGTAAGGAAGGCGTTCTAAATTGGGAGAAGAATGAATGAATGGATGAATGTTGTTGTTTATCCTTTGTACAATGTGTCCAGTTGTGGCTGATCAGACCAATACGAGCTTAGAAGGCTCTACCATAGGTGAGGCACAAATACTCTATTACCATTTGGGACAGAGATGTCTCTAAACTTTTGCATGTCACATTTCTTTTAGGCTTCCACAATTCTGCTTTGCTCATAGAGTACAGAACCTTCTTTGATGAGAACATAACTTGCTGGAAGATCCTGTGCCAGCATCTTGCTGTTATGGTAACTAAGGTGGGACTTTTTTGCTATTCTCCTTTGGAATGCTAAGGCCATCAAGTGCCTTTAGTGAGTCTTGCCTTTGTTTGAATGGGGCAGGTAAAAAGGGGACCCTTTAATCTTTTGTTTTGGAGTGATTCTCAGCACTGAGATAATCAAGTACCTTTGATGAGTTTTGCCTTTCAAATGTAATGGCAAGCAAAATGGGACTTTTTGCTGTTTTTTGTTTGACTGCTTCTCAGCACTGAGGTAATCAAGTGCCCCAGGGCTCTGAGTTGTGTATTTAAGATCTGAGGTTGGCATTTTGTTTTGGGGCCACACTCATTGAAAGAGTGTTGGTGAGAAGACTTGGGGTAGCTGCTGAAAGAGCCCCCTCCCCCTGGCTTTGAGAACCTAGATGTTGGTGCTTCTCTCCCTGGTAACTGTTTATGTGCTGCTTGGACAGACAGATAGAAGCATGTCTGCTGATTTGTGTTATTTTGCTGTTTATATAAATTTCTGTTTGTATTTGTGTTTCAACAATCTGGCTAGCAGCTGTTGTGGGGGTGAAAGATCAACATAAGCCCAACAACAAGAACACTATACCAGCACACTGCAAAAGCACAGGTTCTTTTGATCTGCTTTAGTAAGGAAAGCAACGTTTAAGGGGTTGACAAGCTTACTTTAATTCAGCATACAAATATCACTTACTTAGTTCAGGGGAAAAGACAAGTCAACAGACAGACCTCGTCTGATTCAAATCCCAATACATAGTTACCAGAGTTTAACAAAGTCCCAACATCCAGGTTTACGAGCTGGAGGGCTTCTTAGCTACAGTTGCCCAGGAGTCTCCAAATGCCACCAAGAGTGAGAGCCCTAAACAAATTACAAACATCGACAGACAGACCAAACACAGATTCATTGTTACCAACATCTAGGTTCAGCCCGGGAGCTCATAATGTGGGCTGGCCCAGAGTCACTCGAGCCACCACTGCTGTGGATAAGAGCTCCAAAGAAGAGAAGGCCAACCCCTGGTTTTATATCTTTTTTCAGCATGAGGGGTGAGTCACACATGCGACTCACCCACGTGACCTAAAATGGTCACAAAGGGGCGACTTAAACCCACGTGGTCTAAGAGCCTCTGATGTCCCAAACCTATCACTCAAACTCATGTGTAAACTAGGCCCTCCCCTGAGTTAGCCCCACCTTGGGCCCCACCTTAGTTACCAATCCACACCCACATAGGTTTTTCACCTAATAAGGGTTTGGGCCTGGGGCTTAGCAGCTAGCAAGGCTCAATGAAATACACTGAATTACTCAAAGGAAACAAAAGCCAACTAAGTGCTAAGAGCCCATTTTGCTTACCAACACAATTTGCTTTGAAGTTCAAGGTGTTGGCTTTTCCCCCTGAAGAAGTGAATGGTATATGTATGTTTAATTAAAGTAAGATTGTTAACCCCTTAAAGTTGCTTTCCTTAGAAAAACCAATCAAAGGACCTGTGCTAGCAGCCCTTCTGTGTGCTCTTGTTGGTCTTTCACCTCCACAGCAGCTGCTAGCAACATTGTTGTTACACTTTCGTGTCTCACAATCAATACCAAAGTTCTTCAGAGTGACCTTAAAAGTGTCCTTGTATCACTTCTTCTGACTACCATATGAGCATCTATCTTGTATGAGTTCTCTATAAAATAGTGTTTCAGGAAAATGTATGTTTGGCATTCAAACAGCATGGCTGGCCCATCAGAGTTGTACTCTCTGTGGCAGAGTTGGAATGCTTAGCAGTCCAGCTTGAGAAAAGACCTCAGTGTTCCGTACTTTATCTTGCCAGGTGGTCTTCAGAATCTTTCCAAGACAATTCAAATGGAAGCAATTAAATTTTCTACCATGACACTGGTAAACTCTCCAGGTTTCACAGGTGTATAACAATGAGGTCAGCACAACTGCTCTGTAGACCTTCAGTCTGGTAGGCAACCTAATACCACTTCTCTCCCACACATTATTTTGGAGTTTCCCAAACACGAGCAAGCTCTGGAAATGTGTGCCTCAACCTCGTCAACTATGTAGACAGTGAACTTATCCATAGCATTCAAAATTTCTCCATTTGCTGTAACTGATGGTTCTACATATGGATAGTGCAGTGCTGGCTGGAGGAGGACCTCTGTTTTCTTGGTTTAAATTAGCACAAGAGGGGAGAACTGATCCATACTTTATTGTCTCTCAGCCTCAGAGACAGCACTGAGTGCACAATCATCTGTAAACAAAAAGTTGCACACCAACTTTCCCTCCACTTTAGTCTTGGCTTGTAGCCTTTTCAAGTTAAATAATTTGGCATCAGTGTGGTAGTTAACCTTGATGCTGTTTTCATCCTTGTTGAAGGCATTTGAAAACATTCCTGAAAATACCATGCTAAAAAGCGTGAGAGTAAGCACACTGCTTCATTCCCTGGTGACTGGAAAAACACGAAAGCATTATCCATTACCCAGAACCCATGCAAGCATGCCATCATGAAATACAATACTGATGACCTTCTCTGGGCAACCAAATTTCACCATAATCTTCCATGGGCCCTTGTAACAATATGGAATTTTTCAGCCCATTTCTCAGGATCATGTACTTATCACTGATCAGTATGGCTCCATTAATGCTGAATTGTTGAGATGCACTAAAGGTCTTTGGTCCATAAATAGCCTTCAAGGTACCATAAAAACACTTTGGATTGTTACTACCAGCATAAAACCGAATTTCATCTGCTTTCTTATGAATCAAGAATCTTGGTATCTCTCTATGCTTTGCTTACACTTCACTTTTGATGAAAATAAATGCTACCTTCTTAGAGATGGATGAATTATCCTGCTGGTAGGTGCTATAGAGTTCTTGTTTTTCACTTAGGGGCTTCTGAATTTCCCCGTCATTTTCATCAAACCAATCCTGATTGGTTTGCAAGTAGTCTGGCCCAGATGAGTAAATGTGGTGCTATACACCAAATCTCTGAAAGCTTCCCACTTTTTTTCTGCTCCACTGTTACCAACGGTGTGTTGGCTCAGCTTTCCCTCCAAATTAGTAACACACAGGGAGAAGCGTTCTAACCTACTGAGGTCAAGTCTTTAGATAGTCATCATACTTTGGGGCCACTGCTTTAGTTAAAAGTGAATTCACAGCCATTGGAACAAATCATTCTCATCCGCTCATTCCCTGGGGGATGTCTTCACATGCATGGGTTAGACACCCTCCTAACTCACCAACAGGTCTGAGTCCTATTGATTACCCTCAACCTGGTTTCACCTATATACAGAAAATGTTTTGCCGGGATGTGGCTGCTGCACATGCTACAGATTCTTGGAGCCACAAGTGAGAGCTGGATGGCAGGTGGAACAAAGGTAGTTGAGCAGCCCTGAAAATGGCTCAGCAGCCCTCACAGCAGAGGTGCTAATCTTCCCTGAACATCCCATACACCCATGGATCAATGAATGAATAAGTATTCTTTAATCGTTACTGTCTGTCAAACATTCTGCTAAGTGCTAGGTATACAAAGAGAAAAGCAAAGACAGTCTCTGTCCTCAAGGTTTGTAAATTCTTACAGAAGAAAACACGGTGGGGGCCAGAGAAGGGTGTTTTGGCTTGATTAGTTACTGGAAAGTGAATGGAACAGTAAAGGAACAGACTGACACACCCTTTTCAATCCTCTTTGAAAATGAAGGAGGAACAACATCATCATCATCCCCTTTTCAGTAGCCATGGAAGTATTGGTTTGATTATGGTCCTAGAACTAGAAAGGGGATCAGGAAGGTTGTAAAGCTGTGAACAAAAATGCAGAGGAGGGAGTCCTTGAAGAAGAGGAATTAACTGGAACACAGAGTAAGCATTGAGGAGCATTCAAGCATTTCAAAAGAAAACATAAAACATGTATTCTGGATTCCATAAGCAGAAAAAAGGAAAGGCAAAGTTTGGGTTAGTGAGTTGGGGTTTGAGAAGGGCTAGGAGCATGGAGTAGCCCCTGACCTGTACTCAGCCAAGGAAGAGGGAGGGAGGAAGACCTGGGAGAACATCTGTTAGCACCTTTGTATTAAAGCAGAGAAATCCTGAAGTACTATCATAGCCCATTAAAGAGGTCCACCTCCCAAAGGCAAAATATGGACTTTCAATAAAATAGAGGACTTTCAAGCTTTCTCAGTGAAAAGACCAGAGCTGAATAGAAAATTTGACTTTCAAACACAAGAATCAAGAGAAGCATGAAAAGGTAATCAAGAAAAAGAACAAGAAAAAGAAATTGCAAGGGACTTACTAAAGGTGAACTGTTTTGTTTACATTCCTACATGGAAAGATGATGTGTATGATTCGTGAGACCTCAATATTAGGGTAGCTAAAGGGAATATGCATATATATATATATATATATATGTTTATGCATATATATGTATATGTGAGTGTGTATGTATGTATATATGTATGTGTATATATATATAGAGAGAGAGAGAGAGAGAACAGGCACAGGATGAGTTGAAGATGAAGGGAAGATATCTAAAAGAAATAAAATCAGATTAAGGGATGAGAGAGGAATATATTGAGAGAGGGAGATAGGGAGAGATAGAATGGGGTAAAGTATCTCACATTAAAGTGGCAAGAAAAAGCAGTTCTGTAGGAAGAGAAGAGAAGGCAGGTGACGGGGAATGAGTGAATCTTGCTCTCATCAGATTTGACCTGAGGAGGGAATATCATACATACTCTATTGGGTATCTTACCCCACAGGAAAGAAGGAGGAAGAAGATAAAAAAGGGGGCATGATAGAAGAGAGGACAGATGGGGGTGGAGGTAATCAAAAACAAACACTTTCAAAAGGGGACAGGGTCAAGGGAGAAAATTCAATAAAGGGGGATAGGTTAGGAAGGATCAAAATATAGTTAGTCTTTCACAACATGAGTGTTGTGGAAGGGTTATACATAATGATACACATGTGACCTATGTTGAATTGCTTGACTTCTTAGGGAGGGTGGGTGGGAAGGGAAGAGGGGAGAGAATTTGGAACTCAAAGTTTTAAAAACAGATGTTCAAAACAAAAAAAAAAAGAAGCTTTTGCATGCATCTAGAAAATAAGATACACAGGCAATGGGGCATAGAAATTTATCTTGCCCTACAAGAAAGGAAGGGAAAAGGGGATGGAAGGGGAGTGGGGTGACAGAAGGGAGGGCTGACTGGGGAACAGGCAACCAGAATATACGCCATCTTGGAGTGGGGGGCAGGGTAGAAATGGGGAGAAAATTTGTAATTCAAACTCTTGTGAAAATCAATGCTGAAAACTAAATATATTAAATAAAAAAAGAAACCCAGCATTAAAAAAAAGGGTGGGAATTAGCTGAAGGCCTGGATATTGATAGTATCAAGGGTGGGAAGTAGCTGTACAATAAAGGGCAAGGTTAGGTAGAGATTTGGGCCTAATGATAATGTAAGGCTTATGGCCTTAGGGGAAGGCCAGATCTAGTTAGAAGATTCAAGGAGAGTTCAAGGGGACTCCCAGAGACTGTATTCCAGATTCAAGGGGATTCCCAGAGACTATGCCCTCATCAGTACTAGTCAAATAAATTTTAATTAAAAAAAAAAAGAGGTCCACTTCCAGACAATCTTGCCCTGAACTGAACTCAGTTCTATGCATTTCTAAGGTGGAATATACAGGGTCTGTACCACTCAGATCACCTCTTGAACTATTAGGCTCCCAAGCAGCACAGCACTTGACCATTCACAGCTCAACACACCTGGGTAAACACAGACACAACACATAAGCTTAAGACTTACTGCTTTCCCTGAAGGCACAACCACTAAGGCCACCCACAAGAACACCAAGGAAGACAGGAAGGAAAACCACAGACCACCACAGTAGAACTGCCACAGACTTCTCAGAGCCTCTCTTGTTCTCTCTTTCAAGTGTACACACAGGAGCGAGGCAGGTCTGACCAGAGTACTGCAGCACTAAAGCCAGTGCTAGTTTGGATGAAATACTCATTCCTGTCCCACTGGACATGAGTGTCACCCCTGATGCTCATCTCTGATACACAGCCCCAATGGAGCTGCTCTTACTTATTCCTGACAGGCACTATAAGAATAAGGGTTCTTAACTTTTTGGTGTCATAGACCCCATTTGCCCTCTGTTGAAGCCTTCTCAGAACAATGGTGGTGTTGTTTTTTTAAATTTGTAACTGAAGGAAATGCTAAAGTTTACTTATAGGTTACTAAAAGTAAAGGTTTAATTTTTTTTCTTCATTCATCCAAGTTCATCGGCCCCCTGAAATCTATCCGGGTATCCTAGATTAAGAACTTCTGTACAAGAAGCTAGTGAAGACCAGATACTATTGAGCATTGAGCACCTACTATGTGCCAGGCTCTGTGTTAGGCACTAGGGACCCAATGACAAAAGTAAAACAGGTCTGGTCCTCAAAGAGCTTACAGTCTTGGGGGAAACAATACGTAAGTAGGTAAGAAAATGCAAAATAAATAAAGAATATATCTAAGTGCTTCTATTCTAGCATCTCTAAAGAAAAGGCCTTTAGCAGCCTGACCTGCCTTCATTCTTCTTCCCTCTCAGAACAGGTTTTCTTAGTACTAGTAGTAGTAGTATTGGCAGTGGTAGTGGTGGAGGTGGTGGTGGTAGTGGTGGTGGTGGTGGTAGTGGTGGTACTGGTAGTAGTAGTTACAGTAGTGATAATAGTAGTAGTAGTGGTGGTGGTGGTAGTAGCAGTAGTAGTGGTGGTAGTGGTAGTAGTATTAGCGGTAATAGTAGTAGCTAACATTTTTATAGCACTTACTGTGCTAAGCCTGCACTGTGCTAAGCACTTAACAATAATTATTTCATTTGATACTCACAATAATCCTGAGAGGTAAGTGATTTTCTTGAGGGGAATAAACTATTGACCATTACTTCTGACACTCTGATTCTAGTTACCCAAAAAAAGGTATAATTTAAATAGCTAGCATTCATATGAATTTTCAAGTTTGCACAATTCCCTTGTTTTCTTATTTGAGGCTCATAACAACCCTGTGAGGTAAGTGGTGTTGTTATCCCCTTTTTACAGATGAGGAATCTGAAGTTGCGAGTGACTTGCCCAGGGTCACATATCTAGTGTGTGTGAGGCAGGATTTTTTTTTTAATTTTTTTTTCTGTTTTTAATTTAAATTTATTTATTTAACATATTTAGTTTTCAGCATTGATTTTCACAATAGTTTGAATTACAAATTTTCTCCCCATTTCTACCCTCCCCCCCACTCCAAGATGGCATATATTCTGGTTGCCCTGTTCCCAAGTCAGCCCTCCCCTCTATCACCCTCCTCCCCTCTCATCCCCTTTTCCCTTCCTTTCTTATAGGGCAAGATAAATTTCTACGCCCCATTGCCTGTGTATCTTATTTTTTAGTTGCATGCAAAAACTTTTTTTTTTGTTTTTGAACATCTGATTTTAAAACTTTGAGTTCCAAATTCTCTCCCCTCTTCCCTTCCCACCCACCCTCCCTAAGAAGTCGAGCAATTCAACCTAGGCCACATGTGTATCATTATGTACAACCCTTCCACACAACTCATGTTGTGAAAGGCTAACTACATTTTGCTCCTTCCCAACCCATCCCACTTTATTGAATTTTCTCCCTTGACCCTGTCCCCTTTCCAAAGTGTTTGTTTTTGATTACCTCCAACACCATCTGCCCTCCCCTCCATCATCCCCCTGCCTTTAATTTTTTTTTTATCTTCCTCCCTCTTCTTTCCTGTGGGGTAAGATACCCAACTGAGTATGTATGGTATTCCCTCCTCAGGCCAAATCTGATGAGCGCAAGGATCACTCATTCCCCCCTCACCTGCCCTTTCCCCTCCTCCCACAGAACTGCTTCCTCTTGCCACCTTTATGTGAGATAATCCACCCCATTCTATCTCTCCCTATCTCCCTCTCTCAGTATGTTGCTCTCTCATCCCTTAATTTCATTTTATTTCTTTTAGATATCTTCCCTTCATCTTCAGCTCACCCTGTGTCACACATATATATACACATAGATATATACATACACACACATTCACTTATATATATACATAAACATATATATATATATATATATGCATATTCCCTTCAGCTACCCTAATACTGAGGTCTCATGAATCATACACATCATCTTTCCATGTAGGAATGTAAACAAAACAGTTCAACTTTAGTAAGTCCCTTGCAATTTCTGTTTCTTGATTACCTTTTCATGCTTCTCTTGATTCTTGTGTTTGAAAGTCGAATTTTCTATTCAGTTCTGGTCTTTTCACTGAGAAAGCTTGAAAGTCCTCTATTTTATTGAAAATCCATATTTTGCCTTGGAGCATGATACTCAGTTTTGCTGGGTAGGTGATTCTAGGTTTTAATGCTAGCTCCATTGACCTCCGGAATATCGCATTCCAAGCCCTTCGATCTCTTAATGTAGAAGCTGCCAGATCCTGGGTTATTCTGATTGGGTTTCCACAATACTCAAATTGTTTCTTTCTGGCTGCTTGCAGTATTTTCTCCTTGATCTGGGAGCTCTGGAATTTGGCGACAATATTCCTAGGAGATTTCTTTTTGGGATCTATTTGAGGAGGCGATCGATGGATTCTTTCAATTTCTATTTTGCCCTGTGGCTCTAGAATATCAGGGCAGTTCTCCTTGATAATTTCTTGAAAGATGGTATCTAGGCTCTTTTTATGGTCATGGCTTTCAGGTAGTCCAATAATTTTTAAATTATCTCTCCTGGATCTATTTTCCAGGTCAGTGGTTTTTCCAAGGAGATATTTTACATTGTCTTCCATTTTTTCATTCCTTTGGTTCTGTTTTATAATATCCTGATTTCTCATAAAGTCACTAGCTTCCACTTGCTCCAATCTAATTTTTAAAGTAGTATTTTCTTCAGTGGTCTTTTGGACCTCCTTTTCCATTTGGCTAATTCTGCCTTTCAAGGCATTCTTCTCCTCATTGGCTTTTTGGAGCTCTTTTGCCATTTGAGTTAGTCTATTTTTTAAGGTGTTGTTTTCTTCAGTGTATTTTTCCGTATTTTTTTGGGTCTCCTTTAGCAAGTCATTGACTTGTTTTTCATGGTTTTCTTGCATCCTTCTCATTTCTCTTCCCAGTTTTTCCTCTACTTCTCTAACTTGCTTTTCAAATCCTTTTTGAGCTCTTCCATGGCCTGGGACCAGTTCATGTTTTTCTTGGAGGCTTTTGTTGTAGGCTCTATGACTTTGTTGTCTTCTTTAGGCTGTATGTTTTGGTCTTTGTCACCAAAGAAAGAATCCAAAGTCTCAGACTGAATCTGGGTGTGCTTTCGCTGCCTGGCCATATTCCCAACCAACTAACTTGACCCTTGAGTTTTTCAGTGGGGTATGACTGCTTGTAGACTAACGAGTTCTATGTTCCATGTTTGGGGGGGAGGTGCCAGCTCTGCCACACCAGCACTGCTCCTTCCCCAACCCCCAACCCGAACTGGGCTTAGATCTTCAGCAGGCTGTGCACCCCTGCTCTGATCTGCCACTTAATTCCTCCCACCAGGTGGGCCTGGAGCCGGAAGTAACAACAGCTGTAGCTGCCCCCGGGGCTGGAAGCCCAACCGCAAACTCCTTCCACTCTCGCAGCTTTTCCCACTAACCTTCTCCGCAGTCTTTGGTGTTTGTGGGTTGAGAAGTCTCGTAACTGCCGCAGCTCACTGAGTCAGGGCGCTAGGGCCCCCTCCACCCGGGTTCTGGTCTGGATGGTCCACACCGTTCAGGCTGGGCTCTGCTCCACTCCGTTCCCAGCTCCCAGCTCTGAGCTCCGTGTGGGATAGACCTCACCAAGAGACCATCCAGGCTGTCCTGGGCTGGAGCCCTGCTTCCCTCTGCTGTTCTGTGGGTTCTGCCATTCTAGAATTGCTTCAGAACCATTTTTTATAGGTTTTTGGAGGGGCTTGGCAGGGAGCTCAAGCTGGTCCCTGCTTTCCAGCTGCCATCTTGGCTCCGCCCCCCCGTGAGGCAGGATTTGAACTTAAGTCTTTCTGACTTCATGTTCAGCACTCCATCGCTATTCCATCTAGCTGTCTCAAAAGGTTATTTTCATCCAAGAAGGTATAAATTTGATCTTTGCTCCTTCAAAAATCTCCCTACTTGTTTGCCAACATCTTAGTGATACAGTGAATAAAGTCTTCCTGACTCTAGGCCTGGCAGTCTATCCCCTATGCCACCTAGCTGCTCCAAATGGTGGGGGGAAGCTTTTCATTTTAAATTTGGATGAAGTTTTAAAATTCTAATGCTTCCAAGATTAGCTGTGACAATTCCCCTATCAGACATTTTTCTGGTTTCTTGCCTCCTGTGGTCACATTCCCTTAGGGCTACTCTTCCAAATTACATTGTATTTACTTTACACATTTTAAATTTATTTATCTGTGTACCTATGGTTTTCCCACAGCTCCTGGCAGAAAAGAACTGTTCCAATTTTTGTCTTTCTATGTGGCACCTGACACATAGTAGGCTGTAATGGCAAGCAGGGTTGGACTTTTTGCTGTTTTTTTTGTTTTGGAGTGCTTCTCAACACTAAGGCTATCGAGTGCCTTTGATTGAGTCTCGCCTCTGTTTCAGTCAAGAGTCTTTGATTGAATCAGGAGTCTTTGGTGACCTGCTTAAGTCACGGGAAGGCCTAGGTCACATGGGTTTGAGTCGCATGGTTATGACGCTCGCTGAACCTGAAGAAGTATATCTATACTCTAAGGTTAGCATTTTGTTTGGGGCTCACTCATTGGAAGAGTGTTGGTGTCGAGACCCTGGGTAGCTGTTAAGGAGCCCCCTGGCTTTGAAAATCCAGATATTGGTGCTTCTCTCTCTGGTAACTATGTATGTATAGCTTTGGTCAGACAGCTAGAAGCCTGTCTGTTGATTTGTGTTATTTGCTCTGTTTATATTTTCTCTCTTTGTAATTTCTGTTTGTATTTGCTCTGAAGTTCAGGGTGCTGACTTTTTCCCCTGAACTAAATGAATGGTATATGTATGTTTAATTAAAGTGAGATTATAAACCCCTTAAAGTTGTTTTCCTTAGAAAAGCAGATCAAAGATTCTGTGCTAGCAGCCCTCCTGCGTGCTGGTGTTATTGGCCTTACACAGTCATAGTAATGGCAAGCAACCTTGTTGTTACATAGGCTCTGTATAAAACCTTGTTGAATTGAATTGAATTGCTATGTTCGTTTGTCAGCAGGTTTCACTGACGGTGTAGTTGGTCAATTAACCGAGTATAAATTACTGATACTGATGATATGTACCAGATAAATAAATACAAAATATTTGTGAAGTAAATCAATTTTTCCAACAGTTTTTATCAAATAGTGAGTTTTTAATTTAAATTTATTTATTTAACATATTTGGTTTTCAGCATTGATTTTCACAACAGTTTGAATTACAAATTTTCTCCCCATTTCTACCCTCCCCCCCCACTCCAAGATGGCGTATATTCTGGTTGCCCTGTTCCCCACTCAGCCCTCCCCTCTATCACCCCCCTCCCCTCTCATCCCCTTTTCCCTTCCTTTCTTGTAGGGCAAGATGAATTTCTACGCCCCATTGCCTGTGTATCTTATTTTTTAGTTGCATGCAAAAACTTCTTTTTTTTTGAACATCTGATTTTAAAACTTTGAGTTCCAAATTCTCTCCCCTCTTCCCTTCCCACCCCCCCTCCCTAAGAAGTTGAGCAATTCAACCTAGGCCACACATGTATTATTATGTATAACCCTTCCACAATATTCATGTTGTGAAAGGCTAACTACATTTTGCTCCTTCCCAACCCATCCCGCTTTATTGAATTTTCTCCCTTGACCCTGTCCCCTTTCCAAAGTGTTTATTTTGATTACCTCCACCCCCATCTGCCCTCCCCTCCATCATCCCCCCCCTTTAATTTTTTTTTATCTTCCTCCCTCTTCTTTCCTGTGGGGTAAGATACCCAACTGAGTATGTATGGTATTCCGCCTCAGGCCAAATCTGATGAGAGCAAGGTTCACTCATTCCCCCCTCACCTGCCCTCTCCCCTCCTCCCACAGAACTGCTTCCTCTTGCCACCTTTATGCGAGATAATCCACCCCATTCTATCTCTCCCTATCTCCCTCTCTCAGTATGTTGCTCTCTCATCCCTTAATTTCATTTTATTTCTTTTAGATATCTTCCCTTCAACTTCAACTCACCCTGTGTCTGCTCTCTCTCTTTAACATATATATATATAAAAACACATATATACATATACACATACATACACATACATACATATACACATAGATATATACATACATACACATTCACTTATATATATACATAAACATATATATACATATATGCATATTCCCTTCAACTACCCTAATACTGAGGTCTCATGAATCATACTCATCATCTTTCTATGTAGGAATGTAAACAAAACAGTTCAACTTTAGTAAGTCCCTTGCAATTTCCATTTCTTGATTACCTTTTCATGCTTCTCTTGATTCTTGTGTTTGAAAGTCAAATTTTCTATTCAGTTCTGGTCTTTTCACTGAGAAAGCTTGAAAGTCCTCTATTTTATTGAAAATCCATATTTTACCTTGGAACATGATACTCAGTTTTGCTGGGTAGGTGATTCTAGGTTTTAATCCTAGCTCCATTGACCTCCGGAATATCGCATTCCAAGCCCTTCGATCTCTTAATGTAGAAGCTGCCAGATCTTGGATTATTCTGATTGGGTTTCCACAATACTCCAATTGGTTCTTTCTGGCTGCTTGCAGTATTTTCTCCTTGATCTGGGAGCTCTGGAATTTGGCAACAATATTCCTGGGAGATTTCTTTTTGGGATCTATTTGAGGAGGCGATCGATGGATTCTTTCAATTTCTATTTTGCCCTGTGGCTCTAGAATATCAGGGCAGTTCTCCTTGATAATTTCCTGAAAGATGGTATCTAGGCTCTTTTTTTGATCATGGCTTTCAGGTAGTCCAATAATTTTTAAATTATCTCTCCTGGATCTATTTTCCAGGTCAGTGGTTTTTCCAAGGAGATATTTCACATTGTCTTCCATTTTTTCCTTCCTTTGGTTCTGTTTTATAATATCCTGATTTCTCATAAAGTCACTAGCTTCCACTTGCTCCAATCTAATTTTTAAAGTAGTATTTTCTTCAGTGGTCTTTTGGACCTCCTTTTCCATTTGGCTAATTCTGCCTTTCAAGGCATTCTTCTCCTCATTGGCTTTTTGGAGCTCTTTTGCCATTTGAGTTAGTCTGTTTTTTAAGGTGTTGTTTTCTTCAGTGTATTTTTCAGTATTTTTTTGGGTCTCCTTTAGCAAGTCATTGACTTGTTTTTCATGGTTTTCTCGCATCCTTCTCATTTCTCTTCCCAATTTTTCCTCTACTTCTCTAACTTGCTTTTCCAAATCCTTTTTGAGTTCTTCTGTGGCCTGGGGCCAGTTCATGTTTTTCTTGGAGGCTTTTGTTGTAGGCTCTATGACTTTGTTGTCTTCTTTAGGCTGTATGTTTTGGTCTTCTTTGTCACCAAAGAAAGAATCCAAAGTCTGAGACTCAATCTGAGCACGTTTTCGCTGCCTGGCCATATTCCCAACCAACTAACTTGACCCTTGAGTTTTGCAGTGGGGTATGACTGCTTGTAGACTAACGAGTTCTATGTTCCACATTTGGGGGGGAGGTGCCAGCTCTGTCAGAGCCGCACTCCTCCTTCCCCAAGGACCCCCAGTCCAGACTGGGCTTAGATCTTCAGCAGGCTGTTGCACTCCTGCTCTGATCCGCCACTTAATTCCTCCCACCAGGTGGGCCTGGAGCCGGAAGTAACAACAGCTGTAGCTGCCCCACCTCCGCTGCCCCCGGGGCTGGAAGCCGAACCTTGAACTCCTTCCACTCCCGCAGCTTTTCACCTTCTCCGCAGTCTTTGGTGTTTGTGGGTCGAGGGGTCTGGTAATTGCCGCAGCTCACATATTCAGGGCGCTAGGGCCCCCTCCACCCGGCTTCTGGTCTGGATGGTCCACCCCGCTCAGGCTGGGCTCTGCTCCACTCCGTTCCCAGCTCCCAGCTCCCAGCTCGGTGTGGGGTAGACCTCACACAGAGACCATCCAGGCTGTCCTGGGCTGGAGCCCTGCTTCCCTTTGCTGTTCTGTGGGTTCTGCCGTTCTAGAATTGGTTCAGAGCCATTTTTTATAGGTTTTTGGAGGGACTCGGTACGGAGCTCACTCTAGTCCCTGCTTGCCAGCCGCCATCCAAATAGTGAGTTTTTATCTCAGTAGCTGGGATCTTTGTGTTGATTGAATACTAGACTATTATATTCATTTGCTTTTGTATGTCGTGTACCTAATCTGTGCCACGGATCAATGTGTTTTTAACTAGCACCAAATTGTTTTGAGTTTTGATTTGTAGCATAGTTTGGTATCTAGCACTTCTAATCCTCCTCAATTCTGACTTTTTTTCGTCATTTCCCTTAAGATTCTTGGTATTTTTTTTTTGCCTCCATGTAAATTTCATTATCATATTTCTATAATGTGCTCTTTTGGTATTTTGATTGTTACGGCATTAAAAAAGTAAATTAGTTTAGATACAATTGTCATTTTTATTACTATGGCCCAGTCTCCCCATGAGCCATTAATATTTCTCTAGTTATTTAGTTCTCCCTTTATCTGTGTGAAGAGTGTTTTGTAATTGAGTTCTTATAGTTCGGTGTGTGTTTTGGAAGGTAGACTCCCAAGCATTTTATTCTATCAGTAATTATTTCAAATGGAATTTCTCTTTTGATTTCCTTCTGCTGAATCTGACTGGTATTATATAAAAATGCTAATGATTTATACAGATTGGTCCATATCCTGCAAATTTACTGATGTTATTAGTTCAATTAATTTTTAGTTCACTCTTCAGAGATCTTTAAGTAACCATTATACCATCTGCAAAAAGGGATTATTTTGTTTCTTCTTTCCTTATGCTTATTCCTTCAATTTCTTTGTTTTGTCTTATTGCTATATCTAGGATTTTAGTACTATGTCAAATAGAAGTGATAATATACATTTTTGTTTCACCCTGATTTTATGGGAAAGGATCCTAATTTATCTCTCTTACATATAATGCTATCAGCTTTAGAAATATACTATTTATCATTTTATGGAAAGGTCCATTTATTCCTATGGTTTCTAGCTTTTTTTCTGGATCTACTGATATAATTGTATCAATTTCTAGTACAGGGTTAGCAAACCACAAAAAAAAAAAAAAAACCCTGGGATTTGTAGATTTTTTTTTAGTTTGGGAAAAGAGGAAACTTAAGTAGAGATCAGCTCTCAGACTGGAAGACAGCAGAGGTTACACTGGGAATTCTGTCTAGGAGAAAGAGAAGGGAGAAATAGCAATAGTCCCATGGCAGATGCAAGACTGCAGCAGCAGTTAATCATTGCTAAGATTGTCTCCATTGCTATTTATTTATTTGTTTGTTTGTTTTTGAAGGGGGGCAGGCAGGGCAATTGGGGTTAAGCGACTTGCCCAAGGTCACACAGCTAGTAAGTGTGTCAAGTGATTGAGGTCAGATTTGAACTCAGGTCCTCCTGACTCCAGGGCCGGTGCTCTCTGTGCTTTCTAGCTGCCCCCCCATTGCTTTTTAAAGTCTAAACAATCAACAAAACAATCAAGCCCTTATTTGTAGTGTTTCCCAATTTACTGAAAATTTAACATTCTGCTCTTGAGATCCCATGTGAAGTGGCTCCTTCTGCACACCCCTGAAGGTGTGACAACTGACATGCCAGTGTGGTCCCAAACTGAGTCTGCCATGTCCCCTCCTGACTCACCCAGCAAGGGAATGGGCTTGCCCAGGTACTACCCTTCAATCTCTTTTTCTGGGGACCCCCTGTGTCACCCTAAATTATCTAGAAGTGCAGGGCTCCAGAAATCTCCATTTGACCCTTTACTATGTAACATTTTTATCATTATTTGGATAAAATCAGATATAACATACTTATCAAATTTGCAGGTGACCACAAAGTTGGAAGGCATAGCTAATATATTGGATGAGTCAGGATTCATAAGGCTGAATGTCAAGACTAATTTAATAAAACAAAACTTAACAAGCATAAATGTTTCAAATACTTGAAAAACCAATTGTGGTCCCAGAAACAAATAAGGAAGTATACTTGACCACAAAGAAGCAAGGAAACTGCCAGAGCAGACTATTTTAAACATTGTCAGATGCTATTACTATGCCATGGGTTTGTCTTTAATTGTTTTTCTTTGTCATAAGGAAGGTTTCAACCTGGAATAGTAATCGATGTTTTTTCTCCCAAAAATGACTATGATATAAAAATAAAAGGTATAAATAAAATATTTTAAGTAAAATTAAAAAATTATCTTTAACTTGGGTTAAAAAAGAAAATAAACCAGCTGGGGATAGAAAATAGAAGCTTATTGGAATCATATCAAAGGGAAACATTCCCTTAGCACCCTCAGGGAAGCTTGGAGCAGGAGGCTAGGAGTTATGAGACCCAAGTATACAGAAAGGTTTCAAAGAGTAGAGACATACTGACCCCAAGGTTTAGTTTTTAATTGTAATGCATCCAACTAGGTGAGGGATTTTATATCTGCCAACTGCTAAAGAGATAGGTGGCATAGAGTGCTGGCCTTGGAGTCAGGCAGACCTGAATTCAGATCCAGCCTCAGACAGTAGCTGGATGACCCTGGGCAAGTCACTTAACCCCATTTGCTTCAGTTTCCTCATCTATTAAATGAGCTGGAGAAGAAAATGTCAAACCATTCCACTGTCTTTGCCAAGAAAACCCCAAATGGGGTCACGAGTCGCTGAAACAGCTGAACAACAAAGATGGTCCCCAGTGGAAGACAATGTGCGCCATCTGCTGGAGAGTTGTTGATCTATGATAGGAGCAAAGTTATTCAACTGCTCCTTTAGGACAATCCTTCAGGAGTGAGCAAGGCTTGTTAAGAACGATCACCACTCTCTGGGAGCTGAAAGAAGCTGCAGGAAATAATGATCAGAAAAAAATTCAGGAAGAAGCACACCTTGTTTTTCTCCCTTGCTGGATCTCCTGCCTGGAAGTCAGAAATTTATACAAGTCACTGAAGGAGGAGAGAGACTTGACTTTCTACAGAGGGCTGCCATTGTCAGGGCTCCTATTTGTCTGTTGGCGGTGGTTGGGCAGCAGTTGCTGCTAAGGGTGATAAGAAAGGTGGGTCATCTTTCCACAGTGATTTCTCTCTTCAGTGATGGCTGTGGAAAGTCATGGATGTGGATAATTGAACTGAAAACAAGTCCATTGGTTTGGAGGCACTACTATTTCCAAAACTCCTTAGCTCAGAGTCCTGAACTGTCTCCATCTGGGTCTGAAGGGACATGGTAATCATGGTGGTGGTTTGACTTTCCTGGCACATACTACCTTCAAAGTTAACCTGGGATCCTTGTGAGAGTAGAGAACCTTTGGCCCAAGGGTTATAAACAGGTTTTTCAGAATAATACCATGATGTTGAAAGGACTCAAAACTCACCTGAGAATATTGCAACTATTTTAGCTGGAGCCTGATCAAGGCCTTTACCCTCTAGCTTGGCCTCAGTTGGTACTTTACAAGACTTGTGTTTTGAATTATAAAAGAATTGGAATGAAAGGTATGAGAAATAAATCCTGAAGCTTGAAGTACCCACAGAGTATTACCTCCATTTCCTGACTTTCTGAAGGGGAGTTGTGCTTTATTACCTTTTACTCTGATATTATGTTATAAAATATTATATATTAATTAATTGGATTTTTATTATTTATAATGATGATCGCATTTTAAACATGAAAAATCTGGAACCTGATAGACTATGGCAAATTTGGGCCTACAACATACAAGAATCAATCGAAGAGCCTGGAAATCTGGGGCCTAGAAAAGAGTCACTCAGTCAATAAATATTTATCTAGGGCTTATTATGTGCAAGCACTGTGCTAAGCATTGAGAATGCAAAAAAAAATTAAAAGAAAGATAGTCCCTGCCCTCAAGGAGTACACAATCTAAAGGAAGTAGACAACATACAAAAGGAAGCTAGGAAGGGGACTAGTCTAGAAGAGAGGCTATATAATGGCTAGCTAACTACGGGCAATGGTTAAAATATTTAAAGGAAGGCAGATTTTAATTTATTATGAGAAAAATCCTACTTAAGTGATTTACTATGCATGGAGCTGATTCTCCAGGCATATGGAAGTCAAGAACAATGATTTTCAAGTCTTACTTACCACCAGGAAAAGCTTTTAAGTATGATGCCAACGGCAGGCTGTGCCTGCTATCCAAAATTCAGACTAAGCATGAACAGGCTCATCACTATCAGAGTAGTCACTAGGTGATGAATTCTTTGGTCATGATAATTCATGAAACAGATAAAAATAAAAATGGTTCTTGCTCCCATTTGACTTCCTATTCTTTCCATGGGGGGGGTGCAGTTTGGGGGGAAGAGCGGTGGAAAACATGTAGAGGGTATTCAGAATCACATTTTTTAGAGCATCTAAAAAGTTTGATTGAACTATTGGAACTCAAAATAAGATCATCAAAGCATCATGGGATGATGGAAAGAGGGCTGGATTTAGAAAAACATTGAATGCAATTCCTATTCACTTTTTATAGGAACTGGTTCAGGAGCTTCCCCAGATCCATTTAGGAAAATTCTATGGGAATGTGGGCCAACTCTAAACAACTGTTAAGCCTATAATACCTAGAGAATTTAACATATTTATCTTCTCTTACCTTCTCATCAACACCTTTAATAACTGTAGATTATTATTCTCTTCATGTAGAAAATTATGGAGGCCGCGAGCAGTAATGTAGTGTATAGGAGACCTGAGTTATAGGCCCAGCTCGTCACAAACTAGCCATATAAATACTTCCCATTTCTGGCCCTCAGTTTCCTCATCTGCAAGATAAGTTTGGACTTAATAATTTCTAAGGTCCCTACTAGCTTTAATTAGCTATAGAGGGTAGGGACATAGTTATGGATGAAACCACATTAAAAGTAGATTTTCTTATCTTGAAATTGGGCCTATACTAGAAAATTATTTAACCTGAAGCAGAGTCTGTTCCTATAATTGACTATCTTTCTCTTTCAAATGCATTATGGACATGCTATGGCAGGTGGTCAAGTTCAGGCTGGACCTCCCAAGCTCCTGAGCTTGATTTTGCTAGCAGTACAGAAAGTGTTAGACTATAAAGGACTTGGAATAAGTGTTCTGGTAATGAACCACAGACCATCTGATTTCACTAAAATTGTAGGTACAACAGAGAATCCTGTATGATAATTATATATAATATATATTATATATATGTATACATACATACATATGTGCGTGTGCGTGTGTGTGTGTGTGTGTGTGTGTGTGTGTATGTAAAATATTCCTGACAACTACAAAGTGAGTTGTTGGTTTTGGTTTTTTTTTAATTTTTGTGTGTGTGCACAAGAAGGTTGATCTCGCCAGTAGAGTGCTGTACCCTTAAATATGATTGGCCTAAAAGAAGAAACGTATACCAACTATATGCGGCAGGAGTTTGGTCAGTGGAAGCAGCTGAAGAGGCCATAAAGTTTGCTATAGTTAACATTCACCTGAAATGAGAATTCTATGAAAATTCATAATCCAAGAATAGGGAATTTCAACCTGGATGCATTTTATGTGTATTGCTACACAAATGAGACAGTCCACGGCACCCAGTTTAATTTGCGTTCCTAATGTTAAGCAAACAGAATTTGTCTGCGACACGTCCTGAAACTTCTCTTCTAAATCACTAGATGTTTCTAAGTTTGGAGTTAGTTTTGTAGATACTCAAAATAATGTTAGCTCTGCTGGGGTCTTTGTGGTACTAGTTTATGAGCCCTTGTTGGGATTTGAACTCAAAAACTGCCCGTATGTATTAGACTATAAAGTTCAAGTTGGGAACAGCTCCTTATGCAGCTCTCTTCCACATTCCATTATCAGCGCCATGGAATCAGTACTGGAATGGATTTTTTAAAATGAAGGTGCTGTGGCTATGGAAGAGCTTAACATAATCAGATCTCAAATGTTGTCATTGATAAACCCCAAGAAGTAAAATGAGCATCTCTTTCCATGCTGGTGGTGCCAAGGAAGACAGCAGTTTAGAAAAGAGGTTTCTTGATAGAGCTCTTCACCTTAACATGATCTTCTTGGCACAAGTCTCTTGGAGGGATCTGTGCTTCTCTGCATAATGCAGTCACCAAAAAAAGATGTTCAGAAGCTAGCCACATTCATGAAGAATTTTACGAAAATACACCAGCTGTGAATCCTTTGGTGCAAGTTCGCATGCTGACTATCTGAAAAAGAGGCAGCCTGTCAAAATATTTGTGGTATACATAGCTATAGGAACTTAACAACAACAACAAGTTAATTGTCCTGATGAACATACCTACTGTAACTTTTTTCTTAGAACAACAACAAAAGCATCACAAGATAGTTTGCCTTTGCAAAGCCAATGATTTAACAGCCATTTTAACTCTGGCAGGTATTGTAAAATTTTAAAATATATACTTCTTATATTTTTTTGAGATCCAGCTTAATTCTTTTCTGTTGCTTTTTTTTTTCTTAGTAAATTGCAATATACAAATTTGACTGTGTGTTTTACTTTGTTATTTGGATATACTGGCTCCTGAAGAATACATGCAATGGTAAAAGGGACCAGATGCTTCCCAGCATGGCAGGGATATTCTAGATGGTGGCCTGAGCTGCTGTTATGGTCTACTTCCACTTATTTAGACACAAACTTGGCCATATAAACTCAGAGACTCAAGGCAAAGAGCTAACTGTGGGTGTTCTTTTAGTACTATGTATTCTCTTAAGAAGACAAAAGCGATATAACTCTTTCTGATAAGGTCTAATTTTAACATCATGTACTATTTCTCTTTATGCATTTGTATTTCAAGTAACAGTTCTCCACAGAATATGTTAATGTTTTTATGTCTGTTCAAAATCACAACCATAATAAGAAACCTAAAACAAGATTCAGGGCTTGGTGGGGTTTTTGGTTTTGTTTTTACTGCTTCTCTTCTAGACAAGAGGTTTATTTCGCTACAATACCTTTGCTACTTGTTGAGTTCAAGGCAGAGCTTTTGCTGAAATTCTCTAAGCCTTTATTTACTTGGCTGTTCATTTTCCTCTGTTTGATGGGTCAATATGGGGACTTTTGGAGAGAGTTGGTTTAAAAAAAAATGTTTTTCCCATTTTTCCCTCTCTTTAAATTAAAAATTTTCTTGATGTTTTGTGTTTCTTACATCATCATAATATACCATGTATTCCTCTCCCTCCCCTTGTGAGAGCCATCCCATATGACAAATAGTATTTTTTTAGACAGAGAAAAAAGTAAGCACAGCTGATCAATACATTGTGAATGTCTGAAAGCATGTACAATGTGTGACATCTGTGGACCTCCCGTCTCCATGGAGGGATAGGTTGAGGACGTCTTCTCATATCTCTTCATTTGACTCTCACTTGATGTTTATAATCTTGTTATTTTCACTTTTAATTTCTTGATGCGTTGTAATTTCAATTTAAATTGTTGTGGTTGGTAGGTATATTGTCTTCCTGGCTCTGCTTACTTCACTTTGCATCTGTTCATATAGATCTTTTCATGCTTCTCTATATTCATCACACATCATTTCTTATATCATAGCAGTATTCCATTACATTCATATACCACAGTTTGTTTAGCCTTTCAACAATTGATGCACATTTACTTTGTTTCCAATTCTTAGCTACCACAAAAAGCAATGCTGTAAGTATTTGAGAGTACATGGGGATTTTTTCCTTATTGATATTGACAACTTCCTTGGGATATAAGCATAATAATGGAATTACTGGTTCAAAGGGTATAGACATTTTAGTCACTTAATTTGCATAATTCCAAATTGCTTCCCCAAATAGTTGTACTATTTCATAGCTCCACCAACAATGTGTTATTATGTCTATTTTCCCTTATTCCCTCCAACATTGACTGTTGCCATTTTTTGGGTCATTTTTGCCAATTTACAGAGTGTGAGGTGAAACCTCAGAGTTGTTTTGATTTGTGTTTCTTCATGTGATCATGAATATTTTGCAGTTCTTTTGAGACATGTTTATTCATATCATTTGACTATTGGGGAATGGCTAATACACACACACACACATACACATATACATAGATGTGTTCAGCCATTTTTCAGTCATGTCTGACTCTTTGTGACTTCATTTGGAGTTTTCTTGGCAAAGATATTGGAGTTGTTTGCCATTTCCTTCTCCAGCTCATTTGATAGATGATGAAACTGAGGTAAACAGGATTAGGTGACTTGTCCAGGGTCACACAGCTAGTAAGTGTCTCAGGCCCAATTTGAACTCATGAAGATAAGTCTTCCTGACTCTAGGCCTCACACTCTATCCACTGTGCCACCTAGCCCTGTACATAATACATGCATACATACGTACACATATACATACATATTGTTTATATATCTTACATACCGGACCCTTAGCAGAGAAATCTGATAGGAAGTTTTTTTCATATTCAACTGATTTCCTTCTTATCTTCAAAGCATTAATGTTTTCTAAGCAGAGGCTTTTGAGTTTCAAGTAATCCAAGCTATCTATTTTATCTTTTATAATTGCTTCTCTCTCTCGTTTAAGAATGCATCTTGTATCCATGGCTATAAGGGTTATGTGATCTGTTTCTTTTCTAATTTTTTTATAGTATGATCTTTTACATTAAGGTCATGTATCCATTTAAAATGTGTTGTAGAGTAGGGCATGAGCTCTTGGTCTAGCCTAATTTCTGCCATAGTGTTTTCCAGTTTTCCCAGTAGTTTTTACCAAATAGGGAGTTTTTCTGTAGGTAATTTATGTTTTCTACTTTATCAAATACTGTTATTGAAATTATATTTTTTTCTGAATCTGCCTTATCTAGTCTGTTACAGTGACCTTCCTCTGTATTCTTTAGTCAATACCAAATGGTTTTGATGATTGCTACTTCGTAGTATAATTTGAGTTCTAGAAGTGCTATTCCCTCCTCATTCTTACTTCTTTTCATCATTCCCTGGATATTCTAGATCTTTTATTTTTCCAAATGAATTTTTAAATTTATTATTTTATCAAGCTCTGTAAAATAGCCTCTTGACAATTTGCCTGGTACAACATTAAAAGTACAAATTAATTTTGGTAGTATTGTCATTTTTATTATATTGGCGTGGCCCAGACACACTTAATAGTCTTATAGCTATTTAGGTTGTTCTTTAATTCTTTAAGGAGTGCTTTGTGATTGAATCTGTATAAATCTTTTTGTGTGATTTGGAAAATTGGTCTTTAGGTATTTTTGTGCATTTTTTAGTTATTTAGAATGGGATTTTTCCTTTCTATTATTGCTTCTTGTGTTTTGTTATTATTATATGGAAATGCTGTTGATTTTTAAGGACTTATTTTGTAACCTGCAAGTTTGCTGAAGCTATTGTCTCAATTAGTATCTTTGCTGATTCCTTGAGGTTTACCAAGTAAACCATAATATCATCAGTGAACAAAGATACTTTTATCTTCTCTTTACCCATCTTTATTTTTTAAGCCCTTTCTCTTGCTATTGCATACCTGACCTTTATCTAGAACTATACAATAGTGGGGAGAGTGGGCATCCTTTTTTCACTTCTGTATTTATTGGAAAAGATTCTAGTGTATCCCCATTGCATATGATGCTTGCTTTTGGATTTAGATAAATGTTTTTTATGATACTTAAGAAAGATACCTCTGTGCCTATACTTTGTAGAGTTTTAGCATAAAAGAGTATTTTACTTTATCTAAGGTTTTTTTTCTGCATCTAATGAGATGATCATGTGGCTCTAGATGTTTTGGTTTTTAATACGATTAATTAGAGTGATTGTTTTCCTAATGTTGAATAATCTACATATCTGGTATAAATTTTCACTTGACCATAATGAATGGTTTTTTGGATAAATTACTACAATCTGTTTAAAAGACTTTTGTTTAAGATTTTGTTTAAAATGTTCATTAATGATATCAGCCTATACTTTTCTTTCCGTTTTATCTTTCCCCAGCTTAAGTATTAAGAGTATATTGGTCTAATAAAAGCATTCTGGTAGGGTTCTTTCTTTCTCAGTTTTTGAGAATAATTTGTGAAATATGGGTAATAACTATTCCTCAAACACTTGATGGCTTTCTTCCATGAATCCATCAGGTGCAGGAGTATTTTTTTCCTTTGGTAGTTCCTTTAGAATGTCGATGGAATCAAATTGGCCTCTAACCTGTGGATGACAGGAGCCAAACAGAGCAGGCTAGAGACAGGACTGTAGGGAATCAAAGAGAAGTTTAATTTCAAAGTAAGGGAAATGGCTTGCAAGCAAGGAGGCAGATTAAACACATGGGCCTGCCTGGCTCCGCTCCTAGTTGGGGGCACCTGAGGCAGTGTAGAGAGATCTCAAAACTTATACCAATGACTATGCAGTGAATTGTAGCTCTGACAGAAGGATAACAGGAACAATGAGACAAGTTTGATTCATAGCAGGGCTTCATGACCAGAACACGGGTACTTGTCCAAGCTCAGAGAACACCTGGTACTGGTCAAAGTAATACAATAATTACATGATTTTGCCAGTGTACTGCCAGCAATACAATAATTATGTGATGTTCCCATTTGTTCTCTTCCACCCCCTGATCCCTTCTTCTCATATGTTACCCCTTTTCTTTTAGGGCTTTATTAGTTCCCCTCTTCTGTTTTTATCTGGTTATATATTTCTTCTCCCCCTTTTTTCCTTTCAGTCAGAAGATTCCCCCTTCTCCCCTTCATCCAGGTCATGCCTGCTAACCATGAGTGTCCCTCTTTGCTCTGCTCTGGGGACTCTTTTCTCTCTATACTAGTTTGACTGATGATCTCCTCAGCACCTATGGATTTAATTAACATTTCTATGCTGATGACTCTCAAATCTACCTTTCCTACCCAATCTCTCTGCTGACTCCAATCTCATATCTCCAATTGCATGGCAGGCATCTCGAACTGGATTTTCAATAGACATCTTAAACTCAACATGTCCAAAACAGAACTCATTAGCTTTCCCCCAAACCCTCCTCATTGCTACCCCTTCCCTATTACTGTTGAAGGCAACACCAGCTTCTCAGTCCCTTAGGCTTGTAACCTAGAAGTTATCCAGAATTTCTCTAACTCCTCATATCTAACCTGTTGCCGAACCCTGTCGATTTTACCTTTGCTACATCTGTCAAATAGACGTCCTTTTCTCCTCTGACATTGCTCACTCTGGTGCAGGCCCTCATCACCTCATGCTTGGATTACTGAAATAGCCTGTTGGTAGGTCTGCCTGTTGGTGGGTCTCTCATCACTTTGATCCACAGTCCAGGCAGATACCAAAGTGTATTTCCTAAAACATAGGTCTGCTTAGGTCACCACCTTAATCAATAAACTCCAATGGCTTCCTATTGCCTCCAAGAGGAAAGGCAAAATGTTCTGTTTGGCATTTAAAGCCCTTTATAACCTAGCCCCTCCTACCATTCCAGTCTTCTTACACCTTATTTCCCTCCACATATTCTTTGATCTGGGGACATTGGCCTCCTAGCTGTTCCACAAACAAGACATTTCATCTCTCAGCTCTGAACAGTCTCTCTGACTGTCCCTCCTGCCTGAAATGCTCTCCTTCCTCCACTCTGACTCCTGACTTTCTTGGCTTCCTTTAAGTCTCAAGTAAAATCCATCTGATTCAGGAAGGCTTCCCCAACTCCTTTTACTTCCAGTCCTTTCCCTCTTTTAATTATTTCCTATTTATTCTGTATGTAGCTTAGCTTGTATATATTTGTTTGCCTGTTGTCTCCCAAATTGCAAACTCCTTGAGGGCAGGGATTGTCTTTTGCCTCTTTTTGTATCCCCAGTGCTTAGCACAGTGACTGGGACATAGTAAGTGCTTAAAAAATGTTGCTTGATTGATTCTGAGAGACCTATGATCCTTAGGTTGTCCCTATACATACTGTATTTGAAATTCATTTCTTTTGCTTGCATAGTCTTTTAATGTTCTTATTTTTCACTTCTCTTCTTTTAGACTTTCACTTCCGTGTGCTGGGCCATTGCCAATCATCCTGACTTATGTCTTGCCAGTGGACTCCAATGACTCTGGAGGAAAAGAGTTAGGTTAATGACTCTGCACAGCTCTGCCTCACTTAAATGCAATTCGTTTGCAAATCAAGACATCAACCTCCTGAAGTCATTGCTCCTCTTCAAGAACGAAGGACCATCACCAACAACAAAACAACTCTCTCATGTTAAATGAGGCAACTGAAGCCCAGAGACAGAGATATAAGAATTTTTGCACCTAGGCAAATAGCTTAAATGTGCCTTCTTCGGGACTGGGCAGGGCATATGTGTATGTTTGGATACTTCACCCTGAGGCATGCATGGAGACAGAAACTTAGTCTTGGGACTGTAGGAGAAACCCTTGTAATTTCCTATATTAAGTATTAATGTTTGTTAACTAGGTGTTATTTCTAAGATGCAAGTGGGGTGCAGAAGGGAATTTGGAGTCACATGGCCTAAACCTGAATTCTAGTTCTGTTAACAACTGTGTGACCTTGGAAAGTCAGTTAACATCTCTAGGCCTCAGTTCCATCATCTGTTAAATAAGGGGTTTGGACTGGGTGACCTTTCCAAGTCTAGATCTTGGATGTCAGTAACCTTTAAATTCAGCTTTTGAGGCAAACACCTGGCACAGTCAGGTGTCAAACCACGTTCACTGGAGCATGCCCAAGAATCTGGCCAGGAAGGTAGGGTGCAATGGGTAGATGCACGTACGGAACGTGACCAGGTCCCTTTCACCGGAAGGTTTCCCCGCCCCAGACCTTTTTTTAAAGATCTACAAGGCATTACAAGAACAAGAGGTCTGTGGGTGGGGAAGCTGAGGGGAGACCCAGAATTGAAAGCCGAGAGCATTTTCTGGGATAAAAGTTGGCCAGCACAATTCCTCCGTGGGCCGCAGGGCCCCCACTGAGAGCCGCTCCCACTCGGCAGCTCCTCCCAATGCAGAGAACAATGCAATCTGAGGACACGCTCCGAAGGTTTTCTCCGCTGCGGACTGATGGGGCGGGGCAGGGTGGGGCGGCTGCGCTGTTGATGAACGGAGCTTTCTGGGAAATGTAGTGCCTCGTTCTTCTCGTCTCCCAGTATTAGCTGTTAGCTCTCCGCGCTGGAGAGCGGAGGGCGCTGCTCGAGACTACAAATCCCACCATGCACTGCGCTCCCGACTGTGGTGGGAGCGGCGGCGGCGGGCGGAGGGAGGGGTTGGAAGCACGGCTTTTGCGGAACGAGGGGCCGAGGAGGGCGGACATGGCTGCGGGCTGTGTCGGCGGCGACGGCGGCGGCTCCTCCAGCGGTGGGGGCGGGTTCAGGTTCCCGGAATACGAGATCCCGGAGCTGAACACGAAGCCTTTCCTCGTGCGGGCTGTGGGGAACGTGTGGAAGGAGAGCCTTCTCGGGGTCCGTGACTTCTCTTTGGAGCCGCCCGCGCCCAGCAGCCTGGACGGGACCGGAGCCGGAGGCGGCGAGGAAGATGCGGCCGTGGCCGAGGACCTGGGCTGCAGCTTGGAGACCGCGGCCGAGCTGAGCCTCGTGTGTGGGTGAGTGCTCCGGGGCGCTGCCTCGGCTGCTGGGCCAGGGGGGTGGGGCGGGAGGAGCGTCCTTGTCTGAACTCCTGCTCTGACCAGACCCCGTCCCCACCCCCCTCTTTAGGACCCTCCTCAGATGCCTGCAAATGAAATAGGCCATTGAGGACTCCTGGGGGGAGGAGGGGGCTAGCTTGAGGTGGGGAAGAAGGAAAGGGGGAGGGGGTTGCTCCAAAGAGACACTGGCGACCTGTCATCCCTTTGTTACTTAGGAAGGTACATATCATGAAAAAGTAGGAAAAGCTGATAAAGGATACCCTTGATGGACAAATCTGGGGAGGAGTTGGTAGATAATGGGAAGACCGCTGGAATTGGAATCAAATCAGTCAGCCTTTATTTAGCGCCTGCTGTGTGCCAGGCAATTGTCCTCAGCGCTGGGGTTGCAAAAAGAGGCAGAAGACACTTCCTGCCCTCAGTGAGCTTACCGTCTAATGAGGGAGACAAATCAGTGGACCTGGGTTTAGATCTCAGTTCCTGGGTGACCCTGGGCAAGTCAGAGAAGATTGGATTTAAGTTCCCTTCTGGCCATGAATCCTACAATCTGTGACATTGTATCACAGATACCCGTTTTGAGAGTTTCTTTGTGGTTGAGGTGCTGCTTAGTATCTTCTCACGGATGACACCTTTGGTCACTTTCCCTCACATCCCCGCAAGAAAAGAACCTTTCTGAAAAAGAAAAAGACTTGTCGATCTCATTTTGCCACTTAGCAATATTGGAAGAATAGAAACAGTCATATTCTCATGTTCAAATCTGGCCTCAGGCACTTAGCAGCAATGTGACCCTGGGCAAGTCACTTAACTACTTTGCCTCAGTTTCTTCATCTACAAAATGGGGATGATAGCGCCTGTCTTCAGGATTGTCATGAGGATCAGATAACTGCTGTGAAGTGCTTAGCACGTTTCCTGGCATACTGTAAGTCCCCTATAGATGTTAAGTGTTATTAATATTAGCTATTATTTTCTTAATGAAGGTTTGTTGAATGGATACCAGTTACATCTAGTGTTTATTTCACAGTAACTGTACCAAAAATATTTCATTGAATGAAGTTTTCTTTTGTGATGTCACAGTTTTTTACCTAGCTTTTTAATTGTTCAAGATATTGTCACCCTAATAGACCAGGATGGTTATCTCATTGGTAAAAATAAATATATATATATATATATATATATTTAAGTTATTGCATTTCCATCTTTAGCCTGGATAAGTTGAAGTCCTGTGAAGAGGAGGATGATCCAGAAGTCATTCCTGAAGACACCAACCTAGTGACTTTGGGGTATGGTGGACTTTGATTTTAAAAAGTTCATTTTCCATGCAGTAAAGATACTTATTACACACAACACTGTAATTTTTTTTTAGTACAAGCCAGATTCCATCTAGGAAGTATAATTTCTTTCAAAATATTTATATGATAAGGTTTCTAAGCATCAGCCTCTTGTTTTAGACTATTTCTGTTAATGATACAGGTACCACCTGGGCTGAAAAAAAAAGAAAAAAATCAGCCTTGACTTCTCTAGTCCCTTGAGATCGATATCCAATCTGTCACCAAGTCTTTTTGAGTCTTTTTTGTAATGTCTCATATCTTTCTTTCCATTCCTACTGCCAGAATCCTAATTCAACCCTTAGTCTTGTGCCAAGGAGAACCTCTTTGTTATTTTGGAAAGTTCACTTCAGTAAAGAAATCAAAAGATATCTGTCAGAATGAAAATTTTGAATTTTCAGCAAGTTTGCCAAGTAGTTTGATGTCTCTGCTCCACCCTCCCCATTTCATTCATATTGCATGGTGCTGTCAGATTAATTTTTACAATGTTACTTCCATCTTGTCACTTCCCTAGGGGTTCCCATTACCTTGAGGACAAAATCCAGATAACTTAGTCTGAAGGTATTAAAGACTCTACATACTCTGGCTCCAATTTTCCTTTCCAGGCTTATTTCCCACTATTCCTCCCTACTTTGATTGATCTATTCATAATTCTCTCAAAGTGACTTTTATGTTGCCATTTCTTCTTTGCTTACACTGTACCTATTGGAATATACTCCTCCCTCTCTCATCCGAACTACTCATTTTTAAGGCCCTGCGGTATAACCTCCTTTATACCTTCCCAGCTCACAATGACCTCTTCCTCACCAGAAGTGTTCTTATGGCTTGCAGTGTGGAATTGTACTCTGTCTTTTATCATCATTTAACTCCTAAGATTGCTAGCTTGCTGAGAAGATTTTTTGTCAAACCTTTGTATCTTTCCTACCCTGCCTCCCACTCAATACCCTGCAGCAGTAGAGTATTGTTTGATTAATTAGTTGGACCTTTGGAACTCCTAGGAAAAGTATTTGACCTAATACACTGAAGACTGGCAAGGAAATGAAGATAAATTAAACTTAATGATTATTCAGTTGTCACTAAAAGGTTTCTTGACTCTTTGCTGTTTTCCCTCTTCCTATGGCAGAGTTTGTCCATATTAGACCTCCCTGAGGTTCCCTCCCCCCATTCCATTCTGTGGGTCTTCCTAGGTAAAGCTATGCCTTTAATAAATTGTAATGAAGTGAGTTTGATAAGAGGTGTTAGTCCATATTTCTTTTTCCCAGACTGGGTCTTGAAAGATTTTGTTTTATGCTGAAAATGTTGCAAATATATATAAGCAGAGGAAAAATTAAAAGGTGGACAAAGTATTAAGCTTTACATGCTCCCCGGCACCAAAGGTTGTGCTTTTGTTCCTTTTTGCCCCCATATCTACCCAAATACCCCTTAGAGAATTGAATGGAAGAGAGTTTTCTGACTCCAAATACAGAAATTATTCTTCTAACCCATACTTCTAAGAGTAGGCAATCAGTTTCACAGAGAAGACAACTTGACAGAGCAGCCTGTACACATTGTGAGCTGACATGGAACTGCATCAGCCCCTCAGGAGTTCTGCGGGTTAGGATCTCCGTTGTGACTACTGGTTTAGGAAACTCGTACCCATGCAGTGAAAAATCATGATTCCAAAAGACTGAAGATGAAACATGCTGCTAAGAAAAGACCATGGACCCAGATATAGAATGAGATATGAATTTTTGGATATTGTCAGTGTGGGAATTTGCTTTGTTTGATGATGCCTACTTAGAAAGCTTTTCTTTGTTTAGTCTTAGAGTAAGGAGAGATTCAGTGATATGCAGGGGTGGGAGTGGGGTGGGGTGCAGGGTCACACAACCAATATATGTGAAAGAAGTGGGACTTGAACCTAGGTCTTCTTGGTGCCAAGACCAGCTTTCTTTCCCTTATACTACGTTTCCTCTCAGCTTTCAGCTTTCTAAAACTCTAGCAGAGCAAATACTAATATACTTTAATAGAGAGGAGCTCTTTACTTTTATTTTTTTTTTACTGTTCATTTAATTCTTTATTGACAAACTTGTGATTTTGTCAGCTAAGATTAGTAACAAAACCCTTTCCTTACACCTTCAATGTTTTAGAAAATCTAATGGCTACACCTGAGGTAGCAGCCTTTTTTTTTTTAATTTAATTATGAGAGGAGCTCTTTACATTAATGAAATCACAGGTCCAGTCCAAAGTAAATATTGTATAGGCACATATAAATAAATGTGTGTGTACACACATGCCCAAATTGAGTATATGTGAGTGTATTTTCACCCCATCTCATTATAATGCAATATTCTTTTCTCTGACCAACAAAGGGGCTACGTAATTGTTAGTTATACATGTGGCAGGGCTTGGGGGAGTGGGAGGCATAGAGACTCTGACATTTGGTTTCACAATCCTCAGCAATCTATGTAGCATCTATAAATTTCAAGCTTTAGACGTTTAAGAGAAAGTCTTAGTTCCCAAGAAAAGAAGAAATTAATTTTTACTTTTTCTAAGTGTCATAAAATAGATACATGAATTTATGGAGACTTAAATCACCCTTCAGCACATACTCACGTGGACCCATTGATTTAAATTTGTTCTGTGGTCAAGGACAGTGTTCCTGGCTTCAGTTGTTTAGCAGTTGTTTGCTGTTGGTCAAAACAAGTAAATGAGAAAAAATTCATTCCAACTCCTAGAAAAAAGTAAGTAACTTCACCCTAAAGGAAAGCATTTAAATTATTGGCCTGGTGTCACTTGATAAAAATAACATACTGTTGGTTGCAAAAGGAGTTTTTGCCATCATCTAGTTCTGTGACCTTGGGAAAATTGCTTCCCCTTCCTGGGCTTCAATTTCCTTAGCTGTAAAACTCTTGTTTAGTAGATAGAGTTAGTAGATGATGTCTTAAGTTTTTTCTGGCTTTACATTTCTGTGATGCTATATGAACTTAGCCAAAGAGAAATTGAGATTAGAATAGTACATATATGTTAGACTTCATTCAGATCATGGGTGGTGGCTTTTTTTTTCTTGCAGATTTAGGAATAATTTAAATTAGATCCAGTAGTAATCATCTTCCTACATGAATAATGTAATTTAGTGTAATTTTTAAAATTCAATTTTAATTTTAAATCAAATTTAATTAAATTTCAATGTCTGAATTCTTCTGCCACTCATAGAGAAAAAAGAAAAACAAAACCTGTTAACAAGCAAGCAAAACATTCCCTCATTGTCATGTCTCAAAAAATATGCCTCCATCTCTACTGAGGCCATCACATGCTCTTGGTCAAGAAGTGGGTGGCGTATTTTATGGATCCTTTGGAATTATAATTGGTCATTTTATTGATCAGCGTTCCTAAATCTTTCAAAGTTGTATCGTTGCTATTTTATAAATTCTTTTCCTCGTCCTCCACTGTGCAGCGAAGAACATTCATAGAAATCAGTTCATACAAATCTTCACAGATTTTTTCTGAAACCATTCCCTTTATCATTTCTTACAGAATAATAGTGTTCCATCACGTTCATATATCATAACTTGTTCAGCTGTTCCCCATTTGATGGTCACCCCCACAGTTTCCAATTCCTTGCCGCCACCAAAAGAGCTGCCATAAATATTTTTGTACTTATGCATCCTTTTCCTTTGAACTCTGGGAAATAGACCTCATTGTGGTTATAGCTGGATCAAAGGTTATGCAAACTTTAATTACTTTTGGGTCACTGTCCTCAGGATGGTTGTACTAGTTCATAGCTTCACCAGCAGTACATTGAAATAACCTGTTTTACCTACAGCTCTTCCAGCATTTGTCATTTTCCTTTTTTGTCAGCCTAGCCAATTTAATAGGAGTGCGTTACTACCTCAGAGTTGTTTTAAATTGCATTTATTAGTTTAATTATTAGTTAAAGCATTTTTTCACAGATATCAATACCTTGTATTTCTTCCTCTAAAAACTGCTTGTTTCTTATCCTGTAAGAATGTATATCAATTGGGGAATGGTTCTTTTTCTTAAAATTTTGACTCAGTTCCCTAGATATCTTAGAAATGAGATATTTTCCAGAGAAACTTGGTATAAATATTCCCTCCCCCCTTCCATTTCCTGCTTTTTTAGCTAATTTTAACTGCATTGGAAAAACTTTTTAATTTTTTGTAATCAAAATTGTCCATTTTACGTTCTGTGAAGTTATCTCTTGTTCAGTCATGAACTCTTCCCCTATCCATAAATCTGACAGATAATTTCTGTGTTCCTCTGATTTGTTTATGATATTACCCTTTATGTCTGAATCATGTACCCGTTTGGAGCTCCTCTTGGAATATGGTATGAGATGTTGGTCTCTACTTAGTTTCTTACAGTTTTTGTCACCTAATGAGTTGTTGCCCCAGTAACTGGGATCTTTGGGTCTATCAAAGGCTAGATCCCTGAGCTAATTTGGTTCTGTATATTGTGTACCTAATAATGTCCCACTTATCAACCTCTCTGTTTCTTACCCAGTACCAAATTGTTTTGGTTTTAGCTTTGTAGTATAGTTCGAGATCCGGTACTGCTAGGGTCTTCTTCCTTCCCACTTTTTTCGTTAATTTCCTTGATATTCCTGACATTTTGTTTTTCAGATGAATTTTGTTATTATTTTTTCTAGCTCTATTAAATAAAACTATGGTAGTTTGATATGGCAATGATAGTGTTTTTGTGCTTTTTCTTTTTTAAAAAATGTTTTCCCATCTAGGTATTTAACCCACTCGGCTTCATTGAGTACGCTAGAAAGAATTAAGTAAAAATTTCCAGTTTTCAGTGTGATCAACAAATTCCCAACATAGGCATTAAAGCACTTGTTTGTAGAAAATCATCATGTTGTTTTACATGCAATTTTTAAATCATAAACATCTTTGATAGTGGAGAAGTTTTTTAAGTTTTATTTTTCCAAAACTCCACTAGACTTAGAAAGAGGGCCTTGGAGCATCGAGAAGAAACCATAACAGTAGATCGTATCTGCAGACAAGAAACCTTTGCCTATGAGATGGTAAGATTCCTTCTTTTTCTCTCATGGCTCATGGAGTAATTCTCTTGCTTAGTGGCTGAGTGTTAGTGAAGCTATTTTATTGTATATGCTTAACTCACAATTCCCAGGCAGTTTTTTAGAATGTATAGAAGGCAGTGTGGGGGGTGGCAGGGAGGGGGAGATTGCATATAATCCCAGTGACTAATGCCCTTACCCTGCTCAGGCTTTGCTTTTGCCCCTGCTCTTAGTGCTTTACACTTTCCCCTTTCCCCTTTCCTTGGTTCTGTTCTTAATACTAACTATGTATCTATTTCTAGCCCTGCTTCTGGTTCCTTTACTTTTTCCTACATGAACCTGGCCTTGTATTCCTGCTTCATCTCTCAGGGCACATCCCCCCTCTTACTATAAGAAAACTATGAATTTTTAGACAGATGGAAGATGAGATTTTATAACATCTTGGAAATTTATAGGGTCATCTACTTTTCTCTTCTATCCTCTTTAAACTGTTTGTTTTGTCAATAAACCACAATTTTAAAAGTAATGTATTTAATCATGACCATGATCATTCATTCATGAAATATAAAGCAGCTTCTTGAATTCTAGAAGCTTACTTGGATGTTGTTCATTTTTTCCATTCTTCTTCCCCATCAGGAATCACATGCCATAGGAAAGAAGCCATCAAATCCGGCAGACTTAGTTGATGAAGGAGAACTTATCTTAACTCTGAATATCTTCTATCCTGTTATATTTAGTAAGGTCAGTTCTGAAACCTAATAAAATTTCTTAACTGTTTTATCATGATTGGTTTCCTATAATAACCAATCAACGAACATTATGAAGCACTTACTATTTTGCCAGGTACTGTACAAGGTACTGGGGATAAAAAAGACCAAAAAAAAGAGAAATTATCATTGCTTTCAGAAAGCTTCCATTCTATCAGTGGAGATAACATGTCTATACATACATATATAGGCACATACATGTTTGTGTATGTATGTATAAACATATACAGAATAAAGATACAGGGTAATTAGGGGAGGGAGGACACTATCATTTAAGGGGATCAGGAAAGGCTTCATGTAGATGGTATTGCTCAAATTGAGTCTTGAGGAAAGCAGAGGATTCTGTGTAATGGAGGGCAAGGAGGGTGAACATTCCAGGCAGAGGCGTGAGGGTGAGGGGCAGTGGTACAGAGGCATGGGAATGGAATAGGGAGTGTTGTGTGTGAGGTACAGAGAGAAAGTCAGTTTGGCTGGTGGCAAAGGGTGGGAAGAGGGAAATGTAGAGTAAGGCTGGAAAAGTAAGATGTGACCAAGTATTTTAAAGACTGAGAACTTAAAAAAACCAAAAGAAGAATTTATATTTTATTCTAGAGGCAATAGAGAGTTACTGGAGCTTGTTGAGTAGAATACTGATGTGGTCAGATCTGTTCTTGAGGAAAATAATTTTAATAGTTGTGTGGAGGATAGATTTGAATGGAAGGAGAATTGACACAGAGGGATCAATTAGAAGGCTATTCCAGTCATCTAGGCAAGAGGTAATGAACACCTAAATTAAGGGGATAGCGGTGTAAGAAGCCAGAAAGGGTTAGGTGTAAGAGATGTGGACATAAAAATGGCAAGATTTGGCAAAGTGATTTGAAGCAAAAAATCAAGGATTATATGAAAGTTACAAACCTGGGAGACTGGTGATGCCCTCTGTAGAAAGTTCAGTAGGGGGCAAGATTTTGGGCAAAAGATGAGTTTTGTTTTGGATGTTTATATTTGAAATGTTTCCAAGAAATCTAGTTTCACACGCCCTGGAAAAGCTGGAATTCCTTTCTTGTTCTTTCCCTTTGTTTCACGTTATACAGGGTCCAGAAATAATACTACCAAATGCTATTTAAAGTTAAAAAAGGCTTTCTTTGGATCTGAAAGTCCACATGGGCTCAAAGACTTAGAAATGCTCGTTGAGTTGGATTGAAAAGTTTTGTGTTTATAAGGAAGAACCTTGAATAGAATGGAATATTGATTGGATACTCTGGTTGGGAGGTCAGCCTTATTAAATTAGTATTCATATCTTATTTCTATACATACTCTTGGATTCATGAATGGACACATAATTTTCACAAAATCGCTAAATGTTAGAGCTGGATGAGACCATAAAGGTCATCTAATCTCTTTGTTTTAAAGATGAGGAAAATGAGACCCTGACATATGAAACAGCTTCCTCAAGTTACTGCCTAAAGTGGCAGAAGTAGGTTTTGAACACATTTGTTCTACTGTGAGTTCAGTGTTCTTTCCTTCTGTAGTACATCTTTGTCTCTAACAAAACAGAAAAGTCAAATTACATTAATTGGAAATTGAAAATTGAACCTGGATCTACTGATAGGGTTCTTGCAGAGAAGGCTTTTCTGTCACTAAGTAACCAATGTCCTGCTTTTCAAAATTCTTCTGGTTAAAAAAAAGAGAGAACTATATATATATCCATACATATACACTTAACATGTATTAAAATGGTTGTAATTTCCTTAATATTACATTGAATGATAAAAGATATCTGTTGTACCTACCTTGGAGGTGTTTTAAGAACAAAATGATGTAATAAATGCAAACATGTTTAAAAAAAAGGTAAATGTATAGATATATTTAAAGTGGCAGTGGTAGCCGTATTGTTATAAACATCCATTTAAATATAGGTAATCTCTAGCTTATGAGTATCCACTTACTACCCGTGATAAAAAAAAACTCATTTATATAAGGTTTCCAAAATGTTTTCCTCACAACAACCCTGTGAGATAAGTAGAAGATTAGCATCTCCATTTTGCAAAGAAGAAAAAAAGGTTTAAAGAGATTAAGTGTCTTGCATAAGGTCAACTCATTTAGCTGCAACGAAAGTGTTGGAAATGAGATTTGAACATGGGTCTCTCTTTACTTTTAAATCCAACAATCCTGGCGCAGGTACATTTCCCCTTTGGATGCTGACTTTTGTCTTGCTATTTGATTTGTAGCATAAAGAACGCAAACCCTATCAAACCCTATTGGTGTTGGGCAGTCAAAAGCTCACAGAGCTCAGAGATTCATTTTGCTGTGCCAGTGACCTTCAGATTGGAGGAGAGTTCAGCAGCACACCTGACCAGGCACCAGAACACACCAGCAAGGTAAAGTGATATTTCACAAAAACTAGGCAATTGATTTAAGTAATACATATAGAATTGTGGTTTATAATGTTAGACAAATGTTCTGTCAAATGCCCTACATGGACGGGCTTGAGTGTTTCATAGAAAATGCAAATGCTATGGAATACAAACACGAGGCTCTTGAGAAATGAGCAAAATTTCGAAACCGTCAGTAAAATAAAGGAAATGAGCTTTGTCTATTGTTACTTGCTTTTAGAGGAGGAGGAATGAACTTGACATTCTTTGATAGGGTTACTGCACCAGTTTATGAATCAGAAGACCAGCTCTAGTCACAGCTCTGCCACTTACCATATACGTAATACGTGTGATCTTTAGAAAGTCACTTAAACTTTTGAATCTTCAGTTTCTGTATTAGCAAGGCAGTAATCACAGTAAAGATGGTAATTGTCAGTATGCCTGTGTAGTTCTGTATTGCAAAATATAAGAAACTCTCCATATAGAAGGTAGAAGTAAACCATTTATTCAGACACCAGAGAACTGGATCCCAAAACCAATAAGCCCAATCCATCATAGCAGCAAGGAATTCAATACACAGTATCACAGCAGAGAACCACTCCTTCTCAAAGCCATCCGCCCCCCTTCTGGGGCCTTTGACACCAACAAACACACTCACAGCACGGCTGCTCTCTCAGCATTTCCTGTGACACACTTTTCTTTTCCTCTCAGCAAGCTCTTCCCACCATGTGTGACTTAGGCTTCCTGTGACGTAAGCAGGTCATATGGCCTATTAATGGGTGGGAAAGATCTTCAAATTACCATTAGAATTTCCCCATCAGCAAATTGAGATATTAATACATGTCCTGTCTGGGTACCTAACTTTATGACATTTGGGTGCCATTGTCATAGGTCTAGAGCTAGAAGGGATCTGAGGCCCCTCATTTAACACATGAGGAACCTCAAACAGAGAGGGTGAATAACTTGCCCAAGGTCACAAAGAGAGTGAGCTTCAGAGCTGTGCTTTGAAGCTAGGTCATCAACTGCATCTTTGCAGTACCACTGTGTAACTTCTACCTCAGTAATGTATACTTAAGTACTTTGGAAAACATGAATCATTATATAAATGTAAAATATTTTTGCTACCATGAAAAACACAAGTTGAAACTGTAAAGGAATGACTTTTTTTTTAAATCTCAGAGTCTCTGACTTCTTTGTCTTTTTTACTTCCCATTTCCAATTAGTTATCAAGTTCTAATCTGTCTATCTCCACAGTTGGTATCATATCCATATTTCTTTTTCTGTTCCCATTGCTCTTTCCTAGTTCGCTCCCTGTTGGAGTAGCCCCATAACTGTTTTCCTTATTTCCAGTTCCTTCTCTAGTTCATCTAGGAAGAAGCTTAGTCCCACTCATCTTTCTCACACAGCTATGATCTCACTCCCTTTCTTGTACTACATATACATCCTTTGCCCAGAGTTGGAAGTCATTAAGAGAATCAACCATAAGGATTATCTAGTCCCACCCATTTTTTTTGCAGATGAGGAGACAGAGGCCCAGAGAGCATTCTTATCTTTTAGTGCCCAGTTTAGGAGCACCTCTAGGAAGCTTGGATTGTTCATAATACTTTGTATGTCTTCTGTGTACTTGTCATTTGATGTTTTATAATTATTTATACCCCTGTTTTAACCATCATAATAGATTATGAACTCTTTGAGGACCGTTGCTTAGATATACATCTATCTCTCCTAGTGTATTGCTTTTAATGTTTGGCCGATATTTGCTGTTTAAAAGAATGGAACTACCAAATTTCACAAAGTTGTATTCCTCTTTTCTCTCATTATTCCCTTCCCTACCAATTAAATTAACTTTTAACTACATTATCAATATCATGTCAGTGCCCTGTTTTCTTCACATGATCTTATACTGTAAGTGTTTTATGGCTAGTCAAGTGGAGCTATTAGTATGTTACAGAGGGAACTCATTGCTCATTATAGATACAGTATAGCACTAGGTCTGGCATAACATCATGATAAATATGTATTAAAGAGGTAATAAGAATGAACAATTTGTTGCTTATCTTTGAAAATGGCAAAATTCATTAGTGAGAAGATTATTTCTATTTTATATGTCTTCAATACATTATTCTTGTATTTAGAAGTGGACAGAAGTTGTAACTAATAGGGAAAGTTTCTGTCAAATTTAAGAGTTTACTTATCTCTTCCAAGACTTCAACTCAGGGTTTTTTCTTAGAATTTCAATAGGCAGCTATGTCAAATAAAGCATTTTAAATTTATTGAAATGATTTAAGAGGACATTTTGCCAATTTATTTAATTAATGCCTTTACATCTAATTCCTCATCCCAGTGTGGAATGGCCTTGAGTTCACAGAGGCTGTGCCAGAACATGAATAGACTTTGGGTAAAACAAGACCTACCAAGCTGGAAAGGCTTGGAATGCATGTAGTTTTGAAATCCAAGGAGCAGTCTAGCTAAGTTATGGGAGGGAGTACCACCGGACAGTAGCCCCTAAATGAAAACTGTTTTAGCTACAATAGCTCATGAAACTATTTCGCTTGGAGTAGTTGAGACCTAGAAGAGTGCCCACATCAATTAAATCACAAATCTTTTGAAGTATTTAAGTAGTGAACTAGGTATCAATAGACTATCCTTTTTTGTTATTTTATCCAAAATTATTTGTTAAAACTCCTCAATTTGATTCTTTTCTTAGATTACTACTAGCTAGAAAGAAGTCATAGATAGGAAGAGAAGAGCCAGGAACAGAGGTGAGAGCAGTAGTACTTCACTGGATCCATGCATGAATACTCATTCCCTGCAGTAATACAGTTCATGACCTATTCATACCCCTCTCATCCAATGCTGTTTTTATCCATGTCCTTTCTTAAGTCCTCCATTGAGGATATACCCAATGTGCTGGCAGTCTTCTGGACTTTTGAAAAAATATTACTGGTAAAAGTTTAGCATTTGAATTCTGTCTTTCATTCTTTACTCTCATGTGATTGACCTGTTTTTCCAACTATAGATCTCCTGGGTGATATCTTTTATGCTCTCACTTATGTACAGATCATCATTGGTTAATATGCTGCATCCTACTGATATCTTTTCATTTCTCTTTAGATCACCTGAGATTTGGGGTTTTTTGGAGACTGTGGTTTTCCAGTTCATAGCCAGATGATATCACTAGGGGAATACTGATGTTAAAAAGATGGATTTTTATGTTGTGGATCATCTGGGATTGTTGAAAATGCTATGTAGTTTACCATGTGTAATCTGGTTGGCTCTTTTCCTGTACTATTATGGCCCAGCTAAATATCTATCTGTATTTTCTGTCTAAAAGGAAGCCATATACTGATAGATTAATTTAGAGGACTTCTAATTCAGGTGTATGTTATACTAACCTAAATAACTAGAGATACGGTAATTCCTCATGGGTAGGCTATACCAATATAAATAAAAATGAAAATACTGCCTAAGTCAATGTATTTATTCAGTTTCATGCCAACCAACATACAGAGAAGCACTAGCACTTACAGCTACAGGGGAGTAGAGGCACTAGATAGAGTTCCAGAGTGGAGAAGAGTACTTGTGGTCCCTCATAAGGGAGCAGGTAACCTGGTCAAAATTCCAGGGCCAACCAAAGCACTAGTACAGGGGAATAAGGGTCATTGTCACAGTTCCAATGCAGAGAGGAGCACTAGAGCTTGCAGCTACAGGAGATCAGGGAACTAGTCATGATTCCAGGGCCATGAGGAGCAAGGTCCCTTCTTGAGTACAAGCCAGAGCACAGGCCAGGAGAGTTGTGACCATACCTCTCCTTGGAAGCTATCTTGGAAGCACCAGAAACTTAAAGATTCCCAGAACTAGTTCTGAAAACAGCAGGACAAAAAACCTAAAGCTTGGGACAGTGCCCCCATCCACCTTGGGAGCAGAGCCCAACTTTAAAATAGAGTTCAAAGTCAAGAAGTAGGCTGGAAAAGTGAGCAAACAACAACAAAAAAGAACCCAACCATATAAATATACTATCGTGACAGAAAAAATCAAGACACAAACTCAGAAAAAAGATATTAATGTCAAAATAGCTATAAGCAAAGCCTCAAAGGGAGAAAAAATGTGAACATAAGCACATCTTTCCTGGAAGAACTCAAAAAAGATTTTAAAAATCAAGTAAGATAGGTAGAGGGAAAAATTAGGGGAGGGAGGAGTATGATACAACAAAATTATGAAAAGAGTCAACAGCTTGGTAGAACCCACAAAAAAGTACTAAAGAAAACAAGACCTTAAAAAACAGAATTGGCCAAATGGCAAAAGAGGCAATAACATACACACTTAGTTGAGTATAGAAATCTATTGTATCTAATGGGGAAGTAGGAGGGGAAGAGGATAAGAGAAGGGTTGGGGGATAATGATAAGATGGAGGGGGCAAATCAAGAGGGAGGCAATGGTCAGAAGTAAAATGAACTTTTGAGGAGGGAGAGGATAAAAAGAGAAGTATAAACAGAAAAAAATTAGGATGGAAGGAAATTGACAGTAATTATAACTGTGAATGTGAATAGGATGAACTTAACCATAAAACAGAAGTGGATAGTAGAACGGATTAGAAACCACAATCCAACAATATGTTGTTTACAGGAAACATACTTGAAACAGAAAGATACACATGCAGCGAGTTAAAATAAGGGGCTGGAGCATAGTCTAGTATGCTTCAGCTGAAGTAAAAAAGGCAGGGGTAGCAATCATGGTCTTAGACAAAGCAGAAGCAAAAGTAGTCCTAATTAAAAGACATAAGCAGGGAAACCACCTCTTGCTAAAAGGTACCATAGACAATGAAATAATATCAGTACTAAACATATTCACACCAAAGTGCATAGCATCCACATTCTTAAAGGAAAAGTTAAGTGAATTAAAGAAGGAAATAGTAAAACTGTGCTAGTGGGGGACCTTAACTTTTCCCCTCAGAACTAGATAAATCTAACCACAAAACAAATTGAATGGGAATAGAAAGGAGTATATCTTTTTCTCAGTTGTATGTGGCACTATCACAAAAAAAATTGACCATTTATTAGGGCGTAAAACCCTTACAAACAAATGCAGAGAAGCAAAAATAGTAGAGGTGTCCTTTCTAGACCATAACAATATAAAAATTGCATTCAACAAAGAGCCATGGTAACATAGCTTAAAAATTAATTGGGTACTAGGGGCAACTAAGTGGCGCAGTGAATAGAGCACCAGCCCTGGAGTCAGGAAGACCTGAGTTCAAATGTGACCTCAGACACTTGACACGTTTACTAGCTGTGTGTCCTTGGGCAAGTCACTTAACCCCAATTGCCCTGCCAAAAACAAACAAAAAAAATTAATTGGGTACTAAATAATCTAATTCTAAAAAATGAGTGAGTAAAAGAACAAATCATAGAAACAAATAATTCAATTAATGAGAATAACAACAATGAAACAGCATAACAAAATTTGTTCAAAGCAGTATTTAGGAGAAAATTTATAACTAAATGCTTACTTATATCAATAAAATAGAAAAAGAGCTGATCAAAGAATTGAGCGTGCAGTTTAAAAAAATAAGAAAAGAACAAATTAAAAATACCTAACTAAAGGGGCAGCTATGTGGGGCAGTGAGTAGAGCACTGGCCCTGGAGTCAGGAGGACTTGAGTTCAAATCTGACCTCAGACGCTTGACACATTTACTAGCTGTGTGTCCTTGGGCAAGTCACTTAACCCCAGTTGCCCTGCCAAAAAATAAAAAACACCTAAGCACCAGAATGGAAATCTTGAAGAAAGGAGAGATTAATAAAAATGAAAGTTTAGAAAATTATAAAAGTAAAAAAAAATTACAATAATAAAATTAGGAGCTGGTTTTATGGGGGGAAACAATAAAATAGATAAGCCATTGGTTTGATTTTTAAAAAGAAAGAAGAAAAATAAATTACCAGTATCAAAAATTTAAAGGATGAATGCTCCACCAATGAATATTAAATTAAAGTAATTATTAGAACTATTTGGCCCAGAAAAAGCTATTATTCAGTATTGTACTAGAAATGCTACCTATAGCAATAAGACAAGAAAAAGAAATTGAAATAATTAAAATATTCTGACAATGAAGAAACAAAACGATTGCTCTTTGCAAATGATAGGATGTTATACTTGTAGAATCCTAGAAAATCAACTTAAGAAGTAGTTGAAAACAACTCTAGCAAAGTTACAGGATCTCTATGTAAAGCATCATCATTTCTATATATTACTAACAAAGTCCAGCAGCAAGAGATGGAAAGAGAAAATCTATTTAAAATTATTGTAGACAGGATGAAATACTTGAGAGTCTACAAACCCAGGAACTACATGAACACAATTACAAAACACTTTATACAAATAAAGATAGATCTAAATAATTGGAAGGATATTTATGGCACATGAGTAGGCCAAGCCAATATAATAACAGTGACAGTTCTACCTAAATTAATTTATTTATTCAGATAGTTCCATACCAGTCAAACTAACAAAGAATTATTTTATAGAGCTAGAAGAAAATAATAAAATTCATCTGGAAGAACAAAAAGCCAAGACTATCAAGGGAATCCATGAAAAAAAAATTGAAGGAAGACAGCTTATCAATACCAGATTTCAAACTATATTACTAAGTGGCAATCAACAAAACAATCTGGTAACTGGATAAGAAACAGAATTGGTGGATCAGTAGAATAGATTAGGTACATAGTACACGCTAGGAAATGATCATAGTAATTTTGTGTCTGATAAACTCTACAATCTAAAGTTTTGTGACAAGAACTCGCTATTTGATAAAAACTGCTGGAAAAAATGGAAGGCAGAGGGGGCGGAGCCACAATGGCAGCTGGAAAACAGGGACTCACTTAAGCTCTTCTGCAAATCCCTCGAAACACCTGTAAAAAATGGCTCTGAAAACACTCTAGAGCCACAGAACCCACAAAATAACAGAGGGAAGCAGGTCTGCAGCCCAGGACTGCCTGTATGGTTGCTGGGAAGGGTCTATCACACTGCACTGTGAGTGGAGGGCAGCCCAGGTGGACTGCACAAGGACAGACCAGACCAGGAGTCGGGCGGAGCAGGCCTTACTGAGTTGTGGCAGTTACCAGACTTCTCAACCCACAAATGCCAAAGATAACTTAGCAGGTAAGTGGAAAAACTGCTGGATTTGGATGAGAAGTGCATGGTCTGGCCCAAGTCCAGGGGCGGCCAAGGTGGTATGGCAGCAATAGCAGGAGGCTTCTATGGCTGCTTGCAGAGCTCCAGCTGTGGCTGCTTCCAGCCCCACACCCACCCGGTGGGAGAAGTCAAGCAGCAGATCAGAGCAGGAGTGCAGGGAGCACTTTGCTGGTGCACAGGCAGGGTTCTCTTGCTTTGCCCTGCTTGGATTTGGGTTGCGGGTCTCATTGGTGGTTCTTGGGGGAGGAGGAACACTGCTGTAGCAGAGCTTGCTGTGTAGAAGTAGTTCTGAAAACAGAAGTGTAAGACCCCTGAAGCTTGGAACAAAGCACTCTCTACTCTGAAGGCAGTCATACCCTGACAAAAAGCTCAAGGGTCAAGTAGTTGGCTGGGAACATGAACAAACAGCATAAAAGGACTCAGACTATAGAATCTTTTTTGGTAACAAAGAAGATCAAAACATATAGCCAGAAGAACTCAACAAAGTCAAAGAGTCCACATCAGAAGCCTCCAAGAAGAATGTGAATTAGTCTCAGGCTATGGAAGAGCTCAAAAAGGATTTGGTAAAGCAAGTAAGAGAAGTAGAGGAAAAATTGGGAAGAGACATGAGAGTGGTACAAGAAAATCAGGAAAAACAAGTCAATGACTTGCTAAAGGAGACCCAAAAAAAAATACTGAAGAAAATAACACCTTAAAAAAGACTAACCCAAGTGGCAAAAGAGCTCTAAAAAGCCAATGAAGAGAAGAATGCCTTAAAAGGCAGAATTAGGCAAATGGGAAAGGAGGTCCAAAAGACCACTGAAGAAAATACTACCTTAAAAATTAGATTGGAGTAAGTGGAAGCTAGTGACTTTACGAGAAATCAAGATATTATAAAACAGAGCCAAAGGAATGAAAAAATGGAAGACAATGTGAAATATGTCATTGGAAAAACCACTGATGTAGAGAATAGATCCAGGAGAGATCATTTAAAAATTATTGGACTACCTGAAAGCCATGATCAAAAAAAGAGCCTAGACATCATCTTTCACCAAATTATCAAGGAAAACTGCCCTGATATTCTAGAACCAGAGGGTAAAATAGAAATTGAAAGAATCCACCAATCATCTCTTGAAAAAATCCAAAAAAGAAAACTTCTAGGAATATTGTCACCAAATTCCAGAGTTCCCAGGTCAAGGAGAAAATACTGCAAGCAGCCAGAAAGAAACATTGTGTTTTGTGTGTTGAGTATTGTGTAAACACAATCAGAATAACACAAGATCTAGCAGCTTACATTAAGGGATTGAAGGGCTTGGATTATGTTCCAGAGGTCAAAGGAGCTAGGATTAAAACCAAGAATCACCTACCCCAGCAAAACTGAGTGTAATACTTCAGGGCAAAATATGGATTTTCAGTAAACTAGAGGACTTTCAAGCTTTCTCAGTGAAAAGACCAGAGTTGAATAGAAAATTTGACTTTTCAAATACAAGAATCAAGAGAAGCATGAAAAGGTAAACAGGAAAAGAGAAGTCATAAGGAACTTAGTAAAGTTTAACTGTTTAATTTACATTCCTACATGGAAAGATGATATTTGTAACTCATGAAACTTTTCTCAATAGTAGAGTAGTTGAAGGGAATATACATATATATATATAGAGAGAGAGAGAGAGACAGACAGACAAAGGACACAATGTGAGTTGAATATGAAGAGATGCTATCTAAAAATAAATACAATTAAGAGGTGAGAGAGGAATATATTGGGAGGAGAAAGGGAAAGGTAGAATGGGGTAAATTATCTCAGATAAAAGTGAGAAAAAGCAGTTCTATTGGAAGGGAAGAGGGGGCAGGTGAAAGGGAATGAGTGAATTTTGGTCTTACTGGATTTGACTTAAGGAGGGAATAACATACACACTCAATTGGGTATCTTAACCTACAGGAAAGTAGGGGGGAAGGGAATAAGAGAGGGGGGATGATAGAAGGGAGGGCAGATCAGGGGAGGAGGTAATCAAAAGCAAACACTTAAAAAGGGACAGGGTCAAGGGAGAAAATCGAATAAAGGGGGACAGTGTAGGTTTGGAGGGAAATATAGTTAGTCTTTCACAACATGATTATTGTGGAAGTGTTTTGCATAATGATATATGCATGGCCTATGTTGAATTAATTGCTTGCCTTCTCAAGGAGGGTGGGTGGGGAGGGAAGAAGAGAGAGAATTTGGAATTCAAAGTTATAAAAACAAATGCTCAAAAAAAGAAAAGTTGTTTCTGCATCCAACTGGAGTATAAGATATACAAGCAATGGGGTGTAGAAATCTACCATGCCCTACAAGAAAGTAAGGGGAAAAAGGGGGGGGAGTGGGGTGACAGAAGGGAGGGCAGACTGGGGACGGGCCGGTTAGAATATATGCCATCTTGGGGTGGGGGGGAGGGTAGAAATGGGGAGAAAATTTGTAAATTGTTATGGAAGTCTAGGTTGAAAAATAATGTTAAATAATAATAAAACAAAACAAAAATATATAAAAGAAAAAAAATGGAAGGCAGTTTGGCAGAAGCTAGCTTATAGACAAACATCCTACACCATATAACAAGATGAGGTCAAAATAGGTACAAGATTTAGACATAAAAGGTAATATAAGTAGATTAGGGAAACATGGAATAGTTTGCCTATCAGATCTATGGATAAGGGAAGAATTTATGACTAAACGAGAGAGCATTATGAGATGTAAAATAGATAATTTTGATGATACAAAATTAAAAAGTTTTTGCACAATCAAAACCAATGTAGCCAAGATTAGAAGGAAAACAGGAAACTGGGGGGAAAATTTATAAATGTCCTTGATAAAGGCCTCATTTCTCAAATATACAGAGAACTGAAATGGTCAAAGGATAGGAACAGGAAGTTTTCAGACAACGAAATCAAAGTTTTCTATAGTTATATGAAAAAAGTTCTAAATCACCATTGAGTAGAGAAATGCAAATTAAAACAACTTGAAGTATCACCTCATACCTATCATTGACTAATATGACAGAAAAGGAAAATGACAAGTGTTGGAGAGGGTGTAGGAAAACTGGGACACTTTTTGTTGGAATTGTGAACTGATCCAGCCATTCTAGAGAGTAATTTAGAATTACGCCCAAAGGGCTGTAAAACAGAATACACTTTGATCCAACAATAAGACTAGGTCTGTATTACAAGGAGATCCCTCAAAAAGGGAAAGGACTTGTTTGTACAAAAATATTAATAGCAGTTCTTTTTGTGATATTAAAGAATCGGAAATTGAGGGGATGTCCATCAGTTGGGGAATGGCTGTATACAATTGCAACAGAATACTGTTGTTCTATAAGAAATGAGAAGCAGGATGATTTCAGAAAAACCTGGAAAGTTTATAGGAACTGATGGAAAGTGAATAGCAATATTGTATGATGATCAACTGTGAATGACTTAGCTATTCTGATCAATATAGTGATCCAAGACAATTTTGAAGGATTTCTGATGAAAAATGCTATCCCACCTCCAGAGAGAGAACTGATGGAATCTGAGACCAGATTGAAGCGTGATTTTTTACCTTTATTTTTATAGCTTTTTTTTCTTGTAACATGGCTTATAGATAAATACATTTTTCATGATTTCACATGTATAATTGATGTCACATTTCTTTCCTTGTCAGTGGGTAGGGGAGAGGTGGGAAGGAGGAAGAGAATTCAGAACTTACAGTTTTTTTTCAGAGTAGTACTTGAATGGAGATCTACTTAAAATAGCTTTAAAAAAATCTATTTTATAAATGTATTAACTATGGAATGAGATAATAACAGTATAATTTCATTCAGCTGCACAGGAAACTATTCTTATGAAGGTGGTTTTTTTTTTCGATTTAGTATTTTATTTTTCCCCAATTACAGGTAAAAACAATTTTTAACATTCATTTTTTAAATATTGAATTCCAAATAACCTCACTCAAGCAATTGGATATAGGTTATACATGTGTAGTCATGTAAAATGTTTTTCCTTATTAGTCATGTAATAAAAGAAAACAAGACAAAAAAATAAAGTAAAAAAATGTATGCTTCGCTCTATATTCAGACTCCATCAAGAACTCAACAGTTTTTAAAAAAGGAATGTTTAAAAATAAATAGTTGATATTTTCAGAGAAATCTGGCAAGACTTATATGAACTGATGCAGTTAAATGAGCAGATCCAGGAGAACAAATTACACAATAACAGCAACATTGTAACACAAATAGCTTTAAAGGACTTAAGAACTCTGATCAGTACAATAACCAACCATGAATTCAGTATCCTAATGTAGCATGACAGAGGTGAAGCTCAAGATACAGAATGAGATATACATTTTTAGATGTTGTAAATGCATAGATTTGTTTTGTTTGATTATGCATATTTGTTATAAGGGCTTTTCTTTCTCTGGGGAAGAAGAGTTGGGAATAAGAGGTAGAGTAGGGAAAGAGAAAGGAAAAGGGGGGAGGAGATCATTGAAGGATTATCTTTAAAAGCACAAATGAAAACTAAAGGCAGGCCAAAAGGAATCATAGATGATCAGGACAGCTTTGAAAGTAACATGTACATACTGAATTTATTATATTACTAAGAAGAAAAGTAAGTTGTTTATAGTAGAGATTCTTAGTTTCATATACAATCAATCTCTTTTCTGTTTTACTATGTATGTGGAAATGATCTTATTTGGTGATGAATTCAGAATAAAATAAATCCAACTCTTATGTCATAGTCTGAACAACAGGCATTCTCTTGTTGGTTAGTCTCTTTGTATAAGAGGCTTTCCATCTCAATGAGGAAGGCCTTCGGGTATTCTGGGTTATGTTGCAATCAGCATAATGTACAGAAAGGAACATCTGGGGGAACCTTGTCACTTTTTTTTGAGATTCCTCCTTTTGCACTCATAATTTGGGCCTCTATTTAGCTAAAACTTTTGGTGAACATTTCTCCCTGTTTTATTCCTACACACACACACACACACACACAACACACACACACGCATACATGCATATAATGTTTGGGAACTCCCCATGAAGAAATTCCCTTAATCTATTTTTCCCATTTACAATCTCTAGAAGATTGCCTGGGGCACTAAGAGGTAAAAAATTAGAGAATCATCAAACAGAGTTATTTCTGAGGTTTCCTCTATCAGGGAATCTTATATAATCTTAATATGTGTATGAGACACCTTGTTGGAAGAGAATGCTTAGATTTTTTTTTCTGAATCATATACTTTTCTGTAGTTAAACAACAATATCTTACGTTCTGTCTCTTTTTCAGTTGTTTGTGTGACCAGAAAGATTGAATTTGTTGTAGAAAATAGTTTATCAAAATTGCTTGTGCTCTTGTCAGATTTAAATCAATGATCCCTTTAAATATATGGCTCATTCTCATAAAGATTTTATAGAGATAAAAAGGCATCATTAGTAGTTGCTGATCCCCTCAGGCTTACCTTTGAGCATGGTTAACAACATCTGCTTTGTTTTCCATTTATTTTCTATCTTCCTTTCTTTGAAAACTGATCTCAGTACATTGATAATTTTGTGACTTCCTACACAGATTTTCTCTATATGTGCTTGGACTCATCCAAGATGTTCTTCCATATGTCATATCCACAGCTTATTTGCTGTGAGCATATAAGGTACTTAGATTGGAATGTCCTAATTGTGGGTGGAGCCAAGATGGCAGAGAGAATCCAGGAAGTTGCCTGAGCTCTCCCCAGCTATCCTTGGAAACATTGTTAAATCAAGCCTCCAAAAGAATTACATGAAGAGGCATGAAAGACCTATTACAGTAGAGGGAAAGAAGGGAGGTGGTGAGCAGTGTTTAAATCTTACTCTTATTGGATTTAGCTCAAAGAGGAAATAACACACTCGAGTAAAAAAGTATATCTTAATCTATAGGGAGGTAGGAGGGGAAGGAAGGGAAAAAGAAAAAAGGGGGCTGATTGAAGGGAGGGAAGATTGAGAGAGGTGGTCATCAAAAGCAAAACACTGGTGAGAAGTGACAGGGTAAAAGGAGAGAGAGAAAAGTATAAACGGGAAAAATAGGAGGGAAATACACAGTTAATAATCATAACCGTGAATGAATGGAATGAACGCTCCCATAAACTGGAAGAAGCAGCAGAATAGACTAAAAACAAGAATCCTACAGTATGTTGTTTACAAGAAACACATTTGAAGCAGAGAGAAACATAAAGGGTAAAGGTAAAAGGCTAGAGCAGAATATATTATTCTTCAACTGAAATAAAAAAAAGCAGGGGTAGCAATCTTGATCTCAGACAAAGCAAAAGCAAAAATCTAATTAAAAGAGACAAGGAAGGAAACTACATCTTGCTAAAATGTGCCATAGACAATGAAGTAACATCAATACTAAACATACATGCACCAAGTGGTATAGCATCCAGACTCTTAAAGAAAAAGTTAAGTGAGTTACAGGAAGAAATAGGCAGCAAACCTATACTAGTAGGAGGGGAGGGTGACCTTGACTTCCCCCTCTCAGAACTAGATAAATATAGCCACAAAATAAACAAGAAATAAGGAAGATAATAGAATTTTAGAAAAGTTAAGATATGATAGACCTCTGGAGAAAATTGAATGGGGATAGAAAGTAATATACCTTTTTCTTAGTGGTACATGGCTCCTACACAAAAATTGAGTTTATCAAAACTGCTATGGAATTGGGGCATGTATTAAGGCATAAAAACCACACAAATGCAGAAATACAGAAATATTAAACACATCCTTTTCAGATTATGATGCAATACAAAATAAAGGGCCATAGAAAGATTAAAAGTTAATTGGAAACTAAATAATGTAATTCTAAAGAATGAGTGGGTCAAACAACAAATTGTAGAAACAATCAATAATTTTATCAAAGAGAATAACAATAATGAGACAACATACCAAAATTTATGGGATGCAGCCAAAGCAGTACTTAGAGGAAATTTTATATCTCTAAATGCTTACATGAATAAAATAGAGAAAGAGCAGATCAATGAATTGGGCATGCAGTTAACAAATGTTAGAAAAAGAATAAATTAAAAATCCCCAATTAAACATAGAATTAGAAATTCCGAAACTCAGATTAATAAAATTGAAAGTATGAAAACTATTGAACTAATAAAAATAGAGTTGGTTTTGTGAAAAATAAAATAAAATAGACAAACCTTTAGTTAATTTGATTTAAAAATAAAAAAAGAAAACCAAATTACCAGTACCAAAAATGCAAAGGGTGAATTCACCACCAATGAAGAAGAAATTAAAGCCATAATTAGGATCTGTTTTGACCAACTGTATACCAATAAATCTGACAGTCTAAGTGAAATGGATGAATATTTACAAAAATATAAATAGCTCAGATTGACAGAAGAGGAACTAAAATACTTAACCCCATTTTAGAAAAGGAAATTGAACAAGCAACCAGTTAACTCCCTAAGAAAAAATCTTCAGGGCCAGAGGGATTTACAAGTGAATTCTACCAAACATTTAAGAACAATTTCAATACTATATAAACTGGAAAAATAATTGAAGTCTTACCAGATTACTTTTATGACACAAGTATAGTGCTGATACCTAAACCAGGGAAGAGCCAAAAGAAAGACTAATTTCCTTAATGAATATTGATGAAAAAATGTTAAGTAAAATATTAGCAAAGAGATTATAGCAATTTATCACCAGGATAATACACTATGAACAGGTGGGATTTATACCAGGAATGCAGAGCTGGTTCAATATTAGGAAAACTATTAGCATGATTGACCATATCAATAACAAAACCAACATAAATTATATGATTATCTCAATAGATGCAGAAAAAGCTTTTAACAAAATACAGCACCCATTCCTATTAAAAACACTAGAGACCATAAGAATAAATGGAGCTTTCCTTAAAAGGATAAGTAGTATTTATTTAAAACCATTAGCAAGCATTATCTGTAGTGGGGATAAACTAGAAGCCTTCCCAGTAAGATATAGGGTAAAAAAAGGATGCCCATTTAGGGATGCCTATTCAATATTGTACTAGAAGTTTTAGCTTTATAAGAGAAGAAAAAGAAATTGAAGGAATTAGAATAGGCAGTGAAGAGACAAAGCTATCATTCTGTGTGGATGATATGATGGTATACTTAGAGAATCAATTAAAAAACTTATTGAAATAATTAACTTTAGCAAAGTTGAAGGATATAAAATAAACCCCTATAAATCTTCAGCATTTCTATATATTACCAACAAAGCTAAGCAGCAACAGATAAAGTCCATTTAAAATAACTTCAAACAATATAAAATATTTGGGAGTCTACTTGCCAAGACAAACCCAGGAATTATGTGAACAAAATTACAAAACACTTCACAGAAATAAAGTCAGATCTAAACAATTGGAAAAATATCACTTTCTCATGGGTAGGCTGAGCTAGTATAATAAAAATGACAATTCTACCTAAATTAATTTACTTATTCAGTGCCATCAATCAAGTGCCAATCAAACTACTGAAAATTATTTTATAGAACTTGAAAAATAATAAAATTCATCTGGAAGAACAAAAGGTCAAGAACATTAAGGGAACTGATGGAAAAAATGCAAAGGAAGGTGGCCTAGTTGTACCAGAGCTAAAACTACATTAGAACACAACACATAGTCAATGACTATAGTAGATTATTGTTTGATAAACCCAAAGAGTCTAGCTTCTGGGAACTCACTATTTACAAAAACTCCTCGGAAAACTGAAAAATAGTATAGAAGAAACTAGGCTTAGACCAAGATTTCACACCATATACCATATACCAAGAAAAGGTCAAAATCGGTACACGATTTAGACACAAAGGGTGATAACATAAGCAAATTGAGAGAGCAGTGAATAGTTCACTTGTTAAATCTATGGGGTAAGGAAAAATTTATGGGCAAACAAGAGATAGAGAAATACAAAATGGATAAATTGATTATATTATGTTAAAGAGTTTTTGCATAAACAAAACCAGTGCAACCAAGATTGGAAGGGAAGCAGAAAGATGAGAAACTTTTTACAGCAGGTGTCTCTGATAAAGGCCTCATTTCTCAAATATATAGAGAACTGAATCAAATTAATAAGAATACAAGTCATTCCCCAGTTTATAAATGGTCAAAGGATATAAACGGGTAGTTTTTAGGTGAAGACATTAAAGCTATCTAGTCATATAAAAATGCTCTAAATCACTATTAATTAGAGAAATGCAAATTTAAAACAACTCTGATATACCACCTCACACCTATCAGATTAGCTAATATGACAGAAAAGGAAAATGATAAATGTTAGAGAAGATGTGGGAGAATTGGAAGACCAATACATTGTTGGTGGAGTTGTGAACTGATCCAACAATTCTTGAGCAATTTGGAACTATGCCCAAAGGGCAATCAAACTATGCATATAATACCATTACTGGGTCTGTATCCCAAGGAGTTTGTAAAAAATCGAAGAGGACCTACATTTACAAAAATCTTCTAGCATTGCTCTTTTTGTGTGGCAAAGAATTGGAAATTGAGGGAATGCCCATCAGTTGGGGAATGGCTGAACAAGTTGTGGTATATGAATGTAATAGAATACTGTTAAGCTATAAGAAATGATGAGCAGGTGGATTTCAGAACAACCTGGAAAGACTTACATGAATTGATGCTGAATGAAGAGATCAGAACCAGGAGAACATTGTACACAAGATCAATTACAGTCTTTGATGATCAGTTGTGATTGACTTAGCTCTTTTCTGCTTTTCTTGATGTAAGACAGAGGTTCCCAAACTTATTTGGCCTACCACCACCTTTTAAAAAAAAAATCACTCAGTGCCCCCCTGGAAATCTACTTTCTTTAACTTTAACTTTTTTAAAAATTTGTGTCATTTCAAACAATATGTAAAATAGTTTTTTAAATGACTCATCCTAAATTTAATAATTTATTGTAAATTTGTGGATTTTTTTCCTGAAATTGTGATGGCACAATATTGTATCATGTGATTATATTATCAGATTGTAAACAAGTCATTACAGGTACATATTCCTGCCAATGCATGCCAGACTTCCCGAAAATATATGACATATTCACCTACCAACACTTGCTTGTTAAGACCTGTGGTTGGACTTGACCACTGATCAGTTATAATTTACACTTTGTGTGTTTATTTGGAAAATAATGTAGTCACCATGACTTTAACTCTGTTATACAACAGATGAAACCTATATGAATGGTTTTTCAAAATTTTCGTATCTTAACTCTTCTTTCCTCATGCTTCCACTGCCCCCTTATTTTTATTCAATGCCCCCAATTGCACCCAAGACTATTACTGGCCCTCCTAGATTGTTCCAGCACCCCTCGGGGGCAGTATCACCCACTTTGGGAACCTATGATCCAAGACAAAGACTCATGGAAAATGCCATCCACATCCAGAGAAAGAACTATGGAGTCTGAATGCAGATGGAAGCCTATTATTTTCACTTTTTTGGGGTGCCTTTTCTCTTTTGTTCTGTTTCTTCTTTCACAACATAACTAAGGTGGAAATGTTTCCATGATTGCACAGGTATAACCTATATCAGATTGCTTGCCATCTTAGGGAGGGGGAGTGAAGAAAAGAAGGGAGAAAAATTTGGAACTCAAAATCTTAATTTAAAAAATGAATGTTGAAGACTACCTTTACATGTAATTGGATAAAATAAAATCCTATTTACAAAAAAGCAGTAGTCTCACTGTGAATGATAACTATAGTAGAATACTCCAGAAATGCTGGCGATCATTCACACATTGTGTTTTTCTTCTAGTTTCATCTATAAATACTCTTGGGATGATATGGCTAAATTGGATCTCATGTCAAGACTTTTGCAAGACTTTTCCTATCTATTTTTCCCTGTTTCATGATGATATTTTCAGAGTTGGCCACCATCCTCCTCCCCTCAGTGTTTTTTAAATGAAATTATACTCTTAACCTGGCCTTGGCCTTAGCTTACCATTCACTTCAAGCTCATAGTTATGGTGACTGTTGTTCACATAGGATAAAATTCAGGGGGAAAAATAGTGATTATCAGAATCATTGTCTTTGTTTAAACCTTTATTCTTTTCCTGGTTTGAGGAGTCAATTCTCATATTTCTTTGGAGGATAGAAAATGAAGAATGCTATCTACTTCCTGACAGAGAGGTGATGGACTAATATTTGAAAGAAAGCACATGCTTTGGACATGGCCAATATAGAACTTTGTTTTGTTTGACTATACTTATACATAGTCAAAGATTATGTTTTTGTATTTTTTAGAAAAAGGAAGTGGGAGGGAGAAAAATAAACAATTGATAACTGAAAAAAAAATTTCTTAGTATTTAGTTTCATTTTTGGTGATGTTTAGTGCTTCAGTGCTTTCTGACTCCTTTTTAAAAAATATTTATTTTCAGTTTTCAGGATTCACTTCCATAAGATTTTGAGTTCCAAATTTTTCTCCCTTCTCTCCTCCCCTCTCTCCAAGACAGCATGTAGTCTGATACAGGCTCTACTTATGCATTCATATTAAGTATATTTTCACATTAGTCATGATGTAAAAAAGAATTAGAACTAATGGGAGGAACCATGAGAAAGAGGAAACAAAACAACAAAAGAAAAGGAGAGCAAATAGTATGCTTCCATCAGCATTCAGACTCCAAGGTTCTTTCTCTGGATGTGGATAGCGTTTTCCATCGTGAGTATTTTGGAGTTGTCTTAGAACCTTGCATTGCTGAGAAGAGCTTAGTATGTCAAAGTCAGTCATAGCACAGTGAGGTTGTTACTGTGTACAGTGTTCTCATGGTTCTGCTCATTTCACTCAGCATCAGTTCCTATAAATCTTCTTTAGACTCTTTTTAAAGAAAGTATTCATGATATGAGGCTTCTAAATAATCTACAAAGCTCCATTTCTTAATAGTGAACTCTATTTTCCAACCTTTATTTCACATTTTTCTTTCGTTCCTGTGACCTGTTTGCACTGAATCAACAAGTACACACCAATTTGGTTTAGAGATTCTTGCCAGGTTCTTTGTAGAATTTCTTTACTTAATCCTCTATAACATTGTGGTTGGTGTATAAGTTGCAATTATTTTATAGTCATATGAGGGGACTTATTGGGGTGAACTCCCAGGATTAGGTATCGATAGAAACTAAAGTTATGTTCTAATTACTGTTATCTAGGAAAGAACATGGACACTTCAGTGTCAGGAGACCTGGGTGTTGATACTAGCTGTACCACTAACTGGGACACTTGGAACAAGTCATTTGACTAGCTCTAGTTCCCTCCTCACTAAAATAGGGTTAAAGTTGAATCATATCTATGAAAGCACTTTAAAAATGTTTAAAAAAAGTGCATTGTACAAATAAAACAGCCTATTACTCTTACAATTATGCTAAAGATAAACAACAGCAAAAGAAAGGTTGTAAGCATGAAAAGCATTAAGTTTTCCACCAAAGTATCTTACCGTTGAAGGATGTGCATATAATACAAAAATGAAGAAGAGATTTAGTATTCTGGTTTTAAGGGAATCTCTTTTATGAAACTTCTTCGAAGACAAATATAAACATAAATTAAAATCAGAATATAACAACTTAAATGACAGCATGATAAACTGAAACTGGTAGAAATTTGCACATGTACTGAGTTCCCATAAAATTAGTTGTATATAATTTTAAAACCGTACCGGTGGCTAACACTATAGCACATTTTAATGTAAACAGTAGTACATGCTTTTTGTGTAATTATTAATGGCACATTTTTCCCCCTCAATTCCCTTATGTCCTTTCTTATAGGATCTTTACAAATCAGCTTTCTTTTATTTTGAAGGAACATTTTACAATGATAGAAGATACCCCGAATGCAGAGATTTGAGCAGGTAATTCTTTTTCATAAAATCTATTTTTTTTCCAGTTCTAAAGATGGAGGCAGTATAAATAACCTTCAAACTAAGACTTCTGGACAAGAATTATTTTGATTACCTATTTTGGACAAAAATTTCAACTTCCTAATCTTTTGGAAATTCTGTAATCAGAGCATTAAACTAGTCATAAGCATTTATCACACCAAAATAGAAATTTCCCTACCAGGGAGGTATAGGCAATATTTATTTTGGCACAGACTTATATTAACTTCTGCAAATATCTTTAAAAACAAAAACTTTTTTAAAACTTACTCATAGTCTTTTATATTGCAGCCTTGCAAATAAATCTAAAAACGTTTAATTACCATACCATTAAAACATATCACCAAGCTGTTTCTTATCATGGCATAGTAAAATGAATTGACTTTGATTCTTTTGCATTTACTCTGGGCAAGAAACTGTATGTAATTAATTTTTTAAAATTAAATTCTACAAACATGTTAATAATGCCTAATGTGCAGAATATTTTCCTCAGTATTTTGGAAAAAGTAGTTAAGATTCATTCTTTGCCTTTAAGTAAGTTCTAACTTAGAGTTTGGTAGAGGGATGTGATATATAGATGTATAATATATGATAAAGTATGATTGAGTAGAGGAAGGTTATTAACAACTGGGGGAGGAATCAGAGGTTTCCTAAAGCATGATGTAAGTACTTATTTATAACTTGAGGAGCCAGGTGGCACCTGGATAGAACACTGGTCCTGGAGTCAGAAATACCCACGGTCAAATCTGACCTCAGATACTTACTAGATGAGTAAGTCACTTAACTTTTCTCTGCCTCAGTTGCCTCATGTATAAAATGGGGATAATGAAAGCATCTCTGCTCCAGTTTTGTAACAATAAAATGAGATGTTTGCAAAGTGCTTTACAAACCTTAAAGTACTATGTAAATGCTAGCTATCATTATTATCACCTTGCTATACTTACCAGTGGATGTTATATAAATAATGGATTGGTGTTCTATTAACTAATTTCGTCAGAATTCTATATTCTCATAAGCTTTTTGAAATTTTCCTCGTACCATCCTAATGAAGGATTTTCATAAAGCCATACTGATTATAAAGAGTAAAAGAAAGACAGGGATATTGAAGCCTCATCATGTCTTAGCTACCATGACTTCCATTTAAAATTGACAGTTCTCCAGTTAACTGAGTTAACTCATCAGAGCCAGTTAGGGTTGGTTGTAGTGCAGCATGATAGCATGGTCGATCATATATACTCCTGCTTGTTTTCAGAACAATTATTGAGTGGTCAGAGTCCCATGATCGAGGATATGGGAAGTTCCAGTCTGCTAAAATGGAAGATTTCACCTTCAATGACCTGTACATTAAATTAGGTTTTCCTTACCTGTATTGTCACCAAGGAGACTGTGAGCATGTTGTCATCATCACAGATATAAGGTACATAGAAGTATTTAGCTTATCCTCTTCTTCCTTTCATTTCTTTTCTCTTTTTTGAACATACATCAGAATAAGGGAAAAAAACCTTTCAATATCATCATAGGCTACTTATAGCAAAAAAAAAAAAAAAAACAACCTCGTTTATTTCAGCTCAGTGACCAAAGTTTCATGACCACTTAGGATTTCTTCACTTTCTGTCTTCTGTTTCATTTGGTAGTAAAGCTAAATCCTTAACTCATATTTAATACAAGCTGCTGTGTTTAGGGTTGATTAGGCATTTTATTGGTCATCCAGGCACCTTCTTGTTTTACCTTTTTTTCCCCCTTTCATATTTAGATTATTGGTTAATACCATTACCAAATGGTGAAAGAGAGAAAAACAATATTTTTAGCAATTCTGGTAAAAAAAAATTTAATTGGAAGGATTATGTTTACTAAGATGAGTCTTAGGAATTAGTTATATGTTTCACTTAGCTGCTACCTGTGGCACAAGTGGAGGAACTCCTTTTACTAGCACTTGGCATTACAACACCTACATATACAAGACCCTAGCTGCCTACCTCCACAGTTGCTGCCTTTTTCCAGTTTAGCACTGTTTGAGATTCCCATGAAAGCTGCAACCTTTTGCCCTCAAAGCCCTTAAATTCTCCTTCGCCAGGAGTTAGGGAAGCTGGGGACTTTAGCTCTATCCCTGCCTGAGCTCATCAGAGCCAGTGGCCTAGCCTTTAAGGTTGCCATCTTTCCTCCACCAGCCTGTGCTCCTTCCTTCCACTTGATCTAGATGATTATGTTGTGTCAGAGGAAGTCACCACAGAAGTTGTCAAGGGACAGCTAAGTCACTGCAGCTCTGAGCAGAGGAAGGGAGGTAGATATGTCTTTGGCATCTCCACTTAAAATTTCACACTCAGTTTTCAGTGGAAGCAGATTTGTAAATGGTTAAGATGCTGTTGGTTCTGTAATGTAGCTTCATTGTGAGTGAAATAGGCTGATGTCATGGTTGGCTTGGGAATTTGGTTATTACTAACCAACCTGTATAATTGTTGCTATGGAAAATGCAGTATGGGTTACAACCAGACAAATTTAAGATTGACTTTTAAAACTCAGCCTCTTTAGAAGTTGGGTGCTACTTTTAATTTAAAAATGTTAACATCCCAATTAATTAAAACACTTGGGTGACAACCTGTTTTTGTTTACTCCTGGCGTTTCAATTATTATTGCAAATCTTTCTAAAATGTATTATTTAGTTTCCTGTATTTATAAATAAGACATACTGAATTTAATTGTATCTTTATTTGATATTTAAGGATTTTGCAAAGTTATCATTTTGAACACAAGAAATATGCAAAGGACTCTTATATGGAAAAGGGATTGGATATACATCATTGTAGTTCCAGATGGCAGAAATGGTACCAATGGGTAGAAGTTTGACAGAGACATATATTGACTTGATATGCTGAAGATGTTGTTAACAGATATGATATATTGGCTTTTAAAGAAAATTTAATAACCTTCTTGACTAAAGTAATGAGCCCCTTTCATTAGAAGCAGTTAAGCAGAGACTGGATGATATGTCAAGGCTATTAGAGGAGATGCAGGAGTTTGGATGAGATTCACTTTTAACAATTCAGCAAACATATTAAACACCTGCCAAATGCAAAACCAGTGATAAACATTGGGGAGACAAAGGCAAAAACATAACTGCTCTTTCTTTCAGGGAGCTTATATTTATCAGTGAGTGCAAGTGCACAAGGTGATTTGAGGACGATGAATCATCTGTAGAAATAAAATAAATGAACTCATGGGAGTTGATGAGCTTGAGAGAAAAGGACAGAGCCTTTGGGAGACAACTGTGCTTAAGATGTGAAAGATGGTTAATGATTGAATAAAGGAGACTAAGACAAGTAGGAGAAGTAAGAGGTGGCAGTATCAGAAGCCAAGGGAGAAGGGAGTTTTGAGGATAAGTAATTTTTTAACCATGTTGAAAGTACAAGCTGTCCAATCCCTGTGGTATGTACCTGAGGCTAAGTGTATTATACTGACAAGAGTTGCCTTGTAGTACAGGGCCCTCTACTGCCTCTGGCTTCCTAAAACTCAAGATTTCTTGTAGTTATGAAACCTGGTGATGTCAGGTGGAGTAAAGATGACTGGTGATGAGGTCTTTGGGGACTGGACTGATAACAATCATGGGGCTCAGGAAAGGTTTTACATATGAGGTGGCACCTGAGCTGATTCTTGAAGGAAGGTAGAGATTCTAAAAATTAAAAATGAGTAGAGAAAATGTTCAAGGCACGGGGGACAGCCTTTGCAAAGGCAAGAGTAACAGATCTAGTGATTGGGAAATAGGCTAGAACATAGAGGGCTTATGGGGTGGTAAGTGAAATAAGGCTAGAGAGGTAGGTTGGAGTCAGGTCATTGAAAGCTTTAAAAGCTGGAAAGAATTTGGATTTGATCCCTGCAGCAATAGGGAGCCACTGAAGATTTTTGAGTAGAAGAGTGATTTGGGCTAACTTCTGGCTTATTTTAGATAGAAGATACATCAGACATGAGTAACTATAAGCAGGGAGACTAGTTAGCACCAGCCAGTGCTAGAGTGAAGACTAATTAGACTACTATAGTATTACAAACAAGAGGTAATGAAGACTACACTAGGTCCTTACAGGAGAGGTATTGTGGCCGTAGAATTAACAAAACATGGCAGCTAGGTTTGAGGGTGTGAGAGAGCAAAGTATTGTGGATGACTCGCTCAAGCTCATGGCTGGGAGGGTGGCAACTCCCTCAAAGGAATACGTAAGTTTGGAGGCAGGGCAGGTACAGTGGGGGAGACAATGAGTTCTAGGGACATGCTGAATTTGAGGTTTCTGTGAAGATATAAAGGCAAGGTGGCAGCAGGCAAAACCTAGTTCAGGAGATTAAGGGGGAAAAGTAATGTATTCTGGGCACAGGGTCTATGGATGGGAGCAGGAATGCTAAATGAAATGTATGTGTACAGCAAGAAGGTGAGCTTGGGTAGACCACAGAGGAGCCCAGAAAGTTGATTGGAGCCAGGTAGTGAAGAACTTTCCATTTCAGAGTTTTTATTTGATTCTAGAGCAACTGGAGCTTCTTACAGGGGTCATACAGTTATACTTGGCAGGTGTGTGGGGGAGGGATGGGGTTAGGAGAGACTTGAGGCAGGGAGATCAATTAGGATGTTATTGCAGGAGTCCTGGAGAGAGGTTATGAGGGTGTAAACTAGGGTAGTAGCAGCAGGAGTCAAAGGAGAAGTATTTAAGAAATTTTGTGAAGGTAGAAACAACATAATGAGTAGAAATGCAGGGTGAAGGAGCAATGGTTAGAGGTTTGCGAAGCTGTGAACCTGGATGATTAGAAGGATGGTGTGTGTAAAAAAGAACAAACACGCAACAAAATTATGTATGTTTGCTTTAAAAATTGTTTTTGTACTTTAAAGATTTTTTCCCTCATTTTTATACCATTACTGATTTTTGTCCACGGCAGTTTAGTATTTATTTAACTCTTTGTAAAAACATAACCATAGTCTGCACTCAGGTTTTATAGAAACTGTATTTCGGCCATCGTTGAGGATCCTACCTACCATCATAACATTTATATTCTTAACATTTTTTAAATTTTTTTTTATTTGAGGGGGCAAGGCGGGCAATTGGAGTTAAGTGACTTGCCCAAGGTCACACAGCTAGTGAGTGTGTCAAGTGTCTAAGGCTGGATTTGAACTCAGGCCCTCCTGATTCCGGGCCGGTGCTCTACTCACTGCACCACCTAGCTGCCCCTATTCTTAACATTTTATACTTATAGGGAAACTCTCACATATTGCTGCCAGTTAATAGATGAGTAATGTGAATAGCAGTAAATGAGAATGTGAAGGTAGGTCATGTAACACTTTGTGTCTCTAACGTATTCTTCCTTATGCCACAAGGCTGGTACATCACGATGACTGCTTGGATAAGACACTCTATCCCCTACTCACCAAGAAGCACTGGTTATGGACCAGGAAATGTTTTGTTTGTAAAATGTACACAGCCAGGTAAGTGATCCTGCTGTTTGATTCTCAAAACTTAAGATTAATGGTTTTACTGGGGACAACAGCATTCTGACTCTACATGGGAAAATGGAATGCCCTTTGTACATGGAAAAGAAATGAGTATTTAACATGTTCTGCTTTGGGTACTTTAAATTTACTTTTCTGATTAATAACGTAGCACAAATTCTGAGTAGTCAGCACAGCAGTGGGAAAACTATTAGAATTAGAATGGATGAGATTGTGAAACACTGAAAGATTTAAAAAGGGAAACAAAATTTCCATTTTAATCCTAGGAGAACAACGTAAAATGGAACCTTACAGCTGTAGAATTAAAAGAAACCTTAGATCGTTAGGATAGCCGCAGAATTTTTCAGCAAATGAAGCTGAGGTCCAGAGTTTGAGAATTATATATCGTAGTATATAGCAAGTTGCAGACATATCTGGCATTAGAAGTCATGTTCACTGGCTCCCGTTGGAAGTGCTTCTGGAGATTGAGAATTTTGATGGTCTTTGTTTAAGTATAATTTGTTTTGAAAAAAAATTATATTTAACATTTTCTTCTTTTTACATTGAGTTCCAAATTCTCTCCTTCCCATCTCCTCCCCCATCCACTGAGAAGGCAAGTAGCTATACATGTGAAATCATTCACAACATATTTCATAATAGCAAAATTGGGAAAAAAAAAAAAAAGCAAGGAAAGTAAGGCGAGAAAAATTATACTTCATTTTGCACTCAAAAGTTCATCAGTTCTCTCTCTGGAGGTGGATAGCTCTTTTTTTCCTAAACTTGAGTCCTTTGGAATTGTCTTGGATCATTGTCTTGATCGGAATAGCCAAGCCTTTCAGAATGGATCATCATTTGCACATTGCTGTTAACTGTGCACAGTGATATCCCAGTCCTCCTCACTTCCCATCAGCTCATATAGGTCTTGCAGTGTTTTTTCTGCAACTAGTCACATCATCATTTTCCACAGCAAAAAAGCACTCCATCAAAATTATATGTATTCCCCAGGTGGTGAGCATCCCCTCAATTTCCAATTCTTTGCCATCACAAAAGATCTACTGTGTTTTTATACATGTAGGTCCTTTTCTTTTTCCTCTGATCTCTTGAGGGTACAGACTTAGTTTAGTAGTGGTATTACTGAGTCAAAGGGTATGCAGTATTATAACCCTTTGGACTTAGTTGCAAATTGTTCTCTAGAACAGTTGGACCAGTTCACTACTCTACCAGCATTTCATTAGTGTACCTACTGACAACCTCAGGGTTATTTTCATTTGCCTTTCTTTAATCAGTGATGATTTAGAACATCTTTCATGACTATAGATAGATTTGCTTTCCTCTTCAGAAAACTGCATGATTTTACTCTTTGAGACAATTTAATAGGAGAATGGCTTTTATTTTTATGCATTTGACACAGTTCTGTGCTCAGTATATGAGAAATGAGGACTTTGGAGAAACTTACTGTAAAATTTTTTGATACTTCATTGTGTACTTCACCTTTAGCACAAAAGTTTCCCAATTTGGTTTATTTTTGCTTTTGCTTTGTCTGAGATTGTGATTGCTACTTTTTTTTTTTAACTTCAGCTGGAGCATATTAGGTTCCGCTCCAGCCCTCTAATGGCATCCTTGTTTCAGTTATGTCTCTTGTCTGCATCCAACCCATTCACATTCAGTTATGATTACTGTGCATTCCCCTTCATCTCCTTTTCTTTTTATCCTGACCCTCCTTGCTAACCACTGTCTCCCCTTTTATCATCCCTCCTTCCTTTCCTTTTCCCCTTCTTCTTAGTCCCCTCCTTGGGTAAGTTAACATTTCTATACACAACTGAGTGTGTATGTGTTACGTCTGCGTTTGTGTGTGTGCATCGATTCCAGTAAGAGTCGTATCCATTTTCCCCTCCACTGTAAAAGCCTTGAATGCCTTTTATGTGAGAAAATTCTCCCCATTCTCCCTTCCCACTTCTCCCAGTGCATTTTTCTCACTCACCCCTTTCATTTTTTCACCAGTACTTCAGTTTATCTTATCAATAAGGGATTTTGAACCCATTCTCTATAGAATTGTTAGAGAATTGTTTAGAATGTTTTTAGCTTGTTTTTATGATGAATGAAGCTGTTAAAATTAGAGATTACCCAACTGTTCATTATTTTTTAAAGGTTTTTAATCTGTGAATGCGTTTAGTACTTAACCATGTGCATCAACTAAATGTGTATACTTGTTTTACAATGTGCTTATTGCTACAGCCCAAAATTACCACTAAAACGTTGGTTAGATCCCATATTAGCTGATATTTTTTCTCTTCAGGATGTATTAAGTTTGCAATAAAATGTGTATAGGCTGAAATTGTTTCCCATAGTAACAATAGCAGTTGTTTTAATAGTCTTGCTTTTTGGTTCACAATCCTGGAAGTATCCTGGAAGGAGGGTTCCCATTTTTCGTATTTGTAGGTGAGGAAAGCAGAACTTGAACTCAGGTGTTACTGACTCCAAGTTCACTTCTTTATGTCCACCATGCCAGGAGGGTGCCTCATCAGACCAGTGGGGGAACAAAGCATTTTATAGGGTGTGGTAGGGCCATTCTACATTCCCGTATGAAATAATGGTAATGTTTTTCTTTAAACTACAGATGGGTAACCAACAATGACTGCTTTGCACCAGAGGACCCCTGTTTCTTCTGTGATGTCTGTTTCCGAATGCTCCATTATGATTCTGAAGGCAACAAACTGGGAGAGTTCCTTGCTTATCCTTATGTTGACCCTGGAACTTTTAACTGAAGACAACGCAAGGACACTACAAACTAGCTTTGTTGAATGTTTAACAGAAATGTCATTTTCTGAATGCCAGGAGCATTTTAGGCAAAAGCCTCTTGTGATAATAACCCTTTTAACTTTTATGATATATTAAATTCACAGTAGTATTATTACTTCAGTTACATTTCTTTTCTTTCTTTGAGCTAACCCCAAGCAACCTGTATTGTAATATATTGTAATATAGTCATTCCTTTCAAGTTGCAAGTAATAAAAATTACACCCACTTAACATTACTTCTGGAACCTCAAGAGGTTCAAAGGTAAATATGTCTCAATTATGTGAAAGAGATGGTGGCGGGGGAAGAAGGGGAGGGATCAGAAATAGTTGCAGAAAAAGTTCAATTATATTGATGATGTAGATTGCATTGATTGACAGTCACTTTTTTTTGTTCAACATTTGTTTTATTGACAGGCAGAACTTTTTTGAGATTTTTAGAGGTGATTGTCAATCAGTGTGGTTTAAGAAAGAGCTTTGAGTAATTGGATGTAGAAAATTTTAAGTAATTCTAACCTATCAATGTTGAAGGTAACAGGTAGTTGAAGTTTACTTTAGGTCCCTGTTACAAGTGAATTGCTGTTGGCTTTGTGTGCAAGGGTTCTCCCAATTCTCCCTTTCCTGATGGCCTGATGCCACACCCCCTCCCCCTCCCCCTCCCCCCAGCAGTTCAGTCATGTTGTGAAAGATATTTTTTGTATGTATTCCTTGAAGCAGGAATATTTAACTTTTTAATTTTTATTTTAATTTAAATTTTTAATACAGTTGTGTTTTATGCATTTTAATCCATAGGCCAAATTGCTAAAGGAGCTCATGAAGTTCAAAAGGGCTGTGCTGTATCTTTCTCTTATCTGGATGTTTGGAAGCAACTGTATTCAGAGTTACAACTCTGCTCATCGATTGTGTAAAAAGGTAAAAAGTTGGTGAACTTAAGTTAATTTCATCATGTCTTCCCCTAATTTTACAATTTTTTTATTTTTATTATTTACAATTCTACTTAATTACTCCCTTGTACTGTATACCAAGCCTGGGTTATTTTTTACTTACCATCCAAACAATACCCTGAAAAGTACCAAAAAGTACCTTCATATGATTTTATTGTAAAGGAAAAGTTTGATTTATAAATGTTTCTACCAAGTTACCACTTGTTTTTGATATTTTTTGTTACATAACTTTGGCCTATAAAAGCTACTTTGGCCTATAAAAAGGGTAGCTGAAAGTTAATAACTCTAAGGGGTTTTATAAATATGTTGCATCTTAAGTATGTTAAGATACAAAAGAAAAGTCTAAAAATATACAATGTAGTAGTTTAAGTAGGAAATTCAGAAATAGCTTTCCAAAAGTTTGAAATCATCAGTGATCTAGGATACTTTGTTGCACCCACTTAGGGCCTCCTTACTACACAATTTCTGTAACCTGTGAGATTCCTCTGTGAGATTCCTCATCAGAAAAAGTAGTCTTGATCAAACAACGTTGTTCAGATTGACAAAATCCTTTAATCAAAATTGGTTAAGTTTACATTGACACTTTGGATTAACTACAGTAAATCTGATTTTTAAAAAATTAAATTAGGAACAAACTGCTAATATTACTGGCATACATAGCAGTATTCCAACAAAGCAATATAATAGGTGATACTCTTCTTTTGCCTCTTCTAAATCAAGTTAACCATTTTATTCAAGCTCCAAATTATGGAAATGTCTACAAAGAAAGTTGACATGCTTTTTTCTAAAGTAATCGAGAGATCCTGAAATATACGTACATAGTCGAAAGTGTACAACCTAAGACATTGTATCCGTAAGTATTGCTGTTGCTTAAGTAGTGAACTATATGCTCATACTTAACCAGTAGTTTCTCCTCATTCACACTTGTACAACATGAAGTGCCATTATATTCTCTATTGTGGGGGCATATTTACATGTTAACTGAGTTTATATAGTCAATTTTTCTCTTCAACATTCCCCTCGAATCAGAGCACCTTTTTGTTCCATAAAGGTAGTACTCCCGTCTTAAGTGCCTCCAGTCTTTCCACCTAATGGTAAGGTTAATTTGCTGACAAGAATTCCATAGATTTGACTGTTCCCAGGAACCACCATTAACTTTCTAGACCGCCACTTTCTTAAAGAGTAATTAGTAACCCTATTTATCCAGCTTCATTTGTAAAGCCAACTACTACAAAAAAAGAAAGAAAACATACACGTGATTTTTGCCTGTTAAAAAAGAAAGTTACTACTTCCCAAATTGCCATCTGGGTTACCCAACTGCTTAAAAAAAAATGGCATCAGAACTTGGATTGTTTCAAAGCAGGAAAACCTGGCAAATGGAGTTTGCAAGATTAATACTAATTTCTATAAAAGGGTGAGTATTCTTATACAGAAGTAACATTTTAGCTACTATAAAAATGCTCAACTTCTACAAAAACCACAAACAGTGAAAAGACAATCCAGTAAATACAAGATTTGTAAAAACTATGCACAAAAAAATACCAAGGTATTTAGGAACATGGGAAGGGAACAGGTGGCAGTTTAAAAAAGTAACTTCTTGACCACCATTAACTACACATTAACATACAGTAATCAAAAAATATACTACAACTATAACTCTTAAAAAATAAAAGCAGTTTAACATTTCCTAAATGAATCTCCCCCAAAGATACATTTACTGCGTATAGCGGTTAATACTGCACAAATACAATCAGCAAGAATGTTTACTTTTAAAATGAAGATATATAGAGGGAATGTATCCCCTTAAAACAAGTTCTTAAACATCAAAACCTATGCTTATAAAAATTATTTAAAACTTTCAGCAGTCAAATTTTTAAATGAAAAAATTGTGACAATCCTGTCTTCAAAATTAGTTTTCTACTGTTGAGTCCTTTGGAATTTTTTCAGGCTCCCTCTCTTCGCTGGATGTTCTAAAAGTAGGGGGGAAAGCAAGATCAGTGCATACTCTAATAAAGAATCGTAACACACGAACATTTTAGATCTTTAAAAAAGTTGAAGTAGCTTTGCTCTAGTGAATGAACAAGATAATTTTTCACAAAAACAAAAAAAATCTGACAGCAGAGTGGGTGGCATTCAAGCTGTGACCACGTTGCCATGGGAAAGCAGCAGAGGAATTGTCCATTTCTATTTCTATATGCTCAGCTTAGACAAAGGATCTTAAGACATGGACATAGAATGTGGAAGACTGGATTCATTTGGTCCCTTCAGCAGTGGGCAGTTGAATTTGGAATTCAAAAAGTTTAACATAACAATATCCCATTTAGAGAACAAAGAAAGAACCAGAACAAAGAAAAAGATCAGGAAGGAACATGAATGTACAACACAAGTTTGGGGATAAAACATATATAACTAAAAGCCAATAAATATCCTCACTTTTTCTTTGTGGTGGCTTCATGCCTATCTTTACTTTCCTCATTGCTTTCTCCATTGTGTTGTGGCTGGTTATTGTCTTGAGCATCTGATCCGCCATTCAAAGTTTTTGAACCTTTAGAAATAAAAGTTACATTATTTAAAAATATGTTTAATCAATAATAAGTTATTTTTAAATAACCTGAGTAGATTACAACTCTTGAAACTCTTTTGAAATCTGTTCTGATATTTATATAGGATGGAGACAGTGAGGGGTTAGAGAAAGGATCTCATTTTGATCCTTAAACACCCCTTTTCTACTATCAGATGGTTACAAATAGTTACTGGGGAAACTCACCTTTGGATGAAGAATAAGTGATTCTAGCAGAAATTAGAAAGCTCATCCAACAACCACTACTGGTATTGTATTGTCTAGCTTTACAAGTAACTTAATAATTTCAAGTAAACGTAAAAATGGCTGGACCACAGATTATAAGGAATCACTACATACCTGTTTGTTCCTTTTCTAGCTTTTTATTTGGACCTTTCTTTCCCTGTTCTTTCGTTTTATTGGCCTCCTCATGTTGTCTTTGTTCAGCAAGTGATTTATTCAGCACTTGTGTAATAACAGAATCTCCTTCACCAACTAAAAACATGTTCTTAAACTTGTTGTATAGCATTGTAGACTTTTCCATAATAACCTGACTAACTTTAAAGCGCCTTATCTGGAAAGGACAAAGAAATGTTAGTAATCACATTTATCTATCTATAACATTCAAAATATAATGATTAGAGCCAAACCCGAGAGAAAAAAGGCAAACTGCTTACTTTCTTTAACGTTGTAATCATCTCTGTGTGTTTCTGTGCTTGCTGCATGGTGACCTGAAGAGATGCAAGCTCATCAAGGGCCTCAATACATCTGTTTACATCCTTTTTAACAAAAGAAAAGTTTTAGCATTTTGAGTTTTCCCCTGAACACGTAAAATTTCAGTTAAAGCTTTAAGTCTGTGATTTGACTAAATTGTTTCAAGGTAGCCTTCAAACAATATTTAAGTATTTATGTATGATATTTAAATACCACACTTATCTAAAACCCTTCAAGTTACAACAAAGTATCTGCTTCCTATATTTTATAATCACCATAATAAACTTACAAGATTATCAATTTTGAGGGAGTTTTTAATTTCTGCGTGTATCCTTTGAAGTCGAGAGTCCATTGAGGTTTCTATTAAATATTTAGAAAATAAAGTGAATCAACATCTGAGCTTTCATCAAAATATTTCATAATTTTAAAGTTAGGATTTAGTTATTCTCTAAGAATAGAATTCTCTAATCTTCTGAAATCTCTACAAATTAACTACTCTTTCTTATAAATGACAAACCTGTTTACCAATCACACACAAAATGAGCAGTGTCTACTTCCACAAAGGATTTAGTTCTTATTTCTATAGTGTTAACTTTTGCTGATGAGAACCTCTTTTCCATCCTTATCACCAGTCCCTCACAAGTCATTAATATGATTGTGTCCAGCACAATAAGAGCCAAAGAAATTTAAGATTCACCCAATTCCATAAGTGAATCTTATGTTTCAGTTACACAAAAATATTAATTCTGCAAAGCAGAATAAAGTTTTTCAAAGTGTACAGGTGACACATCAAATAACTGTCTTATTAACCTATTAAGTATTAAGATAATTAATAATAAGCATTATTTTGAGGTTTCATTTACTAACCTCGTTTCTTCTCCACTTTCTTAACTTCTGGCTTCTTGCTTTCATCTTTATTCTGCCTATCAAATGTTAACAGAAATATTTTACAACCTTGCAACACTTGCAACCTTGGTTTTTAAAGTGTTAATATTTGTTCCAATTTTAGGTTCAACATGATCTCTTAAAAGCAAACTTCAAACTTTTCACCGAAAATCTGTATTTGTAATGTATTTACATTAATGCATTCTTGAAAATAATTGAGTGTTCAACTCCAATAATAATCAGATAAGGGGTATGGGAGATTTAAAGTTGTGTAGAACAAGTAAATGGCGTCCATGTTAAATATTATTTAGATGAAGGGGAATAAAAAATCCCAGTAATTTGATTTAACAATTGTGCTTATCAGAGAAATCAGCTATTTAGGCCATTAGCAGCTTTTGCATGTTTCACTAAAAATCCTTGAAATTCAGTACCTTGAAATTCTGTCCATGTTATAAGCCAATTGAAATACACAAGAACAAAGCGATATATAAAAACAGCTTTTAAAAATAATCTTTATTTTAAAATGTACTTGAACATTATCATTATACAAATCTATGACTTTTATCTCAGGATAAAAAAAAAAGCACAACTGCTAACACACTAAAAGATTTCAACACAAAAGGGGTACTAAACATTCAAGGGGTACTAAAGCCAATTATGGCAGTTTCAATACCTAGGTTCTCCTTAACGTGTAGTGTTGTGTACCCTAAGAAAAATTGTGACAGTTTTAATTCAACAAAATGGTAATGCCCATTAGGTCAAGTCCTCAACTCTTTTTTTAATTTAGCAATCTGGAACAAAATTCTTCCATCGGGGGAATAAATTCAGTCATCTGAGATCTTCATCTCCTGTGCTCCACTTGCATTCTCTTTGTAGAAACTGGATTAATGGTTTGAGCCCCCAGTTTTTTTTTATTGTAGATTACAAGCTGTTTGGCTGGGAATACAATACAATAAACTTTATTTCGCATAATGCATTATTTCCTCCCCATCTGAAATGCTTTACAGAAAGAAAAAAGTTGTTTAATAATGATAAAAAAAAAACACAAAAATTAAGACGTATTTAAAGAACATTTAAAAAACTTTAATGACAGTGAGAAAAAGTAGAAAAAACTTTGAGGAAAAGCTATGTCAACAGGGCTTAAGTAAATATTAGTAGAGGGACAGGTTTAAATACTTTCAAAGTAAGTACTTTCAAAGATATAATTGTTTTATACATCAATTGCCAAATGTCTTTTCTACTTCCATTAATAGCAGGACATGATTTTTATAGTGAAAGTTAAATTTGAGTAGGATTTCAGTTACTACTGTCTTGATTAGAATCCCACTAGCTGTGAACTTATGCAAAAATGGACATTTTGAACATATAACTGAGATCTAGAAAGACAATGAAAAAGATAAACAAAGAACAGTATGAGAGCTGTATATATGACACAAAGGGAAAAAGCCATACTTGCAAGAGCTTCCATGACTACCCTTGTTTATTCATCTCTAGACACAAGGCTATTAAAACAACAACTTACGGTTCAGCTTCCATTTGCTCCTCTTGCTTGCGTTTTCTGTCTGCTGCTTCTTTTTCATGCTGACCTTTTATTATATTCCTTCTATGAGCAGCCTGAAAATTCCTTCCTCCTTTTCTCTTCTGTTTCATTTTGAAAATTAAAATGGAAGACTTTACTAGTTAACTACCAGTTATCTGTCTTCACTATCTCAGTCACCAAACTAATAGCCAAGCAATAATCTTAGGTAAGATATATAGATACAGATACATGTAAATATAGCCTCTGTGCTCTTTTCACAGGTCCCTCTAAGATATGCCAGGCATTGAGATTCTTGATATGTATAATAATATACAAAAATTCACCCCAAATGATGTATATATTTCATAATTCACAATGTAAGTTAAATCTGTTAGTCCGTGTTATTGACAAAAATTAAGGTTGCAGCATATACTATCCATATTGCAAATATTACCTCAAAAATGTTAAAGCATTAGCAAAAATGACAATAAAAGTCTTTGCATTAACTTAAAAATTGTTCATATCATTTGTAAAATAAATTATTCAAGTATTTTTAATAGTAGTGGTTTTGAAAAAGGCATAAACTGTATAATTCTGCTTCTGTAATCACCCCCCCACCAAAAAAAAATACTACTGAGGAAAGTATAAAAAATAGCTATTACGTCATGAAAAATATGGAAGATAGAACACCTCGCTGCTTGAGGACTTGAAGTCATTTGCCTCAAATGAATTCAGGTACAGAAAGAACTGGCCACTATATTTCCTTAACTTTCAAAGACAAATAAATATCCTAGTTTAAAAAATAAAAGTGAAACAGTAAGTTTGCAAACTAGGCCAGTGAGCTTGATATTAGTGAATAGAGTGCTAGACTTCGAATCATGCTTTAGACTTCTAAAAGGAAAATAAATCCTAATCAAAAGACATAACTTCTCTGTGTCTCATTTTCTTCATCTATAAAATGGAGCTAAAAACAAATAATTTGCCATTATTAGAAATCCAATTCAGACATTCCACAACCTGTCCCACTGATTATCCGACCACCCAGACCTTAAAAGCCCACCCGGATTTCCTCTTTCCCTCACAGGGCATCTTTATATAGCTAGACTCTTTTCTCCCCCAATTAGAATGTGAATGCTATTGGCACAGTACTTAATATTTTTCCATTCAACCAAAGGAAACTTAAGAGTTAAAGAGCTATAGAAAGGTAAGCTATTATTCTTGTTCCAGGTAAGGAAGCGGCAGATTTGATTGGTAGATGTTATTTGACTGGTAGAGCTGTCAAATACAGCATTTGACTGAAGTCTCTCATATTATTCTTAATGAGTTCCCTCACCATTGAAGTTCCTCAAACAAAAATCTGGATTGGCCCCCTCTGCCAAATAGTCAAGGTCCCTTTTAATACTATTGTTTCTGCATCTCTTCAGCCTTTCCTTAGTTGGTTTCAATTTATTGTGGGTGGTAAATAGTTAAAGAAATTCAGTCAGGGGCTTTTTATGATTGTCAGTCCTCAACCGATATTTGTATTAAATATTATTAGATATTCATTAAATATCAAAAGATTTGATCCTAGATCTTCCTAGTTGACATAAGCACTTTGTAAACCATAAAGTACTATATAATTATTATTTCTGATTCCCAGTGCTATGTTCTATCCATATGTTCTATGGGACTCTTAAAAACCTTAAGTTATATTTATATACATTATTAACATGATTTTGGATGCTAAGAAGTCTTTTTGGTGTACAACCTGATTTAAGAGCATGTTTCTTGGAAAGTGAGGTTGTTCATTCTCATAGCAACAAGGCCTAAGCTTAAGGTAGATTCAACATTAAAAATTCTATTATTGGGGCAGCTAGGTGGCGCAGTGAGTAGAGCACCAACTCTGGAGTCAAGAGGCCCTGAGTTCAAATGAGTCCTCAGATTGACCTTGGGCAAGTCACTTAAAACCCCAATTAATTCCTTCCCCACCCCCCAAATCCTATTATCCCTCTTATTAAATCTCTGGTGAGTTTCCTTTGATAGGCTGGAATTAGAAACAATCAGCAAACAGCATTTTAAAAACAAAAAAAAAAATTTTAGAAAAAGAAAAAAATCTTTCAGAATTTGTCCTACAATTGACACAATTCAAATGTAGGAAAATTGCAATTTAAGTTTTTAAATAAAACACGGACTTTTCAGACACTTAATAGAAACATCCAATGGAGCCAAATACTTTTAAAAATAAGCCTACCTTTTCACCTTCTTGATCTTCACCCTCCTCTTCAGAATCAGAAGTTGATGCAAAGCCTGCTTTTGCTGTAGCAGTTTTTCTTTTTGGCTCAACTTCCTTCTTCCCTTCCTTTTTGTCTGGTTCTTTCCTTGGCTTATCTTCTTCCTTTTGGACCTCTTCATCCTTTTTCAACTGCTTTTTTGGTTGTTTTTCATCTTGAACTTTTTTTTTACTTTTATCCTCTTCGGTAACACTGTATTAATAATTATAAAATTAGCTGATGTGAAATCCATGTTAATCTACATCATAATCAAGATTCCCTAACTTTAAGCATCTTTTTAATGACAAATGATTTTAATAGTAAATAGTATAAATTAGATGTTTTATAAAACATCACTTTAGATTACAGAATGGGCTAGACCACTCTAACAAAAAGAATTATTCTTTACAATCCTCTCTTCCTAAGTGCAAGTAAACTGCATTGTGTGGGAAAAGTATAATTACAGAAATAAGGTTTCTTAGCGTCATCAGACATACAGGTAAAACGCTATCACCAGTCAGGTGGCAAATAAATTACATGCTAATAGTGTCATACAAATTATAGGTGCTAAATGAATTTGTGAACTGAATGTAGTATGTTGGTTAAACTTTCACACGTCCTGTTATCTTGATCAAGCATTACATTGACAAGTTACACACTACAAAACTAATAATAAAATGGCATTAATGTTTGCAAAAAAAAACACGCAAAAGCTAGAGAAATCAAGTTGTCATTCAAACTTCTCTCCTATGTCAAATTCTTAAGTTTACAGACAAGCTATTCTGATCTACATTGTTCAGCAAATTTGTAATAAAATTTTTCCCAAACGTGATGTAGATTCTGTACATAATTGTAATAAATACAATTTTCTGCTCAACCAAACCAGACCAAGCCAAATTTGTTGGGTGAAACTGACTCCATGTTTTAAATTGGGTTCCAGTATACAGTCCATATCTTATATTATTATCCAGTAGCATTACGGTATTATTACCAAAATCTGAATAGCAAAGGACAACTATAACCAGATTCCCAATCCTATTTCTATTATCTGATGATTACAGTAATTTTCTACTTATTTGTAGATCTTAGTTTATAAATATTCACACCTTCACACATTAGTCAGATTTCTTTGGGTAGTTTATAAATAATCAAATTCTTCCCACATTAGTCAGATTACTTTGGGTAGTAACACTAACAAGAGATTCTTACATTATTCAAGAGCTTTAAACCTTGAAGCCAGACGTTTTCTAGAATTTAAGCTATTTCCCACTAGTCAGGATTGCCTAAAGAGAATTTAAAATTTTTTTCTAGTGAGACAGAAGACCTATGAATAGGTAAAGGGTTCGTAGGTCTTATATCCTGCAGAACCTTTTACGTGCATAATAACAAAGTAAGGAAGAGTTCACTTACACACACACGACTAACTGCTGTGACCTTAAAAAATAAGTTTTACATATCAAATTAGAATATTAAACTAGAATATGAATAAATGGGCTATTAAATCACTATCTGGGATCTTAAATCACTATCCTAAAATGTGTTCAAGATCAAAGGACAGGTGAAACAATATTCTAATTGTTGTCTATTGGTGTTTTTCAGAACATTCCACCTATTTTCTATAGTTGAGCAATCAAAAAGCCTATTGAATTATTTTGTTGAAATGTATGAATCTACCAAAATACTTCAAATTAAAATTACACACTTTAAGAAGTAACAAAATTCCTGATTTTAATTTGATCTCCATTTGCCAATACCAATCCTTAGAGATAAGCAATTTTGTACAACATACACTATATGGTTAGACTTCAACCATTGCTTTTTGGACTATTCTAAAATACTACACCAAATTTGCTACACCAAATATTCAAAACTATTAAAGGAAAATGAACATCTAGGTGACACAATATATGAAGAAAGCACTGGATATGTAGTCAGAAAGACCAGAGTTAAAAATAAATTAATAAATAAATAAAATAAAGACCAGAGTCCAAACTGAGCCTTAGATATTTACCAGTTTTGCAACTCTGGGCAAGCATCACCAATAATATGGGATAGCACCTACTTCCCAGGATTTTTGTGGGGATCAAATAAGATGACATTTGTAAAGTGTTTAGCGTAGTGTCTGTTATACAGTAGGTCGTATTAAAAAAGCTAGTTCTTATTTTACTTATATAAAAAATTAAGATTATCATAAACTATTTTTTCTTGCTTATTAGGTTTTCTTTAAAAAAAAAAAAAAGCTACCAAAGGGCAGCTAGGTGGCGCAGCGAGTAGAGCACCAGCCCTAGAGTCAGGAGGGTGAGTTCAAATCTGGGCTCAGACACTTGAGACACTCACTAGCTGTGATGACCTTAGGCAAGTCACTTAACCCCCATTGCCCTGCCTTCCCCCTGAAAAGAAAAAATCTACAAAAATAAAACCATGCTTTCTGCATTTTATGCATACTATGTTTCTGCATTCCAACCAATGTACTACTTGAAGTAAATATGAAAGTTACTTTTTAAAAGTACTAATAACTTCAACCTAGGTCTAAGGGAGTAACAGAATAATAATGATGGATTGAAAACACAACAGATTCTTAACAAAATTCCATTCAACAATTTTTATTCTTCCCAAAGCACAAGACTTTAGTGTTAGCTGTACAATTATTAATGTAATAATCACTGTGTTATGAGAATCAGAAGAAACTCAGAAATAAAAGCATATTCATTTTTAAAAAAACATACTGCTTCAATAATGTTCAAAATAAAACTCACTTGTCATTGTCTGAAGGACAAGGCGGTTTCACCATTTTGGGTCTCCCTCTTGGTTTTGGAACTTTTACTTCTGTAGCTAACATTCACATAAAAAGACTAGGTTAGCTCATAATCACAAGCTTTCCCTTTTTTAGTTACACTGAAAAACTGAAAAAGTACAGTATTGTAGTTGGTTGTTAATTTTATTCATTATTGAGTATTATCAGTGGATAGTCTAAAAGAATAATTTCCTTACAATATCTCTTGCAATTTGTCCCAACTAACAAATACAAAAAGGTAAGATTAATGAAAGTGAAGAATTTTTAAATCAGAATTTGTACTTTGCTGCTTCTATGTTAGGGCTATTACTTTTTCACAGGCACAAAAATGCAATGCTTTCTGGAGATAAATGTTTTATAAAAGCAATGCTAATAGCATAAGTAGCTATTATATACTATCAAAATTGAAAAAAAAAAGAGGAGAAAAATATGATAGAATGGAAATCATCTTCCTACTTGGAAAAAAGAAAGAAAACAAGGACCTTTATAAGTGCGTGCTAAGTCTTTTGCTAACCTAGCAGTGATGTACATTCCTATTCATTTTGGATCTTCACATTTATGATCAATATTTTTCTTTCAATTATGTATGTATTCTATCAAGGTTCAGTGACAATGTCTACCTACCCCATTATTTAAGGACAGTGAATTGATAACGATCTTAATATCTATTACATGTATATCTCTCTGTGTGTGTATGTATGTATGTATATATACACACACAATTTTAATAATACATTTAATACCTCCAAAGTCATTAGAGAATACAAAATAGTATTTTTACTTAATTTCCAAAGACAGATTACACCTAGATATTACTTTGATGTGAATTAAATGTGGGAATAGGAATTAAAATATAAAGTTCCTAGTTTTTAATAAATATCACATAGTAAAACATCCTTTGAGTCCTTGACTTCCAACTATTTCTGAACTTTCCCATGTCAGTCCATTTTTATTTCTTCCGCTTCATTTCGCTATCTAGTTATTCTCACCATTATTTCCTCTTTTATGATCTCAAATAGCAGGGATCTAATACATACACTACATATTAACAAGAATGACATCATAGCACTTTTTGAGTGGTTTGTTTTTTCCAACACCATAATGATCATTTCATTTAATGTAAAAGTTGAATACTACCCAACATCCAAAGATAATAATGAATCACAGCTTCACAATGAAGCCAAGTATATTGAAATATTCTTTTTAAAAAAATCTGGCATACAACTATACACATTTCCAAGAGACCACTTTAAAGTTATTAGTTTTACCAATTCCCAGATGTAGAGCAAAACTCATTTCAAATTATACTTTGCTGTCCCCCTACATTTGCCACCTCATTATCTGACTAACATGAGATTGATATTTTTTCACTTTTAAATGCTTCAACTATAAGCTGTACCATAGACAACAGTAATGAGATGATTTTAAGGAGGGAAAAATGATATATGAAATCAATTGGATTCAGGTAGTGAACGTGATAAACAAGGCTGTCAATTACTAATAAACCTACCTGATGGTCTTCCTCTTTTAGGACTCACTTTTGGAGAGACTGATGTTGCCGTTGTTGCGGCAGTCACTATTCCTACTTCCTCAGTTTCTACTTGCTTTTCCGCCTGGATCACAAAAGATTAGCAGGGTTGGAATTTTATTCCCCAAAAGTAGTCAAAAGTTTAATTCACACATATGCTATGAGACATACATATTTTACATAAAATATTTCTGCCCCTCCTTATGCTGAGTATAATTATTTAAATACGACTGGCTTCTATAGAACTTTTTTACATTCTTTCATACCCTATTGTGAGCTAGTATACTAGGCCTGCTTTGAGCAAAATATTACACAAACATCTTCACTATTTGTTTTTATTGTTTTTTGAAGAATTGTGATATACACAATCAAGGTTATACTTGCCACATCCAACTTTACAAATGAGGAAATATTCAATCAAATATTCAAAGCTAAAAACAAGTTTTTTAAGCCACTAAAATACACCTAATGAATTTAACATATGGAAAGAATGAAGTATCTATTGGTTAAGTAATTTGTCACCTAATTATACCTAAGATAAAAGGTCTAAGTCCTAACCCATAAGTGGATTTTATGTGGTTTATAAACTTGGATTGTAAAATAAATGACATCTTAATTTTTACTAACCTCACCTGAATTTTAGCATATAAATAAAGTTAAAAAAACATTCTGAAAAGGGATCTATGGCAAAAGAATAACGCTGCTTCTAACCTTTTCCTCATAAGAACTTATTAGGATTTTCTTTGACACTGACTAATAAAAGAGCCTCCAATTTAAAGTCAGCAGACAGAGTAGGGAAAGGAGGTATCAATTCACTAGACACTTGCTTTCGTTTCAGTCCAGTCAACAAAGTGATACTTCCACTGATGTGATAGTGAGATGGAAATGTCAAACTAAACCAATGTTGAAAATTGTTTTTACATGTAATTGGAATAAAAAATACTGAATAAAAAAAATTTTTTTAACAAGAAAATGTTAAACTAATGTCAATATATACCTGGAAATGATCCTTCAAGTCACAATAAATAAAAACAAAATTTAAAAATCCCCAGTTCCTTTAAAGAAAACCTCTTGAAGCTTATTCAGATTTGAGGTAAATGTTACAAACCATAAAAAAACTAAACTGAGGTTATTAAGTTCTAAGAATACAGCCTATTCCTGCCATTTTCTCAAACAATACAAGAAGCTAATTCATCAGTTCCTCCTGAAATGTTAGACTAGGCAGCCTTGAGTAGAGTAACATTTTGTATTTGAAACTCTTCATATGAAACTGCTACAGATCATGGCTCAAAAAACTTTTTGTCCCAATACTGTAGTACTGGAGGCAGGGGAATGAAGAGAACTCTATCAACCATCAGGTTGCTGGTGCAGTAGCTTCACTTAACCTTTGCAACCTCCCACTCCTCCCCTTCATCTCATAGTCCCACCTCCAAAAAAAAAAAAAAAAACTATTCCTAGGATACCATTGATATAACAGCAAGAGTTGTCATAAACTTTTTGTAAATGCCACGCAAGAGTGGTAATAACTATGTTCATATTTTGAAGTAAAGAATTTTTCATTAAATCCAGAATACAGAACTCTTGCTTTGGGGGGGCCAGGTATTTGTTTTCAATATGCTTTAAAAACCATCAGGTAACACTACAAACAAAGCACACTTCTCAGGAAGGTAGGTTTAAATAACTACTCAGAAAATCTAGTTATGAATCTTCTTCCATGCAGGTTAACCCTATCCCCACAACTTTATTTCCATTTTTGAAGTGCAATCTGTTCTTTGTATACAAACTTGCTCAGAGGCAATATGGTTGAGCAAGCCCTGTCACCAAAAGTTATCTTCAAAGGCACTATCAAGTTTGAGAATTCAAATCAAGCATCTCTGTTAAGGAGTTTTTTCCAGGACTACTTTACCTAGGTAATTTAGAACAACTTCTAGCCCTCTCGTGATTGTTAAGCCACAACTTTCTTATGATCTCCTGACAAAAATACTTCAAAATGATATTTATTACACCATAAAATAATGCTATTTTAAGGTTAAAATGCTTACACAGCCTTTATGATGATACTCCATGTTGTACTATGTATTTTTGATATGTGATTTCATTGGCACAGGGAACATACAGCTGGGGAAACCTTTTCCAACCTTACAGTATTGATGAACTGTGTCACACTGACTGTATGAATTTGTTGTTAAACAAAATAAGTATTCCTATTAAAAAGCTTTTAAAAATTTAACTGAAAAATATTTTTAAAAATTCAGGTATCTGGCCAACACTTCTGAATATACATCATAAGCTCCTGCAGGTAAGTTGTCACACATTTTTGCAGCTCCCACAGCTGCTTGCCAGAGCCATAATGTGCAGAATGTATAATTTAAATCTATGTATACTGCTGTTACTAATATAAAACTAGACTAAAAGCAGCTTCATTAAATTCAAAATACAAAATTAACCAATTAGGTTAATCTACTTGTTCCTTTCCTTCTAGCCAATTTCACTGATGATACTGGAATAACCTATCACTGAAAATAAAAATTCACACTCCTGGCATTGAAACAACTAGTTAACCATTAAAACAAAAATCATGCACTTTTTGAATGCTATTGCAGAAATATTCTGGCAGTTACTTCACTGCTACAGTGTAAACTCCCCAAGAGCAAGGAGGATTGTCTTAAATTCCACTGGATTCCCCTTGAAATATAATGAATGTAGGTGAGTACTTGAATATTTATTTAATCAATTGATTCCATCATTCACATTGGGTTTTTCTTTTATTCTCAGCACATTAACAAATCAGACATCAAAAAATTCACAAATGCATAAATTTACTTTTTTTTTGTTTCACAGGATATTTCTTCTCATGAACCAAGTGCTGCTTTAGTTCAAACAGCTAACATAGAACTATGAAACTAGAAAACACTAAAATAGAAGTCTGAATGCAACAAATGGCTTGATTAATCTTAAGCCATAAATCTTGAGAAAGGTGATTGTAACCATATGGATCATAAAAATCTTCACATACATTATAGGGTTCACAGAAACAGATGTGATATAATTAGTTCTAAAATTATAAAAAGCCATTCAAATACCTCCAAGTTACTTTAAATACAGCCAGCTGTCAAATATCCATGTACTAGGGAGGCAGAAACAACTTGGATAACTGAAATTTAAAGATGATCCCAAAATGTCATTTCAGGCAGTGTCTAAAATAAAACAACATTCTACATTCTAAGTGGACACCCTAAAACAGTGCTGTTGAATGGACTGAAAACAAGTGATAAAACTGCTGAGTTTTACACTCCTTTTCCTACCCTGCCCACTGAGTTGGAGGTGCAAAGAAAGAGCCAAAAAATTGAGCAGGAGAATCTGGATAATATGAAACTACACAACTGGCCCCTGCAAAATCAAATTTGAAGAAGTTAGAAGATGAATCCAAAGCAGAAATTAAACCAGTGTTCCCTCCCAGTATAATTAAATACTTGATCCTGTGAGTAAATATTACCTTTCTCTTTCTTCCTCTTCTAGCAGCCTTTGGAGTGGTCACATCCATTGTTTTAGTCACATCCTAAAGAACAAAATAAAATATTAGTGCAAGATATGGAGACCTAAAAAACTTATCAAGTTTGAAGGGTATAGTATATACCAGAACCAAAGACATATTTTACTTAAGTCCTGGTAAGTTTTTGGCCTTTCTAAATCACAAACATTAAAACTTTTGAAGTTATAACATGAAAGAGTAACCCAGTGCTTGAAATTAATACTTTTTCTAAGTGCCTAGAACTACACATGTGACAACTGGAAATTAATCATATATACAAAAGCCTTAATACATCTGAAATGAAAGCTAGAATTTTTAATTTCCTTCTCAAGTCACATTTTTGCTTAGTACATGGAATTAACTGTTCTAAAAGGTGTAGCTTTGCTTAAAAGATACCCATTCCCAGATTAATTCAGGTTATACACAATTGTACATTATTGAAATGGGAGGACTGACAACCCCCCTCCCACAATCTTTTAAAGGGGCTGGGGTGATGTAAATATTTAAAATAATCATCTCCTAATTTCCTTTTCCTTTCAAAAGACATTTTCATAAACAGTGGCAGTTCAGCAAAATCCTCCTCCCCCCTCCATCGCCTGTGTGACTTGACAAGTCATTTAATCTCTGTGTCTCAATTTCCTTATGTATAAAATGAGAGTAGATCTAGATGACTTTTAAGGTCCCTTTCCAGCTCTAAATTTAGCATGGTATTTGGAAATCATAAATAACAAATGAAAATTATTCTATTTGTTAGAATGCTAAGTTGTTGTTAATGTATCTTGACATTCTATTGCATAATTGAGATAACACACCAAAATATTCTTTTGATATGTAACAGGTAAATGTTTGGCACAGAATGTCTATATTTACTAACATTTTCATAAGAAAATGATTTTTTCTTTAAGTAGGATTCTAAAGTTTTGCTTTTAAAAGATTTACTGGGTCAAAATTTTTCACATGGTTTGAATGTTAAAAGTATCTTATGGAAATGTGTGTCTGCCTTTATAATGATAGTCATCAATAAAATTATTCAGTTTCTATAATTTCACTTAATTTCTCAAGATCACGTCTATTCTGTAAATTGTGATTAACTCTAATTAGCTGATTTCCAAAAAGTACAGAGGGTTCCCCTTAGTACACATATCCATCAAATGTTCAAAAGTTACCATGATATAGTTGACATCTAGACCAAAAACTAAGCTCCCTTATTTTCTCATTATACTTAACAAATTACATTATGTGCAAAGCACTGTATTAAGTCCCTGGAAATACAAGAATAAACACCATAATGATTATATTCTCAAAAAACTTAAAGCATAAACACCTTTTTGACTGAAGACTCAAATTTTGGTTTGATATAGGAATAACTTTGTTAACAATTAAAACCACCCAAAAGTGAAATGGGTAGTTTGAGGAGAGACTTGATTCTCACTAACTGGAGATCTACTAGATGAACCTCTTATAGGGCATGATATGGGGTAAATTCTTTTTTTCAGATATAGGTTGGGCTGGCTGGCTGAGGTTCTTTCCAATGTTAAAATCTTTTAAGTATTTCCTTAAGCACTACTGTCCATTACAAATAATAATTTCTACTTTGCTACTATCAAATTCTTTCCCTGCCTCAAAAAAATTAAGATGAATAATAATAATAATAATTTAAAAAAGACTTGTCAGATTTACTTCATTGCTGTTTTTTTCTTCATGGTCAGTATCTTCTTTTGAAGCACTAGTTTCTTTTTCTTCAGTCTCAACATCAGAAGATGCATTTGACTGTTTTGCAGATGCCTGTAATACATTGAAAAATGATTTATTTTACAAAATGGAGGCCACCTTAGTTTTCATTCTCCAAGGTTTGGCAGTTACAGTAATTTCTAGTATGCATTTCAAGCTATTCACACAAACATATTGTAGCCTTTAGTTCTCTATTTCCTTGATAGAGGCTGAGGGTATTAGCATCTTCAACTCAGATAAACTTTAAGTTATATTTCTTCACATTATGTTACTTACAATAGGGAATGATTCTTTGTAATTGATTTAGACAAAAGTAAATGTACACAAAGTACCCAATCCTAACATTCTAAACCGGATAGGGGTTAGTAGTTGTGCTATCAATTGTCAAAAGATGCCAAACAAGAAGACTGAGTCATTTCGTTTCATTAAGAACAAAAAGTATATCCCCTTCCATTATACTATTAAACTACATACAGGTGAATGGGGACACGTATGTAGGCAAAGTAACCCTCCTCACCCCACAAAATTTATTGGGAACTGTAAACTTCCATAAACAGCTACATAGGAAAAGTCACCATAAGCCTAAGAACAAGTTGACCAGGAGGTTAATATAATGAGCCTATGATAACACGGGGGGATTGAGTTGTAATAAGTTTAGGACTTTGAGAATGTAATGGACTCAGTATAACTCTGCTAAGTAAGTGTCAAGTGTCTGAGGATAGATTCAGGTCTCCCTGACTCCAGGGCCAGTGCTCTATCCATTGTGCCACCTACTTGCCCTGGTAATGAACTCTTACAGTTTTTAGGGAAAATCTAGCTACATTAAACTCAAAGGCAAGGTCTTAATTCCTTGCACGAGATTAAATACAAAATATCTAAGTCAAAAGTGAATGAAGGTTCTGCATATATAATAGCAGTGAAGACAATCAATTCAGTAATTATAAGTAAACTCTTGAATATACTAATTCAGAATTCAAATTTAAGATGTCTAAAAGTCTTAACATGCTTAGTAAATAGAGATCTGCAAAACCCATGGATTCCCCCTAATTTTTTAATCCTTTCCCCTGGAAAGGGGAGAAAGAATGATGTTCAGAACTATTTTTCCCCCAAAGGCTAAAAAATAATGCAAGAATTATTTTTAATTCTTAATTCAGAACTGTCTTAAGTCTTTTAATTTTATTACTTCTGGTAGAGCCCAGGAAGTACCCCAGGATGTATTAAATATTTTAACAATACAACTAAACTTTTAAGTAACCATTACTTACCTGTTGACTAGAAAACTTCACTTTGGGGTTATTGTCTATTTCCCATAATCCTTCGTTAAAGCCTTTTCTTTTATTAGGTTTGCCATATTTATCTTTATTTTCTGAGTAAGGAAATATATCCTTTGGTCCCAAAAAAGCACTGTGAAAAATTGACAAGAGATGTTTTATGTAAATGACTGTTTTGCTGAAAAAATTAATACCTGATGTTACATATACCTACTTAATTCCTGCAAATTTTAAACTCATTTCAAACTACTTCTCCCTATCTTGCTCACACTAGTTTGAATTACGGACATTTTTCTACAGTCATTGCATTTATTTTCTGAATTTTTAAGTGAATAAATCTTACTCTCTCTTGCCGTACAACTTGTATGTACAGACTTCATATCTTTAATTACAAAATGGAAACAAATTATAAAGTATTATTAAAGCATTCTACTACCTCCCAAGAAAATGGTTTCAAATGACTAGGTTAAACTTTTATTACTTCTTTTAAAATGTAATACAAGAAAAAAGAAACTATAATGTAAGATGTAAAATACAGCAGAAACATGGGATTTGGCTACTAAACGACCACTACAAAGTTACTACATGAACGTACTATAATAGGAAACAGTTCTTTAATGCCTAAAAGTATTCTACAAGTTCATTCAAAAGCATTTCACTGATGAAGAATTCTGCTTACAAGCAGCATATTCGTATTTCATCAGAGCAATGGAGTTTCAAATGTAGTTTAGATATAACCACACCCGATTTTAAAATATCACTAAAACTAAATTGAATTATGACCCTCTGAAATCAAAAGACTAAACATTTTAAAGTCTCTTAACTCTGCCTGACTTTTTTGAACTCCCATAAAAATTATTTCCTCTGCAATAAAAATAGATATTAAGTACTAGATCTCACCAAGATAACTCAGAAGCATAAACAAGATTGTTAACTGTGTTTCAATAGATAGGTTACCCTTCTATGGATTTTTGAGGAATCTCTGAAACTGTATCATGTGTATGTGCTTTATAAGGGGCAAATATATGTATCACAGCTGAACCTTCACCTCTTCACCAAGTTGATCAAAACATTTCCCCTTTGATGCATAATTGTTACAAAGTGCCAGCTTACGATAAGGGTATCTTTTGGCAAAACTCGAAGTGAAGCACATACTTTTAATACTAAAAGGACAGGATTAAGTCTACCTTTCAAAGGAAAAGACTGTGTGCCTTTTTTAAAATCTACATGGTAGAGAAAAGAGAAAGTTGAAAATTTTCATTTCAAAGTAAAATTATAATAAAAAATTTAAATCAATTTACAAACTTGCTTGTTCTAATGTAAAAAATAAAAACAAAGCTCTAGCCATGATATTACCCAAGAGCTTATATACTTATAGACACTCTCATTTACCAGTACTGACAGTGACCACTACCATTACAAGAAAAGAAATCAAATTCATCCATTTTTACACATATTTAGAGATCTCTATAGACAGCAACTTTGAATTTTCATTTTATGCACATTCTTTTAATGGGAAGGACTAAGTATGAGGAAAGAAACTCAAGAGAAATTAAATGCCTAGGGAACAAAGTCATTTAGTTGAAGTGAAAACCCAGTTAGAAAGAAAAAAAAAGGGAAACCTATAAATTATAGCTATCAATTTAGTATTACTACTTTATCAGAGAATTTTCTTTCAAATCTGTTTTAATTGTAAAATTCTTAAAATGTGATTTTATAATCAGAACTACTTTCCATGAGATCTTTTTTTTAAATTAAGAGCAATTAAAATAGGTTTTAATATGAAATTTCCTCTGAATACACAGAATTATTTAACATACTTGCCAATATATTTATAATGCCTAAATATCATGACATTAATAGGTGTGATAGGGCAGAGAGGTAGAAGGATCTTGTGTTGGGAACCTAGGTTCAAATGCTAGTGTTGCCACTTATTACCTTTGTGTGACCTTGAAAAATATCACTTCATTTCTTTTTATCAGATTCCTCATTTACAAAAGCAGGGGTTTAAACCAGATGGTTTCTGTGGTCCAGTTCTAAATCTATCCTTTATCATGTGCTGAAAATCGAAGGACACTGTCCCAGATTTATTGTTTTGCGTATTAATGGGGTAAAATTTTTAGATTTCGGCAACTTAGAAAAGGCCTATATGAACATCACAGTTTACACATGATGTGTAGGTAGAGTTATGAGTGGGTCCAAGTAATCTGAAAAATAATCTGAAAAACCTACACTCTGACCCGTCTATTCAAGTACTGGACATATAATCTGAAGAAGTCAATGAAAGAAATGTCATATATAAACACAACAATACATTCAGAGCAGCATTCCCTGTGCTAGAAAATATAAAAAGGTTTATGGCCACAAACTTGGAAATGGCTGAACTGTGGCACATGAATATAATAAATTGTTAAGAAATTATGAATATGACTAATGTAAAAATGTTTAATAGGATGTGTATGTAGAGCCTGTATCAGATTGCATGGCATCTTGGTGAGAGGAGGAGGGGGAGAAAATTGAAAACTCAAAAGCTTATGGAAGTGAATGTTAAACTAAAAACAAATTAATTTAAAAAAAATGAATGAGGAATTCAGAAAAACATGGTTAGACTTACATGAAGAGACTCAGAGTGGAAAGCAAAATCAGAAGAATACAGACAATTGAAATGAATAGCCACTTATTATGCCTACAACAGCAGCTGAATTCAGATTAATTGCAAAGAGCAATCATAGTTCCAGGAAACCGTGGATCAAACACATTTTTCCCTCTTGGCAAATATGGGTAAAGAACTCAGTATGTATACACTATAAAACTTATATGTCAGTGATACTTAACTGTCCTTCATTACAAGGCAAAGTTTAATGGCATTTAAAAAAAGAGGGGAGGAACCACTTTTTTAAATTAGGAAAAGAAAACCAACAGAGATCTGACAATTGGAACCCACAGGTTCTACTTATAACAAATTCAAGGGATCAAGAAAAAGTGTACTGGACACACATCCTACTGTGGCAGATTTCCTGAAGGACATGGATAAAAGTAGCAAAGGATAAGCAGTTTTGGATGGGTTGCAACCTGGAGTTACAGGAGCAGAAATACTTGGTTGGCTTTATCTTCTCAGGAGAGTAAATTTGGGAATGACTCTTCTTTAACAGTTTGTTGGTAATACAAAATGATTTGACTACTTCCCACAAGAGATGTAAACCACCTCAGAATCTGAATAAAACTAGACAACAAGGTCTAAGTTGATATGTTCATTAGTTCATTTGATGTGATTAAACTATTGAGTTCATTACTGGAGGAGGAATTCAACGTACCTGAAATACATGACTGAAAAGCTTCTCTAAAATTAAAATTTTTTCTGTAAATAAATTGAACATAATAGATACCTCATACTTTTAAAGAGATTTGTGATCAATTTATGAAGATTTATGTTATCAATTTATGAAGATCTTAACTTATAACATAATTGTGCTCCATGTTTAGAGTCTATCAACTAAGTGTTCAAAAAACCATTACTCAAATATTAGTTACTTATAACAATGTACTTCTCCTTATTCACATATTACCTACCTCATGTAGGCATACTCTGGGCAATTATTTCTCCATTTTGTTCAAATAATATAGTATAAATAATAAGACTAAGATAACAGAAAGAGTATTCTTGGAAAACAGTATTATGATTTTATACTAAAACTAGTTACAATTACAATAAATAATGCTTTTTTCAAAAGTAGGAAATTAACTGAATAAAATTAGGGTATAGCTACATTATCAGGGGCTCATTCTAGCCAAAGAGAGTTTAAGTTAAATCCTTGGATTAGAACTAAAACTAGATGCTGTATTTCAGTACATATGGATTTTTAAGTTCAGTTGCATGGATTTTTAAGGAATCTCTGAAATTGTATCATGTATATGTGCTTTATAAGGAGCAAATATAAATATCACAGCTGAACCTTCACCTCTTCACCAAGTTGATCAAAACATTTCCCCTTTGATGCATAATTGTTACAAAATGCCAGCTTACGATAAGGGTATCTTTTGGCAAAACTCGAAGTGAAGCACATACTTTTAATACTAAAAGGACAGAAATTAAGTCCACCTTTCAAAGGAAAAGACTGTGTGCCTTTTTTAAAATCTACATGGTAGAGAAAAGAGAAGGTTGAAAATTTTTATTTCAAAGTAAAATTATAATAAAAAATTTAAATCAATTTACAAACTTGCTTGTTCTAATGTAAAAAATAAAAACAAAGCTCTAGCCACTACCATAGAGCTAGAGTCAATATTCAAAGATCTGAGCAAACAATTACTTTGAGAGATTTTGCAACATTGTACTTCTGGTGTGCTCTAAATGAGATAACAGACTATGAAATTGCCTTTTTGAAGCTAATCGCCCAATCCCTCTTTTCTTTTTATACACCTAAATAAGCAAGCTGTTAACTTGCAAGGTATTTTCATTATTGTACCATCATTTGATAAATTTACATCTAGAGTCCCTTAAATCCTGAGAGTTGGGGAAAAATTGAGATCCTTCCAGAGATTTATATACCCATTAACTTAATTTAAATTATCTCTAATTTCCTATGTCTAGGATTCCAGAAAGCATGTTTTATGACTACTTTTCTCAAAATGAGGGAAATGACACCTAATTTTTAAAAGTTCATCAGTCATACATAAACTCATTCACAGCTGGTGGAATTAAAAACATTCAGTATCTTTTTTCAGAAGCAACATGGCAATATACAGGAAACGTTAACCAAAATTATTATACCCTTTGGACCAGTAATTCTATTATTAGGAATAAACCTGAAAATGTTATTAAAAACGAAACAGGAGGTACATATAGTTACAACAAAAAGCTAGAATCCAAGTATCTAACAATACAACAGGGAAATGATTAAATAAATTCAATCAACAAGCATTTATTAAACACCCACTGTGTGGCAAACACATGCTAGGTGCTAGAGCTACAAACACAAGTAAAATAATCCCTAAGAGCAAAAAGGCTTGGAGTCTAATGAAACTGCATTTTAACCAGGTACATTATAATAAGCAATTACCATTACAGCATTAAGAAAACTGGACAGATCATCTTGAAATACAAAGCAGAGGCCAATGAAATGAAGTACCTAAGAAAAAGGTGAGTAAAAATAAAAAAGAATCCTAATGAGGACCTTCAAGAGTTGTCTACATAATTATGATTCCTTGAAATAAGTCTGAATGCAAATTTAGTTACCTATACCAAGTATTATCAGTGTCTAGCTTTTTAATGTAGGAAATCTGTTTATGTGGAAACCAAAGCAGCAAAACTTAAATGCTGCACAAGACAGAATTCTTGGAAAGCAAAATCAAAAATTTTTTTATGCTTCCCACTGATGAAATTTGAAAGTTTTGTATTATTTAGTGAAACTCAAGTAACTGAATCTGTGACATAGTTGGTGAACATGAATAAACACTAAACATTCCCAAGTTTATCTGACACAGTGGAATTGCTTGTGATTAAAATTCCTAGGGGAATAAGGGACATTAGATATATGAATTGTAAAGAAAAGGAAAAACTAAAGACATTAGCATTTGCCAAATAGGCCATAAAGCAGGACTAGACAAATTCAATAACCCAAATTAATTTTCAATAAAATGTTATTTTAAAATTAAGGCTTACTGCTCCTTTCTTACTGGGATAATCAATCAACCACGAGAGTTTTGTGTCAGTGTACTTGCCAAATGCACAGACCAAATGATCTTTATCACCATTGCTAAGTTTTCAAATTCTTATATTCAGTGTCAGAGCATTAATAAGCCCAGATTAATATAGGTAATATGCATTTGTAGTAATGTCATGAAAAAAAATTCCCCAATCTGCCATGTCATTCTTAATACTTATACAAAATAAATGACTAAATATTGCAGCTCCTTCTATTAAGAGTACAATTTCATTTAGTTAAAATTAACTTCAGGTCTTTCCATTTAAGGATGAGCTTCTTCCCTAAGCTCTGAAATCACTTCAAAATCCCCAGTAAATAGAGCAATTTGTCCAGTCTCCCTTATTAATTCTTCCAAGATTCAATTTACTTATGAACAAGACATAAAACCAAATAGATATAAGCTTAAGTAATTCTCATCCTTATCTCAAAGAGTCTTCCTACAATAATGAGTATACCATACCATGTATGTTAAAATTGCTGAAATCAATGAACCCCAGAATTAGAAAAAGCTAAAGTAAAAAAGTTACTCAAGCATTAACTTCTCAAAGTCTACCCCAAATATGTGATATTTTGATATAATAATCTGGCCTCAGTCAGGAGGACCTGAGTTCAAGTTTCATCTTTGAAACATACTGGTTATGAAACTCTTCCATCTTTTACCCTCCCAGCGGCCAGAGGAAAACACTCTTATTTGTTCTACAACAGTTGCAGATCCTCCATTTGTAAAGGGAATTTCTTTAACAGGGAGTCCCTATGCCGCAGAAATCACAGGTCCAGACCCCAAGATAAAATCAGAGAACTACTTGTTTAGGTCTCACAATTAGATGTTGAGTTTGAAAGGACCTTGGAAGTCATCTAGTCCAAGCCTTTCATTCAGATTCAGTTATTTTATAGATGAGAGACACATTCAAGTAAACTGACTGAGCTCTAGGTCAAAGCTAGACTCATAATGCAAAATGCTATCCACATCCAGAGAAAGAACTATGGAATTTGAATGCAGATCGATGCATACTATTTTCACTTCTTTGTTTTTTTCTTTCTTGTGGTTTTCCCCTTTTGTTCTGATTCTTCTTTCACAACATGACTAATGTGGAAATGTTTAACATGATCGTACACGTATAACCTACATCAGATTTCTTGCTGACTTGGGGAGGGAGGAGAGAAAAGAGGAAGAAAAAATTGGAATTCAAGAATCTTACCAAAAAAAGAATGCTTAAAACTATCTTCACATGTAATTGGAAAAAAATAAAATACTATTAAGTAGGAAAAAAACAACAAAGGACAATCCACCCCCCCAAAAAACCCCAAACTAAAATTAGTCAGAATTCAAAACTTTGGTCCTTTGACTTCACATACAATACTTTTTATATTACTGCATCTAGTTCTAGAACTGAAGGAAATTATGGGACACCTGAAAGATATATAGATAAAACTAAGGAAGGAGGACAGAACTGAAGATAAAATGCTAAATTTTCAAGATTGCCTTACTGGACTGCATTACTATTTCTAAATAAAATATAATGCAAGTTGCATATCTACTGATAAAAATCTCAAGTCATTTTGTAATATAATTTTATAACATCTTTTGAGATTATATCTCCATACTTCAAAGACCAAAGATTGGCCACAATTAAGAGGAACAATGACCAAAATTACAAAGTGTATGAGGGGAGAGGAGAGGTGTTACATTTTTATTCCCAAACTACGTTCAAGGTGCATGGCTTTAGCCTTCAAATCACCTATTTGTATTTCAAAAATATACGTGAAACAAACAAACAAAAAAACAAAAAAAACCCAAAACAACACAAAACCCCACCAAAAAACCACACTCAAGAATGAGATATAAATTAGTGGCACTGATTTTCTTACTTCTTAAAACCTTTATTCCTAGTTTGCATGATCTGCTTTGTTAAATTTATTAACTGTAGTTTAAAAGCAAGTGTGTATGAATAAAGATAATAATCATTAAAAATATATATATTGACTATCATAAGCCTTTTACTTAAGTACAAGGCATGATGAATTATTTTCTGGTTATCATTTCTGAAGAAAGTCTATTAACAGCCTCCTGAGAATATACAAAAGTAGAACCAACAACTTGTTTTCCCCTCTACTCTTTACCAAACACATATACCTAGTACAAATTTCATCTAACTTCTCGTTTTACTATCCTCCAAAGCTCCAAAACTCACATTATGTAGGACATGATGCTTAAAGGAGCACTGCTGTGGTCTTCTGTTTGTTGACCATAAGACTCAAAGGATGAAAGTAGATGGAAGGTTAGTTAGTCCAACACCTAAACAGCTATTCAAACAACCTCCAGGGAAACCAGAGCACAAAACAAGTGGATAATTTGGAAAACATATAAAAGGTTGAGGAAAATGTGATTTGATCTGACTCAGAGTTGACCCATCAACCATTTAGTAACCAAATTCTATTTGCTGAAAGTTTACTTTAGACATAAAATGCTGCTCAAAATATCACTTTGTATATTCTAAAGGCCCTTTCCTGCAATTTAAATGCTTTTTTTCCTTTCTACCTCTCTCAGTACTGTAAAATCATTGATTAGAGTATTTTCTGGTAGTTTTTTCATTTGGAAAAATGTTCTAAAGCAAGAGAGTATTACAAACATTCAGGCATAAAAATACTGAAGTGATCATAATTGTTAACCCTAATAATCCTAATATGCATCACTGTTTGGCACAAGGGAAGATGAAAACAGTAAAGCAAAAGACTCACAAAATAGTTGCAACAGCATTAATATCAGAGTCCAAGTCGCAAGTGTAAAATATAGAAGCAAAGCTCTACAGCTTCTATGGCAGCAAGAACAATAGAGAAGGGGCAACACTAGATGGCAGAGGGCAGCTCTTAGGGACAGCTTAAGCAATTGGTCAAGCAAAGCAGAAGCATTCCACACAGAGATCCTAGGTCACCCACCAGAGAGCCACCTGAACAGCCACACAAACATGCTGGTTAGACCAACTGAAGGTGGAAAGCACCTTCTCCCTTGCCCCACCTTGCACTTATGTACACAGGGACTAGGCCTCTTGAGTAAAAAAAAAAACTAGTACACAAAAATTTTTTAGAACTAGTTGGAAAAATAATCATGTTATCACAAAATATATGCAGAGAAATTCTACTTTTCACTGGCAAGGAAGTCAGCTACTGTCCCAAAACTAATGAACATCAATCTCACCTGATACGTACAATATTTTTAAGCTTGTAACCAATAGAATCACAGAGAAAGTTTGAGAGACTATTTCCAACAATCAACAATAAGTTTTGTTTTATATTGAGTATCTAAAATATTTCCTCCTTCTTTGGTTGTCTCATAGCTAATAGCCTTGCTAAATAGGTTTACGAATTTTAACGTAGAGAACTTACGTCTCATGAGTCCCAAAAAAGAAAATGGGCAGTTTATTTGTAGGTGGCTTTACAGCTCCATCAGGAACTTCATCTACCTAAAAGAAAAAGATTTTTGAAAAAATCAAGATCTTTACATCTTAACTATGAGCATGAGAGCATCACTCAGAAGAAATCAACATCAACTGGGATAATGCCATAAAACACAGATATTTATGACAATAAAAATAAATTTTTTTTTAAAAAAAGTTACATTAATTTCAAAAATTACTAAAAGGGCTTATTAAATTCAGGATCCCTCTGTATGGACTTTCTACACTGTATTAAACATATGTACGTATACATGTATATATCCAAATTTACTCACAATGTACAAAAAGTTCTTTTTGGTGAACAAAGACACATCTTGTGGTAAAAAGTCAACACAAAGAGTTTAACACTAGATCTGTCAACCTGTAAAATCATACTGCTTTTATTTTTTGGGGGGATTTGGAAAATAAGAACTCAAAAGAACAGTTTTGATCCAGCAAAAAAATGGCCAAACTGTAATTAATATATATAATTTAAAAATAATTTCTATTTGACTATAGACTTACAGTGTCAATTGGATATGAATGTCTATTTTTAGAATTCACAATATTTCAACAAAGGCACATAAAAGGCAGGGTGGTAATACTAAACCGCCTCAGTTATAGCAATGCCTGAGTCAGATAAATAATACCAGTTATATGTGGCTTTAAGGTTTGCAAAGCACTTTACATGTCACCTCATTTGATCCTGACAAGAACCCTGAGAAGGTACTATATCCCCATTTTACAGATGAGGGAAATAGAGGATAAGTAAGTTGCTCAACTAGTGCCTGAGGCAGGATTTGAACTTGGGTCCTTTTTTTTTTTTTTAACCTCCAAGTCAAGCATTCTATCCACTGCATCACCTGTTTGGCGTCTTGTTCAAAGTCACACAGGCAACTGTCAGAAGCAGGATTTGAACCTGTGTCTTCTGGACTCAAAATCCAGCTCTCTATCAACAAAATATACAGTTTCTACCCTAGAAGCCAAGAACCTAGTTGGAAACACAAACAGGCTATCATGAGATAGGTTAAAAAAAAAAAAACACAAACACCATCTGGAAGCTAGGAAAATCAAGAGTATGGTTTCTGCTAAGTCAATGGCTGACCTCTTTACACATTAAGTCTCCTCTTCCAATTAAGGGTATTAAACTAAATGATCTCTAAATTCCAAGAGTGATACATAGACAATCAGTGTTAGGAGTAAAGGGGAAGGACAGAAAAAGAGGTAATCAGCGACAGTAGGCAGCAAAGGGTTTATGGAAGAAGGAACAGGAACTGAGCTAAGTACGCTAGTACTTGGAGTCAAGAAGTCCTGTGTTCAAATCCAACATCAAGCCACTATCTATGTGACTCTTAAGTCACTTAACCTCTTAGCCCCAGTTTTTTCATCTGTAAAATGGAGGAATAATACCACCCATGGCACAGCTGTGAGATCAAATGAGGCAACATCTGTAAAGCATTTTGCAAACCTTAAAGTGCTACATAAATGCTACTATAATTGAAGGCCCAGGTAAAAAAGGCAGGACACCAGATAACAGAAATAACTTAGAGAAGTCATACTTCACAACAAACGACTTAATTATTCAACTATATATAAGAATTCAAGTTTAAAGAACCTTTCTGTCAGTTAATCAGCATTTATTAAGCATTTACTATATACTGGTCACTGATAAGCCCTGGAGATACCAAGAAAGGCAAAAAAACATTGTCCCTGGTCTCCAGGAGCTCACATTCTAATGGAGGAGTCAACGTGCCAACGACTACACACACAGAAAAAGGGGGGAAAACCCACTTCAATGAATACCCCTAGGAAAAGAAAAAATATGCTAACAGTGGACTCTGTGTGACCATATATATCTATTTAAGAGACATGGTCCAATAGATCCATAACCTTTGGCACCGTGCCTGACAGCTGTGTGACCCCCCAGATCTGCATTAGTTTGAATTTCTCCATTAGTAGCCCCTTGCACCAATGCTATCACAGGTTTGGACCCCTCCCCTCATCATTCTGCTTAACAAATACATAAAATTGTCTGTGAACCCTACTACTCTCATGATGAAAGACTGTCTTGCGTTATTTTGAATGTTAAAATGGGAATCATTTTTTAAAAAAACCCAGAATAAAATGTATCTTTCAACAAGTTGCTAAAATAAAAATTAGCTGTAGAAAACAGAAGAGATACTACCATGCATTTCAAAATATGACAATATCATTTTTAAGTATTTCCTTTCCACCAACAAGTGGCTAAAAAGCTTTCTTGGCTTTAAGATTATTTTTCACAAAGTCAAAATGTCTAATGGATACCCTGGTGTATTAACAATCTGGATGTGAGCATTTCGGGTTTTGGGGGTAGCAACAAAACCCCTGCAATTTGTTCCAAAGCCAAGGAAAAACTGATTTCTTGCTTCAAAGTTCATCCTGTTTAAGTGGCTGATACAACCTATACTTCTCTAAAAATCCCAGAATTGATTATAATGTGGTAAAAATCTGTTATCAAAGTAGAGTATAAAAGTAAGTTAGCAGCCTTGGGAAGAAAGCTAATTAAAACTGATTTTATTTTGCATGCTCATCCCTAAGGAAAAAAAAAGGGCCAATGAGATGAAATACACATGGACAGTTTCCAGAAAAAAAAAAAAAACTAACCTGAAAATAAACACACACACACACACACACACACACACACACACCCCATGTCTGGTTACTTTAAAAAGGTAAAAGAAAACGAAGGGACTAAGTCGCTAAAAACAATTATGCTCCTAGTTTTCTAAATATTCGAAAGAAGCTTGTTCGACGAGAAAGTCTCGGAGACAAATAAAAGGATGGCCAGGCTCGGAGAGATGGGCGTGAGGACGGCGGGCCCAGCCCGGGAGGCTGGACCGCTAAGCGGGCCAGGCAGGCACTTACTCGGGCCGGCCAATGAGGGTAACCTTTCATCTTGGCGAATATCAGGTCTCCGGGTTTGAAATCGCGAGTCATCTCCGGGCCGCGGGGCTGGGGGTCCCGACCCCAGGAACGAGCTGCGGTGACGAGAGCTGCAAGGGGGCGGAGGGAGCGTCAGTGTGGGCTGCGAGGGGGAGCCCGCAGTCTCCGGATGCGCCTGCCAGGGGACGGAAGGAGAGCTGTTACCGAGGCCCGGGCGCCGCGGGGGGCGGCTGGCACCACCCCTCCCCTTCCCTAGAAGTACGCGGCGGCCTCCCCGGCCCCAGCCGACACTGTGAGGCCCACAGATGCAGCCCAGCCCCGAGGGACCGCCCCCAGCTCCTGCCGCGCCTCCCCAGGGCAGCTCTCGGGCAGAGAAGGGACCGTGCCAGGCCCCGGGAGCGACACGGCGGGAAAGAGTCAAAGCCACGAGAGACCAAGGAGCTGCCTCCGGCTCACCCCGAAGCCCGGCCCCCCAGAGGCCACCGCTAACCGCCTTGCCTAAGGCCGACCGCTCCCCCAAACTCCCTGCATCCGCGAGCCAGGCCGCGGCAGGCGGGTGGACCAGCACCTCCGCCTCGGCTTACCTGCCCCGGCCTCGCGCCGCAGCTGCGGTTACCGCCTCCTCGGCGCCGGCGCCCACGCGAGGGAAAGCTGCGCCACCAGATGCCGCAGCCCGCGCCTCCTCCCTCAGCCCCCGAGACGCAACTGCCGCCCGACTCCCGCGCGCTTCTCGCTCCGCGCCTGCGAGCGCCCGGGCCGGACCAACTGCGCGCGGAAAGAAGGGGGAGGTGAAAAAAGGAGGAGCCGAAGAGGGTGGCGGATAGGGCGGCCTGGTGCCTCGGAGGCAGAAGCTCGGGTGGGCTTTGCACGACAGCAGGCAGTTTTTGAGATCAGTCTTTCCCGGCTGCGCCAGCCGAGGAAGGAGGGGACAAAGACTGCAAGAACGTCTCCCCCTCCAGATGCTTTCGGAATGGCTCGGTCCTCCACCTCCTCCCCGCAGCTGCTGGCTTTATACGTGCGAATGTGAGTGTGTGAGTGTGTGTTTGTGCGTGCGCGTGCGTGTGTAGGTGTGTACAGTATCTAAAAGGCGGGGAGACTATCTGCGATTGTTGTTGCTGGGGTTTAGGGGCGGGAATCCGGGCCTCAGGCCTCGCGGGCTGTGTTTTGGGGAGGGAGAATCTGGCGGGCTCCGGCCGCGCGTGCTCGCGAGGTTTTTCTGGGCGGGCCGGAGGCCTTGCAGCTGCGCTTGGATTAGCAGCATCCGCCCAGGGGATGCTTCTCAGGCCGGGAGGAGACCGGGAGGAGGCGGGGCAGCGAACCCGGCCGAGCGCTATGAATGGAGCCTGGTTTTCTTGGCCAAGTGAGATGGAAGCAGTGCCATGGCTGTCCAGTTGGACCCTTCTGCACTGCAGTGTTGAGAGAAGAGATTTTCCTTTAGCTACTCCAAAATAATCAGATGACAGGCTAGGAAAATAGCTAAATCTGGGGTGGGGGTGGGGGGGGTGTCCTTCCAAATATTCACTCCATGGTTGGCTTTGCCCATGAAATGTTTTTTTTTTTTTTAAGTGCAGTGTGCCTTACCAAACTTCAAAGGTGTTACTTTTCCCAAATTTTAAAAAGACATTTAGAGCATTTTCTAATTTTTTTTAGCCAATTCTTGTCTTTACTTTTTAAAAGAAATATTGTCAGATCTATGGATAAGGGAAGAATTTATGAGCAAACAGGAGATAAAGCATTATGGAATGTAAGATGGATAACTTTGATTACATTAAGTTAAAAAGGTTTAGCAGAAACAAAACCAATGTAAGCAAGATTAGAAGGAAAGCAGAAAACTGGGGAAAAAACTTTATAGCAAGTGTCCCTGATAAAAGCCTCATTTCTCAAATATATGGAGAACTAAGTCAAACTAAGAATAGGAATCATTCTCCAATTGCTAAATGGTTAAAATATATGAATAGGAAATCAAAGCTATAGTAATATGAAGAAATGTTCTAAATCGCTATGGAGTAGAGAAATGCAGATGAAAACAACTCCAAGGCACTACCTCACACCTATCAGATTGGCTAATGTGACAAGAAAAGATAAATGTTGGAGGAGAAGTGAAAATTGGGACACTAATGCACTGTTGGAGTTGTGATCTGATCCATCCATACTGGAGAGTAATTTGCAACTATGCCCAAAGGGCTGTAACTGTGCATATACTTTTTGACCCAGCAATACCACTAATAGTTCTTAATCTCAAAGAGATTTTAAAGAAAGGGAAAAGGACCCATTTGTACAAAAAATTAAAGTTTTTTTTTTTGTGGTGGTAAGGAATTGGAAAGTAAGGAGATACCCATAAATCAAGGAATGGCTGAACAAGTTGTGGCATATGATTGTAATGAAATACTATTGTGCTGTAAGAAATGGCAAGCAGGTTGATTTCAGAAAAACCTGGAAAGACTTACATAAATTGATGCAGAACGAAGTAAGCAGAACCAGGAGAACATTGTACACAGTAACAGCAATATTGTGTGATCAAGTGTGAATGACTTAGTTATTCTCAGCAGTAGCATGATGCAAGACATTTCCAAAGGACTAATGATGAAAAATGCTAACTATCTCCCTTCAGAAAAAGAACTGATGCGCGAGTCTGAATGCAGTTCAAAGAATACTATTTTTCATGTGTGTATATGTATATGTGTGTGTTGGTTTTTGTTTTCTTTCACAGCATGACTAATATGGAAATATGTTTTGTATGATTGCACATGTAAACCAATATCAAAATGTTTACTCAGGGAGGGAGAGAATTTGGAACTCAAAAATTTAAAAAACATGTTAAAAATTGTTTTTGCACGCAGTTGGAAAAAAACTTTTAATTAAAATAAAATAAAAATGTTGGAAATGAATGCCTACCCTCAGAAAGCAATTAATCACCAACTGAAAGAGATCTTTCCTCAAAAATCTCATAGCAGTTTACCAGGCCCACTTCCCCCAGTTTATCTCCCTTTGTATCCTAGTTATTCACTTGTTATTCACCTTTTTAATATTATAAACTCTTTGATAGCCTCTCCTGGGATTCTGTTGCCCAAAGCACAGCATTTTGCATACAGCGAAGGCTTAGTAGGAGTTTGTTGAATCTTAATCCTTGGTACTAATGGACCAGAGCTATGTTTCATTGGATTTGGAAGTGAAAGGGACCTAAAGAGATCTACTCCAAGGGTTCCAAATTCTCCTAGAACACTTTACATTTTGTGGGCACCACTGGTGCCCTCAAGATGTCCATCTGTTATTCATTCTTGCTATGGGGCTGTCTCATCTCCTTTTCAAACCATGGATCTGTATAATATCTCTTAACATCATTTCTGGACTATAGGTCAATGTTGGATATAATCTACAAGTTTAAAAAAATGTAATGTATTTCTACATTGCCCTTTGGATTACTTACAATTTTGATTTTTCAGGGATTTTAGTATTATAGCATTCAAAAACTATAGCATTGCCAGGAGAATATTTGTTTTTTTAAAAAGATAGGGTTTTTTTTTTTTATCAAGGAACAGTTGAAAATATTGAGATTGTTGAAAAAATGGCACAATTTCCCAAATGCAATGCAACCATATTCTCTTCCTCTTGTTAATCTGGGCTAAACTATTGCCCTTCCAACTGCGTGTCATGGTCACAGGTGTTCATGTGCTTGGTTTTTACTATATAGATTGTTTAATCACTTCTACAGATTTACAGATCCCATTAGGAATAACTCGTGATATCCCGGGATCAGTACAAGAGAGGCTCACTCTTTTCTCCATAAAAAGTGACTTTGTCACTTTTGGTGAACAAAAAGTCACCTTTGGTGACCATAGTCACCCTATGCTAAATCTCACTTAATGTTAATAATTGGAGGAAGTCCCACTTGACCTCTTGAACCCACAAGGTTGCCTCTAAAGCTGAAATGGCCATCTTGGGGTTTTTGTTCCATTACTTCTGTCCAAAGAAAGAAACACAAAGCAGAAGAAGCAGCCAGAGGTCAAACTCACCTAGGCAGGTTCCTTGAAGCCTAAGTAAGTGCCAGGGGTGGAATAGGCCCTCCCCTTCCTCATACAAAGCCCCAGATAAAATAGTTACATGCCACATGCTCCAGAAACAGGGAAGAAGAGCATTAGCCTTCTCTTCCTTTGAAACTGATATAGATGCCCCCTGCCATTGTCGTGGTGGGAACTACCTTGTTTGTTTCATCATCCCCTAACTGGCAAGTCATTTCCTACTGAGCCAGAACACACTGTCTCACCAAAAGTGGCCAAAGATCCAGCAGATCAGAGGAGCTCCCCTGATTATCCCCATCACAGTATGTCATGCATCCAAAGGCAAGAAGAAACATCATCTCATGAAATACTTGGTCATCTTGCCTTACTGTGTTCAGGTGCCTAAGTAAACAGACCACTACAAAGACAATTGCAGCCTATTTGCAAATAACTTATAGAAGAAGGAAAAGTAAGTTAATTCCATAAAATACATGAAAAGAATTTACAGATTAAGTTAAGATATAACTTGATACTTCGGGACTTAAGTTTAAAGTAGGGTATAGAGGAGAACAATTAAACACTGTAAAATGTAGTTCCAAAGGATGATTATAACAGTTCATTAAGCACATGCCAAAATCATGAATACTTTCGTTAAGAAGACAGTTGGAAGGCAGTAGAGATGATGAGCATTCAATATCATAAAAGGACTCCAAAATTTCTGTAAGAGATAATCTTTTATTATTCCATCGTTTCCTATGCCTTAGGACCCCCAGCCCTGTCCTGTCTCCTCCTCGTAAGCTCTCTTTCCTCTACCCCTCAGTTCTTTCTCAGGTTATCATCCCTGTACGTGCTACAATATCCTCCCTTCTCTGCATCAGCCCTTTGGTGAATCAGCCCAATTCTAAGTTATCCTATACCCTAGAACTCCTTGCCCCCTTGTGCTACCTCTGATCATACATCTCACCAGACTTTCTTCCACTATCCGCCTCCAGTCTTATTTACATGCTGTTAAACAGAACTGAAGAAAATTGCACTGAGACTGTTTCTGTAGTGGGAACCTTCATTACAGTGAGATCAGTATTCTATTCCTCCATGATCATTTTGCTGTCCAAGCATCCTCATACACTATGCCATCGTCTCTCACCAAGCCTACTACAGCACTCTCTAACCCCACCATCTCAGCTAAAGACCTTTCATGTTTCACTGAAAAAACTGAAACCATTTGATGAGAGGTTCTCCTTAGGTTACATCATTCAGACATCTTTCCTCACTATTTCCTCCTTCACTCCAGTTTCCGAATAAGAGATGGCTTTTCTCCTAGGTCAAACTCTCTCTATATAGACTTAATCCCATCCTTCCCTATTTTTCCAGCAAATGACTCTCATTCTCCTCTCCCTTTTCTATCTAAAAATCTCTCCTAATCTACAGGTTCCAACCCTACTGCCTAACAAACATGCTCCTAAAAAAAAAAAACAGCAACAAAAAAACTTGGTCCTACCATCCCCACTAGCTATTATCCTGTTTCTCCTTCCTTTCATGGTTAAACTTCCCCTTAATGCTAGTGCCTTTCATCTGGTGATTATCTCCAATTTGTCCTGCATATATCTTATTTGTCCATAATTGTTTCCATGTCTCCCCTAATTAGACTATGAGCTCCTTGAGCATAGAGACTGTCTTTTGCTTTTCTTTGCATCCCCAGTGCTTAACAACATGTCTGATAAATAGTAGTGCTCAATAAAGGCTACGTGACTGACAGTGCCTCAGCTTCCTCCACTCCTCTACTCTCACTCTGTAGTCTGGTTTCAGACCTCATCATTAAGCTGAAACTCCCTCTCCAAAGTTACCCATGATCTTTTAATTGCTAAGTCCAATGGTCCTTTTTCAATTGTGATCCCCTCCTTGACCCCTCTGCAGGCTTTGATGCTGTTGATCCCCTCCTCCTGGACACTCTCCTCTCTAGTTTCTTTTCCCAGCTACACTTCTAACACTGGACCGTTGCCTCCATCGATGCCTTCCCACCACCTGTGGCGTTCTCATCCAGGAACCTCTGCCATTTGTGCCCTTTCTATCATTGGTAAGTTCCTTCCGGGGCCTGCATTTTGGGTATGGACCCAGGCCAGCCAAGATTCATTCCCCTCCAAGCTTTGCTTCCTGCTCTCCACACTGCTACATCATTCCCCCAAGCAGATACCTCCCTTTTCACCTCGTCTTTAATGTGTCTTCTCCCATTACAAAGTAGACTCCTTGAGGGCAGGGACCGGCCCTCCCTTTGCTTCTGTTTATATCTCCAGCTCTTAGAATTGTGTTTGCCACTAGGTAAGTGCTTAAGGAATGCTCGTTTGCTTGCCTGCCAGTATCTTCTGGTTCTCTTACTCCGTCTTGTTGTTCCTTAGTCTCCTTTGCTGTTTCTTAATCCGTATCATGGATTCTCAATCCATGTCCACTAACCACAAGTTTCGCCCAAGACTGATCTAAGAATTATTCTCTTCTCTGTTTATCCCTTCTTACTTGATGATTTCATTAATTCCCATGGGTTTAATTATCATCTCTGTATAGATGACTCCTCAATATATATCTAGCCCGATACATCTCTAGCTCAATATGTATCTAGACTCTCTCCTGAGCTATTGTCACATGTCTTTAACTGCCCTATAGACATCTCAAATTCAACACATCCAGAATAGAACACTTTCCGTTTGCCCCCAAACCTCTCATTCTAAATCTCCCTATTATTGTAGAGGGCGTCCCCCATGCCCCCAGTCACCCAAGTTTGCCACCTGAATGTCCTCCTTGACACCTTACTGTCGCTCAGACCACATATCCAATCTGTTGCCAAATCTTAATGGGGGGAGACGGCATGTAAATAACAACCTCTCTCATATAAATCTCCTTTCTCCATTCATTCAGCCCAATGCTGGTTCAGGCCCTCATCATCTTTTAATTATATGATTGAAATAGCTGTTTCAGTGGTTTCTTTGGTACAGCTCTTCCCACTCTTAATAGAGCCTCACAATAACCTGAGAAGCACTTCACAGATGAGGAAACTAAAGCAATCAAAGATTCAATGACTTGCCCAAGGTCACACAGCTGGTAAGCAGCTGAGGCTGGATTTGAACTCAGACCTTCCTGACTCTAGGCTGAGAACTCTATCCACCTTAGCTGCCATTTATTCTGCATGTATCTCTTCTTGTATGTACCTAGTTATTTGCATGTTGTCTTCCGCCATTAAAATAGGTGCCTCTTGAAGACAAAGACCTTATTTTTTATTTTCTTGTGTATCCCCAGTTATTGGCATAGTGACTGAAATTCTTGTTAACTGTACTTTGGGGAAGCGCTTATTATTAACATAGCAATCATTTCTAAATTAGCTATATTCATGCAGTGATATTCTCAAACTTCTCAAATGGTGAGAGGAAAGGTTAAGTTAATGCTGTCCTTAGGAAAAAGGATAGATATGAGAAGACACTGTATGTAATTAAAAGCAGTTCTGAACAAATCTCTCTGAAGAGGAGATGACAAAAAAGTGGAAAAATAATGACATTGATCATACCTATTATCATATCATAGAAAGATAATGTAAAACTCTTTACAATATGAAAAATTAAAATGGCATCAGCCAGCCGAACTTTATCTCCTTGCCAAAGGAAGGGTCACTGTAGCCATGGGCAATGGTAGTTGAGAGTATGAGTGACTAGGGACTACAAGCAGATTATGAGAGGTATCTGCCTTGGAAAACATTGAAAAGCAAATCAGAAAATGAGTCTGCGAAGAGTTTGGTATGAAACCCATCGAACACAGATCATACTAAGAGCATTTATTATGAAGTTGAAAGGAAGACACAAATATTTATTAGGTGCCTATTTATGTAAATTGCTGTGCTGGATACTGGATACACAAAGAGAAAAGAAAAAAATTCCTCTTCCTATGAGTGAACATCAGACAAAAAGTTTTTCTTTAAATTTAATTTTTATTCTGAATTTGACAAACTCTAAAACAAAGAGCATTCTGATTTATATAGAATTAATTGCACATGAAACTGCAGATCTCTATAATGTACAGCCTGCTTTTCTTTAAAAGTATATAATAAATTCAACCTGTAAATTTTGAAGCTGCCCTGCTTATCTGTTCTTCTTGCTGGCTTTCCTTCTATTTTCTTCAATTTTTTCAAAAGGATGCTTCCATGACCCACTTTTCTTTCTTATTTTTGCTACCCATCCCAAAAATCCCTTCCAAACACATATCACTTCCCTACTGGGGGGAAAAAAGGCAAATCTTTCTCACAAATATGCAAAACAGGCAGACTTTCACAGGTGATTCTGTGTAATGACACATCTTCAAGTGACCAAGAAATGCAGAGAACATAAAATTTCCTGTGTCTGTAAATTTTTCAGTTGCTTCATAAAATGTACCCTTAGTGTTTCTGTCATGCTTAGATTAAAATCATTCAGTAGTCATACAAAAACAGAGTTAGCTTTGTTAGATCTTCAGCTCTATTGGACTTTATAAGGCATCCAGTTCAACCTCTTAATTTTGCAGATGAAACTGAGGATCAGGAAGGCCAAGTGGTTTGCCTAAGCTTATTAACACAAGTGGGATGCATCAAAGTGTAGATACTAATCCAGGTTCTCTGACTCCAAAACCAAAATTCTTTCCTCTGTCCGGTGCTACCTCCCAAGGCATGTGCTACCATTACAGAGAATGTTTTCCACAGAGTTCAAACACAAAAGAAATGCCTTAATTTTAAATAGTCCTCATCATCATAAAAGGAAGCAATTTAGAAAGACCCAAGAATTCAGTTTAATGTAATGTTTGACCATGATTTCAGAGGACAAAAACCCAAAGAATTTGAAACAAAGTAGATGTCCATTAATTGAGGCATAGCTAAACAAATTGTGGGACATGAATGTGACAGGATAGTAATATTCTGTGAGAAATACAGATAGAAAGAAACACAGAAAGATTTCCATAAACTGATGCATTGTGAATTAAGCAGAGACAAGAAAACAATACACATAATGACTACAAAGTACATGAAAAGGGGGCAGCTAGGTGGCACAGTGAGTATAGCACCGGCCCTGAAGGCAGGAGGACCTGAGTTCAAATCCGGCCTCAGACACTTGACACACTTACTAGCTGTGTGACCTTGGGCAAGTCACTTAACCCCAATTGCCCTGCCTTCCCCCTGCAAAAAAAACAAAACAAAAAAAAAGTTTAAAAAAAAAAGTACATGAAAAGAACAACAACCTCAAAACAACCAAAAGTAAATATTGCAAAATTACGAAGAACAAAGGTGCCAAAGAAGAGATGTGAGAAGATAATCCCTCCTCATCCTTCTGAGGAGGTAGAAGGTCCACAGGTGTGGAACACTGCTTATATTTCCAGACTTTTCTGATGTATTGATCAGTTTTACTGATTTTTCTTTTTCTTTTTTCCTTTTTTTTTCCTCCATAAAACTCTTACTTGTTTTAGAGGATAGCTTTTGGAGACAGAATAGGTAAACTGGAAGAAATTTTGGTGATACAGCAACAAACGACATCAATAAAAATGTATTTTAAAAAATGAATAATGCCACCTACCTCCTGACCAAGAGGTGATGGACTAAATATTCAGAATGAGACACATTTGTGGACATGGTAATTTGTTGGGGTGTTTTTTTTGACTATTCATATTTGTTACAAGAGTTTTATTTTTTCTGTTTGGTTCAGTGACAGGAAGGGTTGTGAGAGGGGGAAAAAATCAGATAATATGGTACTAAAGACACCAAGCACCAGAAAACTACAAAGCTTCTTCCGTTCAGACCAGTGACTTGAAAGAAATAACCTAGCTATCCAGGTAGGAAAACCCAAGTGGATGACAAATGTATATTGCTCTAATGATAACATAGGGGTGGATGAAAAGCAACTGCGTTGTTCCATTTTATATATGAAAAGTGCTACAGTTGGAAAATGAACTGGGTCTGGGCCCAGAATTGAGAAGGGGGAGAAGACTGGACTGTATCATATTTAGAATGTTGTCTAAACTTTTCAATGATTCCAAGTTACTCCTTGTTGCAAAGGTCCAGCTTTTTAACACAAATATTCTTCCAGTGATGCTGAATGATTTTGAATCATGGACTCAGTCAGCAAGCCTTTATGATGTGACCATGTAACAAGAAAAATCAAAGACAAATAAAAAAGAGCTGGTATTTTTTTAAAGCTATACTGGGAGAAAAGGAGGATAAAGGAAGAAATAGGACCTTTGCTTGATACAAATGAAAATGATATTTGACAAGAGAGAAAGCAGAATCCATTTTTCTTCCTATTTTCTCTTCAAAGGATAAAGATGTTTACAGTAGAAATGACTAACAGGTAAAGTAAGGAGGTAGCAAGAGAACACCTAGCTGAATACTACTAGGGCTAGGGAAATAGTAAGTGAATACCTAACTGCCCTTGACGAATTCAAGGTATCTGGTCTAGACAAGCTACATACTCAGATACTAAAATGTTATGAATATACTCACGTTGTCTAGGAATAAACAATACTTGTTGGGAAGCCAGGAAGGTTTTAGTTACATTTATTCTGAATAAATGGGTACATCCTCCGAACGGAGTATAGGAGAGTACCAGGACTCAAGACAAATGCCAGTCCTTTTATTGTCTTTTATTGACTCCCAATTCAAATCTCCTGCTTGACTGTTCATTGATCAGACACAACCAGTCATGACCTCCTCAAATGGCTCGTTAAGCATGCTTCTAACCTTTCACCTGATCAGAAGCCCCTAGATCACAGCTCTGATTAGAACTAGTCACCTGACTTACAGGTGGAGGGGCGGGGGGGGGGGGGGGGGGGGGGGGGGGGGGGGGGAGGATACTGTCAACTCTGTGGAAACAAAACTGCTTCCACCATTTCTTATGTAAAAGAATTGACAGATATGACCGAGATTAGGAGGGAAGCAGAAAATTGGGAAAGAATTTTTACAACCAGTGTCTCTGAGAAAGGCCTCATCTCTAAAATATGTAGGAACAGAGTCAAATTTATAAGAACACAAGTCATTCCCCTATTGATAAATAAAGGATATGAATACGCAGTTTTTAAATTTAAATTTATTTATTTAACATATTTGGTTTTCAGCATTGATTTTCACAACAGTTTGAATTACACATTTTCTCCCCATTTCTACCCTCCCCGCCACTCCAAGATGGCATATATTCTGGTTGCCCTGTTTCCCAGTCAGCCCTCCCCTCTATCACCACCCCCCATCCCCTTTTCCCTTCCTTTCTTGTAGGGCAAGATAAATTTCTACGCCCCATTGCCTGTGTATCTTATTTTTTAGTTGCATGCAAAAACTTTTTTTTTTTGAACATCTGATTTTAAAACTTTGAGTTCCAAATTCTCTCCCCTCTTCCCTTCCCACCCACCCTTCCTAAGACGTGGAGCAATTCAACTTAGGCCACACATGTATCATTATGTATAACCCTTCCACAATACTCATGTTGTGAAAAGCTAACTACATTTTGCTCCTTCCCAACCCATCCCGCTTTATTGATTTTTCTCCCTTGACCCTGTCCCCTTTCCAAAGTGTTTGTTTTGATTACCTCCACCCCCATCTGCCCTCCCCTCCATCATCCCCCCCACTTTTATTTTTTTTTTATCTTCCTCCCTCTTCTTTCCTGTGGGGTAAGATACCCAACTGAGTATGTATGGTATTCCCCCTCAGGCCAGATCTGATGAGAGCAAGGTTCACTCATTCCCCTCTCACCTGCCCTCTCCCCTCCTCCCACAGAACTGCTTCCTCTTGCCACCTTTATGGGAGATAATCCACCCCATTCTATCTCTCCCTATCTCCCTCTCTCAGTATGTTGCTCTCTCATCCCTTAATTTCATTTTATTTCTTTTAGATATCTTCCCTTCATCTTCAACTCACCCTGTGTCTGCTCTCTCTCTTTTACATATATAATATATATATAAACACATATATATACATATACACATACATACACATACATACATATACACATAGATATATACATACATACACATTCACTTATATATATATATATATATATTTATTTATGCATATTCCCTTCAACTACCCTAATACTGAGGTCTCATGAATCATACACATCATCTTTCCATGTAGGAATGTAAACAAAACAGTTCAGCTTTAGTAAGTCCCTTGCAATTTCTGTTTCTTGATTACCTTTTCATGCTTCTCTTGATTCTTGTGTTTGAAAGTCAAATTTTCTATTCAGTTCTGGTCTTTTCACTGAGAAAGCTTGAAAGTCCTCTATTTTATTGAAACTCCATATTTTGCCTTGGAACATGATACTCAGTTTTGCTGGGTAGGTGATTCTAGGTTTTAATCCTAGCTCCATTGACCTCCGGAATATCGCATTCCAAGCCCTTCGATCTCTTAATGTAGAAGCTGCCAGATCTTGGGTTATTCTGATTGGGTTTCCACAATACTCAAATTGTTTCTTTCTGGCGGCTTGCAGTATTTTCTCCTTGATCTGGGAGCTCTGGAAGTTGGCAACAATATTCCTAGGAGATTTCTTTTTGGGATCTATTTGAGGAGGCGATTGACGGATTCTTTCAATTTCTATTTTGCCCTGTGGCTCTAGAATATCAGGGCAGTTCTCCTTGATAATTTCTTGAAAGATGGTATCTAGGCTCTTTTTTTGATCATGGCTTTCAGGTAGTCCAATAATTTTTAAATTATCTCTCCTGGATCTATTTTCCAGGTCAGTGGTTTTTCCAAGGAGATATTTCACATTGTCTTCCATTTTTTCATTCCTTTGGTTCTGTTTTATAATATCCTGATTTCTCATCAAGTCACTAGCTTCCACTTGCTCCAATCTAATTTTTTTTTCATTATATACTTTTTATTTATTTATTTTTTTAATGCAGTTTATTTATTTAACATATTTGGTTTTCAGCATTGATTTTCACAACATTTTGAATTACAAATTTTCTCCCCATTTCTACCCTCCCCCCCACTCCAAGATGGCTTATATTCTGGTTCCCCAGTCAGCCCTCCCCTCTATCACCCCCCTCCCCTCTCATCCCCTTTTCCCTTCCTTTCTTGTAGGGCAAGATAAATTTCTACGCCCCATTGCCTGTGTATCTTATTTTTTAGTTGCATACAAAAACTTTTTTTGTTTTTGAACATCTGATTTTAAACCTTTGAGTTCCAAATTCTCTTCCCTCTTCCCTTCCCACCCACCCTCCCTAAGAAGTTGAGCAATTCAACCTAGGCCACACATGTATTATTATGTATAACCCTTCCACAATACTCATGTTGTGAAAGGCTAACTACATTTTGCTCCTTCCCAACCCATCCCGCTTTATTGAATTTCCTCCCTTGACCCTGTCCCCTTTCCAAAGTGTTTGTTTTGATTACCTCCACCCCCATCTGCCCTCCCCTGCATCATCCCCCTGCCTTTTATTATTTTTTTTTTATCTTCCTCCCTCTTCTTTCCTGTGGGGTAAGATACCCAACTGAGTATGTATGGTATTCCCCCTCAGGCCAAATCTGATGAGAGCAAGGTTCACTCATTCCCCCCTCACCTGCCCTCTCCCCTCCTCCCATAGAACTGCTTCCTCTTGCCACCTTTATGCGAGATAATCCACCCCATTCTATCTCTCCCTATCTCCCTCTCTCAGTATGTTACTCTCTCATCCCTTAATTTCATTTTATTTCTTTTAGATATCTTCCCTTCATCTTCAACTCACCCTGTGTCTGCTCTCTCTCTTTTACATATATATATATATACATAAAAACCCATATATACATATATATACATACACATACATACATATACACATAGATATATACATAACAACACATTCACTTATATATATACATAAACATATATATACATATATACATAAACATATATATACATATATACATAAACATATATATACATAAACATATATATATATATATACACACATACACATACATGCATATTCCCTTCAACTACCCTAATACTGAGGTCTCATGAATCATACTCATCATCTTTCCATGTAGGAATGTAAACAAAACAGTTCAACTTTACTAAGTCCCTTGCAATTTCCGTTTCTTGATTACCTTTTCATGCTTCTCTTGATTCCTGTGTTTGAAAGTCAAATTTTCTATTCAGTTCTGGTCTTTTCACTGAGAAAGCTTGAAAGTCCTCTATTTTATTGAAACTCCATATTTTGCCTTGGAACATGATACTCAGTTTTGCTGGGTAGGTGATTCTAGGTTTTAATCCTAGCTCCATTGACCTCCGGAATATCGCATTCCAAGCCCTTCGATCTCTTAATGTAGACGCTGCCAGATCTTGGGTTATTCTGATTGGGTTTCCACAATACTCAAATTGTTTCTTTCTGGCTGCTTGCAGTATTTTCTCCTTCATCTGGGAGCTCTGGAATTTGGCAACAATATTCCTAGGAGATTTCTTTTTGGGATCTATTTGAGGAGGCGATCGATGGATTCTTTCAATTTCTATTTTGCCCTGTGGCTCTAGAATATCAGGGCAGTTCTCCTTGATAATTTCCTGAAAGATGGTATCTAGGCTCTTTTTTTGATCATGGCTTTCAGGTAGTCCAATAATTTTTAAATTATCTCTCCTGGATCTATTTTCCAGGTCAGTGGTTTTTCCAAGGAGATATTTCACATTGTCTTCCATTTTTTCATTCCTTTGGTTCTGTTTTATAATATCCTGATTTCTCATCAAGTCACTAGCTTCCACTTGCTCCAATCTAATTTTTTTTTCCATTATATACTTTTTATTTATTTATTTTTTTAATGCAGTTTATTTATTTAACATATTTGGTTTTCAGCATTGATTTTCACAACATTTTGAATTACAAATTTTCTCCCCATTTCTACCCTCCCCCCCACTCCAAGATGGCTTATATTCTGGTTCCCCAGTCAGCCCTCCCCTCTATCACCCCCCTCCCCTCTCATCCCCTTTTCCCTTCCTTTCTTGTAGGGCAAGATAAATTTCTACGCCCCATTGCCTGTGTATCTTATTTTTTAGTTGCATACAAAAACTTTTTTTGTTTTTGAACATCTGATTTTAAACCTTTGAGTTCCAAATTCTCTTCCCTCTTCCCTTCCCACCCACCCTCCCTAAGAAGTTGAGCAATTCAACCTAGGCCACACATGTATTATTATGTATAACCCTTCCACAATACTCATGTTGTGAAAGGCTAACTACATTTTGCTCCTTCCCAACCCATCCCGCTTTATTGAATTTCCTCCCTTGACCCTGTCCCCTTTCCAAAGTGTTTGTTTTGATTACCTCCACCCCCATCTGCCCTCCCCTGCATCATCCCCCTGCCTTTTATTATTTTTTTTTTATCTTCCTCCCTCTTCTTTCCTGTGGGGTAAGATACCCAACTGAGTATGTATGGTATTCCCCCTCAGGCCAAATCTGATGAGAGCAAGGTTCACTCATTCCCCCCTCACCTGCCCTCTCCCCTCCTCCCATAGAACTGCTTCCTCTTGCCACCTTTATGCGAGATAATCCACCCCATTCTATCTCTCCCTATCTCCCTCTCTCAGTATGTTACTCTCTCATCCCTTAATTTCATTTTATTTCTTTTAGATATCTTCCCTTCATCTTCAACTCACCCTGTGTCTGCTCTCTCTCTTTTACATATATATATATATACATAAAAACCCATATATACATATATATACATACACATACATACATATACACATAGATATATACATAACAACACATTCACTTATATATACATAAACATATATATACATATATACATAAACATATATATACATATATACATAAACATATATATACATAAACATATATATATATATATATATATATATATATATATATATATATATATATATATATATATATACACACATACACATACATGCATATTCCCTTCAACTACCCTAATACTGAGGTCTCATGAATCATACTCATCATCTTTCCATGTAGGAATGTAAACAAAACAGTTCAACTTTACTAAGTCCCTTGCAATTTCCGTTTCTTGATTACCTTTTCATGCTTCTCTTGATTCCTGTGTTTGAAAGTCAAATTTTCTATTCAGTTCTGGTCTTTTCACTGAGAAAGCTTGAAAGTCCTCTATTTTATTGAAACTCCATATTTTGCCTTGGAACATGATACTCAGTTTTGCTGGGTAGGTGATTCTAGGTTTTAATCCTAGCTCCATTGACCTCCGGAATATCGCATTCCAAGCCCTTCGATCTCTTAATGTAGACGCTGCCAGATCTTGGGTTATTCTGATTGGGTTTCCACAATACTCAAATTGTTTCTTTCTGGCTGCTTGCAGTATTTTCTCCTTCATCTGGGAGCTCTGGAATTTGGCAACAATATTCCTAGGAGATTTCTTTTTGGGATCTATTTGAGGAGGCGATCGATGGATTCTTTCAATTTCTATTTTGCCCTGTGGCTCTAGAATATCAGGGCAGTTCTCCTTGATAATTTCCTGAAAGATGGTATCTAGGCTCTTTTTTTGATCATGGCTTTCAGGTAGTCCAATAATTTTTAAATTATCTCTCCTGGATCTATTTTCCAGGTCAGTGGTTTTTCCAAGGAGATATTTCACATTGTCTTCCATTTTTTCATTCCTCTGGTTCTGTTTTATAATATCCTGATTTCTCATAAAGTCACTAGCTTCCACTTGCTCCAATCTAATTTTTAAAGTAGTATTTTCTTCAGTGGTCTTTTGGACCTCCTTTTCCATTTGGCTAATTCTGCCTTTCAAGGCATTCTTCTCCTCATTGGCTTTTTGGAGCTCTTTTGCCATTTGAGTTAGTCTGTTTTTTAAGGTGTTGTTTTCTTCAGTGTATTTTTCAGTATTTTTTTGGGTCTCCTTTAGCAAGTCATTGACTTGTTTTTCATGGTTTTCTCGCATCCTTCTCATTTCTCTTCCCAATTTTTCCTCTACTTCTCTAACTTGCTTTTCCAAATCCTTTTTGAGTTCTTCTGTGGCCTGGGGCCAGTTCATGTTTTTCTTGGAGGCTTTTGTTGTAGGCTCTATGACTTTGTTGTCTTCTTTAGGCTGTATGTTTTCGTCTTCTTTGTCACCAAAGAAAGACTCCAAAGTCTGAGACTGAATCTGGGCGCGTTTTCGCTGCCTGGCCATATTCCCAACCAACTAACTTGACCCTTGAGTTTTTCAGTGGGGTATGACTGCTTGTAGACTAATGAGTTCTATGTTCCACGTTTGGGGGGGAGGTGCCAGCTCTGTCAGACCCGCACTACTCCTTCCCCAAGAACCCCCATCCCGGGCTGGGCTTAGATCTTCAGCAGGCTGTTGCACTCCTGCTCTGATCGGCTACTTAATTCCTCCCACCAGGTGGGCCTGGGGCCAGAAGCAGCAGCAACTGTAGCTGCCCCACCTCCGCTGCCCCCGGGGCTGGAAGCCGAACCGCGAACTCCTTCCACTCCCGCAGCTTTTCCCACTAACCTTCTCCGCAGTCTTTGGTGTTTGTGGGTCGAGGGGTCTGGTAACTGCCGCAGCTCACATATTCAGGGCGCTAGGGGCCCCATCCGCCTGACTCCAAGTTTGGTTGTTCCACGCCGCTCAGGCTGGGCTCTTCTCCACTCCGTTCCCAGCTCCCAGCTCCCAGCTCCGTGTGGAATAGACCTCACCCAGAGACCATCCAGGCTGTCCTGGGCTGGAGCCCTGCTTCCCTCTGCTGTTTTGTGGGTTCTGGCGTTCTAGAATTGTTTCAGAGCCATTTTTATAAGTTTTTGGAGGGACTCTGTATGGAGCTCACTCTAGTCCCTGCTTACCAGCCGCCATCTTCAATAGGCAGTTTTTAGATGAAGAAATTAAAGATATCTATAGTTATATGAAAAAATGTTCGAAATCACTATTGATTAGAGAAATGCAAATCAAAACAACTCTTAGGTACCACATCTCTCCTGTCAGATTGGCTAACACATCAAAACAGTAAAATGATAAATGCTGGGGAAGATGTGGGAAAATTGGAACACTATCGCATTATTGGTGGAGTTGTGAACTGATCTGACAGTTCTGGAGAGCAATTTGGAACTATGCCCAGAGGACTATAAAAATGTACGTACCCTTTGACCCAGTGATACCACTTCTAGGGCTGTATCCCAAAGAGATCATACAAGATCATACATGTCATACATGTACAAAAATATTTATAGCAGCTCTATTTGTGGTAGCAAAGAATTGGAAATCAAGGGACTGCCCATTAGCTGGGGAATGGCTGAACAAGTTGTGGTATATGAAGATAATGGAATACTATTGTGCTATGAGAAATGGGGAAAATGTGGACTTCATAGTAACCTGGAAAAACCTACACGATATAATGCTGAGTGAGCGGAGCAGAACTAGGAAAACATTGTAACATTATACATAACCACAGATATATTGATTCTGTGATGATTAACCTTGATAGACTTTGCTCTTCTCAGCAATACAAGGTTCAAAGACAACTCCAAAAGACTCATGATGGAGAGAGCTATCTACATCCAGAGAAAGAACTATGGAGTCTGAATGCAGATTGAGGCAAACTCTTTGCTCTTCTTTTTTTTTCTTTTGTTTTTTTTCTCTCTCTTTTTTTTGTTTTGTTTCTTCTTTCTCATGATTCATTCCATTGGTCATAATTCTTCTTTACAACTTGATTATTGTGTAAATAAGTTTAATGCAAAGTTGTATGTAGAAGATATATCAGGTTCAATGCTGTCTTGTGGGGGGAAGAAAATCTGGAACTCATAATCATGCAGAACTGAGTGTTGTAAACTAAAAATAAAAAAATCTTACTAAAAAATGAGTGATAGAGGAAAAATTAAACAAAAGAAGGAAATTATGAAAAGACAAATAGCTTGGTAGAAGAAACACAAAAATATATTGAAGAAAACAACACCCTGAAAAACAGAACTGGCCAAATGGAAAAAGAGGTACAAAACTTCACTGATGAAAACAACTGCTTAAAAAGAATTGGCCAAATAAAAAGAGAAGTACAAAAAAAAATGCGATCCTGAAGGAAGTTAGGAATTGTGATATAAATATAAACATATTTATAAATTTATTTTTATTTAATTTAAAAAAATTTTACTTTATTTTTGGTTTTGTCACATCTTTCTCCTGGTTATAATTCCTCATTGGTTATAATTCTTCTTTACAATTTGATTATTGGAAAAGAAGTTTAATGTGAAGGTATATGTAGAACCTATATCAGATTACATGCCATCGTGGAAGGGGGAGAGGGGAGAAGAGGGAGGGGGAGAAAATTTGGAACTCAAAAACTTGTGGAACTGAATGTTGTAAACTAAAAAAAATCAATTAACTAACAAAAAAAGAATCAACAGATATGATTGCTCAGCCACTGTTGATGACATTTGAAAGATCCTGGAAAATGGAAGAGCTATGACAATATTGGAAAAATAATGTCCCAATTTAAAAAAAAAAGGTGGAGGAGGGAGGAGGATAGAATAGACTGGTGAGCTTGACTGAGCTAGAATGGATCATTAAAGAAAGAGTTGGTGAACATTTAGAAGTGGAAGGCTGTGTGAATGGTAAAAGACCTTTTTGGAGTTCATGACATATGAGGATAGGTTCAATTTAATTTGAAGAAAGGAAGACTTGGGAGGACAGGATAGCTGTCTTCGGGTATCTGAAGGGTTCTATGGAGAAAAGATTAGACTTACTCTCTTTGACCTCTGACAGTAGAGCCAAGAGCAATGAAGAGAAGGTGCAAAGAGGGAAACAGGCAAAATGACAGGGAAAACTTCCTAATAATTATAGCTGCCCCAAAGTGGAATGGGTTATTGGATTATTGTGGCTTATAGTATATTTATCTATACCTAATTTATATCTAAGCACTCTCTAGTTTTCCTAGGAGTTTGTGGTAATGAAGGAGCCCTTTTCTCAGGAATTTGTGTTACTGGGTTTATCAAACACTAGAACACTATTTTCTATTGCTTAAGAATGATTATTATTGCAAGTCTGGCAAATAGGATCATGGATCTAAAATGAGAAGGGACTTCAAAGTCCATTTGTCAAGCCTCTTCATTTTACATATGGGGAAACTAAGGCCCAGGAGGCCACATAACTTGACCAATACCATACAGGTAGTGAGAGTCAGAGGTGAACCAGTTCCTCTGACCTTGGAGCCAGTACTCATTTGACTGTTCAGTGCCCTCTACTCTTGCTGCCCCCTGACACAGACTTATAGACCACACATATCCCTGGCCTGGATATGTGACTGATTTTTCAATTGCCCTTGGGCTTCTGGCTGACTTTCTTGTGAAGTTCTGGGGTGAAAATAATCACTTACTAAAATTTTTTTAATGGATTTTTCAATCATTTTTGGGTCCAATGTAAATTTCAGGGTTTCACTTCATATTGTATGTAGGAGATATATGGTCTGCCTCCCATTCAGGGAGCCATCTTGGCTGGAAGTCATCAGGTAGGATTTATACCAAGAATGCAAAGTTGGTTCAATATTAGGAATATTATAAACATGGTAGATCATATTCATAATAAAATAAATGTTACATTATTATATCAATAAATACAGAAAAATATTTGAGAAAATATTGTTCCTGTAAAAAAAAGAACAACTGAAAAGTATGGTAATAAATTTACCTTTGTGCTATGTATAAATTGCATGTATCAAAAACCAAGAGCTGGCATTCAGTTTCCAAAAATATAGGAAAAACAGACTCTTGGAATTGGAGGGGGTACAACAAAGAAAGACTCTGAGAATGTATTTACTATGCTTCCTCCTCTGGTTTCTGGATTTTCTCACCTGACTATGATTTAATGTACAATCCCTCCTCTGTCCCATCTGGTTTTGTTTTTCTTAAAAATAAAACATGCCCTTCAAAAGCTATATTCCAGTCATAGGTCTGAATATATCGAATCTCACTTATAGAAATAAAGTCATATTTACCCTCTTGCATTAGGATATTGCCTTAATAGGAAACGGTGATGAAAACACCCCACTGTGTTCCTAACATCTTTGGTTTCTTGCGCCAAACTTCATAATGCAGTACTATTTGTGCCTATAGAAATCACTAGGAGTAGGTAAGAAGTCATCCATCTTGATAAGTCTTAGTTAATTCTATCATCCCTTGTGTCCCCCATTAGAATATAAACTCCTTGAGAGTAGGAATTGTTTCTTTCTTTTTATTTGTATCTCATAGCACCTAACAAAATGCCTGGTACATAGTAAACACTTAAGAAATTCTTATTGATACGCCCAAAGGGCTATAAAAATGTGCATACCCTTTGACCCAGCAATACCATTTCTAGAGCTGTATCCCAAGGAACCACATGTACAAAAATATTTATAGCAGCTCTTTGGTGCCAAGAACTGGAAATCGAGGGGATGCTCATCAATTGAGGAATGGCTGAACAAGTTGTGGCATATGAACGTAATGGAATACTATTGTGCTATAAGAAATGATGAACGGGCAGACTTCAGAAAAAGGCTCATATGAACTGATGCTGAGTGAAGTGAGCAGAACCAGGAGAACATTGTACACAGTAACAGCCACAGTGTGTGAGGACTGATTTTGATAGACTTAGCCCTTCTCAGGAATGCAAGGACATACAACTTTTCCAAAGGACTCATGATGGAAGATGCCATCTATATCCAGAGAAAGAACTATGGATTCAGAATGAAGAGCAAAGCAGACTATCTTCTCTTTTGTTTTGTTTCCCATGATTTCTCCCATTTGTTACAATTCTTGGCAACATGACTATTGTGAAAATGTGTTTAATAGGAATGTTTAATAGGAATCTATATCAGATTGCATGCTCTCCTGGGGAGGGAAGAAAAGGGAGGGGGAGAAAATTTAAAACTTATGGAAGTGAATGTTGAAAATTGAAAATAAATAAACTGACGAATAAAAAAAGAAATTCTTGTTGAAAAAATAGATCTAATTAAAAGAGATAATCAGAGAAATTATATCATGTTAAAAGTACCATAGACAATGAAGTATTATCAAAAAATTTTTACAAGTTTCTCTGATAAAGACCTAATTTTTCAAATATATACTGAGTACAGAACTAAGTCGAATTTATAAAAATAAGAGCCATTCTCCAATTGATAAGTCGTCAAAGGACATAAACAGGCAGTTTTCAGAAGAGGAAATCAAAGATATCTATGGTCATATGAAAAAATTCTCTGAATTACTATTGGTTAGAGAAATAAAAATTAAAATAACTCCAAGGTACCACCTCAAACCTATAAGAAATGACAAATATTGAAGGGGATGAGGGAAAGAATAGGTATGCTAATGAACTGCTTGTGGAGTAGTGAACTGGTCCGACAATTCTGGAGAACAGTTTGGATTTATGCCCAAAGGGCTAAAAATTATGCATACTCTTTGACCCAGAAATACCACTACTAGGTCTGCGCCCCCAAAGAGATCAAAGAAAAAGGAAAAGGAGTTATATGTACAAAGATAATGATAGTAGCTCTTTTTGTGGTGGCAAAGAATTGGAAATCAAGGGTATGCTTGTCAATCGGAGAATGGCTGACCAAGTTGTGGCAATATGATTGCAATGGAGTACTATTATGATCCAAGACAGTTCCAAAGGGCTCATGATGAAAAAATTCTATCCACTTCCAGAGAGAGAGCTGATGAACTCTGAGTGCAAATTGAAGTATAATTTTCTCACCTTCTTCATTTTTCTTGATATTTTTTGCAATATGTCTAATATGGAAATGTTTTACATGATTTCCATACATAATTGATAACATATTGCTTGCCTTCTTGGTGAATGGTAGAAAGAGTGTAAGGGAGGAAAATGAAGGGAGGGAGATAATCTGGAAATCAAAATTAAAAAAGAAAAGAATGTTAAAAATAAATCATAAATTAAAATGTTAAAAGAAAATGCTTATTGACACCTGACCCAGTAAGATAGCTGACCTTTCTTTGTTTTATCAGATCTATAAATAGGTAGCTGCCTCAGTACCTCCCAGCAAGAAGTCTCCAACTATCATTAATCATTTCTTCTTTCTCTAACCCTTCTTAAATATTTCACTTGGCAGTACCTGTGAGTTCACATTTCCATTCTTAGTAAAATAAGTAGTTGCTTGCTCCTCAGAGCATCTTGTTCCCTCCTCTTTGTAGACTTCTGGGCCACATAACCAATATAATGGAGGACTAGAACTTTTTTCGATCCTGACTTACTCTTAAAATACTTCCCCTTTGTAAAACACCTCTGATTTGTTTCCTAGCTCCAAGTTTTCAGTGGTTCTTTTTCCATTCCTTTTTCCCTTGTGTCACATTTTTTTTCTGACCTCTTACCCAAAGTTACAAAGGGTAACTTTGCCCAAGTATGCATTCTTCTCTGCCTCTTCACATACTTTTTCTTCTTGATTTTCACAATAGAAATGTGTTTGTGTGTATGCATTTTAATGGGAGAAAAACATTGTCCCTGATAACCAAGAGAGTAGAAAAGTGGTCCTTGAACCCATTTAACTTCTCTTGGAGAAAGGATACCAGCTTATATTTTAAGTATAGATAGCAATTATTTAGCTGTGCGAGAAATACTGGTAAGGGACTCAGTGCTGATCACTAAAAATTTTCCCTGTTCATACTTTATTGGAAGTGAGCTCTCCTGTCGGTGACTTAGCTCCCCTAGAGATTGCTATGGAAGCACAAGAGTTGTCACTCTCCTCAATTGCAACTGAAATTGTATATATTTGTGTTCCTCGCCATTTTCTGTTTGTTTACTTAGTACTCAGAATAATGCTTTGCAGATATAGGCACTTAATAAATTATTTTACACTCACTCATTCATTCACTGAGAGGTTAATGACTTGCCCAGGATCACACAACCAGTATGTGACACTAACAGGACTTTCTGGCTTAATTCAAGTCTGGCTGTCAGGGATAATGGGATATGAAAATATGGAAATAATATAGAAATAAGTTTTGCATGACTGCACATGTATAATCTATATCAAATTGCTTGTCTTCACAAGGAGGGAGGAGTGGTGGGAGACAGGGAAGGAATTTAGAACTCAAATTTTTAAAAAACCAACATTAAAATTTTTTTTACATGTAATTGAGAAAAAAATAAAATAAGAAAGACTTAAAACAAAAAGAGAATGACCTTTTGGACCCAGGCCATCAGAAGCACCCTCCAGAGATTCTGCCAAAGCTTAAAGTTGGCTGCTGAGGACTAAGGATAATTTTGCATTTTTCTTTGTTTCATGGGTTGCTATGGAAAAAGATTTCTCACCAAGCATCGAGCCTGCTGGGAATGGGTCTTTTTCTACTTAACTAGGCTGGTCCTAAAAAAATAGAGATGGTCTGCTGCCAGGCTATACTCAAAGCCTTTCCAACATGTTAGAAACTTCTGATCTATTGGTATAGCCTTTGAGAACCAAAGGTCACCTCCAGTCTGCTAAGACATATACTAAAATTGTAATGATACAGAGAAGGTTAAGATGGCTCACATGAAATGAAGATGGATAAATTCAGAAGTGTCCTGTATTTTTAGAAATACATGATTAATACATATACATATAATAGAAGGTTTGTAAACATGCTCAGTGCACTTAATTGATGTGTTCTTCACATGGAAGATACAAGCTTGCTTCCGAAAGGCATGATGACATGTACTAGAAATGCCTGGCTCCTTGATTTGGAGCATGCACAGATTTTCCATAACTGGCTCTGGTCTGCTAACCAAGAGATGGTCTATTGCTTGGTTGTGTAACTGGAACTAGGGTGCATTTAAAAAGCAGTAACCATCCAAAGTGAGATTGGTCCTCATTCGTGCTTGGTTGTGCTCAAGTGAGGAAGCAAGAACTGAGCCCGTGGTGAGGAAAGATCTTAGGATTTCATATTCCAACAGGGCACGTGGCCTTGCTGTGGCTTCTGTTTCTGTTGTATCTGTCTATCCTATCCTACTTTTAGATGAAAGAGGTGAGACAACCTGCTTGATTTAGCAGTAGTGGAGACGTAGACTCATTCATTTGAAAGTGAACTTGGCACGACAAATGCTATAGCATATAGAAACTATGTGAGTACCAGTGCAAAAGTCAGGCTCTCCATCTGCCATCTCTCATTCTAACTACATCTTTGCTCGCACAAGGTCTTGATGATATCTTATATATTAAAAAATACATAGCCTGCCACACTCCTGAGTGGGCTAAATCAGATTAAAATATAATTGGAAATACCTAAGCCAGGAGGAGCAAAAACAGAGAAAGAAAACTATAGATGAATTTCCCTAATGAATATCGATGCAAAAATTTTAAATAAACTACCAACAAGGAGATGACAGCAATATATCACAAAGATCGTACACTATGACCACATGGGATTTATGCTAGGAAGGGAGGGCTGGTTCAATATTAGGAAAACTATCAGCATAATTGACCATATCAACAACAACACCATCAAAAATTACTTCAATAGATGCCGAAAAAGTTTTTGACAAAATACTACACTCATTCCTTTTAAAAACATTAGAAAGCATTGAAATAAATGGAGCGTTCCTTAAAATGATAAATAGCATTTATCTAGAACCATCAGCAAGCATTATTTGTAATGGGGATAAGCTAGAAACCTGCCCAATAAAATCAGGGGTGAAGCAAGGATGCCCATCAACACCACTACTATTCAATATTGTAGTAGAAATGCTAGCTATAGCAATAAGAGAAGAAAAAGAAATGGAAGGAATTATAATAGGCAAGGAGGAAATAAAACTCACTCTTTGCAGATGATATAATGGTATACTTGGACAATACTAGAGAATCAACTGAAAAACTTCTTGAAATAATTAACAATGTTAGCAAAGTTGAAGAATATAAAATAAACCTATATAAATCATTGGCATTTCTATATATTACCAACAGAGTCCAGCAGCAAGAGATAGAAAGAGAAATTTCATTTAAGTAACTGTAGACAATATAAAATATTTGGGAGTCTACCTGCCAAGACAAAATCAGGAACTATATGAACACAATTATAAAACACTTTTCACACTAATAAAGTCAGATCTAAACAATTGGAAAAATATTAATTGCTTGTAGGTAGGCTGAACCAATATAATAAAAATGACAATTCTACCTAAATTAATTTATTTATTCAGTGCCATACCAATTAAACTACCAAAAATATTTTATAGAGCTAGAAAAAATAATAACAAAATTTATCTGGAATAACAAAAGGTCAAGAATATCAAGGGAACTAATGAAAAAAATGTGGAAGAAAGTAGCTTAGCCATACCAGATCTCAAACTGTATTGTCAAGCAGTAATCATCAGAACAATCTAGTACTGGCTAGAAAATAGAGTGGTGGATCAGTGGAATAGATTATGTATACAATATATAGTTGAAAATGACTATAGTAATACAGTGTTTGATAAATGGAAAAATCACAGCTTTGGAGACAAGAACTCACTTTTGGCAAAAACTGCTGGGAAAACTAGGAAGCAGTTTGGCAGAAACTAGTATAAATCAACATATAACAATATAAGGTCAAAATGGTTACCTGATTCAGACAAAAAAGGTGATGCCATAAGCAAATTAGGGTAGCATGGAATAGTTTAACTGTTATATCTCAGATAGAGAACATTATGGGATATAAAATAAATAATTTTGATAACATTAAATTTAAAAGTTTTTGCATAAACCAAACTAGTGCAACCAAGCCTAGAAGGAAAGCAGAAAGCTGGGAAGTTTTTTTTTTTTTTTTTTACAGTAAGCATCTATGATAAAGGGCTCATTTCTCAAATATATAAAGAACTGAGGCAAATTTATAGGAATGTAAATCATTCCCCAATTGAGAAATGGTCAAAGGATATGAACAGTTGGTATTCAGACATAGAAATCAAAGCCCTCTATAGTCATACGAAAAAATGCTCTAAATCACTATTGATTAGAGAAATGAAAATTAAAACAACCCCAAGGTACCACCTCATACCTATCAGATTGCTTAATGTGACAGAAAAGGAAAATGGCAAATGTTGGTGGGGATGTGGAAGAATTGGGACACTAATGCATCGTTGGTGGAGCTGTGAAGTGATCCAACTATTCTGGAGAGCAATTTGGAACAAGGCCAAAAGGATGATAAAACTGTACATAGCTTTTGACTCAGCAATATCACTACCAGGTCTGTAATAGGACAAACAAAAATCTGTGAGTACTAGTAGCTGCCATGCTGGGGACTCAATTGGCCAGTTCCAATTGGGCAATGCTGTCCACAAAAGGAATCATATCCTTACCTGTGGGTACTCTGCTGAAAGGAATATAAATTTTGATCACTGAAACCTCACAAGATATCTTTGGGTTTATGGGCTAGATTTCTTCTTTTCTCTTCCCTACTTATTTATTCTATCATTTTTAAAAAAACCATGGCTTTAAACCAAATCACTCTGGCTCTCACTATTGGCCAATAATAGGTTCCAGCTCAAGCCTCACTGGGTCATTGTTTGGGTTTTGATGGCTCAGAGTTGAATGTAAATAGAAATTGTTTCTGTTTTGGTCAAAAACCAGAGGCTCTTCCTCTCCCAGATTGATTTTTTTTTTTAATTCGGTAAAAGAGGCCATTTTTGGCCTCATTTCTTACCTAGCTTTAGTCACTGAATGGGTGTTACCTCAGACAAACTGAGACCTGGGAAAGACCTTAGCTTAAAAAAGCCTAGGTCTCCCAGTGCATCCACGTCTGTCCTCCTGATCTATATCTTGTCATTGGACCCTGATGGCTCTGGAGGAGAGAGTAGGGCTGGTGACTTTGCACAGTCCTGACTCGCATAAATCCACTTCACTTGCAAGTCAAAGCATCACCTTCCTGAGGTCATTGGTCCAAAGGACAAACAACAACAAACACCACTACTAGGTCTGGACCCTGAAGAGATCAAAGAAAAAGGGAAAGGACCTATACGTACAAAAATATTTATAGCAGTTCTTTTTGCTGTGGCAAAAAATTGGGAATTGAAAGGATGCCCATCATCTGGATAATGGCTATTTGTTTGTTTTTAAAGTAGAATCTTGATACTAAGAATTTCATTCTTTTCACTGTAGTTAAATATTCCTCAATGTGTAAAATTAAAACAGCATAAACCATCAAGGCATTCAGTTATAACTTCATATGAATATATACAAATGGGAAAGGAAAATATGATCATGCAATATATATAGTTCACATACATATTTATATATACATGAGATATTTAAAATAACTATAGAGGTATCTGTTAGAGGAGGACTAGGTAGTACATAGCTGCAATATTGTTTCTATGGGTTTTATTCAGTTTTCTGTAGTGATAAGAGTACTGGATTCGGAGTCAGAAGACATGGGTTCAAATCCCAACTTGGGCTCTTTATGAATTGGGAAGTTTGAGTCTGATGGTCTCAACCAGTACTGAATCTATGATCCTTCAGAAAATAATCCCTTCTATATCTTCAGACAAGTAGAGATTCATTTAGGTTAACAAGCTGGAGGCAGTACAGTCTGGGGGAAGGAGGCCTGGATCTAGAATCATAAGACCTGAGTTCAAATTTGTGTTCAGCTACATATTATCTGTGTGACCTGTGAGTTTCTTTGTTGGCTTAAAGTTTCCTCTTCTGTAAAGTCAAGATCTTCAAAATCCATTCTTGCTCTAAGTCCTACAGTTAATTCCCTTTTAAAATACTGCCTCAGGATCCATTGCCAGACACATGTTTACTCTGTGTACATCAAAGAGAGAAGTTCCCAAACAGACCAGAGCAGTCATTGAAGCACATTTTGTGTAGTAAAGAACCAGAAAACAAAGTTTGGATTCATTGATTGGAGAACGGCTAAACAAATTATGGTTGACATTTAATAGAATGTCATCGTACCATAAGAATTGCTGAAAATGAGGAATTCAGATAAACACGGGAGTAACATAAAAATTGTCCAAGGATGTATTGATAGGTACTATTGCCAATCATACTTATCAACATGAAGAAACAGTTTAATAACTGGTTTATTAAACCAATTTATTAAACTGATCCATGCCTTCGGTATATACCCAAGGTACCCAAAACCCTGGTCCTGAGCGGCCATTTTCAGCTTCCTTATATAGGTTTTAGTTACACCAGCAGGTTGAATGACATGAAAGTTTATAGAGGGCAGAAGAGGAAGGTAAAGATCTACACATCAAAAACAGATAACAGAAGGGGAACATCTGCATCAGGTAAAATTATACTTAATCAGTAACTACTATGGATAAAACTAGGGAATCTGTAGACTAACCATTAAAACAAGAACTATCTAGTTACTTGACATAGAGGCAATAAAGCTGAGCCAGTTATTTTCTTATCACTAACCAATTAATCACTGGTTTTAAACTTTGATGTTGGTTAAATTTCTTCAAGCTCCAGCAGCTTACATTACTATCTTAAGGAAATGGTGGTCATAAAGCTGAAACAGAAAAATTTTCTTACCACAGTTGTCTTATATGAACTAATGCAAAATGGAATAAGCAGATCCAGGAAAACAATATACAGAATGATTATAACAATATAAATGGAAAGAACAATAAAATGAAGCTGAAAACTGTCTAATTATAATGATTAATTTTGCTTCCAGAGAAGAGACAAGAAAATGCACCTCCCTTCTTTCACTGAAGAGATAGTAGTGTGAAATGTTGCTTGCATATGTTATTAGATTGCTGATGTGTGGTTTGGTTTCATTAAACTTTATTATTATTATTTTAAACATAGCAAGGATTGAACCTCAGGGGAGCATGCATGATCCTGGGTTCCCCAGGTACCTTTTAGGGACATTTGTGGCTCAGCACTGAAGGATTTGTAAACTGAATAAAAATTCCTTCAAAAGTTCAGATTGTGGTGGAGATGGAAAGGAAGGGGCCTTATGACATTTGACTACTGACTGGATGTCGAGATTGAGAGTAAGGGAAAGGGAAGAGTCATATGCTTCTGAACAGGCTGGATCACTGAGAGAATGACTACGTACTAAAGACAAAAATTGTAGTCCTAGCTTCTGGAGTTAGAAGGAAACTTAGAGATCATTGAATAATCACCTCCTCCTCTTATTTTACTTAAAAGGAAGCAGTAGCCCCAAGGAGGTAGGTGACTTTTTCAAGGTCACATAGGTAGTAAATAGCCTAGAGGGATTTGAACTGTGGTCCTTAAGAATCTAAATAAATCCAGTGGTTATTACCATTACTTTCCACACTGGAACAACTGTTTGGTTTGTTGGTGGTGGTGGTGGATTTGTTTTAGACCTGCTGATTTTGAAATCACATTTGTACTTTTCAGTTAGAAAAATCTAAAAGGCAACTGAAATTTGGAACTGGAAGAGAAATCTAGGTTGGTGACTAAGAAGTCATAAGATATGGGAGTGAGTATCGTCTGTAACAGATAGTATTGAGAGAGAGGGAGAAGAGGGTGAGAACAGAACATTAGTGAACACAAGAAGGAAGGGCCTGCAGAAAGAAGATGCAAAAGACTAGCAAGAAATTTCAAGGATAAAGGTCAGCTCTACCCAAAGCTTCAGAAACCTCATGGAAAATATAGAGAAATGGCTCAATTGGATTTGGCAATTAGCTGTAGAGAGTGGATCATCTGTGGCCCTCCAAGGGCTGATTGTTCAGATTTGATGATGCTCCACATAAGAATTGGGAAAGTTGGGGAATAAGGCTGTCTATCAAGGAAGACAAAAATTGCTGGAAAGTCATGACATTAATAAATAATATATATTTAGCATTATTTTGTTTCAAATCTTTTTTCCCATTTTCAAACATTTTCCCCCAAGGTATCTATCAAAGGAGAATCATCCTTTTATTTTATAAGGTGCTCTAAAAGTTTTCTTTTTGCTATAACTACTTTAATTATTAATTAATTTATAAAATCCAGAAAGAAAAGAGGATCTTAAGCAGATATAGGATAGAAAAAATACCGTGCCTCAGTTTTCCGTGTTCTTTTCCTTCTCCTTTAAGAAAGGACCATGCTGGATGCTTTTGTCTGAAAATACCCTGCAGGTGATTGAAAAGAAAACTGGGAGAGCCTGCAATCTAAGAACAGCTTTTAAGCCTGAAGGCTCATAATTAACTGAAAGACAAGTATTATCAACAGTCAAGCTATGCCTCCAATAATACAAACATTTTATTTGGAACTTCAAAAGCATAGATAAAATTTCAGCGTTTATGCCCAATGACAAAAGCTCTTCTGAAAAAAAAAATCTGTTTTATAGTGGTAATTACATTCAGTTGCCTTTGAATAGACTAGCTTAATGATTTCTTTAAAAAAAAAAAAACCCTTTTGGATTAAACAGTTAAAAAAATCAGATTTCTGCTTATCACAATCCTCACATGTAGTAGGCTCAGGAAAAATATTTGTTGCTTTTTTTTTTAATACTCTTTGAGTCTTCTTTTTTTAGACATTTTTTCTCTAGGATAAAACAGAAACTTTGTTTAGCTTTTCACGTCTTTCACAACCTGGTCCTAGACCTATCAGGCCATCTTCATTGGACATTAATCCCCCTCTAGAACAGGGCTATGCAGCAAATTGGCCTTCTTTCTATTCCTCACCGAGCTTCATCTCAGACTGTGAATTGGAATCTAAATTGCCTGGAATGAACTACCTTTTCCCTTTTGCTTCATAACATCCTTCTCTTCCTTCTAGAAGCAGTCCATGTCGTTTTCTACATGGGGCCTTTTCTGACCTTCGCAACAGCTAAGGTCTCTCTCTCCCAAATTACCTTGTATTTATCTTTATATTTATTTTGTGTATATTTATACAGTAATTGGTGTCTTGCTCTCTCCTTCCCCTCCTTCCCCCACTTAAAATGTAAATTCCTTTAGAGTAAAGATGGTTTCTTGGTGGTTCTCTCCAAAGACTAGCACAATTCAGGAGACCCATATTCAGATTCCAACTCTTACACTTTCAAGCTCTTTGAACTTTCTCTGAGTCTCAGTTTCTTTCCCTGTAAAGTGGGCACTACGTGCCTCCAAGTGTTGTTGTGAGCGAATAGTTTGTTAGTCTTAAAACACCGTAGACATGGGCGCATTCACATTCTTTTTTTCCATCTCCATCTCTATGAAGCTATTTTTCCCCAGAAATGTAATATAGGTGAATGTGGTTTCAAAATTTTGCTTTGTTTTTTAATTTGATATTGAGAACAAATTATTTAAGATTTTTCAGCTACCAAAATAATGCAGGGTTTGGTCTCTTCCACTTCATCTGCAATTCAATACTTTAAGGACTCCTGGCATTCCTGAGGTGGGGAAGTCACCTGAGCTTAGGAGTTCAGTTGGATATAATCAACATAATAACAACACTTTGAATTTAACACCTAGGGGGTGGAGATGGTTAAATTGCCCACCAACTTCCGGACGATCACTTATTGTTTCCTCTAGATTACCGCTATCAGCTTTCCCCAGCAGAAGAACAAAAGGGGTTTTGAATTTTCCAGTACTACTTAAGCAGTTTGGGGAGCTGTTGCATATCTTCCTTGTTTTGAAAAATGTTTGTGGAAGGGCAGTATGTGGGTAATATTTCTATTCTAGTAAGCACCTTTTATTGGGATCACTTACTTCCTATGGGTATTATTAAAACTTGTAAAGAAAAATAATCCTTCATAGTCTTCTCTTGGCTTGAGGTTGGGAAGCACAGTAGAAGGCTGGGGAAGGGAAGGGAAGGCAAGGGAGGGAGAAAAATAGAGATTTAAGGTATAGGTTGTGGGGTGAATTAGGAAAGGGAACGGATGGGTAGGAATGGAGGGAGGGCAGAGGTATGGAAGGAGCACTGATCCTCTCGTTCAAGAAGCATTTATCAAGTCCGATGCTCATCGCTGTTCGGCACTAAGGAAGACAAAGTTTAGATTGAAAACTGCCCTCCCTTAGAGAACAGGACATAAAGATTGCTCTATTTTGATGCACTAGAAAAGTTCAAATTGAAGTGCAATTTGACTTCCAAGGTAGGGAAGTACTGACAAGGGGGAATGGAAGGTCATAGAATCATAAATCGAGGGCTGGAAGAAACCTTAGAGGTTCTGTGGAGGAGATGGCATTCTAGTTTGCCTTTTAAAGAGCCGGTAAGAATTCAACACATTCCTGGTGGAAGGAGAGCTTCGTAGGCACCTAGGGAGCCAAAAAAAAAAAAGGGAGGCTGAAACCCTCAAGGCCTAACTGGGAAGATATCTGTCCTCTGACCTTCGAAGCCGCCCTTTCCCACCTGGCCCCTTCCTACCTTTCCAGTCTAATTACCCTTTAATACCCCACTCCGCATACCCTCCCGATCCAGTGGCACTCCATCTCAAGACTCCAGGGCATTTTCACTGGTTGTCTCCCATGCCCAATGACATGGTCTTTTCCTTATGGGGAACAGCCTTAGCACCCCATCACCTGGAATGCTCTCTCTCCTCATCTCTGCCTCCTGGCTTTCTTCAAATCCCAGCTAAACTCCCACCTTACCAGAGAAACCCGACCCCCCTCAATGACAGCGCCTTCCTTTTGTTGTCTCCAATGTCTTACTTATGACCGTTTCCTACTTAGTCGTTTGCACCCGTTAGACCGTGAGCTCCTTTAGAGCAGCTGGTACACAGGAGGTGTTGAGACGGCAAGGAGTACCTGTAAGATTGGATAAGGTTCGAAGGGCAAGGGAGATCATGGAGAGATGTGAACTCATTTAGTAGACAATAGGGAGCTATTGATTTTTAGCTCATTGGTGACCGAACCATAACCAGGGTGGGGGATGGGGCGGTGGGAATGGAATTCAAAGCTTATGTTAAGATCTTAGGGCTCAAGGAGGAAAGTGAGGCAAAGTTTTTCACTCTGATAAACCAGATCCAAACTTTTGGGCACTACCCTCTCTATTCTTTCACTCAGTACAGGGCACGTTTTCTGGGGGAGCGGTCCGATCGCCTCCCCAGCCCAGGCCCCCGCAGCGAGCTGGGGCGCGTGAAAAGAAAGGATTGCGGCTTGGCGCAGGGACAGGCACTGAGGCCCACAGCGCGCAGGCGCAAGCGCAGGTTCTGCAGTTTTCCCCGCTTCCTCTCCCGCAGGCCGCGCTGCCTCCGCCCGGACCCCCGCTCTTCCAATCAGAGCCTCGCATTCCGTGCGCACGTATCCTAGAGATGGGGAGGCTGGGGAGGGGGCGCGGGGGGAAGGGGCGGGGAGAGGCGGAGCTGGGGGAGGACAGGGAGGGAGCCCGGCCTCTCTCCCACCGACCGGAAGTGGCCGTTGTAAACTTCACCTCCCTTGGGGCCAGTCCCTTACCCTGACCCCCTTCCCCTTTCTCTTTCTGATCCCGCGGTCCTAGAAGCCGCCGAGTTTCGTCAGCCCCCCCCCCAGCCCCCAACGCTACATTCTCCCCCCTCCCCCGCCCCGACTCCAGCAAAGTGTTTCTCCTGCGCCCTCTACCCATCTCTCTATGCCGGGGGCCAGCTGGGCTAGGGGGTTCGGTTCAGTTCGGAGATTAGGCCCTCCGGGACTCCAGCCTGAGGCCATCTGTGGGGGCGGCTGACACCTGCAGAGGTAACGGGTGAGGAAGGGTAGGGGTGGATGATTGGGGGAGGGGGCTGCCGGAGCACGCGCAGGGGCCCCGGGGGAGGGGCGAGGCTGGGGAGTGGGAGGAGCATCTTCTGATGCGGGGTGGTGGGGGCGCCTGAATGTGGTGGAGTGGGGCGAGTGGTCTCTTCCCCTTTTCCATCTTTGTTTTCTAAATGTGGTTGGTTTTAACTTTTTGGAAAATTGGCCCTAGGTTTTTCTTAGAGAAAATAAAGAGACAGTGATAAACAAAATCGCAGTTTCTCTTTCTCTGTCTCCCCCTCTCTTTCTGTCACACACAGACACACACAGACACAGACACACACACACGTCTGAGCGAGGTACCTCAGTTACTGTTGCAGTGTGGCATGCTCACACGTTACTTAGCACTGAGGCTCAGGAACGCTACTCGACCTGGGCTGGGTGGGAATGGCATTCCAGAGAAGAGGCTGGCAAAGCCTGTTTCACTGTCTGGTGCTTCCTCAGTAGCTCCCTCCGAGGCAGACACAGTGCTTTGTCAATTTTAAATTGCCGTATCAGGGTCAGTTACTGTTATTATAGTGTTGAAATGACCCTGGGCCAGGAATCAGGACTGAGTTTTAGTTTCTGTCTTGTTTGGGGCAAGTCTTTTAGCCCCTGTGGGTATCAGTTTGGAAACTGGAGACCGGTTTCCTGACTCAGAAACTCGGAAAACCAGTTCCTCAGTTAGGAAGTGAGAACCAGAGGTTCTCAAAGTGGGCATCTTAGTGATTACATTATTTTCCAAATAAACACACAAAATGCAAGATATAACTGATGGATGGTCAAGTCTGAAGACAGGTCTTAATAAGCAGGTGTTGGCAGGCAAGCCTGTCCTACATTGTGGGGAAGTCCAGCATGCATAGGGAGGCCTATGTTCATGTAATGACTTGTTTACAATATGATACTATATGGTTACATGATGCCTAAGTCATCAAAATTTCAATGCGGAAAGAACTCCACAAATTTGCAATACTTAAATTTAAGTTGCAGCGTTTAAAAATATATTTTATATATTTTTTTGAAATGATGCAAATTTAAAAAGAAACCGTTAAAGGGTTAAAGAAAGATTTCCTGGGGGGTGCTGAATAATTTTCTTTAAAAGGGGGGTTGGTAGCCCAAATAAGGAAATCTCTGGCTTACAGGTTAGATCTACAAATCATTTATGAACCCCCCCCCTTTTTCAGTTGAGAAAACTGAGGCTCAGAATGGTGAGTAGATTTGTCCAAGGTCACACAGATAGCAAATAGCTACTCAAAGATATTAGATCCTCTGCTTCCAAAACTAGTCAATGAACAGTATTTGTTAAGTGCCTGCTATATGCCATTCACACAAAAAGAATGAAACATTTCCTACTCCCAAGGACCTGGTTACACCATCCCCTTTAATTCATAAAGAAAAAACATATACACAAGTGAATGAAAAATAAATATAAATAGCAACAAAGTAGTTGACTACAAGGTTGTATGGGAAGCAGGACCCCATCATTTGGGAGGATCAGGAAAGGCTTTGTGGTATTCCAGCTGGGTCTTGAAAGACAAAAGGAATTCTGAGAGATTAAGATGAGGAAGTGCATAGTGAGGGAGATGGAGTCAGGTGTGTGTGTGTGTAGACTGCAGTAGGTGCAGTGATGCTGGAAAGTTAGATTGGGTCCATGTTTTGAAGGGCTTTAAAGATCCCTCAGTCAGTAAGGCTTGGATGATTTCACACTCTAATGGGGGAGACCACAAGTAAACAAAGAATTATAAATAAGATCTGCACATGGTAAATAGGAAATAACTAACCGAGGGATGGCATTAAAATTAAGAGGGGGTGGGAAAGGCTTTTAGTGAAAAATGGGATTTTAGCTGGAACTTGAAAGAAGCCTCCAGAGGCCTGGAAACAGAGGTGAACAGAGATGAGAAAGGAAACCATTCTAGGCAGAGGGGGATAACCAGAGAAAGTGCCTGGAGCTGAGTGTCTTGTTCGTGAAACAGCAAAGAGGCCAGTGTTACTGGATCAAAAAGTATGTAGCAGGTAGGAAGGTTCTAGAAGACTGAGAAGTTGAGGGGAGGGGAGGTCATGAAGGGCCTTGAATGCCAAATATCTTGGAGGCAATAGGTAACCACTTGAAGGTTACATGGGGACTTGTGTTTTAGGAAAATCACTTCCATGGCTGAATGGAGGATAGATTGAGTAGGAAGAGACTTGAGGCAAACAGACCCACTATCAGGCTATTGCAGGAGTCTAGGCTTGAGGCAATGAGGGCCTACATCAGAGTGGTGGCAGAATCAGAGGAAAGAAGGGCATATATTGGAGAGATGTTGAAAAGGTGAAATTGGCAGACCTTGGGAAGAGATTGACTATGGGGAGGTGAGAGAGAGTGAGGAGTCAAGGATAACTCCTAGGACTGGGAGGACTGTATTGTCCTCTAGGACGTGGGGGGAGGGTTTAGGGGAAGAGATAATGAGTATAGTTTTGGACATGTTGACTTTCAGATGTGTACTAGATATTCAGTTTGAGGTGTCTGAAAGGCAGTTGGGAATGTGAGCTTGGGGTGGGAGGGCAGTCAGTGGAATGGTTAAGTAGATTCGAGAATCAACATTGAGATGATGATTAAATCCATGGGGGCTGATGAGATCACGAAGTGAAGGATAGAGAGGGAGAAGAGGGTGCAGTATGGTGCCCTGTGAGACATCTAGGGTTACCGGCGTGATCTGAATAAGGAGCCAGCAAAGGAGACTGAAAAGCAGCAGTTTGATTGGTAGGAGGAATGAATGGTGCCCTGAGAGCCTAGAAAGAAGAGGGGGTGATCAACAGTGTCAAAGGCTGTAGAGAGGTCAAAAAGGGTCACCTTTGAGAGAAGGCCGTTGGATTTGGCAATTAAGAGACTTTTGGTAACTTTGGAGAGAGCAGTTTCAGTTGAATGATGAGATCTGAAGCTGAATTTTAGATAGTTAAGAAGAGAGTGAGAGGAGAGAAAGTGGAAGGACCTGTTGTACTGTCTGAAGTTTAGCCACAAAGGGTAGAAGAGATATAGGATGATAATTAATGGGATGAAATAATCAGGTGAGGTTTTTTTGAGGATGAGAGAGACATATGCATGGTTGAAGACAGTAGTGGGGATGATAAGAGCGGGCAGTCTGTTGGAGAAGAGATAAAAAGGCTTAATGGAGGTGCTTATATTTGATTCTAGAAGCATTTGGGATCCATTGGAGGTGTTTAAGAAGGGGACTGACATGATCAGATCTTCACTGGAGAAAAATCACTATGGCAGAGGTGTGTAAGATGGACTGGAATGGGAAGGGAGAAGGGAAGGAAATAAACATTTATACACATGTGTGTGTGTATACATGTATGTATGTGTGTACGAAAACTCACACATACAGAAATATGGTGCCTAGTATATGCCAGGTACTATACTAAGCATTTTTACAAATTTTATCTCATTTGATTCTCATGATAACCCTACAAGGTAGGTGCTATAATTATCCCCATTTTATAGTGGAAGAAACTGAGGCAGACCGAAGAGGTTAAGTGACTTTTCCAGGGTCATGCAATTAGCTAGTTAAGTGTCTGAGGCCATGTGTCAACTTCAACTTAGTTGGTCTTCACTCCATGCCCAGGGAGGCAGGGAGATCAATTAGGAGGCACTAATGTAAGTGTGAGGTGATAGGAGCCTGAACTAAAGCGATGGCTGTGTGATTAGAAAGAAGGGGTTTTTCTGGAGGTACGAATTGAAAGATTTGGCGATTGATGGGCTAGGTGGGATGAGGGATGCATGAGGAATACAGGATAACACCAAGATTATGAACCTGAGAGATGGTGGTGCATTCAGGAAGAAGGGTGGTTTTGGGGGAAAGGTGACTTCTACTTTGGACTTGTTAAGCTTGAGATGTCTCCAAGACATTTAGTTAGAAATATCCAATAGATGGGTCTGAAGATTTTGGAAAAACTATCTGGAGATCTGTGTCTATATCTATGTCTGTTTCTGTGTCTTTATATCTCTGTTTCTGTCTGTATCTATGTCTGTCTACAGATATAAATTTAAATCTAGGTTTAGTTTATATCCATAAGTAGGGGCATGCTGGAGCCAGCTGGCTACTGATTGTTTAAATTTCAGTGTAAGCATTTACAACTTGGAAATCTGCAAAGGATGCAAATCAGGGCCTGATTTATTGTTTTGTTGATGGTCTAGATCAGGGCTATGTGATTTATGCGGTTGCCTACAAGCATAGAAATGTACATAACTGCTTTAGTGAACGAAGCCAAGCTACTGCAGAGCTCTCACTAAAATGGCAAATCAAAATATATTGTCTGTTGTTTCAGTAAAAACCTGAGGTTGGACAGCCTTGGTCTAGATATAAGAGTGATGGAGAAAATGTTATTAATGCAGATTAAACTTAAATGTTAGTAATGTAGTATTCCATATATATTTTTTTCTTCTGGACAGCCAGTTAAAATATTTCTCAGCATACTGCTGTCTACATATATGAACATCTGTGAGTGGTATGCATGGAGATAATAAATCCATGGGATCTGATGAGAGGGTACTTAGAGTGGGTAGAAAGAACAGAGGGCCTAGGACAAAAGCTTGGGTAATATCCACAGTTGAGGGGTAGGCTATGGGTGATGAGCTAGCAAATGAGTTCAGAAAGGTTTAAGCGGAAAACTAGAAATTCCATCTGAAAAAAAGTTCAGAAAGAAGAGATGGGACAATAGTGTCAGGAGAGACTGGAAAGAGGATAGAGTATCCTGCAGAAGAGGGTGGTGAGCAGTAGCAAATGCAGCAGATAGGTTGAGAAAAATGAGGACTGAGATAGGATTGTCAGATTTGACAGTTATGAGGTTATTGGTAATTTTGATGTCTCCAGTTGGATGATGAGGTCAGAAACCAAATGACACAGGGTTCTTTCCACTGTACTATAATCTTAGGTTACTTCCAACTCTGACCTTATGTGATTTCATCAAACTATTTTTAAGGCTGTTGTTGGAGAACAGAGACAGATACTTACCGTAAGTAGCTGCAAACCTGTACCCTACTTCCTATTCTCTCAGTTACTCTATTAGTTCTACAGCTTTATACTGCCTTTGGTATCCTCTCTAGCCCTTGGTTTCCTCATCTGTCAAATGAGGGGATTGGAGTGGTAACCTCTAAGGACCCCTCCAGTTCTAAATCTGTGATCTTGCAATATTCAGTCAGGGTGATGGTAGCTAGTTAAATGGAATGGTTTTAAGGCATGTGTATAATTGGTCTAGATAATCATAAGTTATTCTCTTTCTGGTGACAATGTAATTAACAATATTTTTATAGTGACAGGAGAACTTTTGGTAGACCTGGTGGTGGTGGTAGACCTGTTAGGGAGGGACTAGTCTTGCTCTTCTTGACCCCTGAAGACAGAACTAGGGGCAATGGGTAGACGTTGTGGCGGTGCATATTTTGGCTTCATATGAGAAAAATTTCTAACAGAGGCATTCCAGAGTAGAATAGGCTATCTTAGGAGGTAATTTGATTTCCCGTAAAGGGAAGTCTTCGAAAAGAGCCACTGATGACCAATTGTGGGTATATTTTGGAGGAGATTCCTATTCAAATATGGCTTGAACTAGAATACTAGATGATTTTTAAAAAATTTATTTATTTTTAGTTTTCAGCATTCACTTCCATGAGTTCCAAATTTTCTCTCCATCTTTCCCCTTCACTCACCCCAAGACGGCACATAATTTGATGTGGGCTCTACTTAGACATTCATATTAAACTTGTTTGCACGTTACTCATGTTGTAAAGAAGAATTAGAACCAATGGAAGAAACCATGAGAAAGAAGAAAAAAACAAACAAAAAAAGAGAGCAAATAATATGCTTCAATTTGCATTCAGATTCCATAGTTCTTTTTCTGGATGTGGATAGTACTTTCCATCATAAGTCTTTTGGAGTTGTCTTAGATCCTTGCATTGTTAAGAAGAGATAAGTCTATCAAGGTCAGTCGTCACACAATGTGGCTGTTACTATGTACAATGTTTTCCTGGTTCTGTTCACTTCACTCAGCATCAGTTCATGTAAGTCTTTCTAGTTTTTTCTGAAGTCCACCTGCTTATGTTTTTTTTTTTTTTCCCAGAGGAGGGAAGGCAGGGCAGTTGGGGTTAAGTGACTTGCCCAAGGTCACACAGCTAGTAAATGTGTTAAGTGTCTAAGGACTGATTTAAACTCAGGTCCTCCTGACTCCAGGGCCAGTGCTGTACTCACTGCACCACCTAGCTGCCCCATGCTTATCATTTCTTATAGCACAGTAGTATTCCATTACATTAATATAAGCACAGCTTGTTCAGCCATTCCCCAACTGATGGGCATTCCCTCAATTTCCAGTTCTTTGCCACCACAAAAAGAGCTGCTATAAATATTTTTGTACATGTGGGTTCTTTTCCCTTTTTTATGATCTCTTTGGGATACAAACCTAGAAGTGGTGTTGTTGGGTCAAAGGGTATGTGCATTTTTATAGCTCTTTGGACATATTCCAAATTGCTTTCCAGAATGGTTGGATCACTTCATAAGTCCACCACCGAGGTCTTTGATACTATCAGTCATGAGAGCTTATGGAAAATGATGTCAAAAGTTCATCAGCATTGTACCTCAATTTCATGATGTCATGCTTGCCCAGATTCTAGATAATGGACAATGCTTTGTGCTTTCCCAGTCACCAATGGAGTGAAGCAAGGCTGTGCTTGCTCCCATGCTTTTTAGCATGATGTTTTCAGCCATGTTGTCAAATGATTTCAATGAGGGTGAACACAGCATCAAGGTCAGCTTGCATTGATGGTAAATTCTTCAACCTGAAAAGGCTGCAAGCCAAGACCAAAGTGGAGAGAGTGTTGGTGCATGATTTTCTGTTTGCACACAGTGCAGCCTGTGAAGCTGAGATGCAAGAAAGTATGGATCAATTCTCTGCTGCTTGTTCTAATTTTGACCTAACAACACCAAGACCACACCATCCATACATGGAACCATTGGTTGCAGCAAATGGAGAAGTTTTGAATGCTGTGGATAAGTTCACTTACCTTGGTAGTGTACTTTTCAGGGATGTACACGTTGATAACGAGGTTAACTCACACATGGCGAGAGCTAGCTCAGTGTTTGGGAGGCTACGAAGGAAAGCATGGGAGAGAAGAGGTATTAGACTGATTATGAAACTGAAGGTCTACAGAGCCATTGTGCTGACCTCATTGTTGTATGCCTGTGAAACCTGGACAGTATACCAGTGCCATGCCAGGAAAATGAATTGCTTCCATTCGAATTGCCTTGGAAGATTCTGAAAATCAGCTGGCAGGATAAGGGGCCAGACACTGAGGTCCTTACTCAAAATGAACTGCCAAGCATTCAAACTCTGATTTGGAGAGCGCAGCTCAGATGGGCTGGCCATATTGTTCAAATGCAAAACATACACTTGACAAAAAGACTGTTTTATGGAGAACTCACACAGGGTAAGTGCTAACATGGTGATGAGAAGAAGCAATACAAGGACACTCTCAAGGTTTCTCCTAAGAACTTTGGAATTGATTGTGTGACATGGAAGACACTGGCACAGGACCACTAAGCATGGTGTGCCCACATCAGAGAAAGTGCTGAGCTCTATGAGCAAAGCAGAATTGAAATAGCTCAGAGGAAACACAGGATGCACAAATTCAGAGAATCCACCCCAAATGTTCACATGGACACTGTTTGTGCCCGACCTGTAGTAGAGCATTCAGAGCTCATTTGGTCTGATCAGCCACAGTTCTACTAGCATAGTGGTGTCATTTTGGTGCTCTTCAAGAATGAAGGACAATAACAAACCAACCAACAATGCATTAGTGTTCCAACTTTCTCACATCGTTTCCAACATTTATCATTTTCCTGTTTTATCATGTTAACCAATCTGATAGATGTGATGTGGTACCTCAGAGTAGTTTTGGTTTGTATTACTCTAATCAATAGTTATTTAAAGGATTTTTTCATATGGCTCTAGACAGCTTTAATTTCTTCCTCTGAAAACTGCCTGTTCATATCCTTTGACCATTTATCAATTGGGGAATGACTTGTATTCTTATAGATTTGACCCAGTTCTCTATATATTTTAGAAGTGAGGTTTTTAATCAGAGATACTGGTTGTAAAAGTTCTTTCCCAGTTTTCTGCTTCCCTCCTGATGTTGGTTGCATTGGCTTTGTTTGTATAAAAACTTTTCAATTTAATGTAATCAAAATTGTCCATTTTGCATTTCATAATGTTCTCTATCTCTTGTTTGATCATAAATTCTGCTGTTCTTCGTAAATCTGACAGATAAACTGTTCCTTGCTCTCCCAGTTTGCTTATAGTATCAGCCTTTATATCTAAATCATGTACCCATTTTGACTTTATTTTGATATATGGTGTAAGATGTTGATCTATGCCAATGGCTCTTTCTTATAATTCATCTGGAAGATATAAAGTGATTGTTCTGGTTTTCGTTGTTCTTCAGTAATTCAGTTGTGTCTGACTCTTTTTTTTGTCGTATTTTATTATTTAATATTTTTGGTTTTCACCATTGATTTCCACAAGATATTGAGTTAAAAATTTTCTCCCCATTTCTACCCTGCCCCCCACTCCAAGATGGCATATATTCTGATCCCGTTCTCCAGTCAGCCTTTCCTTGTGTTGCCCCACTCCCCCGCCAATCCCCTTTCCCCTTACTTTTTTCTAGAGCAAGATAGATTTCTATACCCCATTGCCTGCATATCTTATTTCCCAGTTGCATGCAAAAACAACTTTTTTTTTGAGCATCTGCTTTTAGAACTCTCAGTTCCAAATCCTCTCCCCTCTTTCCTCCCCACCCACCCTCCCTAAGAGGGCAAGCAATTCAACGTAGGTCACACATGTATCAATATGCAAAACACTTCCACAATAATCATGTTGTGAAAGACTAACTATATTTCCCTCCATCCTAACCTGTCTGCCTTTATTCAGTTTTCTCCCTTGACCCTGTCCCTTTGCAAAAGTTTTTGCTTTTGATTACCCCCTCCCCCTATCTGCCCTTCTTTCTCTCATCTACCCTCTCTTATCCCCTTCCCCCTACTTTCCTGTGGAATAAGTTACCCAATTGAGTGTATGTTATTCCCTCCTCAAGTCAAATCCAATGAGAGCAAGATTCACTCATTTCCCCTCCCCTGCCCCCTCTTCACTTCCAACAGAACTGCTTTTTCTTGCCACTTTTATGTGAGATAATTTATTCCATTCTATCTCTCCCTATCTCCCTCTCTCAATATATTCCACTCTCACCCCTTAATTTTATTTTTTAGATATCATCCCTTCATGTTTAACTTACCCTGTGTATATTCCCTTCAACTACCCTAATACTGAGAAAGGTCTGATGAATTGCAAACATCATCTTTCCTTGTAGGAATGTAAACAAAACAATTCAACTTTAGTAAGTCCCTTATGATTTCTCTTTCCTGTTTACCTTTTCATGCTTCTATTGATTCTTGTATTTGAAAATCAAATTTTCTATTCAGCTCTGGTCTTTTCATTGAGGAAGCTTGAAAGTCCTCTATTTTATTGAAAATCCATATTTTGCCTTGGAGCATTATACTGAGTTTTGTTGGGTGGGTGATTCTTGGTTTTAATCCTAGCTCCTTTGACCTCTGGAATATCATATTCCAAGCCCTTCAATCCCTTAATGTAGAAGCTGCTAGATCTTGTGTTATTCTGATTGTGTTTCCACAGTACTCAAGTTGTTTCTTTCTGGCTGCTTGCAGTATTTTCTCCTTGACCTGGGAACTCTGGAATTTGCTGACAATATTCCTAGGAGTTTTCTTTTTGGGATCTTTTTGAGGAGGTGATCAGTGGATTCTTTAAATTTCTATTTTACCCTCTGGCTCTAGAATATCAGGGTAATCTTCCTTGATAATTTCTTGAAAGATGATGTCTAAGCTCTTTTTTTTGATCATGGCTTTCAGGTAGTCCAATAATTTTTAAATGATCTCTCCTGGATCTATTTTCCAGGTCAGTGGTTTTTCCAGTGAGATAGTTCACATTGTCTTCCATTTTTTCATTCCTTTGGTTCTGTTTTATAATTTCTTGATTTCTCATAAAGTCACTAGCCCTCCACTTGCTCTAATCTAATTTTTAAGGTGGTATTTTCTTCAGTGGTCTTTTGGACCTCCTTTTCCATTTGGCTAATTCTGCCTTTCAAGGCATTATTCTCCTCATTGGCTTTTTGGAGCTCTTTTGCCATTTCGGTTAGTCTATTTTTTAAGGTGTTTTAAGGTGTTACTTTTTTCAGTATTTTTTTGGGTCTCCTTTAGCAAGTTATTGACTTGTTTTTCATGATTTTCTTGCATCAATCTCATTTTTCTTCCCAATTTTTCCTCTCCTTCTCTTACCTGCTTTTCCAGATGCTTTTTGAGCTCTTCCATGGCTTGAGACCAGTTCATGTTTTTTCTTGGAGGCTTTTGATGTAGGCTCTGTGACTTTGTTGACCTCTTCTGAGTGTGTATTTTGATCTTCTTTGTCACCAAAAAAAGATTCTTGAGTCTGAGTCTGTGTCCTTTTTCACTGCCTGATCATGTTCCCAGCCAACTACGTGACCTTTGAGATTTTTGTGAGGGTATGACTGCTTGTAGAGTAGAGTACTTTGTCCTACAGCAAGCTCTACTGCAGCAGTATTCCTCCTTCCACGCTACCATCCAGGCTGTCCTGGGCTGGAGACCTGCTTCCCTCTGCTATTTCGTGGGTTCTGCAGCTCTAGAATTTGTTCAGAGCCAGTTTTTGCAGGTTTTTGGAGGGACTTGGCGGGGAGCTCACTCTAGTCCCTGTTTTCTAGCTGCTATCTTGGCTCAGCCGTGTCTGACTCTTTGCGACCCCATTTGGGGTTTTCGTGGAAAAGATACTAGGGTGGTTTTCCATTTCCTTGTCCAGCTCACTGTATAGATAAGGAAAGGTCACGCCAAAAGGGTGACTTGCCCAGAGTCACATAGCTTGTAAGTATCTGAGACTGGATTTGAACTCAGGTCCTCCTTACTCCCGGCCCAGCTTTCTATCCACTGTACCACCTAGCAGCCCCATAAAATGGTTACAAAGGGACAATTGTTTGCTGGTAGTAGTGGCTAACCCACTCAGTATTACAACTACCCCTACATTGTATTTCTAATATCTTCACTATTTCTAGCTCTTTTTACGTTTTAAACATTCTCCATTTTCACCATTGTTCCCTGATTCTTTCCTTGCTCTGTACTTTTTTTGGCCCAAAAAGGGGAATGTGTGCTTTTGTCTTTCCGCTGGTCATTTTAAGTGTGGAATATTGTCAAACTTATTTTGTTTTACCCATGAGCACTTGTTTTTGTCCACCCAGTCTTTCTGTGCCTTGTCCTGGACTGAGGGATTAATACTTATAAGGTCCTTGCCTTTCTGTGAAACTCATGATCCTCCTCTGCCGACTGAAGAGGAAAGTTCATCAGCTTTTACTATTTCACAAGTCGAGATTCTGTGTGAGTCTTGCCTTCTCTTGTATGTGTAAGTCTTCTGATACATACGGATCTTATGAATTTGTCTCTCTCTTAAGCAGGCTGTTACCAGCAGTCAAATGTGCTATATCCTTAAATCTTTTGGGGCCAGAACTTGTTGATCTTTTTGGGCCTTTGTCATAGTGGTCCTGGAAAGTAGAACCCCACAAAAGAAGTACACAATTTTGATTGAGAAAGAGAACTTTAATTGTACTCTGAGCCCATGAACTGTAGGGGAATCCTTAGTTCAATAATGAACATACCAATCTAGAATCTATTGAACTATCAGGTACATGGAATAGGTGATTCTGTAAACTTTAAAAAAATTTTTTTCATAAACTTTTAATACAATAATGAATGTGCAAATCTATAAAAATGACCTCCAAATCATAAAAATATAATAGAATCCTTAAAAAAAAATCTTTAAAGTACAAGGCACATGGATTATTCCTCTAAAGAGGATTATAATGGATTGATACTTCTACTAAGCCTAGTTGAGCTAATCTGTATGGTGCTTTGAAGACTTTCTAATTTCTAGCAGAGGAGTAAAGAAGTGGAGAGAAGGGCCGATTCTCTGCTCAATCCTCGGGAAACGAGGGCAAAGGGAAAGAAGTGGATGATAAGTTGCCTCTTTCCCTCAAACTTGATTAAGGAAGAAAGGGAACAAGTCCAAGAGGCTGTTCTCTAGTAGAAAGAGAGAAAGAAGAGTAGGAGAAGTGCCTAGAGATAATTTCTTTTGTTATCAGCCAGAAAAGAGTTTGAGATCCAAACTCTAGAAGCCCTGTTACTGCATCCAATCAAATGAGGTTACGCGCTTCTAATTCTGTGCCCTGTTACTAGGACTCAAGGCTGTACCTCAGTTCTTTCCCTACTGGTGAAGATGTTTCCTATTACAAATTTTGCATGTAGAAAGATTAGTTTGGAACTAGAGGTGTCTATACTTATTGTATAATGTGATTTCTTGGAGTCTGCCTCTGAATCAAGAGCGCCCTATCATATTCAGCAGTGGAAAATTGGCCCCTCAAGTCTGTGACCCATTTGGGGACCATCATCTCCACTGACTGGAGCTAGATGAGGGAAGAGTTTTTTTCCTAGTGGTTTCCCTTCTGATTTTTCTTCTGTAGCAATTAACTCCATTGATTTTGTGTGTGCAAAAAAGTTTTTAATGATCTTCTTCTACTCTTTAATTTATAATGTAACCTTTTACATCTAAAATTTTGATCATCAATACATTTGGAGCTTATTGTTTCATGAGATGGTTTTTAAAAATATACATGTTTTAATTCTGAGATACCATATCACACTAACAAAACAGGAAAATGACAAATGTTGGAGAAGATGTGGGAAAATTAGAATACTAATGAATTGTTGGTGGAGTTGTGAACTGATCCAACCATTCTGGAGAGTAATTTGGAACTTTCCCCGAAGGGCTATAAAACTGTGCATACCCTTTGACCCAGCAATACTACTTCTAGGTTTGTATCCCAAAGAGATCATAAAAACGGGAAAAGGACCCACATGTCCAAATATATTTATAGCAGCTCTTTTTGTGATGGCAAAGAATTGGAAATTGAGGGGATATCTATAAATTGGGGAATGGCCGAACAAGCTGAGCTATATGAATGTAATGGAATACTATTGTGCTATAAGAAATGATGAGCAGGTGGGCTTCAGAAATCCCTGGAAAGACTTATATGAACTGATGCTGAGTGAAACGAGCAGAACCAGGAGAACACTCCTGGTAACAGCCACATTATTCGATGACTGACTTTGATAGACTTAGCTCTTCTCAGCAATGCAAGGATCTAAGACAACTCTAAAATGGTATCCACATCCAGAGAAAGAACTTTGGAATCTGAATGCAGTTTGAAGCATAATATATGCTCTCCTTTTTCTTTTGTTGTTTTGTTTCTTCTTTCTTGTGGTTCCTCCCATTAGCTCTAATTCTTGTTTACATCATGACTAATATGAAAATATGTTTAATATGAATGCCTAAGTAGAGCTTGTATCAAATTATATGCTATCTTGGGGTGGGGGAAGGAGAAAAATGGGGAGAAAATTTGCAAGTCAAAATCTTGTGGAAGTGAATGTTGAAAACTAAAGATAAATTTAAAAAAATATATTTTTTTATTTATTTCCTTAAATCTTTACCAATTCCACGTAAAAAAAATTTTTAATGTTAATTAAAAAAAATCCAACTTCCAAATTCTCTCCCACCCCTTGACAAGGCAAGCAGAGCACATTTAGGGTTACTGATTATACATGTTGAAGTAATGCAAAACATGTTTCCATGTTACCCATATTGGAAAAGAAAACACATGCAAAAAAATCAAGAAAAATGAAGAAACTAAAAAAAATACTTCAGTTTTCACTCATAGTTCATCAGGTCTCTTTCTGGAGGTAGATAACATTTTTCATCATGTGTTGTTTTGAAATTATCTTGGATCATCACCTTGATCAGAGTACCTAAGTTGTTCACAGTTGATCAGTCTTACAATATTGCTGTTATTGTGTATAATGTTGTTCTGGTCCTGCTCACTTCACTTTGCATCAGTTTATGTAAATCTTCTCAGGTTTTCTGGGAAAAACCTGGAGCATACTGCTCATCATTTCTGATCCCATAGTAGTGTTCCATCACAATCATATGCCACAACTGGGAAGGGAGGGCAGACTGGGGAAAGGGGCAATAAGAATATATGCCATCTTGGGGTATAGGGAGGGGAGAGATGGGGAGAAAATTTGTAACTCAAAATCTTTTCAAAATGAATGTTGAGAACTAAAAATACATAAATTAATCTTAAAAAAAAACCACCACCACCACCACCAACAAAAGAAACAACCCCAAAGGTGAAATCTACAAGCCTTGACTACAGCTTGGGTTTGGGAGGTGAGAGATAGTAACGACTCCATTATGATGACTCCTAGGTTTTGAGCATGAGGGACTGACCTTGACAATAATAGGGAAGATAAGAGTTGGGGAGGGCTTAGGGGGAAAGATAATGAATTCTATTTTGCACATAATGAGTTTAGTTTAGTTCAGGATGTCTGGAAGGCAATTGGAGATGTGAGCTTGGGGGTCAGTATATACAGTTTGGGGCAGAATAGGTAGATTTGAGAATTATCAGCTCTTTTTCTTGTTCAGTTTTTTTCAGTAGTAGGGTTTTCTTGGCAAAGATACAGGAGTGGTTTGTCATTTCCTTTTCCAGCTCACTTTACAGTTAAGTTAGAGTTAAGTGACTTGCCCAGGGTCACACTGCTGGTGAGTATCTGGGGCTGTATTTGAATTCAGGTCCTCCTAACTGTAGGCCTTGTGCTATATCCACTGTGCCACCTAGCTGCCCACATCATCACCACAGAGCTGGTAATTAAATCCGTGGGAACTGATGAGATCACCAAGTGAAGAAATATGGAAGAAGAGAAGCGGACCCAGGACAGAACCCTGTGAGACTCCTGTGGGTAAAGAGTGTGATCTGGAGGAAGATCCAGGAAAGTAGATACAGAAGTAGTAATCAGATAGGTAGGAGGAAAACTGGAGAGTGGCTTCAGGAATCCTAGAGAGAAGAGAGTGTCAGCAGTGTCAGTGGCTGCAGAGACGTCAAGGAGAATGAGGATTGAGAAAAGGCCAGTCATTGGATTTGGCAGCTAAGAGATCATTTGTATACTGGTAAATCATCCACCTGTTTAGAATTTGTATCTTGAAGTTTCCTTATAAAGTAGTAGTTTTGTTCTCCAATGGAATGATTGTGTATTGTTCAGATGACAAACTCATTATTGAGGAAGGGTACCAGAAAGAAAGGAAAAGATTGTATTTTTTTTTTTATTTTTGGATTTCTCCTCTTATCTTGGCTCTCCAGCCCTCTCAATCTCATGGGTAAAGGCAGTAGAAAATAGAAAAGGAGTTATCTGTTTGAGAATTCTTTGATATTTTTGGTTACTAGTCTACAGTGTATAACTTGTTGATGGAAAGGAATGGTCTTTGTGAATCAAGAATGTAGGTCAAGAGAGTTTAAGCTCTATTTATATATCTTAAAATTAATTCTTTCAGAATCACATTTTTGTATTAAAAACTATTTTCAATATGTTTATTTCTTACAGACTTCTTTGTATAAACTTGAACAGTCATCTTTGGAGATTTTCATTTTTAATAAGTAAAAAGTTAAGGAGAATTCTGGTAATTAACAGTCAGACGGCATCATCATGAGCATTAATCCATGTAATATTAATGCTGAAATCCAAAGGTAATATTTAAGTCTTTTTCTTCCATTAATGTTATAATAGGACTGGCTATGATAAAATTTCATATTAAAAAAATCTCATTTAATTAGTGTTGAGATCAGGCTTGTGAGTGGCTGCTGCACTTCTAACCTGGGTGAGGTGGGAAGATGACCTAGTCTCTTCCACCCCTCTCTCCCCCAAAAAAGTCTACCAGGGCAATAGATAAAATTATTAAGGATGTAAAGTTTGTCTTTAGGGCTCTTCCAACTTCTCATAGCGCTTACCTTCCATCAATATGCTATCCTTTGGCTATCCTACCTCTCCTTTGATATATTACCTCATTCAGGGTATAATACCTTTCTCAGTGCCCTGTATTTGAAAATTATGCCTTCTCAGCCCCAGATCAGGATCTTGTTTTCCTTAGCAGCTGTATCTTTATTAGGTATTAGGAGATTTTTGCTTCATAGTCTTTGAGCTGGAAGAGACCATTTAGAGTAGAGATGTCAAGTATGCAGCTGGCAGCAATCCAGTATTCAATAAACATTTACTTTTCAAAAAATCATTTATTTATTTTTAACATTCATTTGTTCCAAATTCTCTTCCTCTAGCTCCTGCCCCATCCATTGAGAAGGCAAGCAATAAATCAATTATACATGTAAAGTCTTACAAAACATTTTTCCACAGTATCCGTATTGCCAAAAAAAGAGCAACAAAAACAAAGAAAGTGAAAAAATATGCATCATTATGGACTCTTTGTAGTTGTCTTGGATCATTGTATTGATTAGTGTAGCTGAGTCTCACAGTTGATCATGGTTACAATCCATTTAATCCACTATGTGCCAGACACTGGTCTTAGTTCTGGGGATACAATTAATAAAGACAGCCCCTCTCCTCAAAGAGCTTACATTCTAAAGGGGGAGACACTCATGGAAGCTGAAAGGGAGGGGGAGGGAAGGGAGAGTGAGACAGCTGGGGAGAGGCACGTAGAGATAGTCTAGCTTCTGCCTTGTATGAAGAAGTCATTGGGAAGAGTTTGGTAGGAGTTTGAGGAAGGTGGCATCACTCAAACCTTGAGTAGTTGTAGGGTGGTGAGTTTAGAAGTGAGAAACTTATCTTGGGAGTGGCATCTTTTCCAAGAAGGTGAAAGGAAGTAGAGTAGCAGATGCAAAGTAGAGGGATTAAATCAGATAAAAATGTTATTGGGAAATATTTGACAAAATACCTAAAAATACAATACAATATAGATAATTGTAATATTTAGTTTTCTAAGTCAGTGTGGGGCTGTAGGTATCCTTAAATGACTTAGTTGCCCCTCTTTCTATTTGAGTTTGACATTGCTGATTTAGAGCTTTTGGTTCAACTTTTCTATTTTACAGGGGAATAAACTGAAGCCCAGAGAGATTAAGTAATTTATTCAAAGTCATACAAACACTAGCAGGCAATGGGACTTAAACCCCGGTCTTCTGTTGAGATTCACATTCTTTCTGTTAATGGTAGTGATAACTTACATTTATATCCATCCATTCTCCTTTATACTTTCAACCACTTGTGAAAGTAGGTTCTCTAATTCTCTAAGAATTGTTATCCTTATTTTGCAGAGGAAGGGGAAGTTGAGGGTTGATGACTTGTTGGAGGCCAGATTTGTGCTGAACTCTCTTCTCACCACCACATGATGCTCCACTATTTTTACATTTAAATATATTAATTTATAGTGCTACTTCAGTGACTTACAGGAAACAACTTTTAGAGGGGTAATGACATTTTAAAAGATGAGCTTCTTAATTCAAATGAAACTCTGTTAATGCATGCAAGAGATAGTTTGATCAGATATATCTCCTTTTGTCTTTTTTGGCTGCCTCTTTCACAGGATATTATATTACATTAGGAGGAGTGGACCAAAGGGATCCCTGTGGCCTCTGAGGTCCCTTCCACTTTGACATCTGTGATCCAATGAGCCTAAGTACTTTTACTGTTAAGTAATCTTTTCAATTCTATCAGTTCATCCCTTTCAGAAATATTAAATCCAATGTTTTCCAATTGTATGTTGAAGTTCCTTAAGAAATGTGACTTCTTTTTTGTCTTAGTATCTTTAGCACTTAAAACTGTACTTTTAAGAAGGCATTTAATAAATGCATATTAGTTGAATTTCACATTCAAAATTATATTGAGGGGATTGAATTATATGGCCTCTAACCTGTACCTTATCTATGATCTTTGTTACTCAGATAGAGATAAACCATGCCTTCTAAGTGACTCTCTTCCCTTCTGTGGATAACTCCCTAGTAATTCCTGTCTTAAAGCAGATATCACATTCTCAGCATTTCTTTTGTCTGTTATATATCCTCTCTGTGAAGATATTTCCATAGTATGTGCCTCCAAAGCTCTAGTATATTTCAACCTGATACAGTATAACCTTATCTTTCTTAACAATGACTCCTGAATTTCCTTGTTTCAGAACAGTTTATATTGAATGTTATTTTTATTTCTTGGAAAATTTAGCTTTATAACATAGTTCAGTATGAATATAGCATGCTCTATACAAATGAGTGTTTTGCCTTTTGATTTGATAAAATGCAGCACGTTTGTCAAATGTTTGCCAATACAAACGTTAGAGTTTTATATATTGAAAAGCAATACACTGAACTACTGAGGATACAAGGGGACATATGGAAGAAGAACTTTATGGTTTTACTTCATCTGTGTTAAAAGCATTCTTTCATTTAAACTTGGTTGTGCTCTTTCTGGATATACTATAAAAAAACTGTGTCATAGTTAATTGCATTTCAGACCTTCCGTAGATCATTACAGTGTTCACCTGTGGATTTTAAAAATTTTAACGTTTTGAAAATAATGTTTCCATATAGCAGGGGAAAGAATTTAATGATTTTTAGAAAAATATTATTATTATAATACTTCATTTATTTGGCAAGGTCAAGGAACCATCTGGTCTACATAATTATTTGGTATCTGCTGTCTCATATGATTAAAAAAATTTTGGTAGCTGAAGCTTACTTTTTTAAGTTCATAGGCTTATAGAATTTAGAGCTAGAAGTGACCAACCTCTTTTACAGATGAGAAAACAGAAAGGGAAGGTGACTTATCCAGGGTCCCAAGGGTAGTAAGTGGTAGAACCATCTAAAACTTAGAAACTTTTTAAAGGTCATCCTTTTCAAATACATTGCATATTTTTCTGTATTGTTAAAAAAAAAGAGCATACCGAATTTGGTCGAATCTTTCCTAAATAATCCAGGGTATTTAAAAAAAATGTCTATTTTTTATAAGCTAGGTTTGAACATCAATTTTTGTTGTAACAATGTAATGCTCTCAGGGACTATTGAAAGGTTTTTTTTTATTCCTATGTTATGTAACCCTAGATTGTTGTATATTGAGGACTCATTTATGTGCTTTTTGTAGGATTTTTTTTATCTCTTCTTTTCGGCTATTGTATGTCATATATTGTTCCCCAAATAGATGGTAGATTTCTGGAAGACAGTGACCATTTTTTATATTTTCTTTTCGTCACCTAATACTTCAGCACAGTTATTTGGTAAATACTTGTTGAATGAACATGCACTAAGGTGCTAAAGAAATGGAAGTTCCATTTATCGTTACATTAATAAGTTTACTTTCTGTTAACTGGAAATTTGCTAACATACCCCTATTTTTATATAGGGGTATATAAAATACACCTATGGGAATAGCTATACTATCAATATATACATTTGGGTTTGCAAGGCCAATGCAGGAAAACCTGTTGTTTTTAATTGGTATTATATCTGATATTGGGATGAATTTTTACTTAATGGATGTATTGTCTTGGTAATCACTCCTTTACAATTAAATACTATTATGTCAAGGGCAGAAGAGGGGAACTTTACTGGATATAGGGTTCTGAAGACAAATTAGATTTTCCATTTTATATAATAAAGTTGTAGCATTTTGAGTATTGCAAATTAAAATGCAAAACAAATATAAAATTATGCATTGGTAGGGTTGCTCAAAGAGTAATTTAGTAAGTGGGGAGATCCCCTAGAAGGTAGAAATAGTTTCTGAAAATGATGATGTGGAATTTAGGATTTAGAAGTATGAAAGAAGTACTGTTGAAAACCATTCTTCACTTGGAAAAATTTGTGGTAGCACAACTATGAGGTTATTTTGCCCTGAGGATTAGGAGAACATGAAGAGGATAAGGGAAGTGGCTAAAGCTAGAGATGTTTTATACTACCAATAAACTAAAGTCTGTGTGTTTTCTAGGGAGCTTAGCATTTTCCCTATCTTACACTGGAAAAACCTTTCTTTCTCTTGTTAACTTTTCCTTTTCTTTATGAGATGAAATGCTCTTATTTTAAATTAAATGTGTATCTTATGCCAATTTAGCAAAACTATTGGAAAGTTTAAATACCACAATTGTATTTTATAATTTCATTTAATAGGTTAAAGAATACTGCTGTTGACTTAAAAGAAATGCATAGAAGCAATGAGTCCGACTTGGATTTCATTGCAGATCTGAGAAAGAAACTCCATCGAGCAAAAAAAGAAAAATTGGAAATAACAACTAGCCACAATGCCCAGGTAGGTTTTATATATTGGTGAGTACTGAAAGAACAGTTTAGTATGGAAATAGGAAGAATACTTGGAATTAATTGTTGTATTATAGAAATAGTTTCTTGAAGTGATGATGTGGAGTCTAGCATATTCATTAAATATGAAGCCTAGGATTTGATTTTTCAATATATTTAATTTTACATCATGTTAATCTGCTACTTTCCTTTAAATATTTGTAGAAAGAGTAGCCTACTTTTTGAAAGAAAAATTGAATATGAGGAAAATGAAAGTTTTTAAATGCGTATGTGTTATGGTTAAAATCTAGTGAGAATAAAAAAATAAAGGATTAATGAATAAAGATTTTGCTTAAGCCTTTGTTTCCCAAGGCAGTTTTAAGTTCAGTGTGCATATTCTTTTGGTTTTGCTTTCTTCACTTTACATCACTACATATGAGTTTAAATGTATTTCTTTGTATTCTTTCTATTTGTCATTTTTTACTTGAGTATTTTGATGAATTTGTAATCCCCTCACCTGCATTATCAATTCTTTAGCTTCCTTCAAGGCTTGGAAGCCTATCCTACTGCTCCCAGTTACTAGTAATCTCCATATTGAAATTACTTTGTTATATTTTATATTTAATTTTCTATGTACATATTGTTACCTCCCCATAGTATATGAACTCCCTGAAGGCAGGGACTGTTTTATTTTTGCCTTTGTATCCTGTATCTGGCATGTAGTAGGCACTTTATAAATGCTCATTGAATTGAATCCATATTGAAATCCTGACATTTTCTACCTTTATGACCTTGGATGAGTTGCTTAACCTTTCTGGGCCTCCAGTTCCTCATCTGTAAAATGAGGAGGTTGAATTGGATGGCACTGAAGGTCCCTTCACTCTAAATCTAAATAAGATTCTCTTGAGTCACATTGGATAATGAAAATACTTCCTCCAACAATGCAGATTGCAGCCCATTCACTCTTTCTCATTCATTGAATCTCTTCTCCTTACTTGCTTTTTAACCTTCCACAGGGGTCCTTCCTTTGGATCTCTTGACATTATATGGCTATCAGGAACACATGGACTATCCACCACTTTTCCTTATTCTCATCACATGACTAGCCCTTTGCCATTTCTGATCAAACATTCTTCTGAGAGAAACTTTTTTTTTTCTTTTTTTTCTGAGAGAAACTTTTTTGCCTCTTTTCTTGTATAGTTCTTCAATGGTGATATGCTGTGACCCATTTGTGTCTTCTGTACCTCTCTTTCCCTTTGATTGACCTACAATTTTTATTCTTCAGATACTCTGGGATTCAGTCTTTCATAGCTTTGTAACATCATCGAAAGAATGTATTTTTAAAAAGGGCCTTTTTTTTTTGCCAGGGGAGAAGCTAAGGATCATTAAAAGCACTTGATAGTTTCTCAGATGCTTTCCAGCCTGTTATTTTCTATTTATTTCTATGCCCAGTACGTTGCCCCTCTGTAGTGCCTGTCTAAGATGAACCCACTGTATAGGCTCTTTATCCAAACACATTGCACAGTTTAGACACTTAGGCATTCTTCATACCCTTGGTTTTTCCTGTGTGAGGAGTTAGTTAAATTTTCATAAAGTAAGTATAGATAACATTTAGGAGGTTTTGCAGTGTGATTGGAATGTAGATTGTGTGAAAGAGAATAATGTAAAGTAAGACTGGAGAGGTAGTTTGGAGTCAGATTGTGGCACTGGTAATTAAAATAGTGAGAGATTAGTAGAATTTAGTTTGTGTTTTTAGGCTTAAGAAAATGTTGCTTCTAATAAGAGCATTATGGGGAATAATATATTTGTAATGTAAAGTAGTGTTTCAGCATATAGTTGTTGAATGGCACTGTTATAAGAATCAGATGTCTGTGTTTAGTAAACCTTTGACTAGTCTGAGCAAAGGTTAATGCAAACATCAATTGCAAAGAAAGCCCATAGAGGCAATGATTCTGTGTACATTTCTACAGCTTAAACTTGATCTATTAAGATAAGCCCTTGATGCCAGAAAATGGTAAATAGAAAAAAGAAGTTATCTTAATTGTCAACCATTGACTAGTAACTTTTTTTAGAAATAAATTTTTGTTGATGTCCTTTATTTAACACTGCCAGGATTTCTCCTGGTATCCCTCTCTGTTTCTCCTCTTAGAAAGAGCCATCCCATATAGCAAAGAATATTTTTTAAAGCAAAAAAAAAGGAAAAAAAAATCAGTAAAACTGATCAGCACATTAAAAAAATCTGAAAATATGTGCAATGTTGCATATATATTTGTGGAGGTAGATCTGCCATCTATGCAAAGGAGTGTATGTATGTGGCATTATCTTATTTCATTTATTTTTCAGAGGTTTATCTGTTTAATCTCATCATTGTGATGAAATCAGCCATCATACAGCAGTCAGACTCCTTCTTCATTACCAACTTCACCCTTGCGTTTGGCCTCATTTGGGTTACTGATATGTTACAAACTCAATCTATATTTCACAAAGCTTAGAGAAGTCAATAGAACTGCTGGAAGTTAGGCCATTTGCATTTAGGCCTTAGGGAACATGGAAGGGAAGAGGCTGAATAAGGAGTTCCAGGGCATTGTTCTATGGTTATGGAGTGTGACCAAAATGAACAGCAATAAAATAATATCTACAAAGGAGAATGTGGAAAGTCAAGGGGTATGTGCCACTTACTGATTCTCTGTTTTAAACCTGAAGAGAAACTGAAGATTTGGAATCGATTTGGGCAAGAAAAGAACAGACCATCCTATAAAACACATTGAAGCAGCGATTTCTATTTATTTATTTATTTATTGTAATTAGATTTTTTATTTTTCGTTTACAATACTTAGTCCTACATGTTCTTGAGTTTCAGATTTTCTTTCCTTCTGTCCCCTCCCCCCTGGCCACCAAAACGGCATGCAGTCCAATATAGATTCTACATAAACCTTTGCATTAAACTTATTTACACAATAGTCAAGTTGCAAAGAAGAATTATGACCAATGGAATTAATCATGAGAGAGAAAAAACAAAACCAAAAAAAAAGAGAGCAAATAGTTTGCCTCAGTCTGCATTCAGACTCCACAGTTTTTTCTCTGGATGTAGCTTTCTCCATCATGAGTCCTTTGGAGCTGTCTTTGAACCTTGTGTTGCTGAGGAGAGCCAAGTCTATCAAAGTTAGTCATCACAGAATCAGTATGTCTGTGGTTGTGTACAGTGTTTTCCTGGTTCTGCTCCACTCATTCAGCATCATATCATGTAGGTCTTTTCAGGTCATTACAAAGTCCATATCTTCCCCCTTTCTTATGGCACAATAATATTCTATTACATCCATATACCACAACTTGTTCAGCCATTCACCAATTGATGGGCATCCTCTTGATTTCCAATTCTTTGCCACCACAAAAAGAGCTGCTATAAATATTTTTGTACATACAGGTCCCTCTCCCACTTGTGTGATCTCTTTGGGATATAGCCCTAGGAGTGGTATTGCTGGGTCAAAGGGTCTGCACATTTTTATAGCCCTTTGGGCATAATTCCAAATTGCTTTCCAGAATGGCTGGATCCACCATAACTCCACCAACAATGTATTAATGTTCCAGTTTTCCCACATCCTCTCCAGCATTTATCCTTTTCCTGTTTTGTCATGTTAGCCAATCTGACAGGAGAGATGTGGTACCTAAGAGTTGTTTTGATACGCATTTCTCTAACCAATAGTGATTTAGAGCATTTTTTCATGTGCTTATAGATAATCTTTAATTTTTTTCTCTGAAAACTGCCGGTTTATATCCTTTGACCATTTCTCAATTTGGGAATGGCTTTTATTCCTATAAATTTGGCTCGGTTCCCTGTATATTTTAGATATGAGACCTTTATCAGAGACATTGGTTGTAAAGATTTTCTCCCAATTTTATGAAGCAGTGATTTTTAAAACAAAGATAGTAGAACTGTAACACCTTAAATTGTTAATCCTTTTTCACAGGTTTACCTAGACCACTTTTGATTAAGAAAGCTATAGAAGGTACCTGGGGGCAGAGCCAAGATGGCAGAGTGAAAGCAGAAACATGCTTGAGCTCTCCCCCAAATGCCTCCAAATGCCTGTAAAAAATGACTCTAAACAAATTCTAGAGCTATGGAACTCACAAAATGACAGAGTGAAACAAGTCTCCAGCCCAAGACATCCTGGAAGGCTGACAGGAAGGATCTATCGCACTGGCTGGGAGCGAAGTACAGCTGGGCTGCACTAGCACAGACTAGGCCAGAGCAGACTGAGGGGAGCAGCCATCAGGGCACTGAATCATTGGCAGCTCTGGTGGTTTCCAGACTTCTAAACCTATCAATGCCAAAGACAACTTAGCAGGTCAGTGGGAAAATTTTTTCAGACCTGGGTGAGAGTCTGGCCCCAGCCCCGTGGTGGAGGTGGTGGCGGCAGTGGTGGCAGCGACAGCAGCTACTTCCAGAGCTCCAGACTCACAGAAAGTGGGGGGATCAACCATCTGATCAGAGTGGGAGTGCAGGGATCTCTTTGCTGGCACTGAGGCAGGATTTTCATGCTTTGCCCTGCTTGGATCTGGGTCGCAGTCAGGCTTGGTGGTCCTGGGGTGAGGAGGAGCACTGGTGTGGCAGACCTTGTTGTGGCTGTGGAGAGGGAATCCTCCTCACAGTTCCAGGGCACAGTTCCAAGGCTTGAGGTCACTCACAGACCAGAGCACAGGCTAGGAGAGGAGTATACACCTCTTCTTGGATCATACCACCCCAGAAAAACTGAAAATTTACAGGTGCATAAAACCCCTGAAGCTTGGGACAGCGCACTCTTCAGTTTGGAAGCAGAGTCATACCAGAGCTCAAAAGTCAAGTAATTGGCTGGGAAAATGAGCAGAAAACGTAAAAAAACTCAGATTGTAGAATCTTACTTTGGTGAAAAGAATATCGAAACATACAGCCAGAAGAAGACAACAAAGTCAAAGATCCTACATCAAAAGCTTCCAAGAAAAATTTGAATTGGTTGCAGGCCATGGAAGAGCTCAAAAAGGATTTTGAAAATCAAATAAGAGAAGTAGAAGAAAAATTGGGAAAAGAAATGAGAGTGATGCAAGAAAATTATGAAAAATGAATCAACAGCTTGCTAAAGGAGACCCCAAAAATATTGAAGAAAATAACCACCTTAAAAAATAGACTAACCTAAATGGCAAAAGAGGTCCAAAAAGCCAGTGAGGAGAAGAATGCCTTAAAAAGCAGTATTGGCCAAATGGAAAAGGAGGTCCAAAAGCTCACTGAAGAAAGTAATTCCTTAAAAATTAGAATGGAACAAATGGAAGCTAATGACTTTATGAGAAATCAAAAAATTATAAAACAAAACCAAAGGAACAAAAAGTAGAAAGCAATGTGAAATATCTCATTGGAAAAACCACTGACCTGGAAAATAGATCCAGGAGAGAAAATTTAAAAATTGGAGTATATGAAAACCATGATCAAAAAAAGAGCCTAGAGTGATGGTAATCAGGGTGGGACTTTTTGCCTTTTTTTTTTCTTTAGGAGTGCTTCTCAGCACTAAAGCAGTCGGTACCTTTGATAATTCTTGCCTTTCAAAGGAATGGCAAGCAAAGTGCACTTTTGTTGTCTTTTGTTTGAGTGCTTCTCAGCACTAAAGCCATCAAGTACCTTTGATGAGTCTTGCCTTTGTTTCAGTCAAAAGTCTCTGATTGGATCAAGAGTCTTTGATGACCTGCTTAAGTCAAGGGAAGGCTTAGGTTGCATGGGTTTGAGTCTCATGGTTGTGACACCCTCTGACCCTGAACAGGGTATATAAGCTCTGAGGCTGGCATTTTGTTTTGGGGCTCTCACTGGAAGAGTGTCATGTGATTTGAGCAGACGAGACTCTGGGTAGCCGTCACGGAGCCCCTCAGCTTTGAAAACCCAGATATCGGTGCCTCTCTCTCTGCTAACTGTATGTATTGCTATAGACAGATAGAAGCCTGTCTACTGATTTGTGTTTGTTCTGTTTATATATTGTGTGTTTGTGATTTCTGTTTGTATTCTCTCTGAAGAAGTTCAGGGTGCTGGCTTTTCCCCCTGAACTAAGTGAATGATATATGTATGTTTAATTGAAGTGAGATTGTAAACCCCTTAAAGTTGTTTTCCTTAGAAAAGTGGATCAAAGAACCTGTGCTAGTAGCCCTTCTATGTGCTGGTGTTATTGGCCTTACATAGGCACAATAGCTGCTAGCAGCATTGTTGTTACACTTAGACATCATCTTTCAAGAAATTATGAAGGAAAATTGCCCTGATATTCTAGAATCAGAGGGCAAAATAGAAAGGGAAAGAATCTACCAATTGCCTCTTGAAAAAGATCCCAAAAGGAAAACTCCTAGGAATGTTGTAGCCAAATTTCAGAGTTCCCAGGTCAAGGAAAAAATATTGCAAGCAGCCAGGAAGAAACAATTTGAGTATTGTGGAAACACGATCAGGATAACACAAGATCTAGCAGCTTCTACATTAAGGGATTGAAGGGCTTGGAATATGATATTCCAGAGGTCAAAGGAGCTAGGATTAAAAGCAAGAATCGCCTACCCAGCAAAACTGAGTATTATACTTCAGGGGAAAAAATGAACATTCAATGAAATAGAGGACTTTCAAGCATTCTTGATGAAAAGACCAGAGCTGAATAGAAAATTTAACTTTCAAATACAAGAGTCCAGAGAAGTATGAAAAGGTAAACAGGAAAGAGAAATCATAAGGGACTTATTAAAGTTGAACTGTTTGCATTCCTACATGGAAAGATGATATTTGTAACTTATGAGGCCTTTCCCAGTGTTAGGGTAGTTGTAGGGAATATTGATATATATATATAGACAGAGGGCACAGGGTGAGTTGAATATGAAGGGATGATATCTAAAAAAAATTAAGGGGTGAGAGAGGAATGTATTGGGAGAAGGAGAAAGGGAGAGATAGAATGGGGTAAATTATGTCACATAAAAGAGGCAAGAAAAAGCTGTTATAATGGAAGGGTAGAGGGGGGAGGTGAAAGGGAATAAGTGAACCTTACTCTCATCGGATTTGGCTTAAGGAGGGGATAACATACACACCCAATTGGGTATCTTACCCTACAGGAAAGTAGGGGGAGGGAAAGGGATAAAAGGGGGAGGATGATAGAAGGGAAGGCAGATTAGGGGAGGAGTAGTCAGAAGCAAACACTTTTATAAAGGGACATAGTCAAAGGAGAAAATAGAATAAATTGGGGGTGGGATAGGTTTGAAGGAAATATAGTCTTTCACAACATGACTGTTATGGAAGTGTTTTGCATAATGACACAGGTATGACCTATATTGAATTGCTTGCCTTCTCAGAGTGGGTGGGTGGGGAGGGAAGAGGGGAGAGAATTTGGAACTCAAAGTTTTAAAGACAAATGTTCAAAATTGTTTTAACATGCAACTGGGAAATAAGATATACAGGCAATGGAGTGTAGAAATCTATCTTGCCCTACAAGAAAGTAAGGGAGAAGGGGATAAGGGGTGGTGATAGAAGGGAGGGCAGACTGGGGAAAGGGGTAATCAGAGTGCATGCCATCTTGGGGTGGTGGAAGGTGAGAGACGGGGAGAAAATTTGTAACTCAAAATCTTTACAAAATGAATGTTGAAAACTAAAAATAAATTAATTTAAAATTTTTTTTTTAAAAAAAGAAAGCTAATAACTTCCACAAGTTAAGGCTAGGAGTGGCACCTGTCAATTTACCAAAGAGTCTTGGGTGTGAGGTATTAGAAGGACACTGCTTTGGGTCTTTGCTTTCCCTGGTTTGGAATCAGTGACAAATTATTTAGTCCACATGTCACTTTTCGCCACATTTCTTTGTAAACTCTTCAGTCTTACATAATTTTTTGTGCTCCTTAGAGTATTCTTCAGTTATGTCAGCTTGAAGAGGGTACTAGGGGTGGAGTTTGTTCACCACTGCTATGAGGGACTGGATGACTTGGTCACTTTTGGTTGCTGTCTTCCAGTTTTTAGCATTAATTACTTTCAGACAGAACTGCTCTTTTTCATTAATGTTAGGGTGGTAAGTCTTTGTTTTAAATGTGATCTTCGGTGGTTTGAATAGATACTCCGCTGGGAAGTTGATTTCGATTCTGAAGTTTACATTGTTATGAAATGTTGTTAGGAACAATAAAGCATTGCTAAATCAATAAATTAGTTTCATTAACTAGGAATTAGAGAAGTTTTTCATTTCACATTTTCGTATTTCTTCCAGCTCCTTCACCAGCCTCCTGCTGGCCACCGTGTTGGGTCTGGTGCTCTTTCTTGTCTCTTCTTTAAGGTCATGCTTATTCTTTGTTATTCTGCAGCATTCACTTTCAATTTTGTGATGGTTGTCCTTTCCATTTATGGTTTTGTAGTCTTTGTGTATATATTTTTTGATTCTGCTTATATCAGTTCATGTAAATCTTTCCATGGTTCATTACATTTATCATATGCTTTGTTTCTTATAGCACAGTTATAATCCATTACATTCATGTACCACAGTTTGTTTAGCCATTCTTTTATTGATGGGTATCTGCTTTGTTATTGCAAAACTTTGCAAAGAGGAATCCAAAAGGTCTCTAAAATTGCCTTAGCTAGCAAACACTTGACCTGCTTCTCAAGTAGAGAGAGATAACTACAAAAAGCAACGCTAGTTTAGAACTCAGATTCCTTTGTAAAACACTATAGAGGAGAATGGTGGGCAATTATGAGCAGTATTGCGGGGCAGAGCCAAGAGGGCGACTGGAAAGCAGGGACTTGTGTGAGCTCCCTGCCAAGTCCCTCCAAAAACCTATAAAAATGGCTCTGAACAAATTCTAGAACTGCAGAACCTACAAAATAGCAGAGGGAAGCAGGGCTCCAGCCTAGGACAGCCTGAATGGTAGCTGGGTGAGGTCTGTCACGCACAGAGCGGAGGGGAGTGGAGCCCAGCGTGGGCAGTGGCAGGACCAACCAGACCAGGAGCCGGGCGGAACAGGCCCTAGCGCCCTGAATCAGAAGTTACCAGACTTCTCAACCCACAAACACCAAAGACAACAGAGAAGGTTAGTGGGAAAAGCTGCCGGGGACAGAGTGAAAAGAGTTCGGGGTTCAGCCACCACCCTAGGGGCAGTGGGGGTGATGCAGCTACAGAACTGCAGCTGTAGTTGCTTCCGGCCCCAGGCCCACCTGGTGGGAGGAATTAAGTGGCGGATCAGAGCAGGAGCGCAGAGCCTGCTTAAGATTTGTGTCAAGTCTGGGTTGGCAGTTCTTGGGGAAGGAGGAGTGCTGGTGTGGCAGAGCTGGCTGTATAGAAATAGCTTTGAAATCAACAGCGCATCTCCTCAAGCTTGGAACAAAGTACTCTTTACAAGCAGTCATATCCTGCTGAAAAACTCAAGGGTCAAGGAAGTTGGCTGGGAACATGGCCAGGCAGCGAAAACACTCTCAGATTCAGTCTCAGACTTTGGAATCTTTCTTTGGTGACAAAGAAGACCAAAACATACAGCCAGAAGAAGTCTACTAAGTCAAAGAGCCTCCAAGAAAAACATGACTGGTCTCAGGCCATGGAAGAACTCAAAAAGAATTTGGAAAAGCAAGTTAGAGAAGTAGAGGAAAAATTGGGATGAGAAATGAGAATGATGCAAAAAAACCATGAAAAACAAGTCAATGACTTGCTAAAGGAGACCCAAAAAAATACTGAAAAAAATATTGAAGAAAACAGCACCTTAAAAAATAGACTAACTCAAATGGCAAAAGAGCTCCAAAAAGCCAATGAGGAGAAGAATGCCTTGACAGGCAGAATTAGCCAAATGGAAAAGGAGATCCAAAAGACCACTGAAGAAAATACTACCTTAAAAATGAGATTGGAGCAAGTGGGAGCTAGTGACTTTATGAGAAATCAAGATATTGTAAAACAGAACCAAAGGAATGAAAAAGTGGAAGACAATGTGAACTATCTCACTGGAAAAACCACTGACCTGGAAAATAGATCCAGGAGAGATAATTTAAAAATTATTGGACTACCTGAAAGCCATGATCAAAAAAAGAGCCTACATATCATCTTTCAAGAAATTATGAAGGAAGATTACCCTGATATTCTAGAGCCAGAGGGTAAAATAGAAATTGAAAGAATCCACAGATTGCCTCCTCAAAAAGATCCCAAAAAGAAAACTCCTAGGAATGTTGTGGCCAAATTCCAGAGCTCCCAGATCAAGGAGAAAATACTGCAAGCAGCCAGAAAGAAACAATTTGAGTACTGTGGAAAAGCAGTCAGGATAACACAGGATCTAGCAGCTTCCACATTAAGGGATCGAATGACTTGGAATATGATATTATAGGTCAATGGAGCTAGGATTAAAACCAATAATCACCTACCCAGCAAAACTGAGTATCATGCTCCAAGGCAAAATATGTACTTTCAATAAAATAGAGGACTTTCAAAATTTCTCAATGAAAAGACCAGAGCTGAATAGAAAATTTAACTTTCAAACACAAGAATCAAGAGGAGAATGAAAAGGTAAACAAGAAAGAGAAATCATAAGGGACTTACTAAAGTTGAACTGTTTTGTTTACATTCCTACATGGAAAGATGATCTGTATGATTCATGAGACCTCAATATCATAGTAGCTGAAAGGAATATGCATATATATATATGTATATATGTACATATGTGTGTGTCTATATGTATATATATGTATATATATATGTATATAGACAGGGGGCACAGGGTGAGTTGAATATGAAGGAATGATATCTAAAAAATAAAATCAAATTAAGGGATGACAGAGGAATATATTGAGAGAGGGAGAAAGGGAGAGATAGAATGGGGTAAATTATCTTGCATAAAAGTGGCAATAAGAAGTGGTTCTATAGGAAGGGAAGACGGGGCAGGTGAGGAAGAATGAGTAAATCTTGCTGTCATCGGATTTGACCTGAGGAGGAAATACCATACACACTCAATTGGGTATCTTACCCCACAGGAAAGAAGGAGGAAGAAGATAAAAAAGGGGGGATGATAGAAGGGAGGGCAGATGGGGGGAGGAGGTAATCAAAAACAAACACTTTCGAAAAGGGACAGGGTCAAGGGAGAAAATTCAATTAAGGGGGATAGGTAAGGAAGGAGCAAAACATAGTTAATCTTTCACAACATGAGTATTGTGGAAGGGTTTTACATAATGAAACTCATGTGGCCTATGTTAAATTGCTTGCCTTCTTAGGGAGGGTGAATGGGAAGGGAAGAGGGAGAGAATTTGGAACTCAAAGTTTTGAAAACAGATGTTCAAAAACAAAAAAAAAAGTTTTTGCATGCAACTAGGAAGTAAGATACACAGGCAATGGAGTGTAGAAATTTATCTTGCCCTACAAGAGAAGAAGGGAAAAGGGGATGGGAGGGGAGTGGGGTGACAGAAGGGAGGGCTGACTGGGGAATGGGGCAACCAGAATGTATGCCATCTTGGAGTGGGCGGGAGGGTAGAAATGGGGAGAGAATTTGTAATTCAAACTCTTGTGAAAATCAATGCTGAAAACTAAATATATTAAATAAATAAAATAACATTTAAAAAAATCCTCTAAAAATTATGAGCAGTATATTTTTTTTTTGAGACAATCAGAATTAAATGACTTGCCCAGGGTCACACACCTAGTACCTGTCTGAGTCTGGATTTGAACTCAGGTCCTCCTGACTTCAAGGCCAGTGCTTTCTTTGAAATGCCTCCTCAGCAGTGTCTTAAAATTGCTAATGCAATGAAAGTGAAAAGTCTAGAATTGCGGTGTGAGACTCACATAAGGCATCTCCTCCCAAGAAGCATTATTGGATAGAGTTGATCAGAGGATTAAAAATAGTCTGCCAAAGAAGACGTTTGTTAATATTTCCATAATCTGTTTTTATTGTCATCAGCATGTGGATCTTACATTTCATTTCCTTACCTGTTTATATTCCAAGTGCTGATCATAGTCCCAATTTAGGACATAAAGTATTTTTTTTTCCTTTATTAAAGATGAGAAAGGCCTAAAGAAAAATCTGTGATGTACAAACTTGCTTAGTTGGCAGAACTTATTTTTTCAGTTACCCAAGGCTGTTGTCTCTTCTTTGGTTTCTCTTACATAGTTCAGGTTCACGGTTGCGACAAAATGAGGTACTCCCAAGTCCCAGAACGTTTAACAAAGGAAGAAGTTTTCTCTTTCCCAGCACAGCACGAGTATTTAGCAAGACTACAATGCTATGTGGCTTCTCTGGACACAGCCCCACCTGTCTCTCTCTAGAGACTGTATGTTCAGTAGGTCATCAGAGTATGGTGACTCACCAAGCCTGAGAGGCCCTGACTTCACATGCTTGGTCTTTTTTATGCCTGCAGTCTAGAAAGTTGGGTCAGGGAAGCTGAGGACAACCAGGTTCTATGGGGGGAGGAAGCTATGTCAGGGAAGTCAGGGAAGCTGTGTCTGGAAAACAGTAGTATTATCACGTTACTAATCATATTTACATTGTCAGCTAACATGATTTTATTTATATTATAATTGTGTTACACAATTTTAAAATATGAATATTATAAATTAAGGCAGAGAGAAAGTAATCATATACTTTAAAATACTTAACAATAATGTTAAAAGTAGCCATATTGGGTATATGGCATTAAGTAGCCTGAAAACTTCCCTTCTAGACACTCTGCAAATTTGGATCACAATAGTATTACCCTTGAAGTATATATTAAGGTTATTAAAATTGTTGTAAACTGGCTTTAAAAAGTAGCATAAATAGTACAAAAATATTATGTAAAATTTTAATTAAAACCACAAAATTATGCAAGTAAAATTTATGAAGTAGAAAATACATTTCTCAATTAATTTGTATTGTTTGTATTGCTGAGGAATAGATAGTGCTTTGATATTGTGTGGCAGACATGTCTCAGAATAATTTAGATTTATATGTATTTGTAGATTTATTAATGACTTAAACAATTTGAACTTTTCAGAGAAAGCAAAATCTCTTAACTTTTCCATCATCTTTCTTTTTAAATTAGACTTATTACATGTTCTAATTAGTTTACTGCATTTACATTCTTATGTGATGTTTTCTTACTTTTTAATGAGGTACCAGTATTTTTTTTTAAATTCAATTTTTATTTTCAAAAAAGATGAACCATTTCTTCCTCCTACTTCCCTCACTTCACCCACTACTGAGAAAGCAAGAAAAACAAAATTGCTGGTACAAACATGTATGGTCAAGCAAAACAAATTCCTCATGGTCATGTCTAAAAAAATTATGTCCCAGTCTGAGAGCATCATGTTTTATCATGTGTCCTCAGGAATTGTGGTTGGTCCTTGTGTTGTAAAAAAAATGATTTTTACATATATGCACATACATGCACTCATTTTCTTTAATCTGCCAAAATTCACCTTCTTATCCTTCTACTGTAAAACCCCTTCTCTCCCTTTGAGAATACAAGAAAACCAAAACCATTAAAAACATAGTCAATCATAACAAATTTCCACATTGTCCATGCCCTAAAAAAATCTGCATTCTGAGTCCTTCACTGCTATAGCAGGAGATGGGTAGCGTATTTCATCATTAATACTTTGGAATCTTAGTTGGTTGTTATGCTGATAAGAGTTTAGCACAATAATATTCCATCACATTTAGATACCATAACTTGTTCATGTATTCCTCAATTTTTGGGCCCTCCAGATTTTCATTCTTTGCCACTTCAAAAAAGAACTATAAACATTTTTGTACGTCCTTAGAATTCATTTTGCTTAGGACTAATCCCTCCTGTAGTCTACTCTCCCTCAAGTCTGCTTCCCTGCTTTTCTCTCTCTTCTATTAAGTGAAATGTATGTCTCCCCTCAACTGTGAGTACAGATGCATGAGTGTATGTTTGTATACATGTGTTCTTTCTTTTGACCTGTACAGATGAGAGTGAGATTCAAGTGTCAGCTTCTGTCCTTCACCTCTTCCTTCTTGTCTGTAAGGAGGTCTACTTGCATGCCATGATTATGTGAGATAATTTCTGCTAACCTTCCTTTCCCTCCCTCCCCTCTCTGTTGTATTCCTCTTCTCTCTTTCCATTTTTTTTCTTAAGATCATCAGGATAGAACAGAACCACTCCCATCCTTTGTCTAATTGGGATCCTTTTATGAGCCCTGATAATGGTAGGGGTCAGAGGGGACCCCATATTTGAATGTAAGCAGTTTATCTTTCTTCAGTCCTTTGTCATTGATCATTCATTTCTTTACCTTTTTATATTTCACTTGTGTTTGAATTTCAAAATTTCTCTGTAGCTCTCATCTTTTCATCAGGAGTGCTTGAAAGTCTTCTGTTTCATTAAAGGTCAGTTCTGCCCCTCCTCCTACCCACCAATTATACTCAGTTTTGCTGGGTAATGTAAGCCTATATCCTTTGCTTTCTGTCCTTTTATAGTGGTGGCTGCTAGATTCTGGGTGATCTTGACTGTGACTCTTCAGTCTTTGAATTCTTTCTTTCTGGCTGCTTGTAGTATTTTTTCTTTGACCTAGAAGCTCAGGATTTCAGCTATAATGTTTCCGGAAGTTTTCATTTTAGGATTTTTTTTTTCAGGAAGAGACTGGTGGATTCTTTCTATTTCCACTTTGTTCTATGGTTCTAAAAGATCTGGGCACTTTTAAGATTTCTTGAAATATGATGTCTAAGCTCTTTTTTTGGTCATGATGTTCTGATAATCCAGTGATTCTTAAATTTTCCCTCCTCAACTTGTTTTCTAAGTCAGTTGTTTACTTACCTTCCATTTTCTTATTTTGTTCTTCTAGCCTTTTGAATTGGTTTTAATATTTCTTGTTGCCTCATGGAATTATAGGCTTCTTTTTGGTCCATTCAAATTTTGGGGGAGTTTGTTGTTTGGATAAAGTTTTATACCTTTTGCTCCAAACTGTTAATTCTTTTTCCAATTATTTCTTCAGTAGCTCTCATTTTCCTTCCAATTTTTTCCTCAAGTGTTTTCATTTAGAAGAAAAATTTTTTTAAATTAAAAAAAAACCCACTAACTCTTGCTACATCTCTCCCAGGAATTTTAGTTGAGTTTGTGCCCAAGCTGTGGTTTTCTCTGAGCTTTTGCTTATAGATGTTTTAGAATCCTTTCCTTCTTTTGGATTTGTATCTTCAGCTTTCTTGCCACCATAGTAGTTCTTTATGGTGGATTCTTTTTTTATTTGCCCATTCTTCCAGCCTACTTTGTGACTCGATATTAAGCCTGAGCTCAGCCACACTTCTCATATGAAGCTGGTCCTGTTGCTGTTTCTTGGGGTATTTATTGTTGTGTTATTCTGTTGTGCCAAAAAAAAGCAAGCGAGACCTGGATATAAATTTAGATGTGGATTTATTGAAGCGTGCAGCTGTTTGGAGTAATTACTCAAATTGAACAGTAGCAAGTAGGGGTAGGGATAGAGTATTTAAAGGGAAAGAGCACAATTAGTTTTCTGTGGAGATGGGGACACAAACAGTGGGACAAGCTGAGGCAGGATTATTACCATGGAGAAGGGAACACAAACAGTGGGGTGCATGGACATGGGAGTAAAAACAGTGGGGTGAGCTGGGGCAAGATGGAGAAACTGGAGGGGGGCCGCAGGGCATAACAATTCTAGGATCACAGGGCCAGGCTGGAGATCTGCAAGCTTTCAGTACTTCTGAGTGGTTTGATCCAGAGCAAAATCTTACTGCTACCTTCTGGTCTGAGTTCTGCAAGTTCCTGACCTGGGTTTGAATCTGAAGAAGAGTAGATTGCTGCTGGACTGCGTTCCTAACAGCCTCCTGGAAAGCTGTACAGAATTCCAGGCTCCCCTTTGTGCTGGGATTCCCAGGCTGGTTATTTCTGTGCAGGGTGGTCTGTATGCTGAAAATGAGACCTTGCTTTGCACCTGAGTTTGACCTACACTGCTGCTGCTATTGTGGCTGGCTTCTGAACTGCCTCCTGTCTCCATGTACAGTCCAGGGCTTCACTACATGGGAATTCCATTCACCTGGGCAGATCCCTTTCTTATTCCACCCTGGATCTGTGATGTGTAACTCTAGTATTCTTTTTTAAAATAAAGTTTTATTGTTGCTTTTTAAATTTTTTATGCTTGTTTTTACCTGATATATCCTAAACTGGGGGTGAGGAACCTGAGGCCTCAAGGCCACATGTGGCCCTCTAGGACCTCAAGTGCGGTCTTTTGACTGAATCCAACCCTCACACAGAGCAAATCCCCTTAATCAAGGATTTGTTTTGTATAACTTGGACTCAGTCAAAAGGCTGCACCCAAGGACCTAGAAGGCCACATGTGGCCTCAAGGCTATAGGTTCCCCACCCCTGTCCTAAACCTTACCTTTTAACAAAGAAAAATAGTTGAATAAAGCCAGCCAACACAGTGAGTGATAGCCTAGGCAACAATCAAACTTATAGTTCCCTTCTACTGAAGAAATGTTTCTTGTAGAAGCATCTGTTGCAGATTTTTAGTACCAAAGCCAGATTATTTTTATTTATATATGTTGTGATTCTGCAATTACTTTGAAATTGTTTACTCCAGAGTTTATTGTTAGGTTATTTAATTTTTTTTTAATTTCAAGGGAAGGGGGAAGAGAACAAATATTTATTAATCACCTATTTTGTGCCAAGAACTATGCTAACTGCTTTATAAATGTTAACTTATTTGAACTTCAACAACGATGTACTAGCACTTATTACCTGTACAATCCTGTTATTTTCAAAATTCTTGTAAGAAACTAGCATAGACTTCTTAGATATTTTAGAAACACTAGAAATATTACTGTTTTAGAGATTTGATCAGGTACGGACAGATTTTTTTTGTGTGCAAATGAAGCAGTTACAGAATGAAAATTTTCTTACTTGAAAGTATAATATGAATAGTATTTAACTTAAAATATATAACAGAAAAATATAAACTGCCTAGATTAACAGAAGAGGAAATAGAATAAGTAAACGTTTTTTAGAAAAAGAAATTGAACAGGCTATAAATGAGCTTCCTAAGAAAAAAGGATCAGGACCAGATAAATTTGCATTTAAATTCTACCAAACATTTTAAGATCAACTAATTCCAGCATTAAATAAATTATTTGGAATAATAGGCAAAGAAGGAGTTCTACCAAACTACTATATGTTGTTGTTGTTTTTTAATTCCCAAACTCCTTTATGAAACAAATTTGGTGCTTATACATAAACCAGAAAAAGAAAAACAGAGAAAGAAATTTATAGACCAAGTTCACTAATACATATGGATACAGAAATTCCAAATAAAATACCTGCTAGGAGATGCAACAATATATTCCAAAGGTTGTCACCAAGTAGGATATACCAGGAGGGCAGCAATGGTTTAACATAAGGAAAATTATTAACATCTTTGATTTTTTCAATAATAAAAGTGACAAAAATCATATGATTATTTCAATAGATGATGAAAAAGTTTTTGCCAAAATACAACATTCATTCCTATTAAAAACACTTGAAAATATAGGTATAAATGGATTTTTCCTTAAAATGATAAAAAACATTTACCTAAAACCATCGGCAGGAATTATTTGTGAGAGATAACCTAAAAGCCTTCCCATTAAGATCATACGTGAAACAAAGATGCCTGTTATCACCAATATAATTCAATATTGTATTAGAAATGCTAACAATAGCAATAAGAGAAGAAATTGAAGGAATGAGAATAAGCAATGAGGTAAGAGAACTATTTCTTTGCAGACAATATGATGATATACTTTGAAAATCCTAGAGATTCCACTAAAAGACTGGTTGAAACAGTTAATAATTTTTTAATTAATTAATTTTTAGTTTTAGTTTACAGCATTCAGTTCCTCAAGTTTTTGACTTTCAAATTTTCTCCCTCTTTCCTCCCCCCTTCCCACCCAAGAAGGCATGCAATCTGATATAAGTTCTACATATACCTTCACACTAAACATATTTTCACAATAGTTAAGTTGTAAAGAAGAACTATAACCAATGGAATGAGCCACGTGAAAGAAGAAACAAAATAGAAAGAAAAACAAACAAAAAGAACAAATAGTTTGCTTCAATCTGCATTCACACTCCATAATTCTTTCTCTGGATGTGAATTGCTTTTTCCATCATGAGTCTTTTGGAGTTGTTTTAGAACCTTGCATTGCTGAGAAGAGCCAAGTCTATCAAAGTTAAGTCATCAGAGATGCTGTGTGTCTGTAATCCTGTATAATGTTCTCCTGGTTCTGCTCCCCTCACTCAGAATCAGATCATATAAGTCTTTACAGGTTATTATGAAATTTGTCTGTTCCTCATTTCTTATAGCGCAATACTATTCCATTAACATTCATATACCACAGCTTGTTTAGCCATTCCTCCATTGATGGACATCCCCTTGATTTCCAATTCTTTGCCACCACAAAAAGAGTTGCTATAAATATCTTTGAACACACTGGTCCTTTCCCCACTTGTATGATTTCTTTGGGATACAGCCCTAGAAGTGGTGTTGCTGGGTCAAAGGGTATGCACATTTTTATAGCCCTTTGGGCAAAGTTCCAAATTGCTCTCCAGAAGGGTTGGATCAGTTCACAACTCCACCAACAATGCATTAGTGTTCCAGTGTTCCCACATCCTCTCCAGCATTTATGATTTTCATGTTTTGTCAGAAACAGTTAATAATTTTAGCAGAGTAACAGGAAACCATATAAATCATCATCATTTCTATATATCACCAACAAAATGCTACAAGAAGAGATAGTAAGAAATACCCCATTTAAAATAACTGTAGACTATGTTTTAGATGATTGCACATGTATAACCTATATCCTATTGCTTACTGTTTTAGAGAGGGAAGGGGAGGGAGGAAAAGAGGGAGAAAAATTGGGAATTCAAAAGTTTTTTGAAATGAACGTTTAAAATTGTCTTTACATGTAACTAGAAAAAATAAAATACTTAAAAATATAATTGTAGACTGTATAAAATACTCGAGAATTTGCCTGTCAAGACAAACCCAGGAACTGCATTTTTTATATAAATAAAATCTGATTTAAGTAATTGGAGGAATATTAATTATTCAGGGATGGGCAGAGCCAATATAATAAAAATGACAATTCTATGTAAACTAACTTCCTTGTGTAGTGCCATCTCAATTAAACTACCAAAAATTATTTTTTTGAGCTAGAAAAAATGATAATAAAATCATTTGGAAGAAGAAAAGGTCAAGAATATCAAAGGAATTAATAGAAAATATAAAGGAAAGAGGTTCAGCAGTAGCAGATATTAAACTATATTAGAAGTCATTAATTATCAAGTTATCTGGTACTGGCTAAGAAATAGACCAGTAGAACAGACGGACATGTAATACATAGTATTAAGTATATTAACCTTGTGTTTGACAAATGTAAAGATTTAAGCTTTTGAGATAAGAACTCACTGTTTGGTAAAAGTTGTTGGGAAAACTGGAAAGCAGTCTGGCCGAAACTAGGTATAGACTAATATCTTACACCATTTGCCCATGTAAGGTCAAAATGGATACACGACCTAGATATAAAGGGAGATATAAGAAAACTAGAAGAACATGTCGCCCATTACTTCTAGTTTTGTGAATAAACGAGATAGCATTGTAAGATGTAAAATGGGTAATTTTGATTATGTTAAATTAAAAAGGTTTTGTACAAATAAATCCAATGTAGTCAAGATGAAAGCAGAAAATTGGGGGAAGTTTTTATGGACAGTTTCTTGGATAAAGGTCTCATATCCCAAATATATATAGAACTTTGTCAAATATATAAGAATATGAGTCATTCTCCAATTGAAAAATGGTCAATGAATATGAACAGACAGTTTTTGGAGAAAGAAATCACATACACGCATATATGTATGTTTGTATATATATAAATATACACACACACACACACACGGTCATATGAAAAGATGCTCTAAATCATTATTGATTAGGAAAATGCAGATTAAAAGAACTTTGAGATATTATCTCAAACCTAACAGATTGGCTAAAATGATAGAAGGGGGAAATGACAAATGTTGCAGGGGATGTGGAGAAATTGGGACCTTAATACGCTATTGGTGGAAGTGTGAACTGATCCAACCATTTTGGAGAGCAATCTAGAATTATACCCAGAGAGTTATAAAACTGTGCATACATACCCTTTGACCCAGCAATACCACTGTTTCCCAAGTTGATCAGGGAAAAAGAAAAAGAACCTATATGTTATCAAATATTTATAGCAGCTCTTCTTTTTTTTCATATAGGATATACATGTGTAGTCATCCAAAACATATCCATAATAGTCATGTTGTAAAAAAAAAATAGGCAAAAAAAGGAATCTCAGAAAAATAAAGAAAGTGAAAAAAAATCCAAAAGTTGCTTCAGTCTGTATTCAGACACCATCAATTCATTCTCTGGGGATGGATAGCATTTCTCATTCTAAGTCCTTCAGTTGTCATGGATCATTGTATTGCTGAGAATAGCTAAGTCATTCACAGCTGATCATCTTACAATATTGTTGTTACTTTGTCCCCAGTACATTTCACTTTTCATCAACCCGTGTAAGTGTTTCTAGGTTTTTCTGAGAGCCTCCTATAGCAGGTCTTCTTGTGGTGGCAAAGAAGTGGCAATTGAGGGGCTGCATCTTGGCATAAATCCCTCATGGTCACCATGTATAGTCTTTGTGATATATTGTTATAGTCTTCTAGTTGATATTTTATTTAGGATTTTTGCATCTATATGTATTAGTTAACTTGGTCTATAATTCTCTGTTTTTCTTTTTCTCATTTAGGTATCAGTATCATACTTGTTGTGATAAAAGGAGTTTATAAAGGAGTTTTATAAAAGGACTTCTTCTTTGCCTACTATTTCAAATTATTTAATGCTGGAATTAGTTAATCTTCAAATGTTTGATAGAATTCACTTGTAAATCCATCTGGTCCCAATGCTTTTTTAAAGGAAGCTCATTTATGGCTTGTTCAATTTCTTTTTTAAAATTAGGTTTATTTAGATATCCCATTTCCTCTTCTGTTAATCTAGGCAGTTTATATTTTTGTAAATAGTCTTCCTTTGATTTCCTCTTCATTGGTGGTGAGTTCATGATTTTCACTTTTGATACTGGTAATTTGGTTTTCTTTTTTGTTAATCAGATTAACCAACGGTTTATTTGTTTTACTGTTTTTTTTTCTCTCCTCAGAAAACCAGCTCCTACTTTTATTTATTAGTTCAATGATTTTCTTACTTTCAATCTTATCAATTTCTCTCTTTGACTTTCAATTTGTTGTTTAATTGGAGATTTTAATTTTTTTCTTTTTCTAGTTTTTTGGTTGCAGTTCATTGATATGCTCTTTTTCTATTTTATCGATGCAAATGTTTAGAAATAAAAAATTTCCACTAGGTACTGCTGTGGCTGAATCCCAGAAATTTTGAATGTTGTCTCATTGTCTTTCTTTTTAATGATGTTATTTATTTTTTCTATGATTTGTTCTTTTACTCACTTGTTCTTTTGGATTAGATTATTTAGTTTCCATAGATTTTTAATCTATGTTTCAACAGCCCTTACTGAAAATAATTTTTTTTTGCATTATATCTGGTCAGTTTTTGAGTAGGTACCATGTGCTATGGAGAAAAATGTGCGCTCCCTTCTATACTCAGTCAGGTTTCTCCAGAGTTCTCTTATATATAACTTTTCTAAAATTCTATTCATTTCCTTAAGTTCTTTCTTGTTTATTTTTTGATTAGATTTATCTTATTGAGGTCCCTTACTAGTAGTTTTCCTGTTTCTTTCCTCCTGTAACTCATTGAATTTGTCCCTTAAGAATCTGGATCATTTGGTGCGCATGTGTCCTATTGATAGTAGTTTCTTGTCTTGTCTCCTTTAAATAGATTTTTTTTCACTTTTGCTTTCTCTGAGATCATGAGCATTATCCCAGCTTTTTTTTTTCACTTCAGATTGTCTTAAATAAAATGTAGTTTCACTTTAAAAAAAGATAACACGACAAAAGAGATGCAGAAATGCCTCCTAGCAAAGTCTTACTGGTCTAGCTGGTTTAAGATCCCACCTGATCTCAGCTCCCTGCCTACTTCAGTGGAAGTCACTAGGAAGCACATGTCAGCAAACAGAGTTGATCTTCAAGTATACACTGTAGACACACAGAGACATAAAACACAGATAAGAACATGCCCATGGAATACAGTCTTAGTGACTAAAAATAAAAATTGCTTCTCCTAATTATTTCCTCTACTCAAGGAAATTTCTTCCACACAGACAGCTTGCTGATTGAATAAAAATATTTAATTGCTTCCCCGCTCAAGGAAATCTTTTACTAAAAATGTACATGCAGACTGATTCGAAGTAGTTTTAAAGTTTATTTTCTTACATATTAATGGCCCAGGTTTCCTTTTCAAGCCCTTTGTCCTGTTAAGCAGCTCGGGGTTTGTAGACAGAATCTTACAACACATTAAATGCTGTGGCGGCTAGAGTATACTTTAGGAATTCTATATTAATCAGAATGCGTTCTATTGATGACCCCACTGTGAGAGCGAGCAGTTATTAAAAGCTGGAGCACATAGAAAACACTCAGAATGACACACAACTTATTCTTACCTGGAGGAGATCTAACTGTTGGGAGTAGGCAGAGTCAATCCACTGCAACCTTAACAGAAAGTTCCCCCTTGGGGATAAATTTTCCACTTGGGCCCCAAAATATGGGGGAGTTTTCTGATAAAAATTTTGGGTACAGAGCTCTGGTCTCTTCATAGGTCCTTAAGCTGTCATCCTATCAGAGTCAACTCACATCCATATCTTCTGTCTATGTATATATGCCTTCTTATTGCCCTAATAATGAAGAAGTTTTTAGGAGTTAAAAGTATTGTCTTCCCATGTAGGAATGTAAACAGTTCAACCTTATTGAATCCTTTATAATTTCTCTTCCTGTATACCTTTTCATGCTTTTCTTGAGTCTTGAATTTGAAAGTCACATTTTCTATTCAGCTCAGGTCTTGTCATCAGGAATGCTTATAAGCCTCTGTTTCATTAAATAATCATTTTACCCCCGAAGGATTATATTCAGTTTTGCTGAGTAGATGATTCTTGGTTGTGATCTTAACTCCTTTGCCTTCTAGAATATCACATTCAGAATTCTCCAGTCTTTTAATATAGAAGCTGTTAAATCTTGTATGATGGTATTTGATTTGTTTCTTTCTGGCTGCTTGTAATGTTTTCTGCGTGGCCTGAGAGCTCTGGAATTTGGCCGTAATATTCCTGGGAGTTTTCATTTTTGGGATCTCTTTCAGAAGGTGATCAGTGGATTCTTTCAATTTCTCTTTTACCTTGATAAGTTTTGGAAATATGATATCTTGGCTCTTCTCCTCTCCCTGCCCCCCGTTTTTTTTTTTTTAAGCATCATGGCAGTCCAATAATTCTGACATTATCTCTTCTAGTTCCATTTTCCTGGTCACTTGTTTTTCCAGTGAGATATTTCATATCTTCTATTTTATTTTATTCTTTTGACTTTTATTGCTTCTTGATTTCTCATGGAGTTATTAGTGTCTACTTACCCAGTTCTGATTTTTAAGGAGATGTTTTCTTCAGACAATTTTTGTACCGTTTTTTCCATTTGGCCAATTCCACTTTTTAAGGAATTCTCTTCAATGGATTTTTGTGCCTCTTTTAACATTTAGTCTATTCTGTTTTTTGAGACATTATTTTCTTTAGTATTTTTAGTTTATAAATCCTTTTTGAGTGTTTCTAGGAATTTTTTTGGGGGGGGAGGCTGTGACCAATTCACATTTTTCTTTGAAGCCTTGCATGTAGCTGTTTTAACTTTGTTGTCTTCTGAGTTTGTGTCATCACCTTCCCTGTTACCACCGTAACTTTCTATGGTCAGGGTGTTTTTTTGTTTGCTCATTTTTCCAGCCTATTTCTTGACTTTCAACTTTATGTGGAAGTTGGACTGTATTCCAAGTGTGGAAGGGGCACTGTCCCAAGGTTCATGCTTTTTGTGCTGCTGTTTTCAGAGCTAGTTCTGGAGGTCTGTAAGTTTTCAGTTTTTCCAAGATGGTATGATCTAAGGAGAGGTATGGTCACTGCTCTTCTGGTTTGTGCTTTGGTCTCTAAGTGACCATAAATACTTTTCTCTACCCTGGAACTGGGACCAGGGCCTCTGCTCCTGTCTGGCCACAAATGCTTTTGGTCCTTAGAACCCTGGAATTGTGACTCGAGCTCCTTTAAGTGTCAATGTTCTTTTTACCTTTAACCTTTGACTGGGGCCCCTGTTGCTCTGTGAGCAACCAGAAGCACTCTTTCCCACCCTGGAACTGTGACTAGGGTTCCCAGGCTCTTGCAGTATCAAGCTCTAGTGTGTTAGTGCTCCTCCTCACCCTGGGACTGTGACCCAGAATTGCCTATGGGTAGTGCAACAGAGTCCTGTCTTCAGTGACAGCAATGGGTCTCCTGTAATCTCCTTCTGACTATTTGTCTGACTCTTTTAATATCTGTGGGCTTAGACTTCTCGAAGCCACCACCAATACAATTACCATGAAGGCTTGTTGCTAGCTTTCCAGGGCACACAGCCTGTGCTACACTGCACTCCAGGTTTAACTACCACCCTAGTGAGACAAACCTTTCCTGTCAACATCCCAAGTCTTCTTGGGTTAGAAGATTATTCCATCCCGAATGTTTGTTGTTTCTGTTGCTCTACAATTAGATTTGAGATGTTATTTTAAAGTTGCTTGGAGAGAAATTGGGGAAAGCCATTTTGGGTCACCCTCTGTCTTTTCTTTATAAAAGAGATGATTCACTCCATTCCATTTCTGAATAAAATCTTTAAATTCACCACAGAGATTATAAATTTCCACTCTGATTCCAAACAAATCTAGTTTATTAGGCCACAGAACTTTTAAACTGAATTTAACTATATTGAACTGGAATTTGTGATTGAATTTTCTTAAATCTAATCACACGTTGTTACATATAGCAAGATATAATTTATTTTAAATTAATCTTTAAAAAGTTGCCCCAGTTATCATAAAGGTAACATTTCTGAGCTTTTAAAAAAAATTCCATATTGTACTCAAATGGGTCTGAGGTCTCACTGATTCAGGAACTCTGACCAGTGACGTAGATCTTATTTCATTCATGCCCATCTGATGTGATATGTGCCTATGTCTTCCTCAAAATTTGCCACAGGGTGTCCACCCAATATGTTAGAATCTTTCCTTTATTTATGCTGACATTGTAAGGGTACTAGTAGATGAAGAGACTCTGAGAAGATGACAGAATAAGGCAGGAAATTACCAGGTTCTCCCAAATTCTCCCATAAATAATTCAAAACAATACCTCCAAGGGAACTTTAGAGTTATAGAAATAATTAAAAGTCAAAGTAAAGGTAAGACAGCTTGGGAGGATGTTAGGAAAGACTTGACCTCTTGGAGTGGTGGTCCAGCGTGATTGAAGTGCAGATACCACTTGGTGGATCCTATAGAATCAACAAACAGGAAGTCCTGGGGGTAGCTGTGTCACAGCAGCCTCAGCTTCAGGCATTTTCACCCAAAGGACAGTATGAAGATTGGATGGCTGATCGGGGAAGATTGCAGGGCCCTCTACAGGCTGGCATTGGAAGCAGAGCCCAGGCATGCTGACCAGAGTAGGTTTTAGGCTGTGGCTGTGGGGGAGGAGGAGCAAGTATATGCTGTTGAGTGCAGTGTTAAAGGGGCAGGAGCTGTGCTGGCTATGGTCATTCACAGAAGAGTGGAGTCACTGGTTTCTGTTCCAGGGTAGAGGGGTGATCCGAAGCTTGCAGCCTTGGAGGGACTGTATGGAGTAAGAATGTTTGCAGTGACAATACTGCTAGCAGCCCTTGGTCGTGGTTCAGAGGTGGAGAGGAATACCTGACTTCAGGTCCCCAGATAGAGCTTAGAAAGCAGCAGCTCAAAAAACCTGAAGCCTCAGACATTATCCTCCACACCTCAGGACCAGAGGATGACTCTAACATAAAGTTAATGGTCAAGAAATGTCACTAAAAATAATGAGTAAGCAAAAGAGAAAGAACCTAACCATACATAGCTACTACAGTGACAGAGAAAATCAAAGGTTCAAACTCAGAAGACAGTGAAGTCAAAACAGCTACTTACGAAGCTTCTGGGAAAAAATGTAAAATGGTCACAAGCCCACAAGTCACAAGAGTTCTTTTTTAAAAATTCATTTATTTATTTTTAGTTTTCATCACTCACTTTTATAAGATTTTGAGTTCTAAATTTTTCCCCTCCCCCCTCACCAAGATGGCATGCAATCTGATATAGGCTATTCATGTATGATCATATTTAAACATATTTCCACATTAGTCATGTTATGAAAGAAGAATCAGAACAAAAGGGAAAAACTATGAGAAAGAAAAAATAAAAGACAACAAAAGAAAGAGAAAATAGTATGCTTTGATCTGCATCCGGACTTGATAGTTCTTTCTCTGGATATAGATAGCATTTTCCATCATGAATCTTTTGGAATTATCTTGGATCATTGCATTGCTCAGAAAAGCTAAGTCTAACAAAGTTGGTCATTGCACAATGCTGTGTTACTGTGTACATTGTTCTGGTTCTGCTCACTTCACTCAGCATCAGTTCATGTAAGTCTTCCCAGGTTTTTCTGAAGTCTGCCTGCCCATTATTTCTTATGGCACAATACTATTCATATTCTTGTTCAGCCATTCTCCAATTGATGGGCATCCCCTCAGTTCCCAATTCTTTGCCACCACACAAACAGCTGTCATACATATTTTTGTATATGTGGGTTCTTTTCCCTTTTTGATGATCTCTTTGGGGAACAGACCTAGGAGTGGTATTGTAATGTCAAAGGGTATACACAGTTTTTAGCCCTTTGGGCATAGTTCCAACTTGTTCTCCAGAATGGTTGGATCAGTTCACAATTTTACCAACAATGCATTAGTATTTCAATTTTCCCATCTTCTCTAACATTTATCATTTTCCTGTTTTGTCATGTTAGGCAATCTGATAGGTGTGATGTGGAACCTCAGAATTGTTTTGATTTGCATTTTTCTAATCAATAATGATTGAGGGCATTTTTTCATATGACTTTAGATAGCTTTAATTTCTTTCTCTGAAAACTTCCTGTTCATATCCTTTGACCATTTATCAGTTGGGGAATGACTTGTATTCTTATAGATTTGACTCAGTTCTCTATATATTTTAGAAATGTAGAGGCCTTTATCAGAGTCACTGGTTGTAAAAGTTGTTTCCCAGCTTTCTGCTTCCCTCTAATCTTGGTTGCATTGGCTTTGTTTCTATAAAACCTTTTTAATTTAATGTAATTAAAATGATCTGTTTTGCATTTCATAATGTTCTCTATCTCTTGTTTGGTCATAAATTCTTTTCTTCTTTATAGATCTGACAGCTAAACTATTCCTTGTTCTCCTAGTTTACTTATGGTTTCACCCTTTATGTCTAAATTGTGTACCCATTTTGACCTTATCTTGGTATACATCCAAAAAAAGTTCTTGGAAGAGCTTAAAAAGGACCTTAAAAACCAAATAAGAGAAGGTGAGGAAAAATTAGGGGAAAAATGAGAGTAATGGAAGAAAATAAAGAAAATTATAAAAAGATAGTCAACCAGTTGGAAAAAGAGATCCAAAAACTTAGAGAAGAAAATAATTCCTTAAGAATTAGAATTGGGCAAGGGGTAGCTAATGGCTTCATAGGACATGAAGAAATAAAAAAAAATCTAAAGAATGAAAAAATTAAAGAGAATGTGAAATATCTCATTACAGAAAGAACTGACTGGGAAAACAGATCAAAGAGAGACAATACAAGACTTATTGAATTACCTGAAAGTAATGATCAATAAAATAGTCTATATAGTATACTTCAAGAAATTATTAAGTTAAACTGCCCTAAAGTTTTAGAACGAAAAGGAAAGATAGAAATGTGAAAATTGAAAAAAATCAACCAGTCATCACCCAAAAGAGATCTCAAGGTGAAAACTCACAGGAACCTTATAGCTAAGTTTCTAAGCTCCCAGGTCAAGGAGAAGATAAAACAAGCAACTAGAAAAAAACCAATTAAAATAGTGTGAAGCTACAGTCAGGATAACATAAGAATTAGTAGCTTCCATATTAAAAGATTGAAGAGCATAGAACATGACATACCAAAGAGCAAAAGAGCTAGGTTTGCACTCAAGAATAACTTACCAGCAAAGTTGAGTGTAATCCTGCAAGGAAAAAAAAATAATGAATTAGAGAACTTTGAGGTATTCATGAGAAGACCAGAACTGAACAGAAAATTTGACAAAAAGGAATCAGGAGAAACATAAGAAGGTATGAAAGACCAATTATAAAGGACTTAATAAGGTCAAATTGTTTACCTCAAATATGGAAAAACATTATCTGTAATTCTTAAAAATGCTATTATTACTAGGGTAGTTTGAAAGAGTATACATATTTAGAAGGCTTAAGGTTGAGTTGAGTATGATGGTATGATCCTGAAAAATAAAATTGGTAGAGAAAGGTGAAATGGAGCAAGTATCTCATACAAATGAGGTGTGAATGGTGGAGCTATTACAGTAGAAGGCAGAAGAGGGTGGGGGTCTAGCAGTGCTAGAACCCTATTCTCATCAGAACTGGGTTAAAGAGGCAATAACATACATCTCAAAAGGTATAAGAGCCTTCTTCACTTACAGAGAAATAGGTGGTAAATGTGATAGGGTAAGGGAGGGATTCTCAGGAGGATGTGCGCATTAAGAAATAAGAAGGCAAGGGGATATGATAAGGAATGGATTCTCAGAGGGAGTGCAGATTAGGGAGGTAGTGGTCAAATAAACTAGACATCTGAGGAGGGATAGGGTAAAAACAGAGGGAGAGAAGGATAAATAGTAAGGAAAAACAGGGTAGATGGAAATACATAATTAGCAATTACACCTTTGAATATGAATGGTATGAACTTGCCCATAAAATGGAAATGGATAGAAGAATGGATTAAAAACCAGATCTGACAATATGTTGTTTACAAGGAACACCTTTAAAAATGAGAGAGTAAAAAGAAAGGGCTGGAGTAGAACTTATTATATTTCAGCTGATGCAAAAAAAAAGGGGAGGTAATAATCATGATCTCAGACAAAGAAAATTAAAGCTGAAATAGATTTAATTAAAAGAGATAAAAAGTAAAACTACATTATGATAAAAGGTACCATAGATAATGAAGTAATATCAATATTAAGTTTTTATGTACCAAATGCTATAACATCCAGATTTTTAAAGGAAAAGTTAAATGAATTACAGGTTGAAATAGATATTAAAACTGTAATAGTGGAGGACTTTAGCCTTCCTATTTTGGAACTAGGTAAATTTAACCAAAAAATATATGAGAAAGAAGTGAAGGAGATGAATAGAATATTAGATAAGTTAGATGTGGTAGATCTGGAGAGAATTGATTGGGAATAAAAAGAAATATACCTTTTTCTCACTGGTACATGGTAGCTTTACGAAAACTGACCATATATTAGGGCATAAAACTTTATAGTGAAATACATAAAAGCAGAAATATTAAATGCATCTTTTTCAGATCGTAATGCAATAAAAATTATATTTAATAAGGGACTATGGAAACAGACTAAAAGTTAATTGGAGCCTAAATAACCTAATCTTAAAAAATGAATGGGTTAAAGAATAAATCAAAGCAACAATAAATAATTTTATTAAAGGGAATGATGATAATGAGACAACATACTAAAACCTGTGGGATTCAGCAAAAGTAGTAATCAGAGGAAAATTTATATCTCTAAATTCTCACATCAATAAAATAGAGAAGTGCAAATCAGCAAATTTGGCATACAATTAAAAAAACTAGAAAAAGAACAAATTAAAAATCCCCAATTAAACACCAAATTGGAAGTCTTAAAAATTAAAGGTGAGATGAATAAAATTGAATGTAAAAAAACCATTAAATTAATAAATAAAACTAATAGTTGGTTTTATGAAAAAAAATAATATAGATAAACCATTGGTTATTGTGATTTAAAAAAAGGGCATAGAAAACCAAATCACTAGTGTCAAAAATGAAAAGGGCGAATTTACCATTAAGGATGATGAAATTAAAGCAATTATTGAGAATTATTTTGCCTAATTACATACCAATAAATTTAACAATTTATGTGAAATGGAAGAGTGCTTACAAAAATATAGACTGCCTAAATTAACAGAAGAGGAAATAGAATATCTAAAAAAATCTGTTTTTCAGATTTAGCATTTTTCAAGCTTCATGGGAATATTTCATCACTTACATATCTTGACATGGCTCTTACTCTTATTACAAGTTCAAGTTTATTTTATTTTTTTACCTCCAGAGTTTAATAGTTTGAGGAACTGATTAGCTAAACAGTACTATGTCACAGTCCAGCCCCAGCGTACCATCAGGCTTTGATGACAATTTATAATGGTCTCTTTAATATGACACAGACTATGACATGGTGTTCTTGATAGGTATGGGCTATGTCAGTTTTTTCCAACAGTTTTTGGAAATGAGGAACTCTTTTAATATTAAAAATAATTACATCTCCCTCCACAAAAGTATCTGTTTTGTAAATACCTGTTTAGAAAATAGATGACAAAAGTCAGTATAAATTCAGTAATACTTCTATTTTTTAATAATTACCATTATCATCATAATGATGCTGATATGATCTCCTTTACCTCTGAACTTTGAAATTTGTTGTACCTATTGCATTTTGCTTCCTCTTTGTGTAAATTCATATTTTCTATCAGGTTGTAAGTTCCTTGAGAACAAGAATTATATTTTACCTTTATGTCCCTTAGTGTATCTAGCACAGTGCCTTGTACATGGTAGACACTCAATAATTATTTGTTGAATGAATGAAAGTATAGGTAACAGCATTAGACCTTAAAGAGACTTTTGGGATGATCTAGAGCTCAGAAAACTGACCCAGGAGAGAAGACTTATAGAAGGTCACATATGCAGTCAGTAGAAATCTCATTCCTCCAAGATGTTCATTCTTTTATGTTTTTTTAGTCTCAGTTTCTTAGAGAAGTTTAAAATGGAAAACAATTGGCACATAAAAAGGCCAATAGAATCAAGAAACTACTTAAACCTAGGAAGAGCATCGTCTATTTTCGAAGTTCATTGGTAGCATAGGTTTAGAGTGCAAGTCCTTTTGCAAAACATTTCCAAGGAAGAATTATAGAAAAGTGTGAATAGTATTTTCTGCATGAAGGAGTAAAAATAAATTGACTAGAAAATGATATTGAAAACCTTTCAGATCTTGCCATATAAAAACTGGCTGATGGACTCCAGAAAGATTACTTTTATTTTTATTATATCATGCTTTCTCACGAAAGTTCAAAAAGTAGGAGTTTATCAAAATTTTGCAAAAATGACTTAATGGAATTTCTGCTGTTTTTATCAAGCAATGCCATTAATGAAATAAATAATATAGAAGACAATTATACTGTAAGTGGAAACCATTAAAAACTACGTGGTTGTTGAATTTGCCCTTTAATTTCATTTACATATAGCTAAAGCATGAATAAAGTTTGGTTTTTCTCCAATTTTCAAGAACTTTTCGGAAACTTTAAAAATATCTTTTTTTCCAGCATAGTTTAAAATAAGAAAATCAAATGTCACCAGTTAATTGCTATGAGGGTCCTATTTTTAGTCCTTCAAAAAGATGAAGCAATTATGGGACTATGTTGTATATATAATTAAAGTAAGCAGTATCTCCCTTGTTACATTTAACAGGATTTCAAATGATAATTTTCAAACTTAGCAATATTTAAAACATATTTTAGTGTTAGTTGGTGATTTTAGAAATCTATTTTCAGCTGTTAACCTACGAGAGCCAACTTACCAAGCTTCGATCTGAAGTTGAGAAAGGAGAGGCACTTCGACAGAGTCTTGAATATGAACTTGCCCTTGCTAGAAAGGAACTTGGCCTTGGGAGATTTGCTATTGAAGAAAAATTAGTTGAGGCACGTAAGAAGAATGAACAACTACGAGGTACATATATTTTTTTCTTGTTTAATCTTTATAATTTTGTACTTTGGTTCTGTGTATATTCCTTGCATGTCTCCAAAGTAAGACCCAAGATAAAGTTATGTTACCACCTTTTCTGATAATTATGTAAACACTTAACTGCTTTAGGGAATTTCCTTTGTGGACTCAGGTATAAATAGAACAATATTCAATTAGTTGATTTGCTTAGAACCTGCTGCTTATAGAAGGACAGAATAATGATCTCTAATTAGTACAGCTAACTTTAATCTGCTTCACAGGAATAAATTTCATCTCTAATCTTGACCCACTGTTTTGGAGGTACTTGAAATTAGTTGCAAGTGCTTTTATATGTTTGGTCTGATTTTCATGTGAAAGGCGAGGTAAATGTTTACTATTGCTACCTTTTTAAAAAATTTCTCTCCTCACATTAGTCAGTCAAAAACAATTTATTAAATGCCTGTTATGTGCCAGGTATTTTGCTAGGTGTTTGGAATACAATGATTAAAAACCAAATAAAGCCGAAACAGTCATTGCCCACAGGGAAGGAGAGACAATATCTATCTGTATGAGAATATGGAAGATAGATATAAAGGAAATAAATTAATTTTGGTTGGGAAGGCACTAGCAGGTTGGGGATTAGGAAGGGGTTTGTATAAAAGATGGTACCTGAACTCACCTTGAATGATAGTTCTTTTCTCTATCACGTAGTAGGCACTTAAAGATGCACATAGTAGGCACTTAATCAATGCTTGTTTATAGACTGACTGACTGTCCCATTCCCTACAAAGGTTGTTACAAACCTTCTCTCCCCCTCCTTAAACTTCCCATTCTGTTTCCTCCCACTTCACTTTCAGTCTCTGAGAAAGAGCTCAAGCCCTTTCTGTGTATCCTTGATAAACCATTCTCTCTTGTTTTCTCCAGAAGATTCCACCACATTCATCCCCCAAGCTCTAACTTTTGTTCTGTCCCCTGTTTACTGGCTATTTCTCTGCTGCTGATAAACATACCCAAACATTTCCCATTCTGGAAAACCAAAACCAAAACCAAGGCTGCACTTAACCAGACTCTCCCCACTAGCTTTCTTCCTGGCTCTCTTACCTTTCATAATAACCATACTCTTAGAAAAAAGCTGCCTTGGCCATTTGCTTATACTTCCTCTCTCCTCAATCCTTTGCCCTCTGGCTTCTGACCTCAATTGAAAACGATCTCCCCCAAATTACCAGTCATCTTTTGATCACCATAGCCAGTGGCCTCTTCCACAACTTTATCTTCCTTGATCTCTTTTTCAGCACTTGATGCTGTCACTATTGTTTTCTCTCGGACATGCTCTCCTCTCTGAGTTTTTGTGACATTGCTCACTGTTGGTTTCCCCCACCTGTCTGATTGCTCCTTTCCAGTTTCCTTTGCTGGCTCACTGTCACACCCCATGGGATGTATGAGGTATTCCGGGAGCACTAACACTTCTGGTATGAGGGCTACTGAGCCCTTTCCAGGGCTGCTCATCCACTTGTGGTGCCTGTCTGCCATCCAACTCTCACCTGTGGCTCCAAGAAGCGGTAGCATGTATAGCGGCCACACCCTGGTAGACTGTCTTGGCAGAGGCACTAAACCAGGTTGAGGCTAACTGATGGACCTCAGACGTGTTGGTAAGTTAGTGTAGCATCTACCCCAAGCATGTGAAGACTTCCTCTAGTAGAATAGGCAGATGTAAACGGTTTGTTCCAATAGTCCACGAAGGTGGCAGAAGTAGTTGCTGTGGAGCTCTCAGAGTTTTGTCAGACATCTAAGACACCAAGGTTAGACCGTTGTCAGTTGCCCTGACTTTTGTCTTGCCACTAGACTTCACCTGGAAGAGAGAGTAAGGCTGATGACTTCCCATAACTCTTCCTTACTTAAATCTAACTTATGTATGAGTCAAAACACATTACTCATACCATCTTATATTTTACTATTTCATCATTTTATTTTTTAACTCTTCAACTATTTTACACTTTTATTATTTTTGTTGTTGTTCAGTGGCGGCTGATTCTATGTGACCCCATTTTGAGGTTTTCTTGGCAAAGGTAGTAGACTGGTTTGCTCTTTCCTTCTCCAGCTAATTTTGCAGATGAGGAAACTGAGGCAAACAGTTTTAAGTGACTTGCTTAGGGTCATATAGGTAGTAAACGTCAGAGGCTGGGTTTGAATTCATGAAGATGAATCATTCTGATTACAAGCTCAATGCTCTATCTACTGGATCACCTAACTACCTGTATTTTATTGTTATTATATTTTACCTACCTTGAAGTCTTGTGGTGATAGGCTAATGACAAAACAGCAGGTATGGATACACTGGGAATAGTAGTCACCACCCTACACATAGGTGGCCCAGGATATCGGGTTGTTTTCTCACTGGATTGAAGCAGCAATTGGATTTAGCAGCACCCTGGATGTTTTAGCAGCCTCTTTAAAAATCACACTGCTCACCTCCTGGCACGATGAAGGGGCTAGAAAAGGTGCCCTAAAAATAGTCTACTTCACCGAGTCAGCATTTGGGAAACTCTGAAAGAATGTATGGGAGAGAAGAGATATTAGGCTGGCTACCAAATTGAAGGTCTATAGAGCAATTGTGCTGACCTCCTTGTTGTATGCCTGTGAAACCTGGACAGTCTACCAGCGCCATGCCAGGAAACTGAATCTCTTCCATTGGAATTGTCTTAGGAAGGTTCTGGCGATCACCCAGCAAGATAAGGTACTGGACACTGAGGTTCTTTCTCAAACTGAACTCAGTCTACTGCAAAGAGCACAACTCTGATGGGCTAGCCATGTTGTTCAAATGCCAGACATACGTTTTCCTAAAAGACTATTTTATAGGAAAGTCACACGAGGCAGATGCTCACACAGAGATCAGAAGCAGCAATACAAGGACATTCTCGAGGTCTCTCTGAAGAACTTTGGTATCAGTTGTGAGACATGGGAGGCATTAGCGCGGGACCACCTGGCATGATATGCTGTCATCAAAGAAGGTTCTGTACTCTAGGAGTAAAGCAGAATTATGGTAGCTCAAAAGAAACATGAGGCACACAAAGATGTGAGACTCATCCTCTTCCCAAATGTTCATACTGATTATTTATGCCCGACCTGTGTTAGAGTCTTCCAAGTTCATGTTGGTCTGATCAGCCAGTCAGATACATTGTACACTTATGTTATTTTGGTTCTCTTCAATTATGAAGGACAACAATGAAGTCATAGCCCTAATTATGAATATTCACCAAGATCGACTTGGGCCCTTTTCTTTTCCCTCACTTAGTGACCTCATCACCTGCCATGTATCTGATTGTTGTATCTGTGCAGATGAATTCCAGATCTGTATATTCAACCCCAGTTTCTCTCCTGAGCTCTAGTTGCGTGTCTCTAACTGCCTATTGAATATTTCAAACTGATTAATTGAGTTGGTTAGACAATGTTGCTAACATGAGTGATAGCAATCAATATAGATACTGTTTCTTACAATAATAGTTTAATCTGTTTAAATTTTAATAGGATGAACATTTTTAACTTTACTAAGTTACCGTATTGTTAATATATTCCCATATGTGTTTATTGTCTTTATTTTGTATAGAAATTAAGATATATTTTATTGACTATAATTTAACAGTAATATTTTGCACTTCTGAAAGTACCGTTGACTGCATTTATAATTTTTTAGCTCTTTGGCATAGAAAACCTGCAAATGTGAATTTGTCTGGTATTGTTATTCACATTTTATTGATGTGGAAACTAGCTTTGGGAGGATCAGTGCCCCCCGACTAGCAGGGAAGTAAGGACTAAAGCTACGCTCCAGACACCTCTGAGATTTACATTTATTTCTAAATATATTCAGAAGACATATACATATACACATATATGTATATAAACATGCATTTTACCTTTATAGTACAGAATTCAGAACTTCACGGGAAGATAAATGAGATCGACAAGGCATTTCAGACTTCTCAGTACAACTGGAAAGAAGAATGCAGAAGATTTGAATTGGATTTGGAGGAGAGAGACAACATAATTCAAAACTGTAATCAAGAATATGATGTTCTTTTGAAAGAAAAAAATAGACTAGAGACTGTTCTAAAGGTACAGTGTTCTCATTATGAATTTTTGGTTTCTTTACTTTTGGCTTGAAGGTCCACTTTCAATGTATTTTTTTGTAAACCAAGAAAATCTAACTTAGAAGAGGTAAACAGCAAGTAGGGGTACACTAAGGCTTCTTATCACTTGTGCTTGTTCTGTGTGTGCTTGTGTATGTGTGAATATATTTATTTTCTCTCCTTTATTTTTATTTTATTTTTTGCATTTTTCTCAGTCTCCTTCATCACATTAGAACTTTTGCTGTGAAAATATTTTTAGATGTTTCTAGACCAAATGACAGGATAATTTGTCTGCATGAAATGCAAGAGATGACAGAAATATAGCAATTTGCCACTCAAGCAGTGACATATTTTGAGATTATATATGACTGGAATATGTATTTTTGTTTGAACATACCACACTGGCAGTAGAATATTTTATATATCTAGTTCAGATTCTAAATGTCATCCATGAAACATGTTATATAAACATTTAATGAATATTTAGTATAATTATTTTATGGTATATTTCTTCATTTGCATCCCTTAAAAGGATTGTGTAGAGGGCATCATGTAGAAGTTGAAGGGTGATTTTGAGGTGTTTATTATTTTTAAAAAGTGTGCAGTACAATTGGATTCAACCTTTGAGTGCCTTCAGTTTCTCAAACCAGTGCCCTTTTTACGTAGAATTACCTTTAATGCTTAGAATATTCAACAATTCTCACAAGCCCAGGTCAGGGCAGCCCCTGTCCAAATACACTACATCCTTTGACTTCCCACTAATCAGACCACATCATGCATAGCATGCTAAGGTCAGACATTGCCTCAGCTCTACCTATTCCACTTTCAAATCTTTAAGTTTTTAGGTTTTGGTAGATGCTTCTTTTGTGAGGTGTGCTGTTGTAGCACTTTCTCTATTTGCATGTATCTTTTTTAAAAGTGATAGTGATAAATCAAGTAGCAGCATCAAATTTCATGGCAGCTTTAATAAGCCTGTGAAATGTCAGAATTTAGGGTGCTAGCCAGTCATGCATTTGGGTTCACTTTGGGAGAATGAAATAAGAAACATATTAATTGACTAAGTAGGTTGGGTCTGGGAGCAGGGTACATGGCAGAAATAATACTTGTCATAATACCTGCTTAGTTTTGTTTTATCTGGGACTCAAACTCAAGGATCTTTAAGGGATGCCTGCCATACTCAAAGAAGAGAAATAATAAAATACATTTGGGAGATAAAAATTGAGGTAGAGAGATGCAAAAGTTAGTTTATATGTGCTAGTATATTCTATTTTGATTATTACTTTCTCTCCATTAATGATCACTAGTGTGATGAGGCTATAGATCAAGGCTAGAGAGGCTTTTATCAGAAGGAATATATTAGAGTCAAAGCATATTAGTTACAAGATACATATTAAAAATGCTTAATATTTAGCCAACATGCTTCCTACTTTCTTTTGCTTTCAAAAAAGTCCAAAACGATTCTGGGGAGTGAATTTAATTTTTAGTTTCCCCATTCTTGTTTGACCTTAAAATTCTCATTTAGTCTTCATTACCCTGAATCATAGTTTGTTTTTCTTAACCACCAAGGTGTTTTTTGGCCACATATGATGCTGTACACACGTAGCAGGCTGCATACTAGGATGCTAATATATGTTCTTTGGAGTCTGCTTCTTTTTTCTGTTGATGTATGTGAAACTACATAGCTTCCTATTCAAGTATACAGGGCTTTGATGTAACATAAGTGTGATATTTTTTGTTAATGAATTTCAGTAAATTGAGAAGTTGTAGTTTATTGTTAATTGAAGCATGCATATGTTTATTTAAACTGAGGGTGGGGAGAGAGAATATTTATTGAATAGATGAATAAAAGCAAAATTTTATTCATATGAAGGAGACATTGGATCAGCATCAGGAGCAGAAGAATGAGCTGGAATCTCATATCAGGGAGACAGCACTTGAGGAATTTAGATTACAAGCTGAACAATGGGAAGCAGAGAGAAGAGAGTTACAATTTTTAGTACAGGTATTTAAAAATAGAAGTATATAGTTAGTACGTTAAATGTATCCTTTCAGTGCCTGTGCTGGTAAAATGACATTGATGGTAATAGTGATTAGTTCTGCCAACTTATTTCAGGCATTCATTTCTTTATTTTGTATCTTCCACTGATGGAGATTTTGACTACTTCATGCCTTAGCAGACAGTCTTTATGAGTTGTAGCACCTGGTAGCTAGCCTTGAGAAGAATCTCCCAGAACTTCTCCGTGCTGCTCCTCAAATGGTAGATCTGTTGCTGGGTCCATACCAGAAGCCTTTCCAGTTTGGTCCAATTTGCAGAGCTTGCTTGCTCTAGGTTAACATAGCATTTGAATTTTTTTTTTTTGGTAAACAGTATTTGTTTTTCCAACTACATGAAAGATAGTTTCCCGCATTCACTTTTTATAACATTTTGAGTTCCAAATTTTTCTCCCTCCTTCTATCCTTCATCCTCTCTCTCCAAGACAGTAAGCAACCTGATATAGATTATATATGTGCAGTCATGTTAAATATATTTCCACATTAGTCATGTTGTGAAAAAAAAAGAACAAAAGGGAAAAACCACATCAAAAAAAGCAAACAAAAAATGAAAATAGTATGCATCGATCTGCTTTTGGACTCCATTGTTCTTTTTCTGAAATTGAAAAGCATTTTCCATCATGAGTCTTTTGGAATTGTCTTGGATTATCATATATCTGAGAAGAGGTAAGTATCATAGTTGATCACTGCACAATGTTGCTGTTACTGTGTCAACTTTTCTCCTGGTTCTGGTTACTTCACTCAGCATCAGTTCATGTGAAGTCTTTCCAGGATAGTGTTTGAAAGTTGATTGCTACTACCATCCTATGATGAGGCATTCTAGTTATTGAGCTTGAAAAATGTATTTCATTTGGAATTATATTCACAAAGTAGTAACTATTGTATAGAATTTTAGAACTGGAAGGAATTGCAGAGATCTTCTAAGTCCAACCTCTCATTTTACAGATGAGAAAACTGACAATATCAAATTACTTTTGAGTGATAGAGCCAGGACCAAGACTGAGGTTTCTTGCTTTCTGGTTTCTTGTTCTTTTTGTTATACCAAACTGCATCTAAAATATTATATAACTTGGAAGAAATATAATATCAGAATTCAAAGTGCCATGATTGTTCCCATAGAACAAACTTAAAAGAAAAATTCTACCATTCTACTAACATTTTTTGCTAGACTTCCTGAAGATGATCTTGTGTCAGAGCAGACAATAGACTAGACTACAATTTTCCCACTCTAGACTACTCAGTAAAAAATAGACCAAATGATGAATTATGAATTATAATTCTTTTAGTACACCTTTTGAACACAGAACAATATGCATGCATTGTCAAAAATTAATGTAGCCTTATGTTAGAAAATATTTCATAAGATTAATTCTTTAAAAAGTGTTGAAGGACAATAGTGTTATATATTTTCTGGAAGTGAAAATCCTTAATATATTCTGTATTTAAACATTCAGAGTTCCAAAGGAAAATGTTATCTGTTCTTTAGACCGTCTTTGTCTTTAGACAATCCTTGGACTCTGGTGCTGTTCTTTCCAGGTGTATCTTCCTTCATTTTTTGTCCGAATGTTAAAAAGTCTGTCTTCTCCACCATACAAAATAAACCTGAACACTCAGAAATCTTCTACGTGCCTTGCCAAAGACATTGTCCAGAAATCAACCTTAAATATATTGATGACAAATATTTTTTATGAACAATCTTCCAGCCAATTCTTGTTAAGCCAAAATGGACAAATTTGAGGTTATATCAAGTTATTGGTACATTTGATAGGTGCCTTATGACACATTTAAAAAAAAGTCTTTTATTAATTTTAAGTTATATTAACCTTTAGAACTTGGAGACAAAGGACTATAGTTTCCAGTCACCTAGCAATTAGAATGCATTTTGATGTGCCTTTATAGTAAAATTTTTTCCTATTTTATAATCAGAATATTTTGATCATCTTTTTGGCATTTAAAAAATGTATAAATTTGGAAAAGAAAATTTATTCCTGTGATGCAAGAACAGAGAACCCTTTTTTTAATCCCTTCTAGAAGAAATTTTTCCTTAAGCAACCCAGTGGGTTGATATAGTCATATTCTCTTTTGTACCCATCAGAAGTTGGTAGGGTTTGTTTCCTGCCTGTGGTATGTGTTGACATAGTATAGTTTTTCCCATTGTGTAGGTTTTCTAGGACATTATTTACATGTCTTCAATGAACTGTTAATTGAGACCTTACTTTAAGTAATGAAGCCAATCTCCATTTAATGTATTATTAATAAAAATGTGCAGGTTTCACAGAACTTTGAGCTGTCAGCTTCCCAATACTTTTTCCATTATCTGAAAAGGTAACTTTCTCCCTCTGTAGGAGTATTGATGGAAATTCTTAATGATTAAAAACAATTTCTTATGCATTTATTTAGAATTTGTTGTGATTTTCAAAAATTTCAGAAAAGTTTTGTTCCATGGTTAATCTTTTATTTCTTTTTAGATATATTTGAAATTAACATTATTCACTTCAATTCTGCTTTTTAAAAAAATTTCATTGTTTTTAATGTAACTAGCAACATAATTTTAATGTATTTTTTGAAGAGGATTTATGCACAATAATACAGAATTTTTAACAGATATATCTGAGTCAGAAGTTGGAAATGTATCTGTGCAATTGCTGGGGAGAATTGGCTTGGATAATACAAAACTGGGCAATCATAAAGTTGTTTCTTTTTGACTTTGGAAAATGTCATGTAATTTTCAATGGCAGGGGCAGTAACTCTACTGTCCATATAATATTTTGCTTCAGTTAATGTAAAAACAAAGTTAATTTTCTGAAAACACATGTTCTATAGATCAAGGAGAGGGAACATAGAATTGTCCTGTGTGGCAATGGAAGTGCACGTTTATTTAATATTTTATAATTTACAGAGTGCTGTCATCACAACAATCCTGCAAGGTAGGTAGTATAAGTTTTATTATGTACACTTATACTGTCCAACTATATGAAACTATTCCTTGATTCAAAAATTCACCTCAAATCAGACACTAATAGTTGACTGAAAAAAAGGATTACTAGTTCATTTAAATATATCGCTGTCATCAATTAACAGAATATATTTCTCTGTGGATGTAGTATTGTGCTGGGTACCATATCATTCTGGTCTTTTCATTCCTCTGAAACTATTCCCTCTAAAATTACTAATTATAATTCAGTGGCCTTTTCTTGATCTTCATTGTCTTTAATCTGCCTCTCTGCAACCTTTGACACTGGTGATCACTTACTTTGTCCTCCTTGATACTCTCCTTCTTTCCAGGTTTTTGGGACACTGCTCTCTCCTGGTTCTTTTCCTTCCTGCCTATCTGATTGCTGCTTCTCTGTCTGTCTTTCTAGACCCCCCTCCAGATAGTCCTCTAACCACAAGTGTCCCTTAGGGATCTGTCCTAGGCCTTTTTCATTTCTCCCTCTATATTACTTCATTTAGTGACCTTATCAGCTCCTATGGATTTAATTATCATCTCTATGCTGATGATTCTCATATCTGCTCATCCTACCCCAAACTCACCATAGACCTCCAAATTCGCATCTCCTGCTGCCTTTCAGACATCTTGAATTGGATGTCCATTAGTCATCTTAAATTCAATATATCCAAAACAGAACTATTATCTTTTCCCCAAACCCTGCTTCCCTTTCTACCTTCTCTATTACTGTTAGAGGGCAACGCCATCCTCCTAGTGCTGTGTAGTTTTGGAACCTAGGAGTCATTCTGTATTGCTCATTATCTCTGAATCTCTCCCCAACTCTCCCACCCCCTGCCAAATTCAATCTCTTGTCAAAGCCAGCCAATTTCACCTTTGCCACATCTCTTGAATATGATCCCTTCTTTCCTCCAACACGTCCAATCATTCTGTTGTAGGCCTTCATCACCTCACTCCTAGACTACTGCAGCAGCCTGATGATGGGTCCATCCTCCATATGGCCAATAAAATGATTTTTCTAAAGCACAGATCTGACTGCATCATCTTTATACTCAATAACCTGTAGTGGCTCCCAAATAGCTCCAGGATCAAATACAAAATGCTCTGTTTGGCATTCAAAGCCCTTCATAATCTAGCCCTCTTTAACCATTCTAGTCTTCTTATACCTTTATCCCCATCTTGTACTCTTCAGTCCAATGATGCTGGCCTGGCTGGTATTCTAAAGGCATTCTTTCTGGCTGTCTGTCCCCCATGCCTGGAATGCTCTCCTTTACTCTGACTGCTGTCCTCCCTGATACCTTTTAAGTACCAGCTGAAATCTCATCTTCTATAAGTATCCTTTCCTAACCTCTCTTTCTAATGCCTTCCCTCAGTTAACTGCCTCTGCTGCTGCCGCCACCTTCTCTCTGTGCTCCATTTGGATGGCTGAAGGCTGCCTCCTTGACTTTGGGTTTACTGGCTAGATATCTTTCTCAAAAAACAAGCCTTAAACCCAATTCACTGTGGAGTTCATCGATTGGACAGTAGGTTCCTGCCCTCCTAGCACAGAGTGGATGTAAATACCAGATAATAACTGTTTCTCTTTTGGCCAGGAACTGTGAGGGTCTTCCCCTCCCAGTTTGATTTTTTTTTGAGTTTTGATTAAAGGGGCCATCCCTTGATTAACTTCTTAAAGGGGCATTCACTGAATGGGCATCACCTTACTCAAAGTGAGAACCTGAAAAGGCCTTAGCCTGAAAGGGCCAGGGTCTCCCACTGCATCCAGGGCCATCTGCAGTCATCCTGGTGAATATCTGGCCACTGGACCCAGATGGCTCTGGAGGAGAAAGTGAGGCTGGTGACCTTGCACAGCCTCCCTCACTCAAATCCAAGTCAACTGCAAGTCATGTCGTCATTTCCCTGATGCCATGGTCCTCTTCCAGAACAAAGGACAAGCACAGCTATTTATCTTGCATATAGTCTGCTTTGTATATGTTTGTTTACATGTTATTTCTCTTATTAGATTGTAAGCTCCTTGAGGGTATGGACCATCTTTTGTCTCTTTTTATATCCCCAGCCATTAGCATAGTACTTAACAAAGTACAGGCACTTAACAAATTTTTCTTGATTGATAAAAAAACAATCTAAGATGGGCAAACATTTGTAGACTAACTTATAGAAGAGTGCTTTATCCATCTTCTTTCATTTAGTTTCTGAAATGCTACATAAACCACAAGGTAGAGAATTTGTTGCTCACTGATAAAATTGCTTAGTGCAGGCATTTGTGCTAGTAGAGAAGGGAAAAGATACACTTTCACTGTGATGAGTAAAGGAAACAGTAAAGTAAGGTGTCATGTCACATCATAAGAGATAGCATATTATAAGTATAATGTCTAGGACTGATGAATTGGTAGAAAAGCCTAGAGGGTTAGGCAGGTAGCAAGAGTAAGTCAGAATGGAGGTGGTGTTAACCAGTTATGGGCTTGTTAGGTCAGGTGAGAGAAGAAAGAATGGGCTAGAGCTTGGTCGACAAAAGGCAGATGAATGTCGTATTCAAATGTCATCTGGATTGTAGAATCTAGATGTGAGGGGAAATATTAGGAACAGGTTTACATGTATGGCAGGGATAGGAGAGATGTGACTAGAGGCACACTTGACAGCAATGATCAGGAGCCCGTGCCAGGGAACTGGATAGCTTTGGAATAGGAACCTAAGCAAAGTGTCTGAGCATCATTGTACCTTTAAGCGCTCGAAAGGCCATAAAGTCAGGAGGACCTGAGACACTTATTAGTTCTCTGACCCCAGGCAAGTCACTAACCTCTTTCTGCCTTAGTTTTTCTCAACCGTAAAATGTGGAATATAAGTAGCAATCCCCTCACAGGGTCATCATGAGGATCAAATGAGAGGTATGTAAAGTGCCTGGCACACCGATGCTTAGTGAATCCTTGTTCCTTTCTTTCCGTATTTCCCTTCCTTTGCTTCCTGGTTTCCTATTTCTCACAGAGATCTCACCATTCTCTCTGTCATTCAGGTTCACAACTCTGGAGTCAGCCTTGATTCTTCTTCCGTATTCCTTACACTGAATTACTTTCCAGCTCTTGTTGATCCACTTATATAATGTCTTCCCCGTCTGTCCCCTTCTTTCCACTCAAAGATACTCTCCTGGTTCAGGCCATCCACAACACCTCCACGTGTGCTGCAGAGTGCAGCCGGACTGATCTACTTGCTGTTCCTTACATATGATGTTCCTTTTTCCATCTCCTGTCTTTGTATGGGCTCTCCTCCTTTTCTGGAGCTCACTCCCTCCTCATCTTCCTCTCTGAGAATCTGTTGCTTTCTTCAAAGCTCTGTTCAAGTGCTACTTCCTACAGGAAGCCTTTCCTGTTACTCCTCAGCTACTTGTGCTTCTCCCTCTTCTCAAACTTACCTTGTATTTACTTTGAATACCTTTTGTATTTACTTATGTATATATATATATTGCTTCTTCAGGTGAATGTAAGCAAGTTGAGGGCAAGGACCATTTACAGGGTGTTCCTAAAGTCTGGACACATAGAAAAAATGCATATTTTCAAGAAATAAATGAATGAAATTTCAACAACATTTTGTTTAATTGGAATATTAAGAAATAACATCTTCAATATGATTTCCATCATTTGTGATGCAAAGGTTGGTACACTTTGCAAGATTCACATGAACTCGATGCAGTAACTCCACATTGCCGTGAATTTTAGCAAATTCGCTCTTTCCGCATTCAATCAAGTGTGTTACTTCTGTGATTTTCATTGAGTGTACCTTCTACTTTGGCATACCCCAGAAAAAGAAGTCACTGAACAACACAGTCTTCCGTGAAAGGGTTAATGAGATGTTCATGAGATTCCCTATGTGTCCGGACTTTAGGGACACCCTGTAGTTTCTTGTTTTGTATCCCTAGTGCTTAGTACAGTGCCTGGTGCTTGGTAGATGTTATAAATGCTTGTTGATTAATTAACTCTTCCCTCTCTCTCACTACTCACTCTAATCACTACATACTCATCTAGTCAAATTCTCCCTTCATAGTATTTCTTGAACTTGTGCTCTCCTTTCCGTTCTCATTTCTGTCACCCTCGTTTTGGACTTCAGTATCTCTCCTTTAGATTATTATAGTCACTTCGTAATTAATCTCATCATTTTCAGTTTCTTTCCCATGAAAGTCATGCCACACACTGCTGATAGATTAAGTGTAGGATCACACACACACAATCATATATTGGGAACTGGAAGAGTCCTTTTTCTAATTCACTCTTCTCAAAATTTTTTCTTGGCTTCCTACTACTTGATGAATGCCAAACTCTCTAGCTTGGCATTCAAGGCTTGCTCATTGAAATCGTGCCCATCCTTTAGCCACCCATTGAAATGCCAGTTGTTCTGTGAAGACTTTTCTAATTGTTCCATCCAGAAATGACTAAAACTTTTTGCTTGCAACTCTTTTATGTCTTTATACTTTTTTGTATTTTTTTTTCATTTCCCCTCAAGTGTCACCATTGTAATTCAAGCTCTCATTACTTTTTACCAAGAGTTTAGATCCTAAACAATTTTAATAGTCTTTTAACTATAAAATTTTTTGTTTAGACCAGTGGTTTCCAAATTATATAGCTTGGAAACCTGGGGGCCTGCAGTTAGTGCAAACAGTCTGCAGATCCACATGTTGCACATAAAGCATTGCTCTTTTGTCGTGCATTTTCTCATTTGTATTATAACTAATATAATTTGTGTATCTGTGTGGGAGGGAGGGTCTATACAATTTTTTAAAAAATTAATTATTTTCCCCCAGTTACATGAAAAACAATTTTTAACATTTGTTTACAAAATCTTGAGTTCTAAATTCTCTCTTTTGCTCCCTCCCTTGAGGGAGGCAAACAGTTTAATATAGTTTATACATGTGTAATTATGCAAAACATATCCATAATAGTCTTGATGTTGTGAAAGAAAACATAGGTTAGAAAAAAAACTCAAGAAAAATAAAGTAAGTAAAAAAAATGTGCTTCAATTTGTATTCAGACACTATCAGTTCTTTCTCTGGGGATAGATAGCATTTTGCATCATAAGTCCTTCAGAGTTGCCTTGGATTGTTGTATTGCTGACAATAGCTAAGTCATTCACAGCTGATCATCTTACGATATGGCTGTTACTCTGTACACAGTACATTTCACTTTGCATCAGCTCATGTGTCTTTCCAGGTTTTTCTGAAAGCATTTTTCTCATCATTTCTTATAGCACATTAGTATTCCATCATATTTGGGCATGGACATCTTATCTTACCCTACAGGAAAGTAGCGGGGAAGGGGATTAGAGAAAGAGGGAACCCTCTGGCTCTAGGATATTGGGGCAGTTTTCCTTGACAGTTTCTTGAAAGATGATATCTAGTCTCTTTTTTTGATCATGGTTTTCAGGTAGTCCAATGATTTTAAAATTATCTCTCCTGAATCTATTTTCCAGGTCAATTGTTTTTCCAACGAGATATTTAACATTGTCTTCCATTTTTTCATTCTTTTGGTTTTGTTTTATTGTTTCTTGATTTCTCATAAAGTCATTAGTTTTCACTTCTGCATTCTAAATTTTAAGGAATTATTTTCTTCAGTGAACTTTTGTACGCCTTTTCCATTTGGCCAATTCTGCTTTTTAAGGCATTTTTCTCACTGGTTTTCCAGATCTCTTTTACCATTTGGCCTAGTCTGTTTTTTAAGGTATTTTTTTTGTGTCTCCTTTACCAAACTGTTGACTCATTTTTCATGATCTTCTTGCATCACTCTCATTTCTCTTCCCAATTTTTCCTCTTCCTCTCTTACTTGATCTTCAGAGTTCTTTTTGAGCTCTTCCATGACCTGGGACAATTCATGTTTTTCTTGGAAGCTTTAGATGTAGGAGCTTTGACTTTGTTGTCTTCTTCTGAGTGTATGTTTTGATCTTCTTTGTTACCATAGTAACTTTCAGTAGTCAGTTTTTTTTTCTGTTGTTTGTTCATTTTCCCAGCTTATTAGTTGACTTTAAGTCTTTGTTAAAGGAGGGCTCTGCTTCCATTGTGGAGGACACACTGTCTCAAGCTTCAGGTGTTTTGTGCAGCTGTTTTCGGAGATACTTCTAGGGCCCTGTAAGTTTTCAGTTCTTCTAAAGTGGTCTGATCTTAGGAGAGGTGTTTACTACTCTCCTGGCTTATGCTCTGGTCTGTGAGCAACTACAAGCATTCTTTTCTGCCCTGTAACTGTGAGGAGAGTCCCCCCTCTACTGTGGTCTCAACCTCTGCTGTGCTAGTGTTCTTCCTTATCCTGGGACTACCACCCAGGACTTTGAACTGGAACTGAGTAAGAGCAAAGTGACAGAGTCCTGCCTCAGTGCTAGCAATGACTCCTGTAATCTCCCGATCAGTTGTTTGACCCCTTTACTGTCTGTGGACTGAGATGTCCAGAACCAGCTGCTATGGTTGCTGATTCAGTCACTTCCAAGGCCTGCTCCTGGTTTGCTGTGGCCAGGGCTGTGCTCGTGCAGACTGTGCTCTACTCTCATCCAGGTATGACAGACCCTTCCTGCTGACCTTCTAAGTTGTCTTTGGTATCTGTGGGCTGAGAGGTCTGGAAACCACCACTGTTGCCACTGATTTAGTCACCCCAAAGCCTGCTCCGGGTTTGTTGGGGCTGGGTCTGTGCTGGTATGGCTTGCACTGGACTGTGCTGCTCTCTCAGCTTGGTGCAATAGACCTTTCCTGTGGACCTTCCAAATTGTCTTAGGCTGGAAATTTGTTTCACTCTGTCTTTTTGTGGATTCTGCTGCCTTAAAATTTGTTTAGAGTCATTTTTTAAAGGTATTTGGAGGGGTTTGGGAGAGAGCTCAGACAAGTCCCTGCATTTACTCTGCCATCTTGGCTCTGCCTCCTAAAATTTTTGATAATAAAAATAGATCACTTGTTTTCTTTGCTCCTAAAACATTGTACTTTGTATTGTACTTGTCTTATCCCATACCTATTAGATTGTCTTCTTCTCTGTGGCAGTGACCACCTTTGCATTTCCAACATCTATGTAGTGCTTTGCTCATAATAAGAACCTAAATAATTGTTGAATATTTGAATATTGAATATTTGAATTTGTTCAGCACTTGAATATTGAATGAATTCTGTTTATTCATATTTATCTCATCTTGTTTTCAAGATTGAAAGCTCCCTGAGGGAACAAATCAGGTCTGTCTTATCTTTGTAGCTCCAATGCTTGAGGAATACATAGTAGGCATATGATAATTACTGATTCAATAGAGCTCAACTTCGACTTAAATTATTATAAAACAAATAGTCTGAGCAGAACATTGCTCTAAGCCTTTAAGGTGATGCAAAGATTATGGTTTCTGCTTTTATGGCATTCACAATCTTAGGAGTATTTGATACTTAAATAATCAAATGGATCTATGATTTAATAGATCTGGTTTTCCTTCTGTTTGTACAGTTTACAATTCTTCCGTGCCTGTCTATCCTGTGTGACATTTGTTCGTGTTCTTCCATAGCCATGTTTCTATTTGAAGACCTCCGATAAGGGGATACCCAGGCTGGCCATTTCACTTTGGATGGTTTTAACTGTGAGGAACTTTTTCTTAAAATAAATCCTAAATTTGCCTGTTAGCATCTTCAAGAAACTGTTTCTAGTTCTTTCCACTTAGTTTAAACTGAAAGAGTATGATCCCACTTTTGCATGATGGTTTTAAAATATTTAAAGACAGATATTATCTCCTGAGTGTTGCCTTCTCCTGGTTAAGTATCCCTAGTTCCTTCAGTTGATCCTCATGTTCAGTGTATTCAAAGCCCTTCAATTTTGGTTGTTCTTCTCTGTATACTTTCCAGCTTATTGATGCCACTATTATATTGTGATGCCTGAAATTGAGAGCTCCACTTTTATTCTTGTTGGCACATCCTTAGTCCTAGAAACTGTGCTTCTCAATCTAGTACAAGATTTTCTTTTCTTTTTTGTTTGCTGTATTACACTGTTGAGTTATAATGAGCTTTCAGTCTACTGAAAACAAAGGTCTTTTTCAGATAAATATATCGCCTTATTTTTCACCTGTGATGTTGATTTTTTTTGAACCCAAGTATAAGAGTTTTCATTTATTCCTATTAAATTTCATGTTATTAATTTAACCCTATTGCATAGAACTGCTAAAATCTTTTTGGATCCTGACGCTGTCATCTAATATTATTGCTATCAATATATTACAAGATAAGTGACATTTGAGAACTCCAACACTAAGCACTATGTTAGGTTCAAGAGGAAGGTTGTTATTGATTAGGAGAATCAGGTGAGGCTTCATGGAGAAAATTGTATTTGAATATGTTTTTTAGTGATATATCAGAATTCAATAGGTGGAGTATAAGGAAAGCGTAAGTAACAGTATGAACACAGTCCTAAAAGTCAAAGGATACAGTACATGTTTCAGACTAGAGAATAGTCCATTTTGGCTGGAATGCAGCATTTGTAAATTTATGAGAAGTCATTAAAGAGAAAAATAAAAAAGAAACATTTATTTAGTTTCTCTACATGAATTTAAAAGGATAGTTTGAAATATGGTAAGGAGAATTGGGGGCATGAGAAAAGGGTACAGAAAGTAAGAATCTGAGACACCTTTTTTAATGTAGTGGGAAATTAGTGGTGCCCCATCTAGAAAAGTGACATAATCAAAGTGACATTAACAGTGATAAAGGATTTTGATCAGAGATGAGCTCAGTGAGAAGGACGTTGCAATAATCTAAACAGGAAATGGTAAGTTGTACATTAAGGTAATGGCAGTAGGTATCCTTGACCAGAGATAATAAATATGGTAAATGACTTAGAATTCAGTCCTTTTGCTACATCGCTTTTCTTATATTTTTGTACCTGCTTTGAATAGATCATTTCATGTATAACTGTTAAGCTTGAGTTTCTTAGGCATGATGTTCATATTAGCAGATAGAATGAATCAGTCATAAACTATTAGACGATTTCTGTGAGACAGGGCAAAGATTTGTGTATCTTAACAGATATAGCAGCCGTTGATTCCCTCTGATGCTTTTTAAAATACCACCTGTTCTCTAATAAACAGGCATTTCTTTTAAGCATTTTAAGTGAAATACTACCATCTAGTGATGAAAATAAAAACTTCGCCACTTGTCAATTTCCTAGATAGTAAACATAGGCAAAATAAAGCTCTTAATGTATTGCCATTCTTTTCTTTCAAGGATTTTGTATTTTTGTTTTGATAGAAAAATGAAAAAAAAATCTTAAAGGTGATTTCATTTGGAAGGATACAAATTAATTTTTAAACTTATTAAAATCATAATGCATTTTGTTAAAGCTTTTTGTCTTTATATCACAGTCATTTCTCACTTTTGTCCTATAGAGTGAACCCTCCTTGTTACAAGGAAAAACTTTAAGCAAAGATATCTGATAGGGAAGCATGTTATTATTCTTTTAAAAAATATTTTCTTTTCCCAATTGCTGGTAAAAACAATTTTCCCTCCTGAGCTGCCACTATTATGCCCTCCATTATCTGTAACAGTTAGATGAACTCCATTAGCTTTTATAAAAGGGATTGATTAAGACTGTATATGAGGAACAGTTGTTTAAAAAAAATTTCCCCTAAAAGGGAGATGCATTTTCCCTTTTTACACATAGGGTCCCTGGAAAGAGTAGGTTCTAAAAAAAGTATAATGGTAGTGAGGCACACATGTGGAAAATCAGGGTGACAAAGTGATATCTCCTGACTCGTGTCTTGGGAAGGTTTTTTTTTTTTACTTTGTGGAGCCCTCCTGAAGTTTCCTTTGGCTATAGTTTGCAGTTAGGCCCTGAGTGCTGATTCTTTCCTACAACCCATAGCTAACCCATTTCTCTTCAAGGGTAAACGTCTTTTCACATCCTTCTGTAGGTGCTCACTCTGTCATTAGCCACTACCACTCTGTAGTCCTTGCTTCTGCATGCTGACACTGTGCCAGGAGGACCTCTCACCTAGAGAATTCTGTCCTTGGGTGCTCATTCACCCAAGATCTGGGAAAAACAAACACAGATGTAGAGATGCCACTTGTTCATGGATACATGGAAGCTGGATGGATGAATTCAGCTTGCTGCTACTTACCTGGCTAGCCCCTCATGGCAGTTCTTGCTTTACTTGCAGCTGGGAAGGAAGAGACTGAGACTGGCAGGTTCTTTTTGTGTGTGAGCATAAATTCAGCTCTCTACTTTTTAAATCATCAGCCAAATAGAAGACAGTTTTTTTTTCATCACATTGTACCAGCCCCCTCATATGAATAGACTTCCCTCAAGTATCTACTTAGTTATTTGGGTTGAAAACCAAGCAAGGAAATATCTGTGCATGCTCTAGAGATGGGGATTAGGCTGACTCTATGGGCTCATGCTTTAAGGATTGAGCTATCTTTGGTTAGTTCCCCATGACATAAAAAAGTTTTATTACTCTTGCCAAATTCATTTCAGATATTTTTAATCTCTTGAGAAGCCTTCAAAAAGTTAATTAAGTTCTTTCATTTTAGATTCTTTAAAAATAGTGATTCAGGAAGCAAATTGGGGATTATGAGAAGATGGCAGCATGCAAGGATATGGAGGACCTCAGATCCTCTGCAGATGCCTCAGGAGCTTTTTAAAATGCACCATTCTAAATAAAAATAAGAATCACTTGTGGATTCTTCCACACAGCCCAGTGATCCACAAAAAATCTCCAGAAAATCATATGGAGATTGTGAAAAAGGCAAGCCAGACTAAGAGGAAAGTGGAATCTAAAAGGAGCCACGGGGAGCACTGGGCAGGGTCCTCTCAGTATCATTGACTCAACCCTATTGGCAGGAGAAAGGCGATAGACCAAGAACCAGCCTGGGATGTCCCTAAAGTCCATGATGTCAGATGGTGAACTCCAGATGGATCTGCTCACTGCTAGTAGGCCCACCTCAATGATGGAAGAAAGGCTCAAGCCAGGGACCAAAGTGGCCTATGGCAAGAGGAGCCCCCAGGTAGAGCCCATTACTGAAGAATCCCTGGAGTCCATTAAATGTTGAGTAAATCTGTATTAGTTTTGGTTAACATGAAGGAGGTCCAATGTAACATATGGATCCTCAACATAACACATGGATCCTCAGTAAGGAGGTTTGATGCATTCTTAAATTCTGGCTTTTAAAATTATCATCTTTGTAATCTTGTACAAATAATTTAACCTTCATGGGCCTGAGTTTCTTCATCTTTAAAATAAGTAGATTGGATATCATGATAACTAAATTCCCTTCAAGCTAAATATTCTGTGATCCTGTGAAATATGTAGTTAAATGAATGCTTTATGTTCATCCCTCTCCTTTGAGATATATGTGTACACACGTATACATACACAAGCATACATACATACATATGTAAAATAAAATTAAAAAAAGGAAGAAGTAAAGAAGGAAAAAAATAGGTTACTAAACATCCATTTGTAAAATCTGATCACATAGACAGCCCTGCCTAGGTTCATTTAATGACATTTTATTTCTTAATCTTCTCCTACAAATAATTAAAGTCATAAGTATGCTTTATTGCATATGTAAACATAATTTTCTTAAATCATTAATACTTGGAGAAAGTCTATTATTCCTTTTAGAGAAAATTGTTCTGTGTTTTGCCTTCACAGAAATGCAGGAACAAGATCTGTGGACTTGTAGATTTGAATTTTATCTACTTCTTGGAAGAATTTAATTGAAATATATTGGAGTCATTGTAAAGATGTCATCATAATAAAAATAATAAACTTCAAGTGATAGACCATTAATTTTGAGGAAAATTTGATGTGATAAGTGTTTAGCAAAACAGAATAGTAGAGTGGTAGTATGTTGAATGGATAGAAAGCTGGCCTTAGGAACCATGATGGCCTGGGTTAAAGTTCTGCCAACCTCTGATATGTATTATCTTATTGTTGTTGTCCAGTTGTCTCAATTGTGTCTAACTCTTCATGACCCCATTTGGGATTTTCTTGGCAGAGATATTGGAATGATTTGCCATTTCCTTCTCCAGCTCATTTTACAGATGAGGAAACTGAGGCAAACAGGGTTAAGTGACTTGCCCAGGTCACATAGCTAGTAAGCATCTAAGGCTGGATTTGAACTCAGGAAGATGAGTTTTCCTGACTTCAGGCCTGTCACTGTATCCACTGTACCATCTATCTGGTTGACCTCTGATCATTTCCTCTTCTAGAGATGGGGTAAAATTGAAAGTGTCCCCAATACTGAAAGGATTGGTCTGGGATACATTGTCATTTAGGAGAGCCAGGTTGCTATGAGGTTCAAAAGGTGAAAGGAACAAAGTAAGTTGTATGAAATGAGAGGAAATTTTTAATCAGGGAATAGGCATTCCAGAGGGCTGAGTAGAAGGACCAGGCAGATGTGGGGTGGGAAATTAGGGATGCAGGGATGAGATAGATGGGAATGTGTCTGTGTTGGGGCAGAGGGTTTAGTGTTATTGGAATGGGGAAAGAGGCTAAACCAAATAATCATCAAATAGCTAATTAACAGTCAAATAACCATGAGGTCTGCTGATGAAGGCAGGTAAATAGGAGGTTCAAAGTTGAACCTCCAGGCTTTGGTACAGACTAATTTATCTGACACATTACTTTGTCCCAGGAGGCCTCTGGAAGCATTTTCTGTACAAGGGAAGAGCAAAAGGTTGTGTGCTCTTGTCCCTGAAATTGTTGTCTCTCAGTCCCAATCCTGGGCAAGACTTTGGTGTTGTGGTCCTCAGGGCATCTGGAAGCCTAGAAAGAAGATGAGAAGTGATACATGTAAGGCTAGTCAAAAACATAATAGGGAGACTAGAGTTGGTGTAACTGTTCTGGAAGTTGAAGTATGATTTTTAGATGCCTACTATTTTGAAATATGTGCCATTCAGTTGAATTCAACTCCTGTATACCTTCTCATCCCCAAACCAGTGCTCTTTCTGCTGTTAACTGTATTACCTGGAATTCATTTTAATGCTTAGAATAATCAACATGCGAGCTTTATCCAGTGATGTAAATTTGGAAAGCGTAGCTAACATCAAATACACAAAGGATTTTTACACACTAGAATATTGACCAAATCTTAGGAAGATGAGTGTAATAGAGATAAAAGTAAAGTTAAAAAAAAAACTTCACAAATCCAGAATGGAATAGGTTTGGACAGTTGATCTGAAAACAAATCTGGAAATGCCATATTTTACCACATAATTATTGTACCCTGTTTTTTTTATTACAAAAATTGATGTATAACCTTTTATTGCATAATCATCGCATGGTATAATTCTGTTCATTGCAGCTTAAAAGGTAAACAATGTAGCAATGTATTCACCATATGGATATGCATTTATCTCTGCTGCATTGCGAGCCATGAGCCTAGAATTCTCAGTGCACATGTATTGTTAGTATTCAGTTTCAATGTGTATTCATGAGTATTCTGTGCATCCTAATCTTGCACCAAAGTAATAATGATTTTTAAGTAATACTGGTACATTTTTTAAAAAAGCTTCAGGTAATGGTTGCACACCACTTTTTTGCAAAAACATTTGGCATGAAATCTGTGATGATTAGGTGGTGAAATACAGTATTAGTGTTTTTTGCTAGTATGATGTAATTCAGCAGTGTAAGCAGTAAAGAAAACTAATGCCATCCAGGATGATGGAGGATAATAAATCAATACTATATGAGGATTAGTTGAAGAAACTGGTATGTTTAATCTGTAGAAGACTTAGCTGGGGACATGATAGCTGTGCACAAGTATTTGAAGGGCTGTCATATGAATAATAGATTAGATATATTTAGCTTAACTTAATAAGTAGAACTTGGAGCAGTTGATAGAAATTGCAAAGAAGCAAATGTAGGTTTGATGTTAGGAAACGTTTTCCAACAGTCAAAGAGGACTGCCTTGGGAGGTAATGGGTTTTCTGTCATTGAAGATCTTGAAGGTAAGACTAGATGTTACTACTTTTCAAGTTCAGTGTGTTGTAGAGTGGATCATTTTTAAAATGTGATTGAAGCAGATGACTCCTGAGGTCCCTTCCAACTCAGAAATTCTGGGATTTTGTATTTATCCCAGAATAAATAATAGGGAGCTGCGAATAATTTTTGAGGAGATAGAGATAACCTGGTCTTTGTTTTAGGACTGTTAATTTGGAGTGTACGAGGTGTTGAGGGAGGACAAGCACCTCAGGTGTGAGGGCTTGCTGAGCCACTTTCAGGGCTACTCATTCTTCTTTGGCGTCTACCTGTTGTACAGCTCTCACCCATGGCTCTAAGAAGCTGCAGCATGTTCAGTGGTCCACCCCTGGTAACACTGCCTCAGCAGATGGCTAAACCAGTTTGAAGGTAACCAATAGATCTCCAGCCTGTTGGTGAGTTAGGAGGATGTCTATCTAAAGCACAGGAAAACTTCTTCCAGAAGAACAGGAGGATGAGAATGATTTGTTCCAGTGGCTACAAAGACAGCTGAAGCAGGTGCTGTGGAGCACTTAGGGCTTGGTCAGACATAAAAAATAACAAGATCATCCAGTGCAGGCCAGACCCTCACCAGTCATCCTGACTTTTGTCTTGCCACTTGACTTTGATGACACAAGAAGAGAGAGTGAGGCTGACGACTTTGTATAATTCTGCCTCACTTAAATCTAATTCACATGTGAGTCAAGATATCATTCATGATGTCATTGGTCCTCTTTTAAAATGAAGGATGAACAATTTTAATGTGGTACCTGTAAGGATGGAGAGGGGAGAGAATGGAAGGAGGGAGATGAATTAGGAGGCTGTCCAAGTGAGAGGTGAGAAGACCCCAAACTTGGGTAGTAACTTTTTTTATACTATTTTATTTTTTCCAATTAATGTAAAGACAATTTTTAACATTCATTTAAAATTTTTATTTATTTTATTTTTTTAATTTATGGAGTAAAACAAGCATTTCCATAACATGGTATAGTTAAAAAAAGATGATTGCACATGAAACTGCAAATCTATTATGATAACTTGCTATTACTTTTAAATATATAGTAAAGTTATGTAAATTTCTTTTTTTCTTTTATTTTTTTCCTTCCCTCCTCCCCCACACTAGAGATGGCCACCATTAGACACAATTATGTATATATATGTAAAATCGTGCAATATATATTTCTATTTATCAGTTTTTTCTCTGGATATAGATAGCATTTTCCTTCATATGTCCTTTGTACTTAATTTGAGTATAATAGGCAAAATGACTTATTTGCTCAAAATTGTTCTTAGAAATATTGCTTTTACTTATATACAATATTGTATACTTGTATGCTTGTATACAATGTTCCTTTGGTTCTACTTATTTTGCTCTTTATTATTTTGTACGAGTCTATTCATGCTTTTCTAAGATTAACATTAAGATTAACATTCCTTTAAAAATTTTTTTTGAGTTCCAAATTTTCTCCTCTTCTTCTCCTACCTCCCTCAGATGGCAAGCAATTTGATATAGGTTATAAATGTGTATTCACGTAAAACATATTGGGATAATAGTTTTATTAATGCAGAAAAAGAATAAGATGGGAAAAATGTGAGATAGAATGGATAAGCCTTGGTAGCTGATTGGATATAGACAGTGAAAGAAATGGAAAAGTTGGGGTTAACTTTGAGGTTGTGAACCAAGGTGACTTGAAGTACAGTGGTATCCTCAATAGATTTAGGAAAGTTTGGAAGAAGGCAGGTTTTGAGGAATGATAATGAATTCTGTTTTGGACATGATGAGTTGGAGATTTAGGTGGACATGTATAGCAGATACCTAGAGATGCAAGTCTCAAATTCGAGAAAAAAAAATTAGAGCTGAATGTATATACTTGAGAAGTATCTATGTAGAGATACATAAAACCCTGGGAAATGCATATAGAGTATAAGAGATGAGGACCCAGGATAGAGTCTTTGGGGAGGCATCTAAGTTTAGTGTCCAGGAGATAGATGATGATAACAGCAGTGGAGACTGAAAAGAGTGATCAGACAGATAGGAAGAGAATCAACAGAGAGTAGTGTTAGGAAAGCTAACGGAAATAAACTTAAGTAGGAGAATGATGTTAGAAATGTTAACAGTTTTAGACAGGTCAATGAACACTGGAAAAATATAATTAGATTTAGTGGATAAGAGATTGTTGCCAACCTTGAAAGAGCAGTTTCGGTTGAGTGATATTGTTGGAAACCAGACTGAAAGGGGTTGAAAGGTGAGAAAGCCAGGGTTAGCTGAAATGAAGGCAATGAATGTAGACAACTTTTTTTGGAATTTGGTTGTGAAAGTGAGAGGAGCTATAGGATGATAGTTTTGGCGTGGTGATCGTAGAAATCCTAGGGCGAGGTGAAGATTTTTTTTAATGGATGGGGGAGACCTAGCTATATTTGTGAGTAGCAGGGAAAGTGCTACCGGGTAAGGGTAAATTGAAAGTGAGAGAAAGAAAGAAGGAATGATCAAAGATTTCAGATCCTGGAATGAAATGTGATAGAGAATGAGTAGATGTATCTCTCTTGGCAAGGGGTTAGGGCCACCTCTTAGAAAGTGATGCTGAGAAAGAGAGAATGGAAGCAATATAGAGGTGTTTTTGAGATATGGAATAGAATAGTTAGAGTCCAAATGTATGTCACAGAATTTGAGGACACTGGTGAATTAGATGCCTAGGTTTTTAATGACACATCAATTTGAATATTGAAGTTGGATTTGAGGGCAAGACTGAACTTGGTACTGACTCACTGAAAAAGGAGGAAGTATTTCCTGGAGGCTAGTAGATGACTATGATGAGAATCTTGACTAAGTAATATATATGAATGGAATGACCCTCCAAGGAGGAGAGGTTGCCAAGTGATGCTGATAATCTAGATGTGGCAGTGAGGAGTAATAAATATACCTTTTCCTCTGTAAGCTATCTAGAGAACAGATAATTTTACAGATAGAATACACATCTTAAGTAAATAATGATGGTGTCATTATGTTCAGAGTTGTTAAGTGACACATTGAATTCAATGTTTAATTTTCATACTTTTTGTGCCTGTACGTTTCTAGTAAAGTTATTGGTCCAAACTTGGGGTCAACTAAGATTGTGTATTGTCCCTGGGTCCATGCTGTTGGGGGTGACTCAGTTACAGTAGGAAACTATCAGCTGAAGGAAAAGGAGCATAGGACCTCTATATAATACTGGGAACCTTGAGCAGTGTCATGAGAGGGAGAGCACAGTGCATTAAGAGCTTTCCATGGCCATTTGATGAACACTAGGGACTTTAAGTACCTCTCTCCCTGAAGGTGGTTGATCAGACTTAAAAAATTCTCTCTTGGAGTCTGCACCATTAGCAGGGAGTTTTCTCACCATCTAATAGCTAGCTTCTTTGTATATCACAGAGTCTCAGGGTTGGAAGGGTCCTCAGAATCTATCTAGGTCAACTTATTACTGACAATGATCCAATTTTCAACATACTCAGCATGTGTTCATTTGGTCTTTCTTTATCTCCAGTGAGGTCAAGAAATTGCTGTCTCTGGCAAGCAGGGCACAGGGAGCCTCTTCTAATTTTGGATAGCTTTGACTGTTAGTAAATTTTTCCTTATATCAAGTCTAAATTTGCCACTTTACTCTATGAAGCCCTGCTCTCAATAACCAAGCAAAACAAATCTAATCTTTTCCACATAACAGTCCTTCAGATATTTGAAGATAGGTATCCTGTTCCCTCTAAGTCTGACCTTTGTCCAAACATCTAGTCTAAACGCCCCCAGTTCCTTCCACCAATTCTCGTATGACATGATCTCATAATTTTTCACCAGTCTTTCACTATTCTGATTGCCCTGTATTGGATGACTATCAGTTTTCTTCCTAAAATGTGGTGCCCTAACTTAAATAATGTAGTTCAGATATAGTTTGACCAGGGCAGAGGACAGCAGGATGAAAACCTTCCTAATTCTGAACATTATATGCTTTACCATGCAGGTTGGGATTGCATTTGTGATCTTGGTTTTCATATATTGGTTACCTATATTGAAACATTAGCTTCTATATTCAGAATATCTGAATGACATATTTTAGAGTTCCTTGTATTTTCTTAAAGGAAAGAGCAAGCTTCTGGGACAAGGGGAACCTAGAGTACAGTATGTCAGTGACAGTGTTGGAAATACTTAATTTTTTTTTTGTTGCATATGGGATGCATTGAATGCTTTTCTAGATCTACTCAGCTTCAAATTTATTTATGAGGTTGGAGTTCCATCACAGGGTTACCCTAAAACACAGGGTTAACACAAAGAATAATACCAGGACCAAGTGCGTAAAAGTTGCAAATTCAATTATAAACCAAATATTTATTAAGTTTTTACTTTATATAAGAGATAATGGTAGGCAACTGAGTATAAAAACACAAAAACAGTACCTTTAAAAAGGTTTCTTCCTACTGGGAGAGTATAACACATTTGAAGATAAATGAATACAAGAAAATTTGAAGTAGAATGGAATACTTAACAACTAGGGAGATTAGAAAGGGCTCTAGAAGAAGCCTTGATGGAAACTAGGGATCATAAGAGAGGTGAAGAGGGAGTGCGTTCCAGGTGTGGGGCACCATCTGTTCAAAAGTATGGAAAAAAGAGATGGAATGTCCAATTTGGAATGGCTAGGAGGTCAGTTTGACTGGAATATAGAGTACATGGAAGTGAGTGTTGTGAAATAAATTTGGAAAGATAGATGGGAGCCAGATAAGGCTAGACTTTAAAGATAGGCTGAGGAGTTTGTTTATTATCCTATAGACAATAGGGACCCAGTGAAGATTTTGTATATCCTTTCTTCCAACAACTCATGTTTCTTTTCATTTGTGGATTTTTTGATCTCTTCATCCTATGGGATATCTGAAAAAAGGAGTGTGTTGGGTTGCAATATCTAAGGTGCAAGAGATAGTATTATAGTTGGAGGCAGGAGAGCTGAATGTCAGTACTTCTCGGTATTAGCTGTGTGACCATGAATAAGTCACTTAAGCTCTCAATTCCTTCACCTGTAAATTGTGGATAATCATTTCTATACTAACTAGCTCATATGGTTTTAAGGATGAAGTGAGATAGTGTTTTTAAAGTCCTTTGAAAACTGAAGAAGTATTGAAATATTATTTAACATTATCATCATTATTTTTATTAACATCACCATCAGTTCTTGGAGAAATTCATCTGTAGGCAGCACAGAATCAATGCCATAGCCAAGGGCTGCTGGGGGATTGTTTAGTGGCCCTTGTGTCTTTATCCCTGACAGTAGTTCATCTTAGGGCATTCCAGACCTGCCCCAAAGAGCCTTGTTTTAAAGAAAATGCCTTTGCTTCTCTAGTTTGCACAGAATCTACATGTGTGTGTACACTCACCTATGCAACCATATAACAAACCTTGAGAATGCATTATAATAATTGGGGATTATGAATGTTATTCCTGTTGCTTGTGTGTGAGTATGTATATATGTGCATTCAGGAATAAGACTGTTTTTTAAGTAAAAATGGGCATGTGTGTCTGAATGTTAGGGTCAATTAATCAATAAGCATTTTTTAAGACCATATTATGTGCCAGGCACTGTGCTAAGGGTATATGTAAATACATGAAAATAAGGAAGTTTTGGAGGAAAGTTGGTGTAGCAGAAGGTTGTAGTAGTAGAAAGTTTGGTGTAGATAGGGCATTGTACTTGAAGACAACAGAGCCTGGGTGCAAATCCTCCCTCATACACTTATTAGCTCTGTGACTCTGGGCAAGACACTTAACCACTTTATATCTCAGTTCCTCATCCGTAGAATGAAAGCATTGATCCCCCATGTATAATCATATATCATATATGTGGTTGGGGAAAATAATGGGTTGGAAGACTGCCGTACTTCACAATAAGACCACATGAATTATTGCTCAGTAGATCAGTAAGTATTTTGTAAGTTCTCACTATGTGCCAAAAGGTAAGAACACAGTCCCTGCTCTCAAGGAGCTCACACTGTAAGGAACCATGTAAGGAAAAAAATATATGCATTGGAAATGAGAGGTAATCTTAGAGGGATGGCTCTAGTATTAAGGGGGATTGGGAAAGGCTTCTTGCAGACATTGAAATTTGTGTTGATTCTTGAGGGAAGCCAGGAGGTGGAGGCGAGGTGGGAGATCATTCTAGGCATGAGAGACAACCAATGAAAAAGGCAAAGAATCAGGAAGGAGATAGAACATTGTGTGTGAGAATAGCAAGAAGGACGGTGTCTCTGAATTGTAGAGTACCTAGCTAGGAGGAAGGTGTAAGAAGACTTAAAAGGTAGGAAGGGCCAAGTTGTAAAGGGTTTAAAAGCCAAATAGAGCATTTAATACCTGAAATCAGTTTATTATTTTGAGACTGACTTTTCCCTCCATTTATCATGTAACTAATTCTTATATAATTTATTTTCACATTCATGCCCTTAAAGTCTTAGTCTAGTGCTTCATTGTGTCATGGAAATGACCCTGGGTTCTTAAAGGCAGTAGAGTACTAATAAGCTCTGGAAGGAAAAAAAAATTGTGTTTAAGTCCAGGGACTGACTGTGTATTTTTTGTTTGAGGTTCAGCTTATTTAAAGTTGGGGAGGTTTATCACCAGGTTTACCTGAGGGTGATTACTTTTTGGACACGAAATTATGAAAGATTATGTGTAGAAGTCCAAAATTTCTTACACAATCACTTTCTTGGCCTCCTTTGCACATTTAAAATGTTTTTGTTTGTTGATGGTTAAGTTCACAATTAAAAAAAATTGTCTACTAAGTTGTAGAAGGCTTATAATTGGTGTCAATAGAGGAGCTATGCCATTGAAATCATGGATCCTTGGAAAAGGGAAGTCTTTTTAAGTTTAGGTGCTAACTGATATGCCCCAAAATTGAATGGTGAAAGAATTAAGTAGACCCTACCTGAAAAGCTTTTCCTGTCCTGCAGTAGTTTTCTGAAAACTTTGGAATGGAATTAAGGAAGAAATAAACTATGAAAATTGTGTTAAAACTATAAGCAGCCAATGCAACCAAGATTAGGAGGGAAGCAGAAAACTGGGAAAGAATTTTTACAACTAGTGTCTCTGATAAAGGGCTCATTTCTAAAATATATAGAGAACTGAGTCAAATTTACAAGAATACAAGTCATTCCCCAATTGATAATTGGTCAAAGGAAATGAACAGGCAGTTTTCAGAGGACGAAATTAAAGCTATCTATAGTCACACAAAAAAAATGCCCTAAATCGTGATTGATTAGAGAGATGCAAATCAAAACCACTCTGAGGTATCACATCACATCTATCAGATTGGTTAACATGACAAAACAGGAAAATAATAAATGTTGGAGAAGGTGTGGGAAAGTTGGAACACTAATTTGTTGTTGGTGGAGCTATGAGCTGGTCTTACCATTCTGGAAAGCAATTTGGAGCAATTTTTATAGCCCACAGGGGCTATAAAAATATGTATACTCTTTGACCCAGAAATACCACTTCTAGGGCTGTATTCCAAAGAGATCATAAAAATGGGAAAAGGACCCATATGCACAAAAATATTTATAGCGGCTTTTTTTGTGGTGGCCAAGAACTGAAAATCGAGGGGATGCCCATCAATTGGGGAATGGCTGAACAAATTGTGTTTCTGAATGTAATGTACTATTGTGCTATAAGAAATGATGAACAGGTGGACTTCAGAAAAACCTAAAAAGACATATATGAACTGATGCTGAGTGACGTGAGCAGAACCAGGAGAACATTGTACACAGGAGAACATTGTACACAGTAACAGCCACCTTGTGTGAGGACTGATTTTGATAGACTCAGCTCTTCTCAGCAATACAAGGACCTAAACATTTCCAAAAGACTCATGATGGAAAATACCATCCACATCCAGAGAAAGAACTATGGAATCGGAATACAGAGAATGTTTTGCTCTGTTTTCTTTCTCATGGTTTCTTCCATTTGTTATAATTCTTCTATGCAACATAACTAATGTGAAAATGTGTTTGATAGGAATGTATGTGTAGAGCCCATGTCAGATTGCATGCTGTCTTGGGGAGGAAGGAAGGAGGGAGTGGGAGGAAATTTAAAACTTACAGAAGTGAATGTTGAAAACTGAAAATAAATATATTAATAAATTGGGAAGGAAAAAAAAACACTATAAGCATACTTTAAATGCCATGATTTCAAAGTCAAATCTCTCAAGTACCACCAGGGAATCAAACTAAACCAATCTTTAGCACATGAAAGAGCCTTATGTATTTTTGTTATTAAATACTTTTTAGAAATTAATGAGGTACAAACATTGTACAGGATAGTAAAATTAAAGCAATTTAGAAATACCTTTGAAGGTCCATTTAATGGGCATGACTTAATATATATGCTAAACACATTTTCAAAGTTATTGTACAATGATGACACTTTCCAGATTCAAACTTACCTTGAGACCATGGGAACCATCTTAGATGTGTATTGTTATTCCAGATATATACTCACTTATTAAATCCCATTCCTCTTTTTTGTTTAAATTTAACTACATAGTTCCTTTTTTTATAGGAACAAGACAATGCTATACAAAATATGCATAAAAAAATGGAAAAATTAGAATCTGAACACCTTGATTGCTCTAACCTTCTACGGCGACAAACAAGTGAACTCGAATTAAGCTCTTCTCGAGAGGAATTACTTAGAAAAGAATATGAGGTAAGCTGTCATGATCCTCTTCTACTCCGATATTATTCTACCCAGGAACAATCAATCATTGCTTTCACAAACAATGGTAATATATTTTGCAATTTGATACATGAGGGGGAAGAAGTGATATTAACGATAGTGGGAATAGCATTCTGATTTAATAATCACATGGCGTATTCACTTTGACTCATACACACACTTATTCTTACCAAATCTGGAGGCATTTCACCCCCAAACATTGTAGCTTGCCTTCTACGTGCTAGTCCATTAGTCTCATAACTCTTTCACTCCAGATATTCGGTGAGATAGCTTGAGAGTATCAGAGAGAGCATTGGATTTGGAGTCAGGATAAATGGGTTCACTTTCCCAGCTCTGATATTTACCTTGTCACCTTAGGTTATTTAATATGTTCAGGCCTCATATTTCTCATGTGTAAGATGGGGTAGTAATAATAATGATAGCTAACATTTTTATAGCACTTTAAGGTTTATAAAGAATTTTATATACATTGTCTCATTTGATCTTTGCAACATAAAGAAATAGGTGGTATTATCATTTTCATTTTACAGATGGGGAAACTGAGGTGAAGAAAGGTTAAATAATTTGCCCTGGAACACGTAGTAAATTATTGAATTCAGATCTCCCTGACCCCAACTCCTGACTTATTATCCACTAGGCTGCCTAATGAATGCTACTTTGCTGCCTAAATTCACAGGGTTGTTATGTGTAAAATAATATGTAAATCTTAAAACAATACACAAATGAGGGTTCCTACCATGATTTTTTTAAAAAATATTTGATTCTCCTAGATAAGCTAAATGATTTACTTTGTATCTGGAAGATTATTTTTAAGTCTATTTTTATGTTATCATTGTGAGGTTTGAAGGTAAATAGTTCCATTTTAAAGATGAAATAGTAACATAGCACATGGCTCTGTGCTTTTTAATATTTTTATCAGTGAATTGGATAAAGGCATGATTGTCATGCTTATCACATTTATGTGTAACAGAAAGCTGGGAGGGGCAGTGTACACATTGAACGACAGAGTTAGCATTCCACCAGCTCATGATGGTCTAGAACTATGGTCTGAATCAAAGAAGATGAAATGTAATGAGTATGAGTGTACATTCTATGATTTGGGATAAAAGAAATCATGTGTAAGTACAAGATAGGTGTGCCCAGAGAGAAGTTTACTTGAAAAAAATCTATGAATATTAGTGAGCTGCAAACTCAATTTAAGTTAACACTGGTAGTGAAAAAAGGTGGATTAACTGTGGGAAGACAGTTTCATTAATACACTGCACTGTTGGTGGATCTTTGAATTTCTTTGACTATTCCAGAACACATTCGCAATTGTGAAAGTGACTAAATTGTTCATATCTTTTGACCTACCATTACTGATACTGGGCATGTACCCCAAAGAAGTCAAAAGCAGAGTAAAATAAAGCATTCATTGAGCATTTATTAAATGCCCAATATGTGCCAGTCACTACATTAAACACTGGGAATACAAAAGACAAAAATGAAACTGTCTCTATCTTCAAAGAGCATGTATTATGTCTGAAGAGACAACATGCACATATATAATGTACATATATATATAATAAGTATATATAAATATATACACACAATAAATAAGGTAAGTTGTTTTTGTGGGGAGAGAACTAGCAGTTTCAGGGAAATACTTAGCCCTCTGGAATCCTGATTAGTAATTACATTGATAAGAATTACTATTTTAAAATTTTTTGCCTCTATGTAAGGCCTAACTGTAAGTGAAACATCTTTTCCACCCATTGGATAGGCCTCAGGTGGGGCCAACAAAAGGAGGCCCGATTAGAGGCAGGCCCACACCTTTGTGATGCCAATCAGGGATTAAAGACTCTTCCCACCCCCTCAGTAGACCTCAGGTGGGCCAACAAAGGGTGGCCTGATTAGAGGCAGGCCCACACCATTTCACTAACTGGGTGTGAGACCCCAGGCCCTACACCTTTCTCCTAAGTAGGCTCTGAGCCCTCAGGGCTCTGAACAGGGTATGAGAGCTCTGACGTTTTTGCTTTTGGGGCCACACTCATTGAAAGAGTGTTGGTGACAAGCCTCTGGGTAGCTGCATTTAAGCTGCTTCCAGCTTTGAAAACCCAGATGTTGGTGCTTCTCTCTGGTAACTATGTATTGCTGTGGATGGACTGATTTGTGTTTATTTGCTCTGTTTATATAATGTGTGCTTGTAATTTCTGTTTGTATTCTCTCTGAAGTTCAGGATGCTGGCTTTTCCCCCTAAACTAAGTGAATGATATATGTGTGTTTATAAAGTAAGATTGTTAACCCCTTAAAGTTGCTTTCCTTAGAAAAGCAGATCAAAGAACCTGTGCTAGCAGCCCTTCTGTGTGCTGGTGTTGTTGGACTTTCACCCCCCACAACAACTGCTAGCAGTATTGTTGTTGCACTCTATCATATTGTTGTCATTGTATAAATGGTTCTCCTGGTTTTGTTCACTCTGTATTAATTCGTACAAGTTTTCCTGAGTTTCTCTGAAACTCTCTTTCATCATTTCTTACAACACTGGTATTCTATCACGTTTATTACATACCATAACTTGTACATCCATTCCCCAATGTCTGAGGGACATTCCCTCGGATTCTCATTCTTTGTCACCTCAAAGAGCTATAAATTTTTTGCGGGGTACATCCTTAGGGTTTTTTTAGGGTTTGTTTTGCTTAGGACTAGTTCTTCTCTTAATCTATCCTCCATTAATTCCCTCTTCCTCCTTCTTCACTTTCCCTCACATTTCCTTGTTCAGTGAAATGTATTTCTCTACTCATTCCTCTGTGTGTGCATGTGTATATATGTGTATATGTATATATGTGTGTGTGTGTATGTATGTATGTATGTATATGTTGTTTTTTCCTTTTAACCAATTCAGAGAGTGCGAAGTTAAAGTGTCAGCTACTCCCTTAACCCCTATTCATTTGTACAGGTGTGGCTTCCTATGTATCCTGATTATAGGAGATATGTTTCTCCAACCTTCTCACCCCTTCTCACTGCTCTCCATGGTATTCCTTTTTACTTTTCTTTCCATTCTTCTTCCAAGATCATCAGGCTAACATAACAGAACCACTAACAGGCCCTGTCTAATTAGACTCCCTTCATGATCCTTGATGTTGGTGATATAGAGTTCAGATGGAACACGTGTGTGAGCTCCCATATTTGAATGTAACCACTTTGTCTTTTAGTCCTTACCATTCTTCATTCATTTTACCTTTTAATGTTTCTCTTCCGTGTTTGAACATCAGTGTTTTAATGCCATTCTTTTTTTCATCAGGAATGTTTGGAAATCCTCTATTTCATTAAAGGTCCATTTTTATCTTATAGCATTATACTCAGGTTTCTGGGTGAGTTATTCTTGGCTGTTAAGCCTGTACCCTTTGCTTTCTGTAATACTGTATTTCAGGTTTTCCCCTGCTTTATTATGGTAGCTGCTAAATCATGTGTGATCCTGACTGTGGCTCTTTGATTCTTGGATTTTTTCTTTCTGGTTGCTTGTGGGTTTTGTTTTGTTTTGTTTTTAACCTGGAAGCCCTGGATTTTCACTGTGATGTTGCTGAGAGGTTTTCCTTTTGAGGTTTTATTCAGAAAGTGGCTGGTGTATTTTTTCTGTACCTGCTTAGCCCTCTGGTTTTAAGAGGTCTAGACAGTTTTCTTTTAAAATTTCTTGAAATAGGACACTTTTTTTGTGTATGTTTTGATAATCCAATGATTCTTCCCCCCCGCCCCATTTATTTATTTAATATTTTTAGTTTTCAGCATTGATTTTCACAAGAGTTTGAATTACAAATTTTCTCCCCATTTCTACCCTCCCCCCCACTCCAAGATGGCATATATTCTGGTTGCCCCATTCCCCAGTCCGCCCTCCCTTCTGTCACCCCACGCCCCCCATCCCCTTTTCCCTTACTTTCTTGTAGGTCAAGATAGCTTTCTATGTCCCATTGCCTGTATATCTTATTTCCTAGTTGCATGCAAAAAATTTTTTTTTAACATCTGTTTTTAAAACTTTGAGTTCCAAATTCTCTCCCCTCTTCCCTCCCCACCCACCCTCCCTAAGAAGGCAAGCAATTCAACATAGGCCACGTGTGTATCATTGTGTAAAACCCTTCCACAATACTCATGTTGTAAAAGACTAACTATATTTTGCTCCTTCCTATCCTATCCTCCTTTATTCCGTTTTCTCCCTTGACCCTGTCCCTTTTCGAAAGTGTTTGCTTTTGATTACCTCCTCCCCCATCTGCCCTCCTTTCTGTCGTCCCCCCCCCCCTTTTTTAATCTTCCTCCTTCTTTCCTGTGGGGCAGGATACCCAGTTGAGTGTGTATGTTATTCCCTCCTCAGGTCAAATCTGATGAGAGCAAGATTCACTCATTCCCCTTCATCTGCCCCCTCTTCCCTTCCAATGAACTGCTTTTTCTTGCCACTTTTATGTGAGATAATTTACCCCATTCTGTCTCTCCCTTTCTCCCTCTCTCAATATATTCCTCTCTCATCCCTTAATTTGATTTTTTTTTTTAGGTATTATCCCTTCATATTCAACTCACCCTGTGCCCTCTGTCTATATATATATGTATATTGCCTTCAGCTACCCTATTACTGAGGTCTCATGAATTATACACATCATCTTTCCATGTAGGAATGTAAACAAAACAGTTCAACTTTAGTAAGTCCCTTATGATTTCTTTTTCTTGTTTACCTTGTCATGCGTCTCTTGATTCCTATGTTTGAAAGTCGAATTTTCTATTCAGCTCTGGTCTTTTCATTGAGAAAGCTTGAAAGTCCTCTATTTTATTGAAAGTCCATATTTTGCCTTGGAGCATGATACTGAGTTTTGCTGGGTAGGTGATTCTTGGTTTTAATCCTAGCTCCATTGACCTCCGGAATATCATATTCCAAGCCCTTGCGTCCCTTAATGTAGAAGCTGCTAAAGTCCAATGATCCTTAAATTTTTTCTTCTTGATCTTTTTTTTTTCTGGATCATTTGTTTAAGGCATGAAATATCTCTTTTTTAATTTTTTTCCCTTGTTTTGATATATATTATATCTCATGTAGACAATGGCTTCTACTTATTCATTTCAGTTTTTGAGTAGTTGCTTTGGCAAGGTTGTGTACCTCTTTTTCCAAGCTGCTAATTTCCTTTCCAATTCTTCCTTACATATCTCTCAACTCTTTTCCTTTTTTTCGCTTGTGTTCCCATTTATTAAAAAAAAGCATGTCTTTTTTTTTCTAAAGCTTTTTGCTTCATCTCTTCCAGGATTTTTTTTGAGTTTGCGCCCAAGCATTGTTTTCCTCTGAGGCTTTGCTTTTAGACGTTTCAGAGTCATTCTCTTCTGAGTTTGTGTTTTGAGCTTCCTTTCCTCCATAATAGCGCCTTATGATGGTATTCTTTTTTTATTTGTTTGTTTGCTCATTCTTTTAGCCTGCTTTCTGACTTTGGACTTGATGTTAGGTCTGGACTCTGTGGCACTTCTGGAAGGAAAATCTGGGTTAATCTTGTTGCTGCTTTCTTGGGGTCTTGTGTTATTCAAGAATCTCAGGGACAGGCTGGGGATATGCAAGCTTCTGATGTTTAGTTATTTTTCAGTAGTGTCTAACTTTTTGTGACCTCTTTTGAGTTTTTCTTGGTGAAGATACTGGAGTGGTTTGCCATTTCCTTCTCCAGCTCATTTTACAGATGAGGAAACTGAGGCAAACAGGGTTAAGTGCCTTGCTCAGGGTCACACAGCTAGTAAGTATCTGAGGCCAGATTTGAATTTAGGAAGATGAATTTTCCTGACTTCAGGCCTGGCACTCTGTCCACTGCTCCACCTATATGCTCCATTCAAGCATCTAGTCCTCTTAAATGGTCTCATTCAGGACCAAGTCTGATTGCTGCCCCCCTAGTCTTAAGCTCTGCAAGTTTCTGACCTGGGCTTTTGGATTTGAACTATGGTAGACCTCTCTTGGACTTGGACTCTCCTCCATCTGGCAGTCTGTGAGTTCAGAGTGACAGAACTGCATGTTCTCCATTTGTCTGGGTTTTCTGCTTTGGTATTCCTTCACAAGCTTGGGTAAATGCTGAAATTAACAACTTTCTCTGCTCCTAGGGGCTGAGCCACACTGCTGCTTGCTTCTGGAGTTCTTCCTTTCTTGTACATGGCCTGGAAGGCTACCCTGGGCAAAGGTCCCCTTGCCAGTCTGCCCTGGACTTGTGACCCATAACTAGGTAGTGGGTCGCAGACCCTACTGTCTTCCCCTTTGAGATGCCCTGATATGGGTCTGGGAGGTCCTGTCATCCTAGTGCACTGTCTTTCTTCATGTGCTGGAGGGCTTTACAGTGTGCTCCTGCTCTTGGCCCAATCTAGCCTCCAAAGAGATATGATGCCAGGCTGGGCTGGACTAATGACTCACTGTGACTTTTTCTGTTTTTTCCCTTCAGGATTTGGTCTGGTACATTTTCTAGGTTGATTTGGAGATGTTTTGTGAAGGAGAGCTCTACTTTTTGCTTCTTCCTACTTTACTACCTTTGTTCTGCCTGTCTTATAAATTTTAGTAATATCATATTCCTCTTGTTATATCTTTGATTCTGTACATAAATTTCGTTTTGTATTTAACATTAAATTTAAATTTATTTTTTCTGTATTGTGAGTCCATTGAATTGTTATGGGCCAAAAGTTCATATTTCTTGGCAGCAGATTATTTTGCTACACACACACACACACGCCCACCCACCACCCACCCACCCACACACCCACACCCACAATTAAGCACAGCATAACTATTTCCTAAATTCTGTTGGGTTTCAAATATGTATGTGTGTGTGTGTGTGTGTGTGTGTATGCATATATATGTATATATACACACACACACATATGTATATATGTATATAAAGGACCAAGATAACACTTGCGAATAATAACCAAGGGAGAAAGATGCTTCAAATATTTTTAATGGAAGAAATTACTTTAGGTCATGTGCAATTAATTATCAAGCTAAAGGAACTTTAAACCTTCAATCTTGTAAACATTTTAACTTCAGTTGGTACTACTAATTGCATTTCATAAGGTTATTTTTTAATGTGTTAGGTTCAGAGAAATATTGTTCATCTGAGAAGTCACACAGTATGATATAGCTTAATCACCTTAACATGGATCAATGGACTTTTGTATCAAAACCCTGCCCTTTTCAATTTTATAAAAGTGGTGTTGAATACTTAAGAACCAAGGGAAAAGTGAACTGGAAAAAGAAAGATCATTGCTTCTATAAAATACTTTTCAACCAGGAGGGATTTGTTACCTTGGGAAATAAGCTTAACTCAATAACAGCAAAATATAGGTTTTACAAAGTGGAAACTGAAATCTAATTCTAAAAGAACTCTAGAATCTGTAAAAGATTACGGTGGAGTAACTATCCTTACTAATAATTGTTGAATTGCTTCTGTCAATCATACCATATATAATAATAGAACTACCTTAGAATGCAACTTGGCTTTGAAGTTGTACTTCAGACCCTGAAAGAAAAAGGGAAAGAAAATGTATGTCAGTATGCAAAGAGGCTTGTTTTGTTTATTACTTATCTTTTGTAATCATTCATGAAGATAGCCTGTGGAGATGAGTCATTTTTATGCTCAACATGCGGTGTCAGAAATAATTTTAAGCTCCTTTACAAATTGATTATCAATGGTAGATTATCCTAAGAACCATGATAATACATCATCATGGTAAATACAGTAATATGTTTAGCAAAATGCTTTCTTTAAAGTTTATGAAAAACTTTGAGTACTGAAGTTTAAGTTACTTTAAAAAAAAAGTTAGACTTCAATAATTTGTCTTCCATTAATCAGAATTTATAAAGATATAGGACTGGCTGTCTCTGATCTCTGAATGCTCTCTTTCCCTACCTCTGCCTCTTTCAATCTCTAGGATCCTTCAAAGCTCAGCTAAAGCACCACCTTTTTACATGAAACCTTTCTTTATCCCCCAGTTAATAGTGTCTCACCTTACCCCCCCCCATTATCTTGTCTAACCAGCAGGTGTCACTCTCAGATAAATTTTGGCTGAACACTCACTTTTCTAACTCCTCCCATCAGATAGTGCTGAGCAGGACAGATTCTTTCCATACTATATCTTTCTCCTTCCAGTATGCAATCCCAGAAGGCACAGCTTTCTTTTGGTTTATTCCATCTCTCTATCAGAGCCTGGAATTTTTTCCCTGAATTTTTTAACACTGAGATACACCTGGTTCTGGTTTAACAACTCTGACCTGTTTAAGCCTTGGGCTAAATTGGTCCTGAGGTCACATATATTGTCAGTCAGTCAATACATTAAGCTCATAACTGTGTGCCAGGCACTGTACTAAACATTATTGTTACAAAGAAGGTTAAAAGGCAGTCCAAGTTCTCAAGGAGCTCATCATCTAATGGGGATAACAACACGAAAACAACTATGTGGAAACAACCTATATGCAAGATAAATTAGAAATAATCAACAAAGGAAAGGAACTAGAATTAAGAGGGTTTGGGAATGGCTTCCTGTAGAAGGTGGGATGTTAGCAGACACTTGAAGGGATCTAAGAGGTGGAGATGAGGAGGGATCATCTCACATCCATGAAAATGTATGGATTGAGGAGATGGAGTGTCACTGGATCATGGAATATGTGGTAGATAGTAAGATACAAGAGTGGAAGGGTAGGAGAATGGGCAGTTATAAAGAGCTTTGAATGCCAGACAAGATTTTATATTAGATCCTGGAGATAATATGGATCCATTAGAATTTATTGGGTAGGAGATGACGTGGTTAGACTTATGCTTTAGGAAAATCATGACTGCTGAGTAGAGGATGGACTGGAGTGTGAAGAGACTTGTGACAGGCAGAACAACCAGGAAGGTATTGTGATGATGTAGGTATGATGTGATGAGGTTCTCTACTGGGTTGATGATAGTGTCTGAGAAGAGGAGGCATATGCCAGATATATTACAAAGGTAAAATTGATACACCTTGGCAACAGATTGGATAACAGGGGTGAGAAAGTGAGTTGTTCAAGGATGACACCTAGCTTGTGAGCTTGGGGAGTATGGTGGTGCCCTCAACAGTAATGGGAAAGTTGGGGGAAAATATAATGAGTTTAGTTTTGGTCACATTGAATTTAAAATGTATGTTGGACATCCAGTTTGAGATGTCTAATAGGCAATTGGAGCTTTTTTACTAGAGATCTGAGGAGCTAAGGGCCAGATAAGTAGATCTGAGAATCATTAACATAAAGAGTATCAGCTTAAATAATTGAATCCATGGGAGCTGATGAGATCAAGTGAAATAGTCTAGACTAGAGGAAGATGGAAGGAGGACCTAGAACAGAGTCTTATGGGAATTAGTGAGTGTGACCTGGATGAGGAGTGGTCCGATAGGTAAAAGAGTAACCAGAATAGAGTCCTTAAAACCCGGAGAGAAGAAAGTATTAAGGAGAAGAAAATGATTGATGTGGTCAAAACCTGCCAAAGTCAAAAAGGAGAATTGAGAAAAGGCTATTAGATTTGGCAATTATGAGATTATTAATTATTTTACGGAGAACAAAATTTTCTGTTGCATGATGAGAACAGAAGCTAGACTACAGAGAGTTAAGAGGTCAGTGAGAGAATGGGAGGTAGAGGCACGCTGTTGTAGATGGTGGTCACAAGGAGTTTAGCCCAAAAACACTTCCTCTGCTGTCTTAGTTGCTTATTAAAATGTTATTGCAGAGCAGCTGGGTTATTCAGTGGATAGAGCACTGTACCTGGAAGACATGTGTTCTCCAGAAGTCAAGAAAACATATTCACAACCGGTTTTAGATGCTTATTAGCTGTATAAACCTAAACAAGTCACTTAACCCCTCTGCCTCAGTTTCCTTATGTATAAAATCAGCATAATAGTAACACCCACCTCCCAGGATTGTTGTAAGGACAAAACAAGATAATTATTTGTAAAACACTTTGCAAACTTTAAAGTGCTACAGGAATGCTAGCAATTATTATTATTATTATTATCATAACAATGAGATTCTCTGCAGAAGTTCAGCCTGGAGCCCCCAGCCCCTGTAGTTCATGATGAAATCTTGATCATATGGCCAGAAGTCTAATTTCCTGGATGATTTTTATTTCTGTGTTCTACTGGTCACTGGTATTTTCCATTTTCCTCCTTATATGCGGATATGTATCATAATGTAGTTAGGATTATTCATTTTAACATGAAGTAGAAATAAACTGGGAAATGGAAACAGCTTAAAGCAGTAGCAACATTGTTATAGAAGTAACTTCTAGCATAGGCCACGGGAGAGAGTTAAGCCTTTATTTGTCTTTGATTCCCAAGGATTTATCACTGTCAGCACCTTCATTGTTTTTTTTTTTTAAACCTAAATGTTTTTTAAATCTAAGGCTTGACTGTTGGTACCAGCCTTTAGTGCTTACTTATCTCAAATTTTGACACTTGCATTTCAAAACACCTGCAAGGATTTTTTTCTATCCATTTGCCATCACACTGTTGCTGCTGCAAAGCTACTCCAACCTTAGCTACCATCTGCTTTCCTCCTGTTGTAGTCTCAGCTTTCTGTTTACTCTGTCATGGACTTGTTAAAAAGTAATCTAAGTAAAAACAACTAAATTCCTCCCTTTATGTACTTCTTCAGTGCTTCTTAAGACAAGTTGATGACCCAGAGTTCTCGGAAGGTTATGAAGCTCTAGCAGGCCCTATCAAGCAGGCAGGGCTTTGGGAAAAGGAGTAGCAATGAAGAGTTGTCGTTCAAAAGCTTATCAGACCAAGTCTAGAGAGACTCATAACCAGGACTTTGGCTCCCAAGTGACAAACTACTACCTGCCAGGCAGTAGGCACTAGTAATAGGCCCTAGGGACCCCTTACATAAATATTACAAAAATAGCTAAAAAATATTGGGAAATCTGTCCCACCCCTCAGTGCTTGATCCTTCCCTTTCAGGAGAGAAGAATACATATCGTCTCTTTGTTTAGAATTCTAATGCAGTCACATTTAGGAGTCATATTATGACTCGTAATCACTCCATTTACTTTGTTATGTACCTGTTATATCCACTTATTTATAGGTATGTTTTGTCCCCTGATAGAATGTCAGTGTAATGGCAAGCAAAGTGGGACTTTTTGCTGTTTTTTTCTTCTGGAATGCTTCTCAGCATCAAGACAATCAAGTGCCTTTGATTGAGTCTTGTCTTTTTTTTAATCAAGAATCTTTGGTTGAATCAAGAGTCTTTGATGACCTGTTTAAGTCACAAGAGAGCCTAAGTTACATGAGTTTGAGTCACATAGTTGTGACACCCTCTGACCCTGAAGAAGTGTATATATATTCTGAGGTTAGCATTTTGCTTTGGGGGCTCACTCATTGGAAGACTGTTCCTGTGATTTGGCTAGATAAGACTCTGGGTCGCCATTAAGGAGCACCCGTCCCTCCCCTCCGACTTTGAAAAGCCATGTGTTAGTGCTTCTCTCTCTGGTAACTGTGTTCAGACAGAAGCCTGTCTATTGATTTGTGTTATTTTCTCTGTTTGTAATTTCTGTTTGTATTTGCTCTGAAGTTCAGGGTGCTGACTTTCCCCTCTGAACTAAGTGAATGATATAGATATGTTTAATTAAAGTAAAATTGTTATCCCCTTAAAGTTGCTTTCCTTAGAAAAGGAGATCAAAGAATCTGTGCTAGCAGCCCTCCTGTGTGCTGGCGTTATTGGCCTTATACTTCCACAGCAGCTGCAAGCAGCATCGTTACAGTGAGCTCCTTTAGGACTGGTGTCATTTCATTTCTCTTTTTGTGCCCCTAGTGCCTGGCAAGTAGTAGTTCATCACTTAGAGCCAGAGTTCTGCTTATGAGACTCTCTAAACTTGGTTAGGTGAGCTTTTGAATGATAACTCTTCACTACTCCTTTTCTCAAAGCCTTGCCTGCTTGCTAGGGCCTGCCAGAACTTCATAGCCTTTGAGAACTCTATCATCATCTCATCTTAATAAAACATTGGAGTAAGATATAAGAAGAGGAAGTATTAAAACTTAATTTATCTAAAAATTTTCTGTAATTTTGAAAATTTATTCCATCTCTTTTCCCCCATTCTGATTTATTGAGATTTTAGTGTACTATTTATGTCCACAGTTATCTTCCTTTCTTATATTTCCACTCTGAAATGATTTTTTCTAGGAGTATCAGAGGTCTGACCCATTTTCAACCTCATTTTGACCTTTACTTTCATTAATCTTCAATATCCATCTCACTCAGGATTACATCATGATCATTTGCAAAGTTAATTTAGATAGCTGTGTGGTACAATGCTAGACTTGAAGTCAGGGAGACCTGAGTTCAGATTCTTCCTTAGACACTTAGTGGTTATGGAATCCTAGGCAAATTACTTCAGTTTTCTTATCTGTAATATGGGGATATTAATACTACCTTCCAGGGTTTTTGTGAAGATAAAATGAGATAATATTTTAAAGCACTTTGCAAACCTTAAAGTTCAATAGTCATGCTAGCAGTTAGAATGAATGATAATTAGATATGAATGTTTTGCCTCGCTACATTAAAATGAGTATTTATATGGTACTTTAAGCTTTTACAAAGCACTTTACATTGTGCTTACACATTTGGTCAAAATTCTAAGTACTATCCTTCTCTGTTCCTCTTTTTCCCTTCATTCACCCATGGTCAAATGTAGGTGAACATATTTGGTGCTGTTATATATTGAATATGTGGGGAGTATTAATAACTATGCCACAAAGACACTAAGCAGTCTAATCTATCATATGATACATAGATGATGATGTAAATCTCCTTTTATTGTTTTTTTTTCTTTAAATTTATTTATTTGACATATTTAGTTTTCAGCATTGATTTTCACAATAGTTTGAATTACAAATTTTCTCCCCCTTTCTACCCTCCCCCCCACTCCAAGATGGCGTATATTCTGGTTGCCCTGTTCCCCAGTCAGCCCTCCCCTCTATCACCCCCCTCCCCTCTCATCCCCTTTTCCCTTCCTTTCTTGTAGGGCAAGATAAATTTCTACGCCCCATTGCCTGTGTATCTTATTTTCTAGTTGCATGCAAAAACGTATTTTTTGTTGTTTTTGAACATCTGTTTTTAAAACTTTGAGTTGCAAATTCTCTTCCCTCTTCCCTTCTCACCCACCCTCCCTAAGAAGTCAAGCAATTCAACATAGGCCACATGTGTAATATTATGTATAACCCTTCCACAATACTCATGATGTGAAAGACTAACTATATTTTGCTCCTTCCCAACCCATCCCGCTTTATTGAATTTTCTCCCTTGACTCTGTCCCCTTTCAAAAGTGTTTGTTTTGGATTACCTCCACCCCCATCTGCCCTCCCCTCCATCCTCCCCACCCTTTTTCTCATCTTCCTCCCTCTTCTTTCCTGTGGGGTAAGATACCCAACTCAGTATGTATGGTATTCCCCCTCAGGCCAAATCTGATGAGAGCAAGGTTCACTCATTCCCCCCTCACCTGCCCTCTCCCCTCCTCCCACAGAACTGCTTCCTCTTGCCACCTTTATGTGAGATAATCCACCCCATTCTATCTCTCCCTATCTCCCTCTCTCAGTATGTTGCTCTCTCATCCCTTAATTTCATTTTATTTCTTTTAGATATCTTCCCTTCATCTTCAACTCACCCTGTGTCACACATATATATACACATAGATACATACATACATACACATTCACTTACATATATACATAAACATATATATCCATATTCCCTTCATCTACCCTAATACTGAGGTCTCATGAATCGTACACATCATCTTTCCATGTAGGAATGTAAACAAAACAGTTCAGCTTTAGTAAGTCCCTTGCAATTTCTGTTTCTTGATTACCTTTTCATGCTTCTCTTGATTCTTATGTTTGAAAGTCAAATTTTCTATTCAGTTCTGGTCTTTTCACTGAGAAAGCTTGAAAGTCCTCTATTTTATTGAAAATCCATATTTTGCCTTGGAGCATGATACTCAGTTTTGCTGGGTTGGTGATTCTAGGTTTTAATCCTAGCTCCATTGACCTCCGGAATATCGCATTCCAAGCCTTTCGATCTCTTAATGTAGAAGCTGCCAGATCTTGGGTTATTCTGATTGGGTTTCCACAATACTCAAATTGTTTCTTTCTGGCTGCTTGCAGTATTTTCTCCTTGATCTGGGAGCTCTGGAATTTGGCGACAATATTCCTAGGAGATTTCTTTTTGGGATCTATTTGAGGAGGCAATCGATGGATTCTTTCAATTTCTATTTTGCCCCGTGGCTCTAGAATATCAGGGCAGTTCTCCTTGATAATTTCTTGCAAGATGATATCTAGGCTCTTTTTTTGTTCATGGCTTTCAGGTAGTCCAATTATTTTTAAATTATCTCTCCTGGATCTATTTTCCAGGTCCGTGGTTTTTCCAATGAGATATTTCACATTGGCTTCCATTTTTTCATTCCTTTGGTTCTGTTTTATAATATCCTGATTTCTCATAAAGTCACTAGCTTCCACTTGCTCCAATCTAATTTTTAAAGTAGTATTTTCTTCGGTGGTCTTTTGGACCTCCTTTTCCATTTGGCTAATTCTGCCTTTCAAGGCATTCTTCTCCTCATTGGCTTTTTGGAGCTCTTTTGCCATTTGAGTTAATCTATTTTTTAAGGTGTTGTTTTCTTCAGTGTATTTTTCAGTATTTTTTTGGGTCTCCTTTAGAAAGTCATTGACTTGTTTTTCATGGTTTTCTCGCATCCTTCTCATTTCTCTTCCCAATTTTTCCTCTACTTCTCTAACTTGCTTTTCCAAATTCTTTTTGAGCTCTTCCATGGCCTGGGACCAGTTCATGTTTTTCTTGGAGGTTTCTGTTGTAGGCTCTTTGACTTTATTAATTTCTTCTGTCTGTATGTTTTGGTCTTCTTTGTCAGCAAAGAAAGAATGCAAAGTCTGAGACTGAATCTCGGTGCGTTTTCGCTGCCTGGCCATATTCCCAGCCAACTAACTTGACCTTTGAGTTTTTCAGTGGGGTAAGACTGCTTGTAGACTACAGAGTTCTATGTTCCACGTTTGGGGGGGAGGTGCCAGCTCTGTCAGACCCGCACTGCTCCTTCCCCAACCCCCAACCCGAACTGGGCTTAGATCTTCGGCAGGCTGTGCACCCCTGCTCTGATCTGCCACTTAATTCCTCCCACCAGGTGGGCCTGGAGCCGGAAGCAGCAGCAGCCGTAGCTGCCCCACCTCCGCTGCCCCCGGGGCTGGAAGCCGAACCACGAACTCCTTCCACTCCCGCAGCTTTTCCCACTAACCTTGTCAGCAGTCTTTGGTGTTTGTGGGTTGAGAAGTCTTGTAACTGCCGCAGCTCACTGAATCAGGGCACTAGGGCATGCTCTGCCCGGTTGCTGGTCTTGTTGGTCCACTCTGCTCAGGCTGGGCTCTGCTCCACTCCGTTCCCAGCTCCCAGTTCCACCTCACCCAGAGACCATCCAGGCTGTCCTGGGCTGGAGCCCTGCTTCCCTCTGCTGTTCTGTGGGTTCTGCTGTTCTAGAATTGGTTCAGAGCCATTTTTTATAGGTTTTTGGGGGGGCTCGGCAGGGAGCTCAGGCTGGTCCCTGCTTTCCAGCCGCCATCTTGGCTCCGCCCATCTCCTTTTATTGTGCTTCAGTTTTATCTAGGAGCACAAGTCTTTTCTTAATTACATTTATTCAGATGGAAATACTCAGTTATATAGATGGTCACCCTATCCAACCCCTTGAATTGGAATGACACAATATATAATTTATCTTCATTAAAAATAAACCATTTTAGCATTTAGCATTTAGAAATCTTGTAATTTTATTAGGTAATGGGATTCAAAATGAGCTTGCAATATTTGGCTTACTGTTAGTAGGTAAATGGACTGGGTAGAATTAATTGCCTTGTCATGGTGGAGGGGCTTGCATGGCTCAGTGAAACCATGAGCTATGCTGTGTAGGGCTACCTAAGACAGACAGGTCATAGTGGAGAGTTCTGACAAAAGGTGATCCATTGAAGGAAATGGCAAACCACTCCAGTATCTTTGCCACGAAAACTTCACGCACAGTACTAAAGCGATCGAAGAAATGGCATCAGGAAATGATCCCTGCAAGTTGGGAGGTGTCCAATACATTACTGAGGAAGACAAAACTCCTGATTTAATCTTGTTGTTGTTCAGTGGTGTCTGACTCTTTGTGACCCTGTGGACTGTAATATATCAGGGTCTTCTATCCTTTACTATCTCTCAGTCTTTCCAAGTTCATGTTTGTTGTTTCCATAACACTATCTATCCATCTCACCCTTTCTGGTCTGACTTCCATTGCCTATAACATCAGTATCTTTTCCAGTAAGAATCATCTTCTCATTATATGGCCAAGAACTTCAGTATTTGACCTTCCAGTGAAAAGCCTGAATTAATTTCTTTAAGTATTGTCTGATTTGACCTTGCTGACCAAGGACTCTCAAAAGTCTTCTCTAGCACCACAATTTGAAAGCATCAATTCTGCAGTACTCAGCTTTCCTTATAGTCCAACTCTCATAGTCATACATTACTACTGGAAGAACCATAGCTTTGACTATACAGACCTTTGTTGGCAAGGTGATGCTTCTTGTTGGTAATCCTAGCCCAGAGATGGGGAACCTGCAGTTTCAAGGTCAGATGTGGCCCTGTAGGTCCTCAGGTGTGGCCTCTTGACTGAGTCCAAGTTTTACAGAACAAATCCTTTTATTCCATTCGTAAATATCGTAATCCAGGCCCCATACTCCTTTAATGTGGAAGCTGCTAAATCTTGTGTGATCCTGACTGGTACTCTTTGGTGTCTTTGAATGGTTTCTTTCTGGCTACTTGTAGTATTTTCTCCTTGACCTAGGAATGCTGGAATTTGACTATAATATTCCTGGGAGTTTTCATTTTGTGGTTTCTTTCAGGAAGGCATTGATGGATTCCTTCAGTTTCTATTTTACCCTCTGGATCTAAGATATTTGGACAATTTTCATTGATAATTTCTTGAAATATGTCTTGACTCTTTCTTTGATCATGGCTTTCAGGCAGTCCAGTAATTCTTAAATTATCTTTCCTTGATCTGTTTTCCAGATCAGTTGTTTTTCCAATGAGAAATTTCAATTTTCTTCTATTTTTGATGCTTGAACTTTGTTTTATTGTTTCTTGATGGAGTCTGTAGCTCCCACTTGCCAAATTCTGATTTTTAATAAGTTATTTTCTTCAGTTAGATTTTGTACCTCCTTTTCTGTATGACCAATTCTGCTTCTTAAGGAGTTTTTAAAACTTCAGTGAATTTTTGTAATTCCTTTTCCATTTGGCCAATTATGCTTTATAAGGAGTTTTTTTTTTCCCCACTTGGTCAGTTCTCCTGTTTAAGGAGTTTTTGATGATTTTATGCCTCTTTTACCATTTGGCTAATTCTGTTTTTTAAGGTGTTATTTTCTTCAGTATTTTTTGTGCCTCTTTTGTTTTTTTTTGTTTTTTTTTTTTCATTCTTTTGGCTTTGTTTGAAGGGAATGTCTGAGCTAGTCCTTTTGGGAATATCGTGTGTTGTAGTATTCCAGAATCTCAGGGATGGGTGGAGCTAGAGACCTGCAAACTTTTGGTGCTCCCAGAATGGTTTGATCTGGTACAAAATCTGTTTACTGCCCTCCTGGTCTGAGTTCTGGTTGATAGTGACTAAATCCAACAGCAATCTGTAGGAACTTGAAACAAATCAAGCCCTTTTGCTAGGCATATTTCTCAGATCCAAATCTCGATCAAGAAGTTGCAGAACTCAGACCCTCTTTTTTTTTCCTGGAATTTCTTTCCTTGGTTATTTCTTTGCCAGCTTCCTGTTGGGCCAGATGCCAGAATTCAGTCCATCACCTCGCTCTCTATTTGGTGGTGGATTGCATATTTCATCTTTTGTCCTTTGGAATTGTGTTGGTCATTTTGTTGATCAGTTACTAAGGCTTTCAAAGTTAATTATCTTTTAATTTTGCTGTTATTATTTAAATTGTTCTCCTAGTTCTGCTCACTTCAGTTTCCATCAGTTCATACAGACCTTCTCAGATTTTTTGAAACTATTTCCTTCATCATTTCTTTATTTTTTAATTTTCACCTGTGGTTCCAAAAAGCTGTCACATGTGCAGCAGCCACACCCTGGTAAAACCATTTTGGCAGATGGACTAAACCAGACATATATACACATTAATTATTTATATATCTTGAACCAAAACCCTCATCAGAGAAATTTGAAACAAAGCTTTTTTTTCCTCATTAAACAATTTTCACCCTCATTTTAGATGCATCAATGTTGTTTGTGGAGAAGCTTATCCATTTTGAGTAATCAAAGCTATCTATATTATCTTCTATTATTGCCTTTATCTCATTTGGTTAAGAATATATTCTTACCTATAGCTGTGAGAGATAGAATCTGTTTCTACGTTTTTTTTAATATTACTGTATTTAAAATTAAAATCACTTATTTATAACGTGTTGTAGAATGTGTTATAAGGTGTTGGTCTAAGCCTAATTTCTGCCAGCCTGATTTTTTTTTGGAGGGGGGAAGGCAGGGCAATTGGGGTTAAGTGACTTTCCAGAGGTCACACAGCTAGTAAGTGTGTCAAGTGTCTGAGGGTACATTTGAACTCGGGTCCTCCTGACTCCAGGGCTGGTGCTCTACTCACGGCACCACCTAGCTGCCCCTAATATGATTAATTACATTGTTTCCCCCCTTAATATTGAACCATCCTTTCATTCCTGGTATAAATTCCATTTCATCATAATGAGTGATTTCTTAGATATATCATTTTTGTTTAAAATTTTTGAGTCAGTATTCATCAATGATATTGGCTTGCAGTTTTTTTCCATTTTTTTTCTTTCCCTGGTTTAGGTATTGAGAGTATATTTGTCTCATAAAAGAATTCTGGTAGGGTTTTTTCCCCCTGTTTTTGGGAATCATTTTTAAGGTATGAGTATTAATTCTTAAAACTGTTTTTTTTTCATTAAATTCTCCTGTGAATCCATCAGATGCAGCAGTTTTTTTTCCCCCTTTGGTAATTCCTTTATAGCTTGATACATTTCCTTTTCTGAAATTGGGTTATTTACGATTTCTGTCTGGTCTTCTAATAATTTAGGTATTTTATGTGTCTGAAAGTACTTCTTTCTTTTGTGTTCTCATTTTTGTTAGCACATTACTGTGCGTAATGTTCTGATTATGACCCATTGGTTATCCCCAACCTGGATTAGCCTGTGTGCCAAAATGATTTACTGGGGTGTGGCCGCTGTGCATGTTACAGCTTCTTGGAGCCACAGGTGAGGTTAGAGTTAGGTGGAACAGGTAGACAACAAAGGTAGAAAGCACCCCTGAAAAGGGCTCAGCAGTCATGACACCAGAAATACTAGTCTTCCATGAACACACCCTAAACCCCAATATAAAAGAAGGAGCCTGTATTGGTATAAAACTCTATTAGTTTTCTGCTCTGATTTAAGTGTGCCAGAGCCAGCTCAGTTTTTGGGATACTCGGAAGGAAAATATGGGAGAAAAGAGGTATTAGACTGAATACCAAATTGAAGGTCTTAGAGAGTGATTGTGCTGACCTCATTGTTGTATGACTGTGAAATCTGGACAGTCTACCAATGCCATGCCAGGAAACTGAATTGCTTCCATTTGAATCGTCTTTGGAAGGTTCTGAAGACCACCTGTCAGGATAAGATACCGGACTCTGAGGTCCTTTCTTGAACTAAACTGTCAAGCATTCAAACTCTGCTTCAGAGAGTACAACTCTGATGGGCTGGCCATGTTGTTCAAATGCAAAATGCACACTTGCCAAAAGACTATTTTATGGAGAACTCACACAGGGCAAGTGCTCACATGGTGATCAGAAGTGATACAAAGACACTCTCAAGGTCTCTCTTAAGAATTTTTGGAATTGATTGTGTGACATGGGAGATACTGTCACAGGACTGCCCACATCAAAGAAGGTGCTGTGCTCTATGAGCAAAGCAGAATTGAAACAGATCAAAGGAAACACAGGATGCACAGATTTAGAGAATCCACCCCAGATGTTCACATGGACCATTTGTGCCCAACCTGCGGTAGAGCATTCAGAGCTCGTTTGGTCTGATCAGCTGCAGTTGGACACACTGAAACTTTAACTCTAGCATATTGATGTCCTTTTGGTCCTCTTTGAGAGTGAAGGACAACTGACCGTGTTCTTATTGTTCTTTTTATTTTTTCTGGTTTTTTGATTTCATCTTATGCATTTGCTGTTTTATCGATTTGATTTTCTGCTCTCTTCCACTATGGAGAGATGACATCATCAGGTGTCAAAGAGGGAGTCTAAACAAGCCAAGGATATTATGTTTTGATGATGTTAAAGGAAGAATGGAAAGGGAGTGGAAGAAAAATGCATGGGGCGGGGTGGTAAGAGGTAAGACCCAAATTCTGCTCTTGTTCTTATTTCTCTTTTAAACCACTTAGGAATAGGTCTGTTGTAGTTCCATCTTCTCCTGATATTCCATAGTGTTCTTTGTCTCATTAAGTGTTGGAGCATTTTCCTTCATTTTGTAATAGTTATTCATGCCTGAATTAAAAAAAAAACTGGATCTGAATGAAGTGTTGCCTTCTTTTACTATTTTTCCTGTTAATTTATGTATTTAAAAACTGTTAAAGGTTTTTGAGATTTCTTGTTCCTGAGACCTTTGGTGCTTTCAGGTTTATAACCAAGAAAAATTTACCCAACAAAAATGAGAATAATCTTGCAAGGGAAAAAATGTGTCTTTAATGAAATAGAGCTTCCATGCATTCTAAATGAAAATACTAGAACTGCATACAAATCTTCAAGTACAAATACAGGAATCAAGAAATACATAAAAATGTAAACATGAGCTAGCAATTATAAGGGATTAAATACTGACTAACTGTTCACATCTCCCTCTTCTCCTCTTCCCCCCTTTTTCCTTATTGCTCACTTCCTCTCACTCCACTCATTGTAGTTTCCTTGGGGGCTGGTTCTCAAAGTGTCTCAGCCTCTTCTCTCATTGGGTACTTCATGGTTCACTAGCCTAGGTCTCTACTCCAAAGGATTTCTGGGTGGTCAGAAGAGACCCCAGCTGGATTCTATACTTTTTCCCTCAGGTTTGGTGGCATACTGGATAGCTCCTCTCTAAATGTACTATGTTCCATCCTGGTAACCTCTCCAATTCCTCTGTTTCTTAGTTTTCTGGACCTGTCCCAGGAGTTCAGTGAGCTTTCCTGACACCTGAGCAGTTTATAGTTTTGCAGTGCTGATGCTTTTTGATTGAAGCCCCTGACAGGCTTTTGTTCCTGAGTGACTGTGGCCGAGCTGGTTGTTGAGGGCCCAGCAAACTTTGGCAGCCTAGAGCAGTGGTCTCTATGGTGCTGCAAAGAGGTGCAAGGATGTGTTTTGATGTATGTCTGTGTGATGTCCTTGGGTCTGCTAGGGTGGCTTTATTGCTGGTATGATGGGAGGTGGGGGAAAAGTGCTAAGTGAGCTCAGGGTCAGTGAGTATCAATTCTTGGTTTTTTTTGGGGGGGATTTACCTTCTTTTAGATTCTGGATGTGCAGAATATGAAAATAGTTGATACTGCTTTATCTGTGGTTTATTATTTCTATTTTGGAGAGGCTTGGGAGGTTGTGGGTATTGGAGAAAATATCTAGTGCAGCATCTTGCTGCTCATGTGACCCAGAAGTCCCCCAACAAATATCTATAAATAGTCTTAACTGGTCTTTACTCCTCCTGTTTTAGGTATCAAGACCATATAAATGTCATTAAAGTAATTTAATAGGACCCTTTCACCTATTTTAAAAAACAGCTTAATTAATTGTTTCCTAAATGTTTTGGTAGAATTTACTTATCAATCCATCTGGTCTTAGAATTTTTTTCATCTGAGAATTTATATAAGGTTCTTTTAATTTCTTTTTCCATCTTAGGGTTATTTTGGTATTCTATTTACTGTTCCGTTAGTCTGGGCAAAATGTATTTTTTTAAATGTTCATCCATTTTTTTTAGATTGCCAATTTATTTGAATAGAGTAGGGCACCATAGGTCCTAATAATTGTTTTTATTTCTTTATAGGTTGTTATTTTACCTTTTTCATTTTTTTCTTGAAATGAAAATTTATTTTTACATATTTTTGAATCCTCTCATTTTCTTTTTTTCTTTCCTCTTTTTAAAAATTTATTTAATATTTTTAGTTTTCAGCATTGATTTTCACAAGAGTTTGAATTACAAATTTTCTCCCCATTTCTACCCTCCCCCCCACTCCAAGATGGCATATATTCTAATTGCCCCATTTCCCAGTCAGCCCTCCATTCTGTCACCCCACTCCTCCCCATCCCCTTTTCCCTTACTGTCTTGTAGGGCAAGATCGATTTCTATGCCCCATTGCCTGTGTATCTTATTTCCTGGTTGCATGCAAAAACTTTTTTTTTTTAACATCTGCTTTTAAAACTTTGAGTTCCAAATTCTCTCCCCTCTTCCCTCCCCACCCACCATCCCTAAGAAGGTAAGCAATTCAACATAGGCCATATGTGTATCATTATGTAAAACCCTTCCACAATACTCATGTTGTGAAAGACTAACTATATTTTGCTCCTTCCTATCCTATCTGCCTTTATTCAGTTTTCTCCCTTGACCCTGTCCCTTTTCAAAAGTCTTTGCTTTTGATTACCTCCTCCCCCTATCTGCCCTCCCTTCTATCATCCTCCTTTTTTATCTCCTTCCTCCTTCTTTCCTGTGGGGTAAGATACCCAATTGAGTGTATATGTTATTCCCTCCTCAGGTCAAATCTGATGAGAGCAAGATTCACTCATTCCCCCTTACCTGCCTTCTCTTCTCTTCCTACAGAACTGCTTTTTCTTGCCACTTTTATGTGAGATAATTTACCCCATTCTATCTCTCCCTTTCTCCCTCTCTCAATATATTCCTCTCTCATCTCTTAATTTGATTTTATTTTTTTAGGTATCATCCCTTCATATTCAACTCACCCTGTGCCCTCTGTCTATATATGTATATATATGTATATTGCCTTCAGCTACCCTACTACTGAGGTCTCATGAATTATACACATTATCTTTCTATGTAGGATTGTAAACAAAACAGTTCAACTTTAGTAAGTCCCTTATGAATTCTCTTTCTTGTTTACCTTTTCACGCTTCTCTTGATTCTTGTGTTTGAAAGTCAGATTTTTCAATTCAGCTCTGGTCTTTTCTGAGAAAGCTTGAAAGTCCTTTATTTTATTGAAAATCCATATTTTGCCTTGGAGCTTGATACTGAGTTTTGCTGGGTAGGTGATTCTTGGTTTTAATCCTAGCTCCATTGACTTCCAGAATATCATATTCAAAGCCCTTTGATCCCTTAATGTAGAAGCTGCTAGATCTTGAGTTATCCTGATTGTGTTTCCACAATACTCAAATTGTTTCTTTCTGGCTGCTTTCAGTACTTTCTCCTTGATTTGGGAGCTCTGGAATTTGGCAACAATGTTCCTAGGAGTTTTCTTCTTGGGATCTTTTTGAGGAGGCTATCTGTGGATTCTTTTAAATTCTATTTTACCCTCTGGCTCTAGAATATCAGGGAAGTTTTCCTTGATAATTTCTTGAGAGATGACATCTAGGCTCATTTTTTAATCATGGTTTTCAGGTAGTCTAATAATTTTTAAATTATCTCTCCTGGATCTATTTTCCAGGTCAGTGGTTTTTCCAGTGAGACATTTCACCTTGTCTTCCTTTTTTTTCATTCCTTTGGTTCTGTTTTATAATATCTTGAGTTCTCATAAAGTCACCAGCTTCCACTTGCTCCAATCTAATTTTTAAGGTGGCATTTTCTTCAGTGGGCTTTTGGACCTCCTTTTCCATTTGGCTAATTCTGCCTTTTAAGGCATTCTTCTCCTCATTGGCTTTTTGGAGCTCTTTTGCCATTTGAGTTAGTCTATTTTGTAAGGTGTTATTTTCTTCCATATTTTTTTGGGTCTCCTTTAGCAAGTCATTGACTTGTTTTTCATGGTTTTCTTGCATCCTTCCCATTTCTTTTCCCAATTTTTCCTCTACTTCTCTTACTTGCTTTTCCAAATCCTTTTTGAGCTCTTCCATGGCCTGAGACCAGTTCATGTTTTTTCTTGGAGGCTTTTGATGTAGGCTCTTTGACTTTATTGACTTCTTCTGACTGTATATTTTGGTCTTCTTTGTCACCAAAGAAAGATTCCAAGGTCTGAGTCTGAATCTGAGTCTGTTTTCACTGCCTTGCCATGTTCCCAGCCACCCACTTGACCCTTGAGCTTTTCAGCGGGGTGTGACTGCTTGTAGAGTAGAGAATACTTTGTTCTAAGCTTGAGGGGCTGTGCTGTTGTTTTCAGAGCTATTTCTGCACAGCAAGCTCTGCCACACCAGCACTTCTCTTCCCCTAAGAACCACCAACCTGGACCGCGACTCAGATCTGAGCAGACTCTGCACTTACGCTCTGATCTGCCACTTAATTCCTCCCACCAGGTGGACCTGGGGCTGGAAGTAACTGTAGTTGTAGTTTCTCAGAGCTGCACCACCTATGCTTCCTCTGGGGCGGTGGCCAAACCTCGAACTCTTTTCACTCTGTCCCCACAGTTTTTCCCCACTAACCTTGTCTGTTGACTTTGGTGTTTGTGGGTTGAGACGTGTGGTAACTGCCACAGCTCACTGATTCAGGGCACTAGGGCTTGTTCCGCCCGGCTCCCGGTCTGGTTGGTCTGGGCATGGCCCACGCTGGGCTCTGCTTCGCACCGCTCCCATCTCCGTGCTATAGACCTTGCCCAGCGACCATCCAGGCTGTCCTGGGCTGGAGCCCTGCTTTCCTCTGCTATTCTGTGGGTTCCACAGTTCTAGAATTTTTCAGAGCCATTTTTTTATGGTGTTTGGAGGGTCCTGGGGGAGAGTGCTAGATGAGTCCCTGCTTTCTAGCTGCCATCTTGGCTCCGCCCCCTTACCTTTTTCATTTTGATACTGTGGTTTTGATATTCTATTTTTAAAATCAAATTAACTAATGGATCTTCTATTCATTTTTTTAAAATCCTAGTTTTATTCAGTGATTTTTTTACTTTAAATTTTGCTAGTCTCTCCTCTCCTTTTCAGGATTCTATTAATTAAAGGTTTTTAATTTATTGATTTTTTTTTTGCTTTTGTAGTTGTTATGCTTAATTTGTTGATCTGCTTTTTTATTTGTTTAGAGATACAAATTTTTCCCAATTGCTGCTTTCATTTCATCGCCAAAATTTTAGTATGTTGTCCTGTTGATGTCATTATCTGTAATGAAATTATTGTTTCAATGATTTGTTGTTTGACTCATTTATTCTTTAGGACTTAATTTTTTAGGACTTAAGTTTTCAATTACTTTTAAGTTTTATTTAAAGTCACTTTGTTGAATATAATTTTCATTCCCTTATGGTTGGTAAAAATGCAGCTAATAGTTCTACTTTTCTGCATTTGTGAGTTTTTTAATGCCCTAATTTATGGTGAATTTTTGAGGTGCCATGCACAGCTAAAAAATAGATTTACTCCTTTTTATTCCCATTCTGTATTCTCCAGAGGTCTATGATGTCTGACTTTTGTACAGTTTTATTCAGGTTGTCCTTCATTACTTTTTTATTTAACATTTGGTATGATTCTTCTAGGTGAGAGAGAGGTATATTTGAGATCCTCCACTTTAATAGGTTTACTGTCTCTTTCTCATTATAGCTTTTTAAACTTTTTTTTTTTTAGCATTTAGGTGCTATGTTGCTTTTTGTGTGTATGTATATATATATATACATATATATATATAAAATTGATATTCATTTTCTATGGTAGTTTAAGCAAAATATTGTTTCCCTATTTATTTTAACATTAGAAAGACTGGACATCCTTTGTAAGTGCAAAATTTTTTCTTTTGGAATTAAAATGTTCAGTCTGCTACCTCTATTTTCTTTATGGATAACAACAAAATGCCCTTTTTCTATTGACATAGCTCAGGCAGAAGACTTATTAGTTTTTAGCTCTTCCAGTGTTAGTTAGACCTGTTTTTCCTGTTGTTTTGTCTGATATTATAATTGGCACCCCTGCATTTTCTACTTCAGCTAAAACAATAAATTCTGCTCAAAGTTCCTTATTTTAACTATGGGTTTATTTTTCTGTTTTAAGTGTGTTTTTTATAAACATATTGTTGAATTCTGGTTTCTAATACATTTTGCCACACTCTGCTGTTTTATAAGCAAGTTTATTCCATTCACATTCAATTTTGATTGTTAATTGTGTATTTCCCTCCATCATCTTCTGTTATAGTTTTTCTTTTGTTTCCCTACCTTCCTTCTTGAAGAGTTTATTTTTCCCCCCTTAAGACTAATGCTTTTAATTCACCCTCATTCTTGGTCTCCCTTTTCCCCTTTCTCTCTTACTTCCCTATTGAATGGCATGTATTTCTGTAGCCAACTCTGTGTGTGTGTGTGTGTGTGTGTGTGTGTGTATTTTCCTCCCTCCTTGGACCAATTCAGATTAGAATGAGGTTCAAGTGCTGCCCACTTCCCGTCCACACCCCTTCCTCTTTGTGTAGATGTCTACTTGTTCATCCCAATTATGTTAGATGTTTTCCTCATCCTTCTTCTCCTCTCCTCTCTTCTCCCTCCCTATGTGTTTCTCTTCCCTTCCCTTTCTTCTTCTTCTAAGATCATGGAAACTTAATAGAACTACTCTCAGTCCTCTGTTTAATTAGACTCTCTCTTGGGCTCCTGATGATGATAGATAGAGTTCTTCTAGGATACATAAAGCATCTCCCTATATTAGAGTGCAAACAATTAATAAATGTTTAGTCTCTTATGACTGCTATTTCATATTTACATTTTTATATTTCTCTTGATTCCTATATTTTTACTTGAAGTCTTCTATTTTTTTCCTCTTGAAATTTTATATTCAGTTTTTTTTTTACATTTTTCTTGGTTGTAAGCCTATATCTTTTGCTGTGTGCAATAGTGTATTTTGTGCTCTTTGTTTCTTTAAAGTGGCTGCTAAATCATCTCTGGGCCTTTCTGTTTTCTTAGTACAGTATTCGAATTTTTCTTTTTGCCTTTATGCAGCATTTTTTCTTTTACCTGGAAACTCTGGATTTTGGCTACAGTATTCCTAGGAGCTTTTATTTTGGGACTTCCTTTAGGTGGTGACTACTATAGTCTTTCTGTTTCCAGTGTATTCTTTACTTCTATGAGATATGGTCATTTTTCTTTTATGATATCTTGAAATGTAATGTGTAGGCTATCTTTTTGGTTATTACTTTCTGGTATTCTAATGATTTAGAAATTTTTCCCCTCATTTTTTCTAGGACAATTTTTTTTTTGTGTGAGATACTTTACTTCTCCTTTTCTTTTTTCATTCTTTTTACTTTAGTATTTCTTGCTGGCCCATGAATTCATTAGGTTCTATATGATCAATTCCAATTTTCGTAGTTCATTGCTTGGGCAAGGTTTTGTACCTCTTTTTGTTGTTCAGTTTTTTTTCGTTGTTTCAGACTCTTCAGGATGCCTTTTGGGTGTGTTTTTTTTTGGGGGGGGACAGAGATAATGGATTGGTTTGCCATTTCCTTCTTTAGTACCTCTTTTTCCAAGCTGTTAATTTCATTTCCAATTTTTTCTTCTATAATTCTCATTTTTTCCAATTTTTTCCTCACTAGTACTTTCATTTCATTTATAAAAAATATTTTAGTAATCTTTAAAAAAAACTCTTGATTCATCTGTTCTAGGAATTCTAGTTTAATTTGTGCCCACACTATCTTTTTCTTTGAGATTTTGCCATCATTCCCTTCTCATGGGTTTGTGTCTTGAACATCCTTATCACCATAACTGTTTTTTATGGTGGAGTTATTTTTTTGTTTGTTCATTCAAACAGCCTACTTTTTGACTCTGGACTCCTGGTGGGAATGTTGCGGCTCATCCTCTTACTGCTTTTTTCCTGTTTCAGTGTTGTCTTATTCCAGGATCTCAGGGACAGCTTAGGCTAGGGACCTGCAAGCTTTCATTCTTCCCAAAATTGTTCCATCTGGGGCAAAGTCTTCTTACTACTCTGAGTTCTGCAAGTTCTTGACCTGACTTAAGGTCTGAGCAATTTATCTTTAGCAATTTATCTTTAGACTTATCTTTAGACTTGCTTCCTTTGGAATTTTAGTAGATTGCTGCTGGTCTCAGCCTCTATCAGAAATGCTCTTCTGATTCAGAGCAACAGAATTATAGGCTTGCTTTTGGTCTGAGATTCTGCCCTTCTCCATGCTCTGAAGGGTTCAGTTTGCGCTAAAAGCTGAAGTTGGAACTGAGACTTGACTCATTTCCTGTGGTCAGAGCCATAGAGGTACTGTTTGCTTTCAGTACACAACCTTCCTTGGATTTGTCATAGCTCCTTATCCATAAGTACCACCCCATAGATGCAGATCCGCTCCGCAGTCTGCCCTGGATTTGTGACACCAAACTGGGACAAAACTACCATTTGACACCTGCTTCTTTAGTTCCTGTGGTGCCTCATCTTGGATCTCTTTTTGCCCTGGTCCTCTTTTAGTCCCTGGGTGCTGGTATGTTCCACATGATGTGCTATTTGCTAGACCTTTTCCCCATTGTCCACAAGCTCTCTGTCTTTCCATGTTGATCTGGGCTGGAAAAATGATTGTTTTCCTTGGATTTCTCCATGGTATGTTTTCATATCTGTTTGGAGAATTTTGGGGGTGGGGGAAGGAGGGAAGGATGGAGCTTGCTGTACTATTCAGCTATTCTGCCATATTGTCTCCATCCTGTAACAAATATTTATTAAGTACTTGTGAGCTAGGTGCCATGCTGTGTTCTGGAGATATCAAGAAATGCAAAAGTAGTCCTCTTCCTCAAGAAGTGCACAATTTTTTTTGAGAAATAATATACAAATTCTTAGGTACAAATAAGATAGATACAGGATAAATTGGAGAGAATATCAGGGGGAAGGCATTATGGGGGACAAGGAAAGTTTTGTTGTAGTAGTTGTGATTTTATCTGAGACTTGAAGGAAACTTGGGAAACCAGGAGACAAAATTATGGAGGAATAGCATTCCAGGGATGGAGGAGGCAGCGAAAGAGAACTTGAAAGGGAGGAAGGGTCCAGGATGTGAAGACTTTGAAAGCCAAACAGAATTACATATTTGATCAAAAAGGTAATAGGGAGCCATTGGAGTTTATTTAATAGGGTGTGTGTGTGTGTGTGTGTGTGTGTGTGTGTGTGTGTGTGTGTAAGAGAGAGACAGAGAGAGAGAGAGAGAGACAGAGAGATAGACAGACAGATCACTTTTGATAGCTGAGCTGGCGATGAACTGGAGTGGGGAGACTTGAGGCAGGAAGATCAACCAGTAGGCTATTAGTAGTTTAATCTTGAGTTGACAAGGGCCTGCGCCAAGGTGGTGGTAATGCTGGAGGAGACAGAGGGCATATATGAGAGATATTCTGAAAGCAGCATTGACAGGATTTAGGAATAATTTGGTAGCATAAGGATTGAGAAGAGACCATTATATTTAATGATTAAGAGATTATTGGTAACTTCAGAGAGAAATTTTAACTGAATGATGAGGTCTGAAGCCTAATTTCAGGGAATTGAGAAGAGAATGAGAGGAAACGAAGTACAGGCTTTCTCATGGAATTTAGCTTTGAGGAAAGGAAGGAGAAATATAGGAAAATTGATAAGTGGGATGGATGGATTAAGCCAAGGTTTCTAAGCATGTGTGTGTAAGTGGAGGAACTGAGAAGTTAGGGTGTTTGAGGTATCATTAAGATTGAAGTACTCCAGTAAGTGGGTTGGAGTTGGGAATGAAAAAAAACTCCTTGAGGATGGAAATATAATATTTTGCAGTTCCATATTTAACAACTACCAGATTCTTGAATGAATTTCATAGGTACTGAGTGATGTTGGCAGAAGGAGAATATTCTAGAAGTGGAAATTGGGAGCAGAGGATACTCTACCTCCCCTACCATGACCAAAGTTGGAGGATAATGAGTAAAAGTGCATCTAGTGCTGGTAATGGTTGCCAGGGTTTCTTTGTCATCAGATGGGACCTAGGACTCACTGACTGCAAGAAAATGGAAAGAATGGATGAAAGAAAATTTGTTAACTGTGGAGCAAATATTCCCAAAAACACAGGGTGGGGGAGATCTTGATTGGGATGATGGAGACTGGGTTGAGAGCTGTTGGATAAGGGAATGACTATGGGGGGAAGGGGAAGGGGAATGGGAAATGAGGTTTATATAATGAAAGTAGGAAGTTCAGAATTGCTGGCATGGGTAGGGTATGATTTAGTGGTTGAGTACATTGCTCAGGAATATACAGATAGTGCTTGTCAGAGATGGAACTTAAGTATAGTCTTCCTGACTCTCTGACTAGTCCTCTAGCTACTGTCAGGCTTCCTGTCCTAATTATTGTCATTTTGTAGTGTCATTGGTTTACAAGCACTCAACAAGACTCACATTAGTTTTAATAGGCTGTCATAGAAGACTAAACTGCATCTAGTTGTGGAGGCAGGGGAGATGGATGAAATTGGTTATGATTTGGTGAGGTCTATGATTACTCTGCATATATAAAACCATGTTCTAATGCTATTTTTGTCTGGAATCTGCTGTACTCTGTGCTATGGTCTGGTTATTTTTATAAAACTGAATTCTAAGATGGGAATTAGAGTTGTAGTTCTTTCTTAAAGTGTTATTTGGAAGGCTCTGGGCTTTAGGTTTTTAAGCAATACATTAATGTTCTTTTAGCACCCTCTGCTGGACATAAGGGAGTGATTGTTGAGTCTCTGTTCTAAACGAAAGAATTGATTTAACTTCAGAGTTTTAATTTATTCATATTTACCTTCACCAAAATTCATTTTTGGAAGGAGTTCACTTCAAAAGGAAAATTATATATTAATTTCAGTAATGAATTAGTAATTTGAATAATACATAGCAAATAAGTAACTTTCAAGTCTCTCTTTCCAGGACATATTATTCAAAATGAAAATGTTTGAAATAAAATGCTCTTCCCAACTTATTCTGGCCACTAGTTGTTCATTGTTCCCAATTTAATTGTGTTAACTGTTGCTTCCTCATATAACACATTGCATAAGAAGGTTTTATGTGGTCGAATCCTAGAGCATTATAGAAATACTAGATTACTTGTTTCATTTTCTATTTGCTGTCTTCCTTTCAGTTACATCTGTACTCTTGGAATGATCTTATAGTGATGTATGTATGTGTATGTATGGATATGTGTGTATATAGTGCATATATAAAAAATATTCACATATGCACATATATAACTCTGCTTCCATATATATGTATGCACATCTATCAGAAGTATTTGGTACATTTAAATTTAAAATGGTTAGATTTTGACTAATTTTTCCTGTAATCATTATGTGTGTGTATGTGTGTATTTGTGTGTGTGTCTATGTGTATGTGTGTATGTATGTCTGTGTGTGTGTATGTACAGACACACACAACTCTCCACAAAAGTATTACTCCAGGCCTCATGGTATGAATGACCTGGATATAATTCTGAGTTCTTAAAGGCTATTCTAGTAGAATACAAGCTTTAGTGAGTTTTATTAAAAAGTGGGAAAACTTTGAGTGTGGTTGTGGGGCCAGAGTGTGTGCTAGACTGTTTACCCATTGAGTGGCATATCATCAGAAGTTTTGTTAGTGGGTGATACATTTTTTTTTTGAGGATGGTTACCTGTGAAATGGATAAAACTATAAATCAGTTCTCTTTATGTAGCCCACTTCTACTTCCACAATAGTGATATTATCAATAGAAGAGGGGTTAGAATGCAGAATGGATTGAGCAGAACAAGAACAATTCTCACAGTGACTGATTATGTAAGGAAGATACACCTCTGAAATACTAACAGTTACATGTGTAGTTCCTTGTAAAAATTATCAACTTGATAAACGTGAATAAACATTAATGTCCTTATATAAAAAGAATAAAAATTGGATTATATATGAGTATTATAGGTATTTGGTTTATTTTTAAAAGTATACATATTAAATTTAACACAGTAGTACCAACAATACTCTGCTTGTCTGTGGCCCCTTACAAACTTTTATTTTCTGTTCTTTTTTTCAAAAGTTTAACTGATATGTTTGTTAATTTTTTGACATGTCTGTAATCTGTGACTTTTTTGTCACTGTCCTCTTTTCCACAATGGCCCCTGCAATGAAAGTCCTACCCTGTAACAAATGAGCATAATCAAAATACACACTGGTTGTGTCTGAAAGTGTATGTCTCCTTCTCCATCTATAGTCCATCACTTCTTTGTCATTATCTTTTGGACTCATGATTGATAATTGCATTGATTAGAATTGTTAAGTTATTTCAAAGTTTTTTTTCCCTTACCTAATCATAGTCATTGTGAGAATTGTCCTCGTTGTTCTGCTCAATTCATTCTATGTAAACTCACATATGTCTTTTCAGGCTTCTCTGAATATTTCTTTTATAATTTCTTAAAGTGTAATAATATTTCATTAAATTCATATGCCATAATTAGTTGAACTATACCTCAATTTATGGGCACTTTGTTTCTAGTTCTTTGTTATGACACAAAGTGCTGTTATAAATAGTTTTGCAGCTGTGCGTCTTTTCTTTATTCTTTTAAAAAAAATCTCTTTAGTATGTGTGCCTACTTGTGATATCCTTGGATCTGTGTATGAACAGTTTAGTGACTTTGTCCAAATTTCTTTCCAAAATGGTTGGACTAATTCATGTATTGCATCTGTATTGCATCATATGTGATGATCCTTTCCCAGCCCCTCCAACAATTGTAATTTTTATTTTTTTTTATCTTTACCAGCTTAATGAGTATGATGTAAAACCTCAGCATTATCTTAACTTACATTTCTCTCATTATTAGTGATTTGAAGCATTTTTTTCTTATGGTGTTTATAGCTTGCATTTATTTGAACAACTACCTGTTCATATCCTTTGACCATTTATCTATTGGGGAATGGCTCTTGCTCTTATGTATTTGCATTAGTGTCCTATATATCTTGAATTGTCAGTCATTAATCTGAGAAATTTGCTGCAAAGATTTCTTTCCCTTCTGATTCTTACTGAATTGATTTTCCACAAGAACTTCAAATTTTATACCATCAGGAATGTTCACTTTATCTTCTATGTTCCCTCTTACTCAAGAACTGTCCACACCCATTGTTGTGAAATATATCTTCTTCACTTCTCCATGTTATCTGTGATGTAGCATTTTATATCTGTGTCATCAATTCATTTGAACTTTATTGGGGTATTGGGAATAAAATCTTGATCTAAGCTTATTTTCTGCCAGTTTGTTTTTCAAATTTCCCAGTTGTTTTCTTTTTTTATTTTTCAGATTGTGGGGTCTTACTCCAGTAAATGGTGTCGATGTTCCTTTCTTTTTAGATTTTATGTGCTGAATTTTGTTGTGCCGATCAACTTGTACCCTTTTTAACCATACCAAGTAGTTTTGATTATTACTGCTTTGTAATGTAATTTGAGATTTGTACGGTTATGCTCCTTTACCTCTTTTCCCTTTCATTTTCCTTGGGATATTTTTGTTACCTTTTTTATTTTCAAATGTATTTTATTATTATTTTTGTCTAGTTCTCTAAAGTAAACCTTTGGTAGTTGGATGGTATGGCACCAAATTGTCATGAAGATGGAATTGACAAGATTTGGCATCTGATTGGATATATGTATTATCAGAAAGTGAGGAATTGAGGATATCTCCAAGGTTACTGGAAGGGGGATGATGTCCTGATAGAAATTTTTTTGGGGGGGAATGATGAAATAAGTTTTTTTTTTGGGAAAAGGTAATGAGTTCTGCTTTGAACATGTATTTGAAATGTCTTTGAAACATCTAGTTTCAAATGCTCAATAGGTAATGTGGGGCTATCTTTCTTGTTAGAATTTACAACCCCAGTGCTAAGAACAGTACCTGGCAATAGTAAGTACTTAAGAAATAATTTTCCATTCCATTCAGTTTTTGACTGGAGCTTAGATTAGTACTGGATATATAGACCCAGAAAGGAATCTTCTGCATACAATGTTAATTGAACTTATAGGAACTAATAAAGTTACTTAGTGAGAATGTAGAGAAAGAAGAGAGATTTTGCCTAGAAAAGTCTTGAATAATGTGATCTATTAGAAGACTATTTTTCTCTAGAACCCACTGATTCTCAAAAAATTCTTCCATAGAGAAATTATGTACCTGAATTAAGGCAATGACAGCTATTTCCACAGAATAAGAAATCAAGAAACCCCAGGAGGTACTCCAGAATACCTCTCTACTCCTATCTCTCTCACCAGACCATACACTCTGGCAAAGCGTACAAATCATTTTCCCTAAATACTGTTTTGGCTGAATCCCATACATTTTGGTATGTTGTCTCATTGTCATTATATTTAATAAAATTATCAATTTGTTCTTTGACCCACCCATTAAAAAATGAAGTTATTTAATTTCCAGTTAATTTTAAATCCTTGCTTCAAAGTCCCTTTATTGAATGTACTTTATATATAGTATATATTATGTTTGCTAAAGATGCATTTAATATTTCTGCTTTCCTCCAATTGTTTCTGAGGTTTTTTGTGCCCCAATATATGGTGAAGTTTTGTGAAGGTGCTATGCACAACTCATAGATATATTCCTTTTTTATTTTCATTCAGTAGTCTCCAGAGATCTATCATGTTTAACTTTTAAAAAATTCCTTTCCCATTCCTCACTTACTGCGCTCTATGTAGCAGGTGCTGCTCACTAGCCCCAACAGCCCTCGATTTTTCATTAAAAATCCATTCCCCGCCCCTCCCCCCGTAGGATTATACTTTGTTTTGGTGGGTATGATATTCTTGGTTTGTAAGCCTGTATCCTTTGCCTTCTGGAATATCTCACTGGAATGACTCACTGTAACTTCTTTGCTTTCCTGATGATAATTCAGTCGGGTCCATTATATATGATTTTGACGAAGGTACCAGTGCAGGAATCACAGGTAAACAGAGGGCAACTTGTAAACTAGATAGATTGAGATCTGTCAGTACATATCAGTAAATGTGAATATTCAGTAAAATTTAGGCAGAAGCTGAAACAAAAGAGGAATCCAAAGCACAAGCTTTGATGGACCCCCCCCCCACCCCAAACAAGTAGACCTAAAATAGGTTGGTCCAAAACAAGACCTATGTGTGGTAACCCTATATATAAATATTTTGGGTGGATCCAGGACCTGAGGGGACCCAAAATTCCGTGTAGCTATCTCTGACATTCCTAGAGTGACTCAGCTCAGGAAGACATTCTGGGTTTAAACAATCTCTAGTCACATGAAGTTAAATTTAAACAGTATAATAATTAGTAAAATCTCCAAACAATATGATAGACATTTTCTACAGTTCCTGTATATCAGATTTCTACCAAGTTCAAATTCCAAATTCCCCTACCTGGCCTTGAATCCTGGGAGCCTTGGCTTCTGTGATGGCCTGGCTGGCTAAGTGCACATCCAGCCTGGAATCCTACCTCCAAGGTCACTGACTCAGACACCTGGGTTCAGTAAAAATTTCACTGCTTCTGCCTCTAACAGAGAAAGATAAACTGAACAGAACAAAACAATCCAAAACTCCACATCTGAGCACATTTCTCAGAGCCACAGGGCATCTCCCCATCCTGTCAGTTCGTGGTACTTGTGCTGTGGGTGAATATAACCTTCACCTTCTTTGGACACCATAGGAAAGAGCACCTTGGGAAATAGAATGTGTACCAATCTGGCAGATTGAAGGTACAGTGGGTTCTACTCCTACCATGTGGTAGAGGAATGCAGAATAGCTTTTTCCAGAAACTGGTCCCTCCATCTTAGGTGATTGGGCATGTGCGATAGAAGCCCTGAATCCAGTATTTCCCACACCTGGCAAATAGAACTACAACACCATCCATGACTTCAACTCAGAACAGTCCTCTGAGGAGGCAAAAGCAGTGTTACTTAATTTGCTTACCCAGTGCCATACAGTGAAGGCTTAATAGAGCAGCGGGCCTGGACTCAGGAGTTCAAATCCAGCCTCAGACACTATTAAGCTGTGTGACCCTGTGCAAGTCTGTTCACCTTAGTTTCCTCAACTGCAAAATGGGGATAGTAACAGCATCTGTCTCCCAGGATTGTTGAGGATCGAATGAGATAATATTGGTAAAATGCTCTTAGCACAGAGCCGAGCACATAGGCTCTATATAAATGTTTATTCCCTTTCCTCTTCTTTCCTAAACAGAAAGTTTTGCAGATTCAAGGAAATAAGGAACATTTGACAAAGTTAAACAAATTTTTCTTCTTGCTTAAACTATATGCAAAAGAAAAAGGAAAGAAAAGGAAACCCGGCTTCCTGTCTTAGACTGAAACCCGCTGTCATCATACTTTCCAAACTACACGGAACTCTCCTATGGTGATTTTGGACCTGCAGTGAACTCCGTGTCAGCCCTGTCTAACCTGAGAAAACTCACAATTCCCTCAGTACATAAGACCACCCAAATGTGGCTTGGACCAAAATGTCCCTTCCTGCACATGGCACAACACAATATTGCAGGGATCTCTGTACCGTGGCTATCCCTAATATTAAGGGATTTTGTTCTGTGGAAGTTTGGATTCAGTCAAAGGGCCACACTTGAGGACCTAGAGGGCCACATGTGGTCTCTCGGCCACAGGTTTCCCACTCCTGGCCTATCCCCATTGATGTCCAGGTACATTTCATCTAGGTCCTGATTCCAGATGGGCACCCAAAACTAACCCTATGGATCCTTTCCATTGATTTGTAAACCTGAAAAAAGGACAAGAAGATAGACTTCATGTAGTGCGACAAGAAGGCAAGGAGGCTCCGTTAGAGATTTAGTGGAGAATGTCAGCTACCTAAGGATTTTGCAGGCATTCTTACCCTAAGAAATAGTAGGGGATTTTGCTCTTGGAATAAGGCAAGCTGTTTAAGTCTGTTTAAATGAAAAAACAACAATATGAACGTTTCTGTTAAAAATTAAATTAAATTTATTACTTTGTTACATTTTAAGTTCTGAACTGTCCCCCTTTCCACCCCACACTAGAGAAAGCCACTATTTGACAGATCTGTCTATCTGTCCATCTATCTATCTGTCTATCCATATGACTCTCTGTCTGACTGTATGTCTGTCTATCTAGCTAAAACCATATTCTGCTTACTTCTCTTTATTAATTCTTTCTTTGGAGGTAGATAGTATCTTCCTTTATAGGTCCTTTATGGTTGATTTGAATATAATACTCAAAATAGCTTAGTCATTCACAGTTATTCTTCAGAAAATATTGCTGTCATTGTATACACCATTCCCTTGATTCTATGAACATTTCTATGGTAGAATTCTATTGATTCCAGATTTCTCATGTTAAACTTAATATCAGCACTTATATAGAACTCAGTGATACGGAATGTATCATTATTAATACTTTTATAGAATAACATAATGCAGAAATTACCAATGTTTGAACAGTCTAGCAACCAATAAATGAAAAATTTGCAAAGTTACATCAGTGGTACTTACTTGTTGAGGAAAACACACTGGAAAAAATATTGACTGTTCAATTGCATCTTATATTTTTTTTGTTGCCAGTTTCTCTAGGAACTTGCAGTCTAGAGCAGGGATCGGCAGTGGTGTATGGACAAACATGGTCTGCTACCTGTTTTTGTACAGTCCATGAGCTAAAGAATGATTTTTATATTTTTAAATATAATAAACTTTATTAATAGATACTACACATAAATATAAATATAATATAAAAATAATAAAAATAAAAGTTTAGATTAACTAAAATTAAATGTCCTGGGCAGAGAGTCTCTCCAGCCATCCCCTCAAATGTGTAGAGCCCAGTTTTATCCCAGACAATCTTACATGTAACAGTGACTACCCTGGCTTCCACTGCCTGGAGGCTAGGTAGGCTGTATTTCCCTTCTGCCCTAACGTTCTCCAATACTTTGAGGGAGGTTTGAGTGTGAGTAGGCTTTGCCATTTGCTTTAGCCCCACCGATAGTATCTCCTCAATTGTAGGAGGTTCCCTGCACCCCAGTTTCATTTAACCACTTAACATTCAGATTTAACTTTTTCAAAGGAATTATTACCTCAAAGGTAGGGCAAAAATAAATATAAAATATTCTTTCACAATACCTGAAGCCTTAACCTCACCCTGTACTGCCCCAGTTTCTGGGGAGGAAAAAGGCATCCTATTTACAGTTAAGCTTATTTTCTATATATCATTGTTCCTCCAAGCTCCAAGTCCAAAGTCCCCTGTTGGGCTTGGGTTCTGGGCACCCTGGATTTGGGTTTGCCTGATAGGCTGGCTGTTCACCTGGCCTGGAATCCTGCCTCCAAGGTTTGTCCTGGCTTAAGCTTCTGGGTTCAGTGTAGATTTCACAGCTTGCACTTAGAACTTAGAAAGACAAATGAAGAAAAACAAACCAAACCAAAACCCCTAGCCCATTTCTTGGGACCACAGGGTAAAGGCTTGGCGGAGAGAAGGTAGCCCTTCTTCCTACCCAGTTAGCTCATAACAATAGCTAATAATGGTTAACATTTATATAGTACTTACTGTGTGCCATGTACTGTGCTAAGCGCTTTAGTTATTGTCTCATTTGGTCCTCTCAACAACCCCCATTTTATAGATGAGGAAACTGAGGCAAACGGGTTATGTGATTTGCCCAGGATCATGTATGCCGTATATACCTAAGGTCTGGGACTGGGTTTGAACCCAGGTCCTCCTGACTCTAGACTCATTGCTCTATCTACCACACCACCTAACTTCTAAGATCTTCATATTGTCCATACTCTGGGTGAACCTGACTTTCAGGCTCTCTGGATGCCATGTGGTTAAAAAGCATGAACATTGAGATGTTTTTATACAAAAAAAGCCAATGCAACAAGAATTAGGAGGGAAGCAGAAAATTGGGAGAAAATCTTTGCAACTAGTATCTCTGATAAAGGCCTCATTTCTAAAATATACAGGGAACTGAGCCAAATATATAGGAATACAAGCCATTCCCCAATTGAAAAATGGTCAAAGGATATGAACAGGCAGTTTTCAGAGGAAGAAATTAAAGCTATCTATAGGCATATGAAAAAATGCTCTGGATCACTACTGATTAGAGAAATGCAAATCAAAACAACTCTTAGATACTACATCTCTCCTGTCAGATTGGCTAAAATAACAAAACAGGAAAATGATAAATGCTGGAAAGGATGTGGGGAAATTGGAACATTGTTGCATTGCTGGTGGAGTTGTGAGCTGATCCAGCCATTTTGGAGAGCAGTTTGGAACTATGCCCAAAGGGCTATAGATATGTTCATACCCTTTGACCCAGCAATACCACTTCTAGGGTTGTATCCCAAAGAAATCACACAAGCGGGAAAAGGACCCATATGTACAAGGATATTTAGAGCAGCTCTTTTTGTGGTAGCCAAGAATTGGAAATCAAAGGGATGCCCATCAATTGGGGAATGGCTGAACAAGCTGTGGTATATGAAGGTAATGGAATACTATTGTGCCATAAGAAATGGGGATGATGCAGACTTCGTAACAACCTGGAAAAACCTACACGACATAATGCTGAGTGAGCGGAGCAGAGCCAGGAGAACGTTGCGCACAGCCACAGATATATGGATTCCGTGAGGACCAACCCTGACATACTGTGCTCTTCTCAGCAACCTAAGGGGCAAGGACAACTCCAGGGGACTCACGATGGAGAATGCTATCTTCATCCAGAGAAAGAACTGTGAAGTTTGAATACAGATCAAGGCGCACTAAAAAAAAAAAAAAAAAAAAAAAAGCATGAACACAAAGGTGTTCGATGGGATTTGATGTACCAAATCACTTCCCATGAGAGAATTTTGCAACTCCATTGACAACATCTTTGCTCAGGATAATGAAAACTAGAGTCTCTGAGGGCAGCCAGCATCCAGAAGGGTGAGAAAGCATAGATCCAGAGAGGAAATTGTGTGCACATGGAAGAGAAAATGACCATTGGGAGGACAGGGACTAGAATCAGATCACAAATTTTTCTACACTTCGTTTCCTCCTTTAGGAAATGATTCATCTAAGAGCAAGACACAGTTAAAGGGTTGAAAGGGCAAGATCTTTGAAGTGAAAACATAAAAATTGTTTAAAAGAGGAGTTCAGATGTAGTGCTTTAGAAGCTTTAATTCCAAGAGAATTTAATTCCAAGAGTATTCAAGACTGAAACTGCTGCTTTTGCTCCTGCTGCTGCTGCCTCTGCCTCTGCCTCTGCCTCCAAGGCCCATGGCTGGTGTTCCTGACCCCACCCCAACTGTCACAGACATCTCATTCTAACTTCCTCAGTTGTCTTTGGTTGAAAAATGTCTCACTCTGACCTTTTCTTGGCTATGCCACTAATTAATTCACTTTGACATGTCATTTTAAAGTTGTTTGGAGGGGAATGTTGGGGGAGTGTGGTTTGAATGTTCCCTCTACCACACCGTCTTGGCTCTGTAGCACACCTTCCCCTTTTTCCTCCCCAATTTTCCTGAAATTTAGTTTCTGGCCTGTTTTCATTTTCTGTGTTGTCTGGCACACAAATTAATTTGATCTTAATCTGACTTACACAAAGAAATTTGTTCCTGCATTGTCTCAATTTTTAAAAATTCAGATTTTGTCTTTCCTTATTCTTCAGTTGTGTTTTGATGGCTTATTGGTCTACTGAATCAGTTAAACTTTTTTCCCCTTAAGCACTTTCCCTTCCACTCATCCTGATATCTTTTGGCCAAATTCAGATCTCACCCCAATAGCCATTCACATGTACCTTTCTGATGCCTATTGCTAAAGGCAGCCAACTCAGATTTAGCTGAGGCTGAAAATATCCAGTGGGGTTTCATTAGTGTCATGCAACTTGGCCCAGTAGTTGCTGAGAATTCTCTCATCACATAAAAACATGTTTTAAATATTGCAATAACAGTAACAAAACTCATCAGGAAGACTGATCCAAATGAAAAAAGGCTCTGATCAAGCATATTTTTTATGTGTTCTGCTGTAGGGAGGTTTGGCTTTTTTTCTGATGTTCCTGAAAAAAAGAGTTGAATTTTACTTGACTACCTCTGAGAATCTGGGGTAGTTTTCTTAGTGCTACTTATAAACTAACATTGTGCCCATCTAAATCCAAAAGGAGGTTTTGTATCATTGAGAATATAATTTAAAATACAGCCATGGGTGATTTGGATTTTTAGCACCTTTGTTGATACTTTGCATTTCTTAAATAATAGTGCTAAAATGTTATTATCTGTTTTCTTTTGGCTTTAGTGTTCATTATCTGGAATAAGAATTTTTGGGGAAATTCAAACAGAATGTGTAAAATACTTTCTTTTGTGACAGGTTTATCATAAAACTATGAGGATACTGCTTTAATGATGTTCGAGGTTTACTTGTTCATACTTACTATCTTTTTATGTTACCCAAAATGACCGATTCAGAGATTCCAAGATTATTTGTCTTTTGCTTGATATTAGAAGTGAAATCCTCATTATTTAATATAACTATGCAAAATGGAATTTATTGCTTTCTGATGCCTATTGCTAAAGGCAGCCAAATCAGATTTAGCTGAAGCTGAAAATATCCAGTGGGGTTTCATTAATATCATGCAACTTGGCCCAGTAGTTGCTGAGACTTCTCTCATAGAAGGCAAATCATAAATAAGAATATCCCTGCTGCCTTCATTATGTTTTTGATCCATGGTCTAATTACATAGACTTTCACATGCCTGATCAGTCCTGCTGAGTAAACAAAGAATATGTAGCATAGTCCAGGTAAAGCTGAAGCTGAAGGCTAATGCTTCTTTAAGCACTACCCAGTGGTGGTTACTGTTATCATTAATATAATAAATAAAGATAACAGAAGCCCCAAAGGATGAAAAATTACCCCGACAGAGAATTTTGCTTTTAAGTCTTGTTTAAAAAAAACCCAGCAAAAAAATAGCAAAACAGGTAAAAAGAGGATTGATTTATAAATAACAAGCAAATAAATATATTACAAAGAAGGTTAAAACAAAATACAGTAAAAAACCACTCATGGTTACCCTGTAAGAAACTTATAGTTACCTGGAAAATTGTCTGTAGGCCACGTGTTTATGTTAAAGTATGGAGGGAAAAATAAATATGAGTATGGGGTGACCAAATTCCCTTGTTGCAGCACATGAGAAATGCTCGATTGAGTCAAATGTGGTTCCTTTCCCCCTTTTTTCTTATCAGTTTATACATGGGTGGAAATACTGTTGGAAATGGATGCAAACTGGAAATCAGTCTTGGAAGATGGTGTGACTGATTCTTTTTTTTTTTAGGAATTTACTGGAATAATGGTGACTGGTTTCTGTGAGCTCTCTTTTGGGATAAGCCTATCTTTGTGAGGACAATAGGATGCAAAAGTGAATATGCAGTTGCTCCTTTGAGCAGATGTTTTGGAAGAGACCATACAACATTCCGTGGCAATTCTTTGGAAATACAGTTGTAAGGACTAATTGAAGGACAAAAATCCCATGTGCTGTGTGGAAAGGAATCTTAATCTGAACCGATCTTTTCAGTCATGTTCATCATCTGTAATCATCTCCCCTAGTATCACCTTGGAAATGGATAAAGGTGTTGTGTGTGTGTGTGTGTGTATGTGTGTGTGTGTGTGTGTGTTAATGTGTGTATACACATCATTTAATCATTTATGCATATATATTCTCGTGTATGCACCTATGTAAATATATATTGATCTGACTGTGATTTTAATGGGGTAAAGAACTCCATGTGAAGAAATTCCTTATATCACTGATGAAATAAATAATTATTTTACAGCTTATCATATTGGAGAGTTACCTACATCACAGAGGTCAAGCATCTTGAACTATGGTCTTGCAGCCATTGTGATTTTTCTTATTCCAAGACTAGCTTTCTAGCCTCTATTCAGTCAGGCAAACAAACAATCAACAAGAGTTTGTTAAGTACATATAAGTGTCAGGCACGAGAGGTAATATCCCTGTTTGTCCATCCTCTTGGGGGATACAATAAGGGCACATGCACATATGTAAAGAGTATGATTTGGTCCTTAATTTCCCCTCTGTTGTTCTCTCTTTTCCATCTTTGCTCTTTACCACTTGGTTAGCAGACCAGAACCAGTTACAGAATGTCTATGAATGCTCCAAAGTCTCTCCAAGGCGCTTCTATTACATATCATCATGCCTGTCTGGAAGCAGGTTCCCCAGCTTCTTCCACATGTGGAATTACTTCACACGTGTTCTGTCCAATATAGAGAGAAAAATAAAAGTAAATATAAAGTAGTTCAATTATGATAGTTTGAGGGGAATGACAGTAGTAGAGGGGATAAGCAAAGGCTTCCTGTAGAAAGAGGTATTTGAGTGGCTTCTTGAAGAAAGAGCCAGTGTCAGAAATGAAATGTCTTTATTGAGGAAGAGAAAAGGCCAGTCTGGCTGGGCAGGAGGGAGAATAATGGCCATTGAGGCTGGAAACAAAGTTTGGGGCCAGATTTTGTAGGGCTTTCATGGCTAAACAGAAGGGATTATATTTTATCATTAGGGTCAGTAGAAAGTCACTGCAGTTTATTGAATGCCACAATCAGATTTGAGCTTAAGGAAAATCACTTTGGCAACTGTGGAGGACTGTCTGAAATGGGGAGACACTTGAGTCAGGGGAACCAATTATGAGTCAATCGCAATAATCTCAGTGAGAGGTGATGGCATTTTGAACAGATGTAGTATCTGTGTGAGTAGAGAAGAGAGGTCAGATGACAGAAATGTGTAGGCAGAAATTGTAAGATTTGGCATCTGATTAGTAGTTATAAATGGTGAGGGAGTGTGAAGAATTGAAGATAATACCAAGGTTATGAACCTGACCAACTGGGTTTAGAAGAGGAGTGGTTTTGGGATTGAAGGTTATGAGTTCTCTTTTTGATTCATAGAGTTAAGAGTTGTCTCCCAAATATCCGTTTTGAAGTGTCCAATAGTAAATTGATTGAGAGCTGAAACTCAGGGGAGAGATTATGACTACACATATAGATCAGGAGTCATTGGCAGAGAGATGATAATTAAATCCATGGGAACAGATGAATTTACCAAAAAATAAGGTACATATACAGAAGAGTAATGGTTCTAGGACAGAACTCTGGAAAACAGCCACTTATATCATGTGATCTGGATGATGAACCATTCAAAGCTACAAAGCTTTAATGAGAGAAGAACCAGGAGAGATTAGTGTCAGAAAGGGTTAGAGAAGAGAGAATATCCAGGAGGTGAGGGTGGCCAGAAGTGTCAAATGCAGTATATAGGTCAAGAACAATGAAGTTGGATAAAAGGCCAATCTATATAAACACACATGCTACGTATATTTACTTGAACATTATCGAGTAAATGAATGAAAAAAGCATTTATTAAATACTTACTATGTGCCAGACATGATGCTGAATGCTAAGGATTCAAAAAAAGAGAATATATTCCCTGCCATCAAGGATCTTAAATTCTAGTGGAGAAGACAACACATACAGAGGAATGATGTCTAGCAAGTGGCATTTTGGTTTGGAAAGTTAGAGGGGTTATGATTAGAACCATAAGGGAATAGTTTGACACATTCTTTCTAGGAAGGAATGAGGTCAAGTTTATAGGAAGAGTATATATAGTATATATTAAGTGTATATGGCTTTGATGAAGGGAAGGGTCATCTCTTAATCAGAGACAGGAAAAAAAGAGAGAATGGTGGAAGTTTATTTTGCTTAGATTGTCAAATGAGGAGGGGAAAAGAGATTAGTCTTGACAATGTGCTTTTTTTGTTTTTGTAAAATATGAGGTAAGTTCTTCTGTTGAGAAGTATAGGGGAAGGGGATGTGATAGGAGGCTTGAGGAGAGAAAGAAGGGTTTGAAACACTTGTTGTTCTGAGTAGGATGGAGAATCGATTAGGGAGGAATAAAAGGATTATAAAAGTGTAGTGGACTCAGAACAGTTGTGGGACTTCTGGCCCCACTCCATTCCTCAACACATGATTAGGAAGAGAGACTGTGAATAATGGAAGGGAATATGGGTTTGGTGTCTTACAAGGTATGGATAGTGATAACACAAGGAAGTGAGGATTCAAGCAAAGAGGCTATTTTAGAGTTGAGCTAATTTAGAAAGTGGTTGAGGTAGAGAGGGAGAGAAGTGTAGCCCGAGTAGGAGTTGTGACATGGGGACAGTATTGACAGAGTGATTGGTGTTCATGCTGAAGATGAAGAAGAGGTTTAAGAGGGACAAAACACAGGGAGAGAAGAGATGATGGAGCTTATGATGGGGTAGAGTTCTTGAGCATGGAAGCAGAACTCTTATCAAGAGTGTTACCATGCTTGTGTAGCTGAGTTGGAGTGGAGGGATAGGTGAAAATATTTGAAGGAACATCAACATGATATTCCCTAGAATTCTGTAGAATGAGGGCAGTGATTCGGGTAGATAATAGTTGTAGAATCTCCTACTTGAAAGGGAGTAAAGAGGCCATCTAGTTCAACCTGTACCTGGAAAAGCATCTCTTCTCCAGAAATCACTGCTTCAGGATTGGCTTGAAGGCTTCTAGGAAGGGAAGCTTACTATCTTCCTAGGCATTCTACTTTTGGGTAACTCCAGTTGTTATCATAACTTACATTTTTATAATGTTTTCAGATTTGCAAAGTGCTTTACACATATCTCACTTCATTCTCACAATCGGGAGTCAATTACTCAACAGTGAAGAAAGGGAAAGATTGTCCTGTGAGTGGGCTCTAGATTGGGTGATCAGATTGGTTCTAGTGAACCTCAGAGGAGGAGAGGTTGCTTAGGTGATAGTGGTAGAGGGGGTTTTTGTTCACAATGGGGAGCAAGGAAGCTAGGTGGCACAGTGGATACAAGGATGGGTTTGGAGTTGGTTATCCTTCCCTAGACACTTAATAGCTGTGGGACTTTGGTTAGTCATTTAACTTCTCTCAGCCTCAGGTACTTCATCTGTAAAAGGAAGGAGTTAGAAATAACGGCCTTTAAGATCCTTTGCAGTTATAAATTGATGATCTTCCGATTATTCAAACTCTTCCTCTGGGACCAATGAGTTGGTATATGAGAAAAGGTGGAAAAAAGCTCCGAAAGGACAGAATTGAATAGGAGGAAGAAACTGGACTGGCTTGCATTTGAGAACTTACAGAGTGGTTTCAGTGATCCCAGACTGGCATCAAAAGCTATATTATTTTACACCAGTAGTTTTCTGGTGATGCTTTCAGGCTGTGAATCATGGAAGGCTACATTCTACAAAGAATAAAAATTTAGGGTTTTGCTAGATTACCAGAGAGTATAAATTTGTGAGCAGTAATAACTTATTTAGTTCCTATAAGTAAAGAAATGTTGCAATCTTCTTGTTCATTACAGTGAATTCTTATGAGGCCATTTTTATTTGTAACTGTTGAGATAAGGAACATTTCTTTATGTGTGTATATATTTTCAGAATAAGGACTAATTGTAATTTGAAAATTGATTATTTAAAACATTTTAATTCTTTAATCTGTGTGGAAAGGATTTTTAATATTTGTTACCAAGAAATTAATTAAGTACAGGTAACTTATTTGGAGTCTGTGAAACTCATGATGGAATGAATTGTTGTTCATTTCTATAGATCCCTTTTACCATGCTTATTTATCTTAAGTCTAAGAGAGTTTAAAGGGCAGCTAAGGTATTGTTGCTGAAATGCTGGAGGAGAGAAGGTACTATACCACTAATGAATCAATTAATTAACCAATAAGTATTTATTAAGCTCTAGGCTCTCTGCTTGGTACTAAGGATAGAGAGATAAAAGTAAAACTATCCCTGCTCTCAAGGAACTTATGTTTTAATGGAGAGACAAGGGGTGTGTGTGTGTGTGTGTGTGTGTGTGTGTGATCAGAGAATTTTAGGACTGGAAAGCCATTGAAATCATCATCTTCATTTTTATAGATGAGGAAACTAATGCAGAAAGAAGTTAAATGACTTAATTGAGGCTCATAGCACCAGTAAGTGTTTGAGGAGCAATTTGAAACAAATTCTTTTTGATTCTAAGTGCATTCACCACCCCACCCTGCCTATCAAGACAAAATATAAAGCAGACAAGGTACTGTTGGATAGGAAAGGCTAACTAGGAAGATCAGAAATGATCTTCCATAGAAGGTGGCATTTGAGAAGAAGGCCTGACATATCCAAAATCACATTTATTATCTTTCTTCCCAACCCTCACCTCTTCCAAACTTTCCTATTTCAGTTGAAGGCACCACTATCCTTCTAATGTTTTATTTTGTAATCTCAGCATTATTCTGGACTTTTTCATCCTATGTATCTAGTCAGTTGCCAAATCTTGCTGTTTCTATCCTTGCAACATCTCTTGCATCTGACTCTTCTCTTTGCTCACCTTAGTGTAGCTCTCATCACTTCTTACCTTTATTATTGCAACAGCCTTCTAATGTGATTCCCTGCCTCACATTTCTTTCAAAATGAAAAGTAATTTTCTTTACTCCAGATTTGGACATGTGACTCTCCATCTCAATCAGTTCCAGTGACTTCTTATTGCCTCTAGGATAACATATAAACTTCTCTGCTTAGCTTTAAAACTGTATACAACCTGGCTTCAGTTTACTTCTAAAGCATCATTGGGTATTAATTATTCTACTTTCTGAGCTCTGTTGCCCTGTCAAATTGACTGTTTCTCAGTTCTTCATTCATGACACTCCATCCATCTTCTACTCTCTATGACTTTGCAGCGGTTGTCCTCCATGCCTGAAATGTCCTCCCTCCTTGCCTCATAAAGTCCTTTTCTTCCCTTAAGATGCAGCTCAGGAACCATCTTGAAACCTTTTCTTGTCCTTTGAATTGCTAGTGTGCTCCCTCCCAAACTTCCTCATATTGAACTACTTTGTATTTATTAACTTTATGTTTAATGTGTACTTGTTTCCTACTCTTTTGTACTGCAAGCTTCTTTTGAGTAGGGATTGTTTCATTCTTTGTACTTGTATACTCAGCACTCAGTGTGGTGACTGGCATGTAGTAGATAGTTAATACTTACTGTTGATTGATGGGCTCTATAACCATTTCCCTTTCAAATTAAAAAAATAAAACTATAAAGAGCTCATCTCTAATTCTGTTCCTCCCCACCACCCCCAAAATATTATTCTTTTTTTAAGGGTTTTAATTTATTTAGTATATTTAGTTTTCAGCGTTGATTTTCACAAGAGTTTGAATTACAAATTTTCTCCCCATTTCTACCCTCCCCCCCACTCCAAGATGGCATATATTCTGGTTGCCCTGTTCCCCAGTCAGCCCTCCCTTCTGTCACCCCACTCCCCTCCCATTCCCTTTTCCCTTCCTTTCTTGTAGGGCAAGATAAATTTCTATGCCCCATTGCCTGTGTATCTTATTTTCTAGTTGCATGCAAAAACTTTTTTTTTGTTTGTTTTTGAACATCTGTTTTCAAAACTTTGAGTTCCAAATTCTCTCCCCTCTTCCCTCCCCATCCACCCTCCCTAAGAAGGCAAGCAATTCAACATAGGCCACATGCGTATCATTATGTATAACCCTTCCACAATACTCATGTTGTGAAAGACTAACTATATTTTGCTCCTTCCTAACCTATCCCCCTTTATCCAATTTTCTCCCTTGATCCTGTCCCTTTTCGAAAGTGTTTGTTTTTGATTACCTCCTCCCCCATCTGCCCTCCCTTCTATCATCCCCACTTTTTTATCTTCTTCCTCCTTCTTTCCTGTGGGGTAAGATACCCAATTGAGTGTGTATGGTATTCCCTCCTCAGGTCAAATCTGATGAGAGCAAGATTCACTCATTCCTCCTCACCTGCCTTCTCTTCTCTTCCTACAGAACTGCTTTTTCTTGCCACTTTTATGTGAGATAATTTACCCCATTCTGTCTCTCCCTTTCTCCCTCTCTCAATATATTCCTCTCTCATCCCTTAATTTGATTTTATTTCTTTTAGATGTTATCCCTTCATCTTCAACTCACCCTGTGCCCTCTCTCTCTCTCTGCATATACATACATACACACACATACATATATATACATACACATATATGTATATATGCATATTCCCTTCAGCTACCCTAATACTGATGTCTCATGAATCATACACATCATCTTTCCATGTAGGAATGTAAACAAAACAGTTCAACTTTAGTAAGTCCCTTGCGATTTCTTTTTCTTGTTCTTTTTCTTGATTACCTTTTCATGTTTCTCTTGATTCTTGTGTTTGAAAGTCAAATTTTCTATTCAGTTCTGGTCTTTTCACTGAGAAAGCTTAAAAGTCCTCTATTTTATTGAAAATCCATATTTTGCCTTGGAGCATGATACTCAGTTTTGCTGCGTAGGTGATTCTTGGTTTTAATCCTAGCTACATTGACCTCCAGAATATCGTATTCCAAGCCCAAGGAATAAAGTAGAAGCTGATAGATCTTGGGTTATTCTGATTGTGTTTCCACAATATTCAAATTGTTTCTTTCTGGCTGCTTGCAGTATTTTCTCCTTGATCTGGGGGCTCTGGAATTTGGCGACAATATTCCTAGGAGATTTCTTTTTGGGATGTATTTGAGGAGGTGATCGATGGATTCTTTCAATTTCTATTTTGCCCTGTGGCTCTAGAACATCAGGGCAGTTCTCCTTGATAATTTCTTGAAAGATGATATCTAGGCTCTTTTGTTGATCATGGCTTTCAGGTAGTGTAATAATTTTAAAATTATCTCTCCTGGATCTATTTGCCAGGTCAGTGGTTTTTCCAATGAGATATTTCACATTGTCTTCCACTTTTTCATTCCTTTGGTTCTGTTTTATAATATCTTGATTTCTCATAAAGTCACTAGCTTCCACTTGCTCCAATCTAATTTTTAAGGTAGTATTTTCTTCAGAGGTCTTTTGGACCTCCTTTTCCATTTGTCTAATTCTGCCTTTCAAGGCATTCTTCTCCTCATTGGCTTTTTGGAGCTCTTTTGCCATTTGAGTTAGTCTGTTTTTTAAGGTGTTGTTTTTTTCAGTATATTTTTCAATATTTTTTTGGGTCTCCTTTAGCAAGTCATTGACTTGTTTTTCATGGTTTTCTCGCATCCTTCTCATTTCTCTTCCCAATTTTTCCTCCACTTGTCTAACTTGCTTTTCCAAATCCTTTTTGAGGTCTTCCATGACCTGAGACCAGTTCATGTTTTTCTTGGAGGCTTTTGTTGTAGGCTCTTTGACTTTGTTGACTTCTTCTGGCTGTATGTTTTGGTCTTCTTTGTCACCAAAGAAAGATTCCAAAGTCTGAGACTGAATCTGGGTGTGTTTTTGCTGCCTGGCCATATTCCCAGCCAACTTACTTGACCCTTGAGTTTTTCAGTGGGATATGACTGCTTGTAGAATAAAGAGTACTATGTTCCAAATTTGGGGGGATGCGCTGTTGGTTTCATAGCTATTACAGCCAGCTCTGCCACACCAGCACTCCTCCTTTCCCAAGAACTCCCAACCTGGACTGGACTTAGATCTTCAGCAGGCTCTGCATTCCTGCTCTGATCTGCCACGTAATTCCTCCCACTAGGTGGGCCTGGGGCCGGAAACAACTGCAGCTGTAGTTCTGTAGCTGCCCCACCTCCGCTGCTCTCGGGGCGGTGGCTGAACCATGAACTCTATCACCCTGTCCCCAGCAGCTTTTACCACTAACCTTCTCTGTTGTCTTTGATGTTTGTGGGTGGAGAAATCTGGTAACTGCTGCAGCTCACTGATTCAGGGCGCTAGGGCATACTCCGCCCGGCTCCTGGTCTGGTTGGTCCACGCCTCCCACGCTGGGCTCTGCTCTGCTCCGCTCCCAGCTCCATGCGGGAAAGACCTCACCCAGCAGCCATCCAGGCTGTCCTGGGCTGGATCCCTGCTTCCCTTTGCTATTTTGTGGGTTCTGCAGTTCTAGAATTGGTTCAGAGCCATTTTTTTATAGGTTTTTGGAGGGACTTGGTGGGGAGCTCCCTCTAGTCCCTGCTTTCCAGCCGCCATCTTGGCTCTGCCCTTCCCCCTCCCCCCCAAATATTCTTGACGTGAAGTTTTAAAGGAAGTAGTGACTTGGTGAATTAAAGTAGTAGTTACCTATGCCTATGCTAATCTTGGAAAATAATAGTTTTTGCTTATTAGGCATCTTGAATGCAAATATTGACATTCGTAAATTTGAAGTTTAAAAATGTATGTTTTTTTTTCTTCAGGCAGCCACTATAAAAGCGAAAAAATTAGAGGAAAATATTGAAGCAGAAAGAGCAGCACACCTGGAGTCCAAATTTAACTCTGAAATTATCCAGGTAAAATTGTCCAACAGTTTTCTGTGTAATTCCTTAAATTATATGTCATCAGTTAGGAAATAAAATTATGTACCCGAGACCTGAATTTTGAGAGAGTCACTATGACATAAAGGACAGATTACTGATTTTGTATTCAGAGGACTCCAAGTCAGATCCCACCTCACTACCTCAGTGACTTTGGGCAAGTAATTTAGCCTCTTAGGGCCTCTCTTCATTTATAAAATTAGAATTCTGGACTAAATAAGTCCCCTTTAGCTCCAAATCTGTTATTGTTTTTCTTAATTCATTGAAATTATTGATTTATTAAAAATTGATACATTTTATTTGGATGTAACACACATAAATCTCTGTGCCTTCTAACAGGCTATTTTCTCATGCCTGTGGTGTATTCCTTCCTCATCTCTCCCTTTGAGAATCTCATTCCCTTTAAAGCTTAGTGCAAACTCTACCTCGCACTTAAGTTCTTTCCTGTTCTCTCTCCCAATTTTAGTCTCCCTCTCTCATCTCCAAATTACTATGCATTATTTTTGTATGTGTTTTGTATGTACTTATTCCATGTACATGTTATTTCCCTTCATAGAATATAAACTTGGGGGCAGAATTTTTTTCATTTTTGTCTTTGTATTTTCATTGCTTAGCACAGAGCCTGTCTTATAGTAGGCACTTAGTAAATGCTTATGGATTAGTTCTGTTGATTGATCCCCAATGAATACTTGAATGATCCCTTTCTCCAGTTGTAATGGTAATCAGGACAGGAGTTTTTGCTTTCAAGTGCCTTTAATGAGTCTGGCCTTTGTTTGAATGGGGCAGGTAAAGTGGGATCTTTTGTCTTGGAATGATTCTCGGCCCTGGGGCCATGGAGAGTTATTGATTTGTATATGATGTGGTGCTAGTGGTTGAGAAATTTTCCCATACACTGGATGCTGAGCCTGGAGCTCCCAGGGCCCTGAGCAGAGTATATATAAGGTTAGTGCTTCACTTTTGGGGGTACACTCATTGAAAGAATGATGAAACTCTGGACAAGCTGTTGAAACAGTCCCCCTGGCTTTGTAACCCAGATGTTGGTGCTTCTCTGGTAACTGTGAATTGTGATTTGATCAGACAAGGCCTCTCTGTCAGTATTTGTAATTTCTGTTTATATTTGCCCTGAAGTTCAGGGGGCTGATCTTTTTCCCCTGAACTAAGTAAATGATATATATATGTTTAATTAAACTGAGATTGTTAACCCCTTAAAGTTGATTTTCTTAGAAAAGCGGATCAAAGAACCTGTGTTAGCAGCCCTTCTGCATGCTGGTGTTATTGGTCTTACACAGCCACAGCAGTTGCTAGCAACATTGTTGTTACACCAGTATTCAGTTCTGGAAAAAAAAATTCATTTTTTAAAACCAAAAAGTTAACAGCATGATACTAACACTGAATGTTGTATTTGATGACAGTTTTATTGGCTATCGATGTTTCTAATGCTTTACTTTTAGTCTTTTTATATATTTTTCTTTTGGTCCTGTTTTTTTTCTTTCCCCACTCTGCCACTGCATAGGAGACTTTCCGGGTTTCTTTGTATTCTTAATATTTCTCATTCCTTATCTCCAGTCACACCATTACACTTCTTGTCATTATTCATCCATCTATTCCTGTTCCTCAATTGTTGGGTTACCCTTTGGTTTCTAGATTTTCATTATCACAAATAATTTGAGTGTGTACATTTTTGTGCCTGTGGACCTTTTTTGTAGTACAGTCTTGGTAGGGGAGTGCTTCTGTCCAAAGCCAACTTTTCTGATTTTGAGTGTTTTTCCAGACTGTTTGAAGCAATTCATAATGGCACCAGCTGTGGATGAGCATGACTGTTCTATACAGCCCTTACAGCAATGACTTTTCTCATTAGTCATGTTATAAAGAAGAATTAGAACCAATGGGAGAAACCATGAGAAAGAAAAAACAAAAAAGATAGAGACTCCATGTTTCTTTCTGTGGATGCGGATGGCATTTTCCATCATGAGTCTTTTGGAATTGTTTTAGGTCCTTGTGTTGCTGAGAAGAGCTAAGTCTATCAAAGTCAGTCATCACACAATGTGGCTGTTACGGTGTACAGTGTCCTGGTTCTGCTCATTTCACTCAGCATCAGTTCATATAAGTCTTTCCAGGTTTTTCTGAAGTCTGTCTGCTCATCATTTCTTATAGAACAATGGCATTGTATTACATTCATATACCAAAACTTGTTCAGCCTTTTCTCAATTGATGGACATCCCTTCAATTTCCAATTCCTGGTTACCACAAAAAGAGCTGCTATAAATATTTTTGTACATGTGGTCCTTTTCCCATTTTTATGATCTATGTGGGATACAGACCTAGAAGTGGTATTGTTGGGTCAAAGGGTATGTGCATTTTTATAGCCCTTTAGGCATAGTTCCAAATTGCTCTCCATAATGGTTAGATCAGTTTACAACTCCACCAACAATGCATTAGTGTTCCAACTTTCCCACATCTTTTCCAACATTTATCATTTTCCATTTTTCTCATGTTAGCCAACCAGATAGATGTAATGTGGTACCTCAGAGTTGTTTTGATTTGCATTTCTCTAATCAGTAGTGATTTAGAGCTTTTTTTTCACATGACTATAGATAGCTTTAATTTCTTCCTCTTAAAACTGCCCGTTCATATCCTTTGACCATTTATCAATTTGGGGAATGACTTGTATTCTTATAAATTTGACTCAGTTCTCTATATATTTTAGAAATGATCTGCCAGTCTTCTATAGGGATGATTAGTCATTGCATTGTTCAGAATCCATCAGAGTTCTTAAATCTCAGGACTGTTTTCATTTGCGTTTTTCTGATTATTCACGATTTTGAACATTTTTTTTTCATTTTATTATATACAATTTATATTTTTTCTTTTTGAAAATCATATTTTTTGATCATTCTCTTTAGGAATGGCTCTTGAGTCTCATGTTTGTATGAAATTTCTATAATTCCGATATGTTTGATTTGAATGTTTTTCCTAATCCATAATTTTTATTCTAGATGAATTGATTTTATTTCTGTAAGAACTTTTAATTATATTAATTTTAAATATTTAATTTTAATTAATTTATAATTTTTCCAGTAGTTCTTGTCACTTTTTGGGGTTATTGAACAGTGGACTGTTTTTCACATTTCTTTTCAGGTAATACTTATCTGATCAATTTTATTGATCTACTTTAAAAAAAAAGTGTTTATCTAGTACCAGATAGTTGTTATAATTCCTGCTTTGTTTGAAATCTGGCAGCACTAGGCTCCTCCCTTTTATTTTTAAAGTGGTTTTTAAAAAGTGATTTTTATTAAAAGAAGAACAACAATAATTAGATGTAAGGCAAAAGGAAAAATGTAGTAGTCCTTACTTAGACAATAAACATTCCGTAATATCACTTGCAACCCTCTGTTTAAATACTTGTTGCCCTGAGCTGCAGTAGGACCTCTGATAAAGTCTAGAGCAGTGATATCAAATCATATAGCAATGGGACAATAATCTGTATATAAAGTTCCCTGTGGAAGGCATACTGACCTAGTTTTAAAAGGTAATAATAATAATAGCTAACATTTATATAGAACTTACTATGTTCCAGGCACTGTAGTAAGCTCTTTACAATTATTTTCTCATGTGATCTCCACAATACCTGTGGGAGATAGGTCCATTTTACTGATGAGAAAACTGAGGCAGACAGAGACTAAGTAATTTGCACTGGGTGACACAGCTACTCAGCATCTGAGGCTGGATTTGAACTCAGGTCTTCCTTACTCTAGGTCTACCCCTCTATCCACTGTACCGCCTAATGTTATCCATGTTTAATATATTTTTATTTATTTTCCAATTTTGTTTCAATCTGGTTTGGGCTCTACTGAAGAGTGTTGTGAGCTGCATGTGGCCTAATGGCTATGTTTGATACCTCTGGTCTAGAACAGTATCTCCTGCTGACTGATGGGTTCTTCTGGTTCTGCTCACTTCACTCAGCATCAGTTCATATAAGTCTTCCCAGGTTTTTCTGAAGTCTGCCTGTTCATCATTTCTTATAACACAGTAGTATTTCATTACATTCATATACCATAACTTGTTCAGTCATTCCCCAATTGATGAGCATCCCCTCAATGTCCAATTCTTGGCCACCACAAAAAGAGCAGTGGTTGTTAAATAGTGAGTTTTTATCCCAGAAGCTGGAGTCTTTGGATTTATTAAATAGTAGATTACTACAGTAAGACCATAAGTTTCGATCCACATTGATAGAAACAAATTTCTTCATTGGTTGCTTATTTCCTATAACCAGTGAAATTATATGTGCTGTCTAAAAAAGCATTCATATACAACAGTTTTTAAAACCCCTTTTTCAGTGAATGGGTACCCATTTTGTTTCCAATTTTTTGCTACTACAAAAAATGCTACTGTGATTATTTTTGTATATATGGGTTTTTTTTCTCTTTTACCTTTTTTTAGTTATATTCTTTAATAATAGTATTTTTGGGTCAGTAGATATGTACAGCTCAATGACTTTTTAGAATAACTTCAAATTATTTTCCAAAAAAGGTGGGCCAGATCACAACTCCACTAACAGTGTATTAGCATGCTTGCCTTGTCTTCTGACAGCTCCTCTAACATTTCCCATTTTTGTCTTTTGTCATCTTTCACTGATCTGATAGATGTAAGATTAAAACAAAAGTTCTTTTAATTTTCATCTATTATTATTATCGATTGTGTTTCTTATTTGAAAACTACTTGTTAACATTCTTTGACTATTGTTAAATGACTCTTTTTCTTGTGTATTTGTATCAATTCCAAATGTTGCTTGGATATCAAACTTTTATAAAAGATATTTCCTTATAAGAGATATTTATAAGAAATCTTTCACTCCTGCATACTCAAGCTGTTATCAAGGCCTATCAATTTAACCTTTGTAGCATCTCTCCTCTATGCCCCCCGTTCTCCTCTGACAGTGCTAACACCTAGTTGAGGGCCCTGTAGCCTCATGCCTTGATTACTGCAATATCCTGCTGGTGGGTCTGCCTGCCTCACCATTCTAATACATACTTAATTAAATAACTGGCTTATGGTTATACAACTAGTAAGTGTCAAAGATAGTATTCAGACCCAAGTCTTCATGACTCCAAAGCCATAATTCTATTCACTGTACCATTATCGAGACTAAGCCACATAGTCCCCTGGGTTAGTACATCAGTATATTCAGTGACCTCATTTTCCCAAGTGGCTATAAGTTACTTTGAGAGTTATCTGAGAGGCGATTAGGCTGTCAGGCTTATTAGGAGAAGAAATCAAAAATTTAGGGAAAAAACTGTCCCTTGTTTTTGTCAACATTTTTCATTTCAGAGCTTCTGTATTAAATCTTAAAACCTTGTAAACATAATATTTGTAATGTATAGTTCTGTTTATGGAATTCAAACTAAAATATCTTTTGTTGCCTGCCTATTTACTATAGATTAGCCTCCTAAATAGTTATTATTAATGATGTTGTTAGATAATACTGCCTTCTGAGAATATGAAAATTTCTTTTGTGAATATTTATGTCTTAGCATCAAGTTTAAGATTACATTACTTCCTAATGTATAATCTTTTAACCCTTCATTGAATCTGTGATCTCATCTACATAGGTATTCCTTCCATTGGCATAAATTGCAATGTATCCATACTTTCCTGTCTTGTGTATCTCTTGTCTAGTTTCTTGCCTAGATCTTCCAATAACAATTCAGCAACTAACTTGGATTTTTTTCTGTAGGTCTTTTTGCAGTGGATATGTACCATTGCCTGACTTAGGTTCATCATCTGTCATCCTTTGCCATCACCACACTACTTGGGAACCCTGATTTCTTTTTTTTCCTTTTTATTAATTAATTTTTAATTTTCAACATTCACTTCCACAAGATTTTGAGTTCTAAATTTTCTCCCCATTTCTTCCCTCTTTCCACTTCAAGATGGCATGCATTCTGATTACCCCTTCCTCCAATCTGCCCTCCCTTCTATCATCCCTTCCCCTTCTCTTATCCCTTTCCCCTTCTATTTTCCTGTAGTGTAAGATAGATTTCTGTACCGCATTGCCTATATATCTTATTTTCCAGTTGCATGTAAAAACAGTTTCTAATATTCGTTTTTAAAACTTTGAGTTCCACATTCTCTCCCTTCCTCCCTTCCCAGTTATCCTCATTGAGAAGGCAAGCAGTTCAATGTAGGTTACACATGTGTAGTGATTCAAAACACTTCCACAATAGTCATGTTGTGAAAGACTAACTATATTTACCTCCATCCTATCCTGCCCCCACCATTTATTCTGTTCTCTCCTTTGACCCTGTCCCTCCTAAAAAGTATTTGCTTCGGATCATCCCTCCCCCCATTTGCCCTCTTTTTCTATCATGCCTCCTCTCTTATCCTCTTGACCACTACATTCCTGTAGGGTAAGACAGATTTCCATACCCAATTGAGTGTATATGTTATTCTCTCCTTCAGCCAGATCTGATGAGAGTAAGGTTCACTCATTCTCCCTCACTTCCCCCTTCTTCCCCTCCACTGCAAAAGCTTTTTCTTGCCTCTTTTATGTGAGATAATTTACTCATTCTACCTCTCCCTTTCTTCTTCCAGTCCGTTTGTCTCTCACCCCGGAATTTTATTTTTTAGCTATCATCCCTTCATATTCAACTAACTCTGTGCCCTCTGTCTATCTATATCTATATCTGTATCTATATATCTATATCTATTCTCTCCAACTACCCTAATACTGAGAAAGGTCTCATGAGTTATATGAGTCAATTTTCTTTTTCTTTTTTTGGAGGGGGGAAGACAGGGCAATTGGGTAAGTAAGTGTGTCAAGTGTCTGAAGCCAGATTTGAACTCAGGTCCTCCTGACTCCAGGGCTGGTGCTCTACTCACTGTGCCACCTAGTCGCCCCAGTAATTTTTCCATGTAGAAATGTAAACAGTTCAACTTTAATAAGTCCCTGATGGTTTCTCTTTTCTCTTTACCTTTTTTCCTTTGTTTATTTATTTAATTATTTAATATTTTTGGTTTTCAGCATTGATTTTCACAAGATTTTGGATTACAAATTTTCTCCCCATTTCTACCCTCCTCCCGACTCCAAGATGGCATATATTCTGATTGCCCCATTCCCCAATCAGGCCTCCCTTCTTTCACCCCACTTTCCCCCATGCCCTTTTCCCTTACTTTCTTGTAGGGCAAGATAGATTTCTATGCCCCATTGCCTGTATATCTTATTTCCTAGTTGCGTGCAAAAACTTTTTTTTTAACATCTACATTTAAAACTTTGAGTTACAAATTCTCTCCCCTCTTCCCTCCCCACCCACCCTCACTAAGAAAGCAAGGAATTCAACATAGGCCACATGCGTATCATTATGCAAAACCCTTCCACAATACTCATGTTGTGAAAGACTAACTATATTTTGCTCCTTCCTATACTATCCCCCTTTATTCAATTTTCTGCCTTGACCCCATCCCTTTTCGAAAGTGTTTGCTTTTGATTACCTCCTCCCCCTATCTGCCCTCCCTTATATCGTCCCCCCTTTCTTATCTCCTTCCTCCTTCTTTCCTGTGGGGTAAGGTACCTAATTGAGTGTATATGTTATTCCCTCCTCAGGTCAAATCTGATGAGAGCAAGATTCACTCATTCCCCCTTACCTGCCTTCTCTTCTCTTCCTACAGAACTGCTTTTTCTTGCCACTTTTATGTGAGATAATTTACCCCATTCTATCTCTCCCTTTCTCCCTCTCTCAATATATTCCTCTCTCATCCCTTAATTTGATTTTATTTTTTTAGATAGCATTCCTTCATATTCAACTCATCCTGTGCCCTGTGTGTGTGTGTGTGTGTGTGTGTGTGTGTGTGTATGTATATTCCCTTCAGCTACCCTACTACTGAGGTCTCATGGATTATACACATCATCTTTCCATGTAGGAATGTAAACAAAACAGTTCAACTTTAGTAAGTCCCTTATGATTTTTCTTTCTTGTTTACCTTTTCGTGTTTCTCTTTTGAAAGTCAAATTTTCTATTCAATTCTGGTCTTTTCACTGAGAAAGCTTGAAAGTCTTCTGCTTTATTGAAAGTCCATATTATATTTTGCCTTGAGGCATGATACTCAGTTTTGCTGGGTAGGTGATTCTTTGTTTTAATCCTAGCTCCATTGACCTCCGGAATATCATATTCCAAGCCCTTAGATTCCTTAATGTAGAAGCTGCTAGATCTTGTGTTATCCTGATTGTGTTTCCACAATACTCAAATTGTTTCTTTTTGGCTGCTTGCAGTATTTTCTCCTTGATTTGGGAGCTCTGGAATTTGGCAACAATATTCCTAGGAGTTTTCTTTTTGGGATCTTTTTCAGGAGGCGATCTGTGGATTCTTTCAGGAGGCGATCTATTTTACCCTCTGACTCTAGAATATCAGGGCAGTTCTCCTTGATGATTTCTTGAAAGATGATGTCTAGGCTCTTTTTGATCATGGCTTTCAGGTAGTCCAATAATTTTTAAATTATCTCTCCTGGATCTATTTTCCAGGTCAGTGGTTTTTCCAGTGAGACATTTCTTATTGTCTTCCATTTTTTCATTCCTTTGTTTCTGTTTTATAATATCTTGATTTTTCATAAAGTCACTAGCTTCCACTTGCTCCAATCTAATTTTTAAGGTGGCATTTTCTTCAGAGGTCTTTTGGACCTCCTTTTCCATTTGTGTAATTCTGCCTTTCAAGGTATTCTTCTCCTCATTGGCTTTTTGGAGCTTTTTTGCCATTTGAGTTAGTCTATTTTTTAAGGTGTTGTTTTCGTCAGTATTTTTTTGGGTGTGCTTTAGCAAACTGTTGACTCATTTTTCATGGTTTTCACACGTCCTTCTCATTTCTCTTCCCAATTTTTTTCTCCTTCTCTAACTTGCTTTTCCACATCCTTTTTGAGTTCTTCCATGGCCTGAGACCAGTTCATATTTTTCTTGGAGGCTTTGGATGTAGGAGCTTTGACTTCATTGTCTTCTTCTGGTTCTATGTTTTGATCTTCCTTCTCACCAAAATAAGATTCTGTAGTTTGATTTTTTCTGTTGTTAGCTCATTTTTCCATCCAATTACTTGACTTTTTAACTCTTTGTTAAGGTAGGACTCTGCTTCCAATGTGAAGAATGTACTGTCCCAAGCTTCAGGTATTTGGTGCAGGTGTTTTCAGAGCTATTTCTAGAGACCTGTAGATTTTCAGTTCTTCTAAGGTTGTATGATCAAAGGAGAGGTGTTTACTCCTTTCCTGGTCTCTACTCTGGTCTGTGAGTGACCACAAGCACTCTTTTCTGCCTTGGAACTGTGAAGAGGATTCCCTCTGTCCTGCTGCCACATGCTCTGCCATACCAGTGCTCCTCCTTGCTCTAGGACTGCCACTCAGGACTGTGACCCAGATACAGAGATGGGCGATGCAAGAGAATTCTGTTTCAGCACCAGCAAAGAGGTCCCTGTAATCCACCTCTGATCAGCTGTTTGATCTCCCCACCATCTGTGGGCTGAGATCTCTGGAAGCAGCCGCTGCTGTTGCTGCTGCCACCCTGGGGCTGGGGCTGGACCCCGCTCCTCTCTCAACTGGGTATGACTGACCTTTTTTACTGACCTTCTAAGTTGTCTTTTGTGTTTGTGGATAGAGAAGTCTGGAAACCCTCACAACTGCCAGTGATTTAGTCCCCTGAGACCTTCTCCAGTTTTGCTAGGGCCTGGTCTGTGCCTGTATGGCCCATGCTGGACTGCACTCTTCTCTCAGACAACAGACCTTTCCTGTTGATCTTCCAGATTGTGTTGGGCTGGAAATGTGTTTTACTCTTTCATTTTGTGGGTTCTGCTGCTCTAGAATTTGTTTAGAGTCATTTTTTACAGCAAGTCCCTGCTTTTTTTTCCTTAATAGTAATTTAAAATTTTATTCACAATTTAAACACTGAAAAGAGTTTCCATATATGAAAGGGAATACATAAAGAAGATTCCATATAAAACTGTGCATCTACATTTCATTTTGTTTGCTTTTTAAGAGTTCATAATAAATGCCACATTTTACTTTCACAAGAGTTTGAATTACAAATTTTCTCCCCATTTCTACCCTCCCACCCACTCCAAGATGGCGTATATTCTGGTTGCCCCTTTCCCCACTTAGCCATCCCTTCTGTTACCCCACTCCCCTCCCATCCCCTTTCCCTTCTTCTCTTGTAGGGCAAGATAAATTTCTACGCCCCATTGCTTGTGTACTATGTATCTTATTTCGTAGTTGCATGCAAAAACTTTTTTTTTGAACATCTGTTTTTAAAACTTTGAGTTCCAAATTTTCTCCCCTTTTCCCTCCCCATCCACCCTCCCTAAGAAGGCAAGCAATTCAACATAGGCCACATGCGTATCATTATGTAAAACCCTTCCACAATACTCATGTTGTGAAAGACTAACTATATTTTGCTCCTTCCTAACCTATCCCCCTTTATTGAATTTTCTCCCTTGACCCTGTCCCTTTTTGAAAGTGATTGTTTTTGATTACCTCCTCCCCCATCTGCCCTCCCTTCTATTGTTCCCCCTTTTTTATCTTCCTCCTTCTTTCCTGTGGGTAAGATACCCAATTGACTGTGTATGGTATTCCCTGCTCAGGTCAGATCCGATGAGAGCAAGATTTACTTATTCTTCTTCACCTGCCCCCTCTTCCCTTCCTAGAGAACCACTTTTTCTTGCCACTTTTATGTGAGATAATTTACCCCATTCTATCTCTCCCTATCTCCCTCTCTCAGTATGTTGCTCTCTCATCCCTTAATTTCATTTTATTTCATTTAGATATCTTCCCTTCATCTTCAACTCACCCTGTGTCTGCTCTCTCTCTTTTACATATATATATATATACACATATACACACACATATATATACACACATACATACACATAGATATATACATACATACACATTCACTTATATATGTACATAAACCTATATATATTTATGCATATTCCCTTCAGCTACCCTAATACTGAGGTCTCATGAATCATACATGTCCTCTTTCCATGTAGGAATGTAAACAAAACAGTTCAACTTTAGTAAGTCCCTTGCAATTTCTGTTTCTTGATTACCTTTTCATGCTTCTCTTGATTCTTGTGTTTGAAAGTCAAATTTTCTATTCAGTTCTGGTCTTTTCACTGAGAAAGCTTGAAAGTCCTCTATTTTATTGAAAGTCCATATTTTGCCTTGGAGCATGATACTCAGTTTTGCTGGGTAGGTGATTCTTTGTTTTAATCCTAGCTCCATTGACCTCCGGAATATCGCATTCCAAGCCCTTCGATCTCTTAATGTAGAAGCTGCCAGATCTTAGGTTATTCTGATTGTGTTTCCACAATACTCAAATTGTTTCTTTCTGGCTGCTTGCAGTATTTTCTCCTTGATCTGGGAGCTCTGGAATTTGGCGACAATATTCCTAGGAGATTTCTTTTTGGGATCTATTTGAGGAGGCGATCGATGGATTCTTTCAATTTCTATTTTGCCCTGTGGCTCTAGAATGTCAGGGCAGTTCTTCTTGATAATTTCTTGAAAGATGATATCTAGGCTCTTTTTTTGTTCATGGCTTTCAGGTAGTCTAATAATTTTTAAATTATCTCTCCTGGATCTATTTTCCAGGTCAGTGGTTTTTCCAAGGAGATATTTCACATTGTCTTCCATTTTTTCATTCCTTTGGTTCTGTTTTATAATATCCTGATTTCTCATCAAGTCACTAGCTTCCACTTGCTCCAATCTAATTTTTAAAGTAGTATTTTCTTCAGTTGTCTTTCGGACCTCCTTTTCCATTTGGCTAATTCTGCCTTTCAAGGCATTCTTCTCCTCATTGGCTTTTTGGAGCTCTTTTGCCATTTGAGTTAATCTATTTTTTAAGGTGTTGTTTTCTTCAGTGTATTTTTCAGTATTTTTTTGGGTCTCCTTTAGCAAGTCATTGACTTGTTTTTCATGGTTTTCTCGCATCCTTCTCATTTCTCTTCCCAACTTTTCCTCTACTTCTCTAACTTGCTTTTCCAAATCCTTTTTGAGCTCTTCCATGGCCTGGGACCAGTTCATGTTTTTCTTGGAGGCTTTTGTTGTAGGCTCTTTGACTTTGTTGTCTTCTTTAGGCTCTATGTTTTGGTCTTCTTTGTCACCAAAGAAAGAATCCAAAGTCTGAGACTGAATCTGGGTGTGCTTTCGCTGCCTGGCCATATTCCCAACCAACTAACTTGACCCCCTTGAGTTTTTCAGTGGGGTATGACTGCTTGTAGACTAATGAGTTCTACGTTCCACGTTTGGGGGGGAGGTGCCAGCTCTGTCACACCAGCACTACTCCTTCCCCAAGAACCCCCAGCCTGGGCAGGGTTTAGATCTTCAGCAGGCCGTGCACTCCTGCTCTGATCTGCCACTTAATTCCTCCCACCAGGTGGGCCTGGGGCCAGAAGCAGCCCCCGGGGCTGGAAGCCGAACCGCGAACTCCTTCCACTCCCGCAGCTTTTCCCACTAACCTTCTCCGCAGTCTTTGGTGTTTGTGGGTTGAGGAGTCTGGTAACTGCCACAGCTCACATATTCAGGGCGCTAGGGGCCCCAGCTGCCCGACTCCAAGTTTGGTTGCTCCACGCCGCTCAGGCTGGGCTCTTCTCCACTCCGTTCCCAGCTCCCAGCTCCCAGCTCCGTGTGGGATAGACCTCAGACAGAGACCATCCACGCTGTCCTGGGCTGGATCCCTGCTTCCCTCTGCTGTTCTGTGGGTTCTGCCGTTCTAGAATGGGTTCAGAGCCATTTTTTATAGGTTTTTGGAGGGACTCGGTAGGGAGCTCACACTAGTCCCTGCTTACCAGCCACCATCTTGGCTCTTCCCCTCCAGTCTAATTTTTAAGGTAGTATTTTCTTCAGTGGTCTTTTGGACCTCCTTTTCCATGTGGCTAATTCTGCCTTTCAAGGCATTCTTCTCCTCATTGGCTTTTTGGAGCTCTTTTGCCATTTCAGTTAGTCTATTTTTTAAGGTGTTGTTTTCTTCAGTATATTTTTCAGTATTTTTTTGGGTCTCCTTTAGCAAGTCATTGACTTGTTTTTCATGGTTTTCTCGCATCATTCTCATTTCTCGTCCTAATTTTTCCTCTACTTGTCTAACTTGCTTTTCCAAATCCTTTTTGAGGTCTTCCATGACCTGAGACCAGTTCATGTTTTTCTTGGAGGGTTTTGAGGCTCTTTGACTTTGTTGACTTCTTCTGGCTGTATGTTTTGGCCTTCTTTGTCACCAAAGACAGATTCCAAAGTCTGAGACTGAATCTGAGTGTGTTTTCACTGCCTGGCCATATTCCCAGCCAACTTACTTGACCTTTGAGTTTTTCAGCAGGGTATGACTGCTTTTAGAGTAAAGAGTACTTTGTTTCAAGCTTGAGGGGATGTGCTGTTGTTTTCATAGCTATTACAGCCATCTCTGCCACACCAGCACTCCTCCTTCCCCAAGAACCCCCAACCTGGACTGGACTCAGATCTTTAGCAGGCTCTGCACTCCTGCTCTGATCCGCCACTTAGTTCCAGCCTGGGACTGGAAGCAACTGCAGCTGTAGTTCTGTGGCTGCCCTACCTCTGCTGCCCCCAGGGTGGTAGCTGAATCGTGAACTCTATCACCCTGTCCCCAGCAGCTTTTTCCACTAACCTTCTCTGTTTTCTTTGGTGTTTCTGGGTTGAGAAGTCTGGTAACTGCCTCAGCGCACTGATTCAGGGTGCTAGGGCCCGCTCCCACCGGCTCCTGGTCTGGTTGGTCTGCGCGGTCCAAGCTGAGCTCCGCTCCCCTCCACTCCGTGCGGGATCCGACCTCATCCAGCGACCATCTGAGTTGTCCTGCGCTGGATTCCTGCCTCCCTCTGCTATTTTGTGGGTTCTGCAGTTCTAGAATTTGTTCAGAGCCATTTTTTTTATAGGTTTTTGGAGGGACCTGGCAGGGAGTCCCTCCAAAAGTCCCTGCTTTCCAGCTGCCATCTTGGCTCCACTCCCAAGTCCCTGCTTTTACTTGGCCATCTTGGCTCCACCCCTCTTTTGTCTTTTTTAAAAGATTAATTTTTATTGATATAATTTATTTTTATGTTTTTCAGCTTTCTCCCACTTTCTCTTTCCCATCCTAGTGAGCCATTCTGCATAACAAATACTATTTTCTAAGGTAATAAAAAGAGTAAGAGGAGGAAAAAAAAGCTTAAGCCAATTGATACATTCAAAAGTTCTGAAAATACATGAAATGTTCTGCATCTGTCGACCCCTCACGTTTGCAAAGTAGTTTCTTCATAAATATCTTTAGGGCTGTGCTTTTTTCCTCCTTATTTTGAATAATCCTGTCAGGTTTTTGTAATTTTCCTGTTTCTTCATCCTCTGTAACAGATATTGGTATTTAAACTTTAATTATCTTTAGCATAATCTTTTTTCCCTTTTCTTTCACTCCCACATTTTATAAGAGAAAGTGTCCAAATGCTCAGTGACATGATGTTTCTTGTTGCATATGAATGGTGAGACCAAAGCCACCAATGTCTTTGTTTTCTTCTCCAAGGAATATTTACTTTGCATCATTCAATTTAGTTTCAACTTCATTTTGTCTTTGAACCCATCTAGAGAATAGCAATATGGATTTTGTCCAGTTTTTTCAATACTTATCCATTTATTTGTGCAGGACAAGGACATCACATTTCAAGTATATTTTAAGTATATACAGTAAAGATAATATTTATGGTTGTTCGAAAAATTGTGAATCTTATACTCTTTGCCTCCTTTTCTGCCATTCCGTTATGATCACATTGGAAATAGAAGGAGTATTTCTTTGTTTATTTTTTCTCTAGCCTGGTATGGTGGGTTTTGTGAACTGCATTATTAGCCAGACTCCCAAGTTGATAAGATTACATACACATCCATGTTTTTCAGGGTTACCATGGGCAATAAATTCACCATCAAATGGCCAACATCCTGGTGATAAATCCATACCTATTCATCCAAGTTGTTTTGTAGAAAACAGACTCAGTCTGTTTCTAAGACCTCTACTTTTAAGTCTTTTCAACGTGGTAGAACTTGAGAAGTTTTAATTCTGTAACTTTAGGTTTCTCAAACCCAGGGGCACCTCCTTAGCTGGAGATCATGTTGGAATAGGAGTTATGAGAGAAATATATATTGCATCAATCATTATTTTTGAGTGCTGACATTGGAACTGAAGGAAAATTAATCTTAGTAGCTTTAGCAAGTTTAAAAATGCTACTTTAATCATCTGCTTCTTCTATTTCCAAAATCAAAGAAGATATTAAGAACTACTAAGATAACAAAAAAGTATTTGAGCTGCCCAAGTACAATAAGGATTTAAAAGTTTTTTTTCAAGTCTAGTAGAAAAATAATATTCCTCCATGAAAATTGGGTAATTCCTTAAGGAAAGCACACTAGTATACCACATGAACAATTAGGTATTTTCATTTATCATTCCATAATATAAGTTGTAATTTTCTTTTGTGAAGTGTTTATATATGTATACACCGCCATATATGTTTAATAGTTTTCAAATTATTTCAAATTCTTTGGTATTCTCGTTTAAGTAAAAAGTTTAAACGGTTTTAAAATAAATGATAGACTATCAAAGTTAACAATGTAGAATTATGACAGAAATACATAGAAATTAAGTTAATTCAAAATTAAGGTTCCTACCAAAATTGTAATGTATTATTGTGAATATGAATATGAAATCCTTAATATCAGGAAACAGAGATTATGTGTTGTCTGCTCAAGTTTAAGGGAGTGTAGCTATTTTCCAGTTCATTGCTACAACAGAGAAAAAAAACAAAAAGTTAACAATTCATCCATTATTCTCTTAATACTATGTGTGTGTTTTCTAGGAACATCAGTTATTCTAGATTTAAAAAAAATCTCAATTGTTTTTGGGCAAGGAAATGAGACTGCCACATTTAAATGACAATATGAAAAAGCTTAATTCTGTAATAAATTATTAAGTATATTTGTTAAAGAAATCTGTTGTATTTGAAGTTTGTATATGAAAATTAGTAAGTAAAAGATCACTTGGCTGAAGTACTGTGTAATTAAATAAAAAAAGAATTTTTCCATTTAGTTTTTCAACTTGATAGTTTCCCTTTTATAAATAAGAATAACTTTATAATACAATGGGATTTCCAGAAGAAAATATTTCCTGGTATTCTATTTGGATTTTCTAGGATTAAAAGAAAGCAATAAAAACAAAGGAAAGTTGTTGTTAATGTAACAAAATCAAAATGGATAATCTGTAAATTGCACCAGTACTTCTTTTTTTCTGATCCTGTATTCAACTTTAGAATATTTTTATAATCATTTAAAATAGCTACTTTAAATTTTTTTAGCAACTTATTTTTAAATTTAAAAATGTATTCTAGCTCTTCCCTTTACATTTGTGAAGTAATGCCTTTTAAAGGGTAAGAGATTTTTTAAGTCAACTGCAGAAATTTCTTAAGGCATTTATTTGTAAGGTAGATACTAAGTGTCATTTGTTTGAGAAACTATTTTATATTTTTTGTGAGAAATATTAGAATGGATTAATACATTAATATTAAAGCCTATTAGAGTGTTAAGAAGCTGTATGACCCTAGCCTTTCACTTCTTTGTAGTGCAAGTAATTCCCCCTCTTTATTATTACTGTTGCTATCATTATTACTAATAACACTAGTAACAATAACATTAAACCAAGTTTTTCTTTTAGAAAACAAAGTGGCAAGCAAGGTATGTTTGGATGAATAATAACTTACTGTTGACAAAATATTCTGCTTGATTTAAGTTTGATTATAGTTTTCTCAGCTTGCCTTAATTGCTTTTTTTGTCACCTGGTAGTTACGAATTCGAGAACTTGAAGGAGCCTTGCAAGTAGAAAAGGTGAGCCAAGCAGAAGCTGTGGCTGATTTGGAAATGATCAAGAATGAGTTCAGAGAAGTTGAAAGTGCCTATGAGCGAGAAAAACATAATTCACAAGAGACCTTTGCAAAACTAAAAATGTAAGTTATTTTACAGTAACATTTGCTAAATTGTTATACATATTTTATGAAACATGCAGAAGTCTGATTGTATAGTGTTTCTTGACAATATTCTCCTTAATGTGAGTAAAAGACTTGTATAAACCAAACCAGCAGCTAACTACCTACTTCTACTGTGTTATTATTGATTTTTTTGTTGTTCAGAGTATCATATGTCATCTAGTCAAAATGTAATTTTAAGCTTCGAGCTCATTTTTTGGGCGTATCCTGTTAATTACATTGGGTATTCCTGCAGAAAAGTACCACTTTGCCATTAAACTCTTCCTGGACTACCAAAATTGATCATGGGTGGAAATAAAATACTATTGAAGCTTACTTTAAGTAGTATATTTGGCTTCCATGATCCTTAAGAACAGTCATTCTCAGCTATCATTCCCTGATGCTAAGATTGCTAATATAATAAATATCATGGTAGTATGATTACCAACTTTATCACTCTATTAAAACTGTTCTTTTTTCTTTTTTTATTGTACCAGAACACAAATACTGAATAGAGAAAAGAAACAAAAACATATCATAATTTTAAATATTGAAACTTAAATACAAAGTAAGAAAGAAAAAAAAAGCATGTCAAGTGCATAGCAGAACATAAGAGAGGACACAAAATATGTAACAATAGATTTTCATTTCAAGAAAGCCTGTATGATAAATAATACATCTTGTGTTGAGAATTGTCCATCTTTTCTTTGCTTCCTTGTTCTTTTCAAGGTCTTAATTGTCAAATCCAAAACCTTTTTTCTTATTCCTGTTCTTACTTGTCTTCTCCACAACGTTTAACACTATTGGCTCCTCTCTCCTTCTGGATACTGTCTCCCCATTTGTGCTACATGGATGGTCTTCTCCTAGTTTTTCCTCTTGTTTGATTTCTGTGTCTCCTTTGGTGATTTTCTTCTCTTTAGCATCCATGGGTGTTCCCCAAGCCTTAGCCTTTTCCACTCTATTTTCCCCCTCAGAATTAAGAAATTTTCCGCTATCTGTATTTGGGAAAGATAGAACTTTTTATTTTTCTTCTAAATTATTGAGAGCATAATTTTTGAAAAAATTTAGATTTATCTAAATATTAGATTTTACCTTTTTGGAATTTATAGTCCGGTCTAATGCCATTTTTCCACCAAACTCTTATACTCTTTTCAGTTGTTAGGTGGTTCAGTGGATAGAGTGTTGGGCCTGAAGTTTGGAACATGTGAGTTCAAGTATGACCTTGGGTCCTTCCTAGATGTGTGACTTTGGGCAAGCCACTTAAGCTCTATTTGTTTCCTCATTTGTAAAATGGGGAATAGTAATAGGCTGGTAGATACCAGGGTTGTTGTGAGCCTCATATGAGACAGTTTTTGTAAAAAGCTCACAATGTCTGGCACATAATAGGCTTTCTATAAATGCTAGCTTTTATTATGTTTTTATTATGCATTTTTCAACTATTTTACTTAAATGTATTTCTTCCCCAGTAAGTTGTTTGCACTCTTTGTTTTATGGAATGCTTCTGCTATTTGCCTTTGATTCTTAATTTTGCTTACCTAAAAATCTGTTTTCCTGATGACCTTTTTTATGGATCTGTTGGCATATTGCTACAGTTACTTATTCCAGGGCTGTATGCTATGATCCATGCACAGTCGTCTCCTTTTTGTGTGACTCTTGTTCCTGCCATCTCCTAATCTCCCACGGGGTTCCACCCAGCGTGCATGGAGCTTTCCTCTGGGCCTCTGAACGCGACGCGTGATGCCCGCGGGGCTGCCTGCCTGTTGTCCCTTACCCGAACAGCGTTACTAGCTCATCTCCGTTTAAAGCCGCAGACCTGATCTTTTCTGTGGTTTCGTTTGCTCCAATTATTATTGCTCTTGGGCTGCACACGGCTCATGTCAGAGACTTGTTGCTGTGCAATAGCAGGCAAGAACGTTGATGTTTAAAAGCTGAATTGTAGTTTTAGGGAGAAGCTTGGAGTCATAGTTAAGTAATGTATAATCCTTCACAGGCACTTTTTTCCTTCCGTTTTGTTCTTTGCTCACTCGTTGCTCATCTGCATTGTCTGCCCAAGCGCAAGCTGCTGGACCAGCTCAATGAGCTTTTAAATTCAAGCTCATATCTTATTCTAGACCAGGAACTGGCACACTATGGCCCATGCGCCAAATCGTGCCAGCTGCCTGTTTTTGTATGGCCTGTGAACTAAGAATTCTTTTTACATTTTTAGATACAAAAAGCTTTCTTAGCTCTTGGGCACTGCAGAAACAGATGGTGGTCAGGGTTTGGTCCTCAGACTATAGTTTGCTGACCCCCTGGCTGAGCTGACAAGCATTTTTAATCAACTTGATTTTTTTTCTGTATTAATTATTAGATTGAATTCTTTCAAATGGTTCACTATTTTTAAGGCATTTTGATTTTGCATTGAAATATCCTTCTTGAAGTTGGCAAATGTGTTTGGTGCACATACCTATCCTCCTTTTATACCCTGCTTGGTATTAATATCTGAAAATTGAAGAAATTTATTCTTGTTGTTATCAAGAACTTTTATATGATTATACAAAATAGGCTGGCAGACATCTTGTTGAAGGAGGTTTTTTTGGTTTTGCTCTGCTAGAATAGCATTCATTTTTATATTCAGTGAACATGATGGAATATTATATTACCTGCATTTTTAGACATTTATGTAACTGGAAAGATATATACTTCTGTATCATATTATTCTCAAGTGCCTAGCTCTTTCTTTCTCATATTTTCACCAAGGATATCCTTGATCTGAGTATAGTGATTCTTAGAAACAGTTTGTATAGTTGAAAAAGTACGGACATAGGTTACTAATTATTAATGTCTGACTACATTTGATTGTAATTCTGTATTTGATTCATTTTTTTCCCCATTTTGCAATATCTTTCCCTCTTTGAGATATATTTAGAGTCAGTTACTCACTGCTCTCAAAACTGTGTCACCTTCATCTCTGGTCTCTGTTGTACGTACATGGTTTAGTATAGTTACCCTTCTAATCTTTCCTTTCTTTAGTGCCATTTTTGTTTTTGCATGCATCATAGGGGAGTCAAACACTCATTGGGTCATGTTACAGTCTGCAACACTCTGAAGTGCATCCCTAACCAGATTAAAATGTAATTTGGAAATATTTAACAAAATTAGTAAAAGTACAATATGTACTTATGTACATATGATTATGTACATACCATGTACTTATGTACAATATGTAATTTTCTAAGTCAACTTTAAGACAGCAGGGATCCACGTATATGGTTTGATGGCCCCCTTTCTATTTGAGTTTCATACCACTGATGTAGCGTCTTGATTTATTAATTTAGAATTCAAATGTAATGATATTAAAATCCCAAAATTATTGAAGAAAAGTTTGCTATAGAAGTGTTAGCTGATCTTTTCCATTTTTTCAACTTTAATTTTCATCTTCACATGCTTTGAGGATGTTCTCAATTGGTTGTCATGCAAAGTCTCATGCAAGTCCATTTTTGTTACTGCCTCACAGTGCAATACTATCCATAATCTTAGGCTACCCTTCTCTGTTAAGATTTTGCAGATGAATTCATATTCTGTATTGAAGTTTCAAATACTTGAAAGCAAGAATTAAGCATTTGGTATCTTCAAGGTTCTTTTGTCTTCATTGTACTGGTGATTTCTCTATACTTCTTGAATGAGCTGAGGAAACAATGATTGTTTATATCAGTGTCTTTTCTTTTATTCAGTTGCCGTTCAAATTGTTCAAAATATATCAAGCTGTTTTTGGTGCATGATATATTTTCTTCTCATTCTTATCCTTCTAGTTTGCTGTTGATATTGAACTTTGCTTTGATATATGGATGGAATAAATTTGTGCTGTTGTCTGTTTTGGAAATGTGTCCCATGTCAGCAATCTCTTATTTCTTCTGTGTTAAGAGACAGTTTCCTTTTTGTGTGTAATATTCATTGCTCACCATTTTGAAATTCTGTTTAACATTTATCATGATCACCAAGAAACTTTGGTATAATCTATATGCCTCTTTTATTTCTTAATCCTGAGTCATATTTACCAGGCTTTTTTGGCATCTTCCACTATGTTTACCTTTGTATTGGTGGCAAAAGCATTAAGATATATTCTGATTTAATTTGGAAGTTTTATTGAATTCTTCATAGAATGTCTACCCTTTCTCATTTTTGGTAGCTGATTTTGGTGCACAAGCTGTGCTTAAAACATGGTAGTTCTTTTTGTTCATTCTTATCGTAAACACTGAAATGTACTTTTATATGATTTTTTTTCTTAAATTTAGAAACATAAGGTAACCTCTCCAATTTCTTGATTTATCTCTTTGGAGAGGATCATCCTTCAATTCAGTTGCAACTTTCATATATTATTTCATTTACAGTGAAAATGGTAATCTGTTACTGGGGGCTCATACTCAAAATAGCATGATAGAATCTGTCAGCTGATTGTTTTTATGGCATAGTCTTCAAGAACCCAGTGTCACCTCTGTGCCATCAGAGTAGGATATTCATGGTGAATTATTTGGTAATTTTCACAATTAATGCCATATAGTGTAACCTGAGATTTATTTGGAACTATTTATCCCTTCCTATTTGTTTCATTATTTTTTGTATAAATTTAGTTCTTGTTTTCTATAGTGTTAAATTTGCAGATTAGTTTGGCAAGGATATTATGGAGGCCCAGCCAAGAACACTGAACACTCTTCTAGTTGTTGAGTTATTAATTTATCTATATTAAAACTGCTTTTAGATGTATTTCTAAAAGTTCTTTTTGTTTCTTCGTACATTATTCTGATATAGTTAAGTATTATTAATTTAATAGTTATTTCTTTTTAAAATTTATACATTTTATTAATTTTTTATTTTTAGATAAGTTTTTATTGATGTTTTTGGTTTTTCATGTCATCATAGTTTTCCTTAGTACCCCTTCACCTCTCCCTCCCAGAGAGCCATACCGTATAACAAATAGTCTTTTTTAAAGACAAAAAATTTTTCTCCTTTTTAAGAGGAAAAAAGTAGCACAACTCATCATTATATTAAAAAAGTCTAATGTGTAATTTGTAATACCTCTGATCCTCTCTTCTCGGTGAAGGGATGGGTTGGGAGCATCCTCTCATATCTCTGCTTTTGAGCCATGCTTGTAATTTAGATTTTGCAAAATACACTTGTGTGTGTGTGTGTGTGTGTGTGTGTGTGTGTGTGTGTGTGTTTCTTTCTGTTTACTTTGCTTAGGTAATTGTATATATATATTTTTTTTCTTGCCCCTACATACTTCACTTTGTATTAATTAACATATATCTTTCTATGGTTCTCTGTATGTATCACATTCATTACTTCTTACAGCACAGTAATGTCCCATTACATTCATGTACCACAATTTGTCTAGCTATTCCCCAATGGATGGGGATCTACTTCATTTCCAATTTTTTTGCTATTACAAAAAGTGCTGTTTAGTTTGGTGCATATTGGTCCTTCTTATCAATAGCTTCCTTAGTTTATTTTGACAAAACAAATCATTTCCCCATAAACTACTCTTGCTTCTTCTCCTGTATGACCATTAAAAGAAGAGATTCGGAAGAAAAAGACAGTCTTGGGAAGTAAACATCTATTTAATGTGATGGTATCAAAAATGGAATTTGTATTTCTGGACCGTAATTTAAAATATAGGAATGACAGGTCAGAAACATGGGAGACAAAGTGGCACAGTAAGTCCTGATTTGGAGGCCTTTTCCACCATTTCCACCTCAGCTGCCTTCTTATCCTACAAATTTCTTCATCTCTATGTGCAGCCCCTGCTTTCCATTGATGAGTTCTAATGTAGAATCAGCATTTGAGGAAGTGCCTGGACCAATTACAGATTACTTCTTTCCTTCCTCTGCTCCTGACTTACTGGATTTTTTTCCTTCCCACCTCCTCTGCTGTTCAGCTCCTTTTTATGTATCTTATCTTCCCTAAGTAGAATGTAAACTTTTTGAGTATAGGGGCTATGTTTCTTTTTGCTTATATTTATATTCCAAATGTTTAGCCCATTGACTGGCACATCGTGATCTCTTAATAAGGGCTTTATCTACCTACCTATTTGGTTAACTAAAAAGTACTGACTGGAGTCAAAGGAACTGGGTTCACATCCCATCTTTTACATTTACTTACCTCTTATGTCACCTTGCTGAAATAGTTTAAACTCCTTGAGCATTAAGTGTTAACAAATAATGAGGAAGACTTCTGAGGTTCCTTCAAGCTCTAGATCTCTGATTTGGCGACCTAACAAAGGCTGGTAAGAAAGGTTCACCTGATGAAATCAAACTAGGATGTTAAATGGAAAAAGAAGAATATAAAACTGCCTACGTGTATTCCTCAGATAGTGTAACATGCAATCTGGAGTGTGGCTTTCACAGTCATAGTGTAGAAAGAAGAGCAGTAGAGATGCCTGTTATTTCATAGAAAGCAAAATCCCCAAAAGAGACCAGTGAGCAAACCCATGGGCTCTGATAACTGTATATAAATGCACAGAGTATATGAAACAATTAAAATGAATTAGAAGTAAGGAGGCTTATTCGATCTCACATGTATTACTGAAACCCGTGATTGGACCATAGCTGTAAAATGGTATAAGTTATTCAAAAGAAGAAGGTTCAGTAAAGTGGGGTGGACTTGGGGTGCAGTAACATGGTATATCCAGAAGATGTATTCGTGTCAGGTAATAAAGGAATCAGCTAGGGAAAGCAAAAACAGAAGTAATATTGTATTGGAATATGTTATAGACCACCTGGACAGAAAGAGGAAATAGATGAACGTTTGGGAAACAGATCACAAGCCAGACATGGAGGTGTGATATGGTAGGGGGATTTTAATTACCTGGACATCTGTTGGAGCATTCTCTCTGGCAAAACAGAATAGCTGATAATTTCATGACTTCACATAATGCTAATTTTACCCTTCAAATAGTGAAGAAACCAACAATCAGAAATTCTGTTCTGGATGATAGCTTTGGTTGGAATGACCATGCCGTGTTACATTTTTTAATAGTGAAGTAGAGGAAATCTCTGTATATTCTGATGTGCACGTGGGAGAGCATATTTCAAAGGGTTCAGTGAAAAGATCGGTAGGGTCCCATGGCCGAAATTCTGGCAGAGGAAGTCATCTCAGGGTAGTGGTAATCACTCAGCAATGGCATTCTGTAGGTGTAAGAAATAGAAATTCTTGTGAGCAGGAAAACATGGAAGTTGTCACAAGCAACTAAATATATGGTGGCACGAATAATTTACAACCCAACTTGCTCAGCTCAGTTTAAAGAAAATGGATGCAATCCCAGATAACAGAAGATGGCTACAAAAGTAGAGGGCTGTCTTGTGAGAATAGTGTTAGAGATGCAAAGAAAGCTAAGGATGTGGAAAAAAAAACCCTTTAAAATCTATGTTCAGGAGAAGAGAAAGTGTGTGATAGTTACCTAGGGTGGGAAGGATGATAAATGCTGAGGGATAGAAAGCAGAGCTATGCTATCCCTATTTTGCTTCTCTTTTGTCTGCCAATGAGAATGATTTTTGACTTCAGAGGAAGGCAGAGATGGCAAATAGGCAATGTATATATGTGTTAACTAAGAGGATAGTCAAGAAGCAGAGCACTTAGCTGCTTTTGATCAGTTCAAGTCCCCTGGCCCAAATGAGCCACATCCCAGGATACTGAAAGATCTTGCAGTCGTAAGTGCTAGTAATCTTTCAGAGATGGTAAAGTATGGGAGGGACAGAGAAGGACAGAGATACTGATTTTGAAAAAAAAAGGGGGAAATTAATAGACCATAGGTCTGTGAGCTTGACTTTGATTAGTGGAAAAGTTCCAGGATTAATGCAATAGTTATAGAACAAGGAAGTGGTAGTAGAGAGCCAACACAGCTCCTTCGAAAGGAATAAGTTATTCTAGATTAATATTATTTCTTTTTCTTTTGTTTTGGATATTGTTACTAAACTTCTGGTAGGTCATGGGCAGGTTATATATGCAATTTGATATGGGCGAGATGATAATACAACTAGGTGGATTTAAAATTGGTTGAATGGCCAGATCCAAAGAATACTCAGTAATGACTTCATATCAGTTTGTAAGTACATCTTCACGGGTACCTTATAGTATATTTATTTCTCTGTTCCATTTAACATCATTAGCAGTTACTTGACTCTTAGGCATTACTATATTTGACAAATTTGCAGAGATCACAAAGATGGACAATATAGTTAACTCCAAAGATGGCAGTGTCCGAATCCAGAAAAGATTTGACAGGTGAGAACACTGGGATGAATGAAATAAGATGAATTTTAACAAGTTCAGAGTTTTAGTTTTGGGTTAAAAATATCAACTAGAGGGGCAGCTAGGTAGCGCAGTGAGTAGAGCACCAGCCCTGGAGTCAGGAGAACCTGAGTTCAAATTCAGCCTCAGACACTTGACACACTTATTAGCTGTGTGACCTTGGGCAAGTCACTTAACCCCAATTGCCCTGCCTTCCCCCTCCAAATTAAAAAAAAAATTAAAAATATCAACTAGAGAGCCATGGCTAAATAGCAGTTTCTAGGAAAAAGAATTTGGCATTTAGTGGACTACAATTTCATGACTTAATAGCCAACATATGTATGGCAGCCAAGAAAGCTAATACAGTCTTAGGATGCATGAAGAGAGGCTTGGTGTCCCCTATATGAGAGTTTGTAGTTCCACTGCACCCTTCCTTTCTCAGACCATGTCTGGACTATTGTGTTCAGTCTGGGCAAAAAAATCTACACACTAATAAACTTTACATTGTTCTGAGTAGGGTAATCAGGATTTAAAGGGTTTTAAGTTTATACCTTATGAATATAGACAGAGGAAATGGCAGAGTTTAGCATTAAAAAGGGAAGGCTTGGCAGGGCTGTGATATCTTTCAGGTATTTGAAGGATTGTCTCATGGAAGATGGATTAGATTTGCTTTGGTTGGCCTCAGAAGTCAGATCTTGCACTAATAGGTAGCGGTTGTAAAATTGCAAATTTAGGTTTGAGGTAAGGGAATTAAAAAAAAAATAGAACTATCAAAAAGTGGATTAGGCTGCTTTGGGAATTAGTGAGCTCCTCCGGCTGCAGGGTTTTAAGTAAAGGTTGGATGATCATTTCACATGTATGTGGTAGCAGGCATATTGTTCAGGTACAGGTTGAATTATATAACCTCTGAAGATCTTTGCAATGCTGAGATTCTGTCATTCTCTTAAAAAACAATTAAAACTGTCTAATATCAGAACTAACAGCAAATCTAACTTTTAACTTTCAAATCTTACCATTTCCCAACTGAAAGGGAATAAGTATGTTTTAACATTAGAGAGCCATTGCTGATCAGGGCCAGTGATCCTGATGCCACTTTGAGAAGAAAAGCTAGTTATTGGGCTCTCGACACATCATAGAAGAGTTATGGTAGAAAGCTGCCGAGTCAGGTCTTTGAGGAGATTATCATGCCCTACAGTGAGTTGCTGGAGAAGTTATATTCCCATCCAATTGTGGCTAACACTCTAAAGTACAAGCCAAAAATTAAATCTTTAAGGACAGGCATGAGTTCAGTGCAGGACTTGGCTGCATGTGGAATGAGGCTTAGCTATCATAAATGGCACAAATGACCTAAACCAGAAGTACCACTGGGCAGTTAGCAGCATTGCACCAGGTATTACTCTCTGATGTGATATGTGTTTTCTCCCCTGCCCCCCTGTTTAGAAGACCGGCTATGCTGATTTGCCTAGGTGAGCTGCCAGCTGCAAGATGCCAGGGGCCATCACTTCTCTGAGGGCCTCTTTTCTACTAGTGCACACTGCCCTTACCATTCTGGCTGGTTTGTGGGTCCAGCTCACTGAGGCCACCTGCACAAGATCAGCAGCAAGGGTGGTGTATGCTTGTCACTACTAGCCACCTGTAAACTCATTGAGGATATAGAATATACACTATAGACAGTGTCTCTTATTGCTCTCTCAGTTCTCCTAGCACAGACTAACTCCTCAACACATATTTGTTCATCATAAGTTGGTATTTTTCTTATTTAACAAATAACCAACTGAAACACATAAAAACTGTGAAATTAATTGAAATGCATGCCACCTCAGAGTCAGTCTCTGCAGACACTTCATCATATTTCTAATTCAAACCTTGGGGATGATTTAACTTCTTTATAATTGGTACTTCTCATGTTTGATGACCAGCAAATGCCTACCTCATGTTCTCTTAATCTTTGTGATTCAGAACTGCTTTCTGCCTAGGTTAAATTAGCTCTTTTCCCCTGCTACCTCTCCTCATACCTTCATTCCTATTCAGTCCTTATTCTTATTTATCTTTTTGTCCCACCATTCTCTCTGGCCAACCCCATCCCCACCTCCTTTTGGAAGTCTCCTTCGTTCTAGAGAACTTCTCATTTGAGTTGCTTGGCATGCATATTTCCAGTTGAGGTTGAACGGGGCAATGCTCTGTCTTCTTGTTGCAACTCTCATACTATAAACAAGTGTCCTTTTTATTACTCAAGGAAACCTAAATTTCTTCTCAGGATAATGTATGTCTAAGGCCGACTTTTCTTTTCTTACACCCTATGACACATAGTACCAGGAGGAACAATTTGCAAAGTCCTTGTTCCTTACTGTCCCTTTCAAACTCTCTCCTTCTGCTACCTCCACTTACTATTCATCTCTCCTTTAAAGTTCACTTCAACCTGTATGGATATTTATCACTGTCATTTGTTGAATTGCCACTCATTCCTTTCCTCTTAGTATGTTCGAGTGTCTAGCTCACAATCTTTACTCCAACATTTCTCCATGTTGAACATATGGCCTCTGTTTCCAGAATGCTCCAACCAAATTTAGGAGCTATAATATGCTAGGAGCCTCCCCTCCTTCCATCCCCCTGTCTAAATTGAACTTATTTAAGATAGCGAATTTCTAGTTATGGCTCTAGTTTAATTTCAAGGAAAACTGACAGAATTTATTAAAAATGTGGAGAGTTGCCCCAGTCGATGATTATCTAATCAAATGCCAAAAGTATAAGGGAGATGCATGTGACTGAAGTCAAAACTGCAGAATATTTGAAGAAGACCATTGAGTGGGAGATCAAGGGTCACAAATTATGTAAAGTTTCAGTTCTTTGAAAGAGACACTAAAGGATGAATAGGATTTGAATGAAAACAGAGGAAAAGGACTGAAGACAAGTAAGAACTGGGCTCACTTTTGGATGGCAGAGAAAGCACAGAAAGCCACCTGTTTCAATGTAGAAAATGAAAAGGATTACCCTTAAAGGACTCATGATGCTACTAAGCCCACCTGCACACATAGCTGCAGAAACTGCAAAAATATTGAACTTGATGATGACATTAAAAAGCTGATGAGCAAAGCTTCAGAGCCAGCTTAAGAAGACCTCTTCAGCGAAAGTACTCAGCTAAGTATCTGTGAAGTAGTCTGTCTCCTTCTTTCCTTTTCCTTAGGATAATGTGGATATTCACCCAGGATTTACTCAAATAGTGAGGGGATCCACAATTGAAGTTTCTCTTTGACACATATGATGGGGAATTGAAGCTATCCTGGTTAGCCCTGGTTCCAACTTACAATTTATCATCATTATTAACAGATTCTGTATTTGAGAATTTTTCTACTTGGTGTAATTTATAACCCCCTCAGATCAGTTATTCACAGCATTTTTGTGGTCATTTATGGACATGTGCAGTGGATTGAAAAATTTGAGTTGCTTGGCATGCATGTTTCCAGTTGAGGTTGAACAGGGCAATGCTCTGTCTTCTTGTTGCAACTCTCATACTATAAACAAGTGTCTTTTTTATTTCTGTTTAATGCCATGTTTTCCACATTTTTGTGGATGATTTTCCTGTTTAAAGTGGCCACCAAGCATAATACTGAAGTGTTGTTTGGTGTTCCTCAGTGCAAGAAGGTTTTGTTGTGCCTTACAGAGAAAATAAATGTGTTAGATATGCTTCTTTTAGCATGAGTGATAGTGCTGTTGGCTGTAAGTTCAGTGTTAATAAATCAACAATATAGTCATCCAGGAAAAGGAAGAGTAAATTCACAAATATGTGTGTGAGGTTGCTCTAGAAAGTGCTAAAGTTAATGTTGTGCCCAGAGGCTCGCAGGAACCTAACCCTGTATTTCCACCTAGGAGCATTGGTTCAACATTTGTTAATTCAGTATTTGTGACAACTTTATAAACATACCTGTCGTGAATGAGGAGAATCGACTATACTTACAGTAGAAGGCATGGTTGAGAGGGTAAAATTTTGGGAAGTGTAAGGAGATAGATGTGAAGTTAAGGGCTCTCTTTCTGCTACTAAAATAGGAATTACAAGGATTGAAGTTGTTAGTGCTGCATCCTAGCCTCAAATATTTTGCTAGGAGAATTTTGCCAGGGTGAGTATAAAATCCTGTGTATATATTCAGTGGAGAATGTTTATACTTCTGGTCCTGACGGTCCTCATTTTCACCTATTTTGGGCCTAATTTACATCTACTCGTCAATAGCCAAAGAAAAATGTTCTTAGGATTTCTTAGAGCTTCTCTTAGATAAAAGAATTGCTGTCCCCCACATCCGGCATTCTATCTCCTGTCTATTGCTTTATTCAGCTTCACTACCTGCCTGAGGTACTTCCTCTTAACTTCTGACTCTTTAAATCCTTAGATTCCTTCAAGACATCTCAGATACCATCTCCTATAGCAAGACTTTTATGGTACCCTTAGTTGTTAATATTTTCTTTCCTATTTCTAATTATATTGTATTTGTTTATTTGTGTAAATGTTGTGTTTCTCCTGTAGGAAGAATGTAAGTTTCTTGAGGGAAGGAATTGTGTGTATATTTATATATATATATATGTGTGTGTGTGTGTGTGTGTGTGTGTGTGTATATATGTGTGTGTGTGTATATATATATAGTCCTTATCATAATGCTTTAGACATAGTAGATTCTTAATAAATACTTATTAAGCAAATTGTGGTATCATCTGGAATTAGTGTTGGCCATTTATTTGACCTGAATTCTATGTGTTACCATGTCTTCCTTGAACATGCTCCTACACTTTAGCTTCTGTTTCCAACCTGGAACTTCCAAATTTTTGCCCTTGGCTTTCTTATTGATGAGTATTCACCTTATTGAAGGTGGATCCAGAACTACTACACTACTCCTCAGCTATCTTCATGCCTAGCCCTGGCTCTGAAAAAAAGTAATAAACTAGGGATTCAAAGAAGTAGAGTTGAGGAAGAAGTGTATCATAGGCATAAGTAAAGATGGCATTTCATGTGTGAGCACCAACAAGTAGGCCAATTTGACTGGAATGGATTGTGTGTAAGGTTGGGAAAATAGCCTGGGAATTTATTTTTGTCTTTCTTTGTATGCCTGGTGCTTAACATTGTGCCCAAACATAGGAACTGCTTAATAAATGTGTGCTGATTGATTTTATTGGAGTCAGTTTATGGTGGTCTTTAACTTGCAACTAGTGCAGTCTGTATTTTATTCAAGTAGCAATAGCGCAAGTAACGTGGTCAGACTTCTGCTTAAGTAGTAGCACTTTATATCATTACTTGACTATAAAAGAATTCACTTCTTTCATTTATTAACATGATTTTAAGGATTTTCTCTGAGCATTAAAATATAGCTTGATTTAATTTACAGGCTCTTGATGACTTTTTTTATAGAATTTCTGTACCTTCTCATACTTTGTAACAATTGTTGGTACATAAGTTGCAAGAATCTTCTTGGTGGCTTTTTTGCAAATATTTATCATGAGCTTTGCAATAAGATAAATATTATAAGATATTTAGGTGATAGCTTTTTATCACTATAGTAATATATTTTTTCTGTGTCTTATTATAACACTTATATTATGATCGACGAAACTGGGGATCTGCTGCAAAACTTCTGTTACCTGTATCTGGAATCACTCAAATCTAGATTATATATACAGGTACACACAGGCACACACATGTGTGCATATGTGCATAAATAAGCAACCAATTATTATTATTAGCATGTATGTCGTACATTTTGTGGATGATCTTCATAAAATTTTAAATTCTAAAGTAGATTTCCTCTTTTAAATAGTATACTCCTCACCTGCCTTTCTCCATGAATATGCTTAAATAAAATATGTAAACTATAATATCAACAGTAGCATAGTACATTTTCTGGACTCAACATTGTATAAGGAATCCAAAGTTGATTGTAAATTTCTTTTTACTTATCTGTACCATTTTACTTTTTTAATTAGTATGGGTGGAGAGTACTTATATGAGAATTCTACAATTCTGTTATTTTTACTTTATTTGAAAATGGTCAAGTAAGACAATTCCTCAGTCTTGGAGAAGCTTCTAAGCTAATGTGGTATGTCCATCAAAAATAATTTGGAGGCCTAACCAGCACCACCAAATCTATTTTATTTATAACCCCAGGCACAGTACAAACATACAATAACATAAGGGGAGGTACCATTTCTTTAAAATCTTTCATTTCAGTGTATAGAATCCTTTTTATTAAAAAAAGAAGAAAGGTAACCTTAAATGCCTTATGGCATGAAAACATGATATATAGTACATCTGTCAGTTCTGTTAAGGGTGTACAATAGCCATTGACAAAAGTATATTTGAAAAGCCTTCTTTGACACTTTACTTTTTCAGATTAGAAAGAGAGTGTTTCTCTAAAAACAAGAAACTAAATGAAGAGATCGAGGAACAGAAGAAAGTAATTATGGACCTCTCAAAGAGACTTCAGAGTAATGAAAAAAGTTTCAGTGAATTACAGGAAGAACTAGCAATGGTAAGGATAAAAAAATACCCTATGGTACTTACTTTATTGGGTCAAAAGTTGATGTGTTGTGGTTTTTTTATGCCATAAGCTAAAGAGTTTTATGAAAATAACTTTACTGACATACTGGGATAAAGTTTCAAAATGCTTATCTTGGATATGCTAGATTAAGTCTTTAACTAATGAATATTGCAAATTAACCCACTAATTTGGGTTTCTTTTGTGTTTGGGAGGGGAGGGACTAGTACGATTTAGTGAAATATGTCTTAAGACATGGAATTAAAAAAAATAAATGTAGTGCATGTTTTCTTTCCTTTAAATACATAAATCTTAACTCCTCTGAGGTCCTCAAAGAATATATGGGATAGTGGAAAGAGAACTGGCAAAGATTTAGAAGAAATGCTTTCTCTACTACAGTTATACTGTATGACTTTCTTCGACATTTTATATACCTGGACCAAATCTTAATTGGTAAAAACCAAGAGGGTAGACTAGATGATCTCTGAACATTCTTTCTACTTAACATTGAATGCTCTGGGACCTTGAGGTTCTGTAATTCCTTAATTTGGTTGCTCATGCCATATCTGCTTCTCCCATCCAGTTTGCTTACTTTTTCCACAGAAAAAAGTGTATAGCTGATAGTAGATGATGGATCAATGATTTAGCACAAGAAGGAATGTTCTAGGTTACCTGGTCTAATTCCTCATTGAACATATGGTGAAACTGAGGCCTAGAGAGGCTAATTAGTTCTGAGTCGTACACGTAAGAAGTGGTAAAACTGGGATTTGAGCTTGTGTCCTTTGACCCGCAAATTCAATGTTCTTTCCCCTGCCTCATGTTTTTCCTTGTTTCACTTTTCTGTTAGTATTATGCAATTTCAAGATCATTATTTCATTGTCAGTAACTCTTTTATCACCAAAGATTTTTAGTATGTTTTAAGCAAGTTTAGAATTTTTTGTCTTTATAGCTTCCTAGGTATAAAGTTAAGGTCTCTATAGCAACTCATGCCTGAATGTAATTTTTTTAGTTCTATTTGAATTGCCCCCACTGTCTGGTTAACTTTTGGTGGCACCATGGCGGTGATTGGGTACATCTGGTGTACTTTGAGTTTGAGAGGCTTTTGGCAGTTTGTATGAATTTGAAATTTGTTCATAGAGCTTTAGCCACAGTGGTGGGCTGTGCTAGACTCTCTTCCTTTCCCACTCCCATCTCAATAGCATGTGAGTGGGGAAAAATATAATTTGGATTTTTTTCTGTAAACTCAGAATCACAGAATCTCAAAATTGGAAGAACCCCCAGAAGTTATACTATTCATCTTTGACCTGGATAAAAATCTCCTCTTCAGTATTTTGGACATGTGATCATCTTGCCTTTGGCTAAATAGGCTTTAGGGAAGGAGAACTCACTATCTCCCAAGGCATTGGATAGCTTTAATTATTGGGATATTTTCCCACGTATGATACCTAAATCAGCCACTCAGATTTTTATCCATTGCTCTTAGTTTTTGCACAAACAGAACAATTCTCATCCCTTTTCAATATGACATAAATGTTTCAAATGCTTAAAAGCAGCTATCATTATGTCCTCTTCCTTTCCATAAGAGTCTTTTGTGTATACACAGCATTCCCTGTTTCATCAACTAGTCATTAATATGGTATGATCTCAAGGCCCCCCGCACCATCTTGGTTGCCTTTCACTGGATGCGTTCCATCTTATCAACTAAACGGGCATTTTTAAGTACTTACTGTGTATCTGGCACTGCGCTAAGCACTGGGGTTACAAATAAAAAAATGAAACAATGTCTACTCTTAAGGAGCTTGTAGTCTAACTGAGAAGACAAATACTTATAAGTATATACAGAATAAATATAGATGGGGGCGGCAGGAAAGCAGGGAGTTGCTTAAGCTCCCCCCAGATCCCTCCAAACACCTGTAAAAATGGCTCTGAACAAATTCTAGAGCTGCGGAACCCTTGAAATAGCAGAGGGAAACAGATCTCCAGCCCAGGAGAGCCTGGATGGTCACCAGGAAGGGTCTATCACATGGCACTGATAGTGGAGGGCAGCCCAGTGTGGGCTGCGCCGGGACAGACCAGACCTGGAATCAGCCAGCTGGAAGCGACCTTGGGGCCATGAACCAGTGAGCTGTGGCAGTTACCAGACTTCTCAACCCACAAATGCCAAAGAGCAGGTTAGGGGGAAATTGCGGGATTGAGTTTAGAGCGGTCTGGCTGCCAGCTCTGGGGGTAGAAGAGGTCGTGCAGAGGTGGTGGTAGCAGCAGCAGGAAGCTCCTGAGGCTTCCTCCACAGTACTAGTGTCAGCAGCTTCCCAAGTCCCTGGCTCACACGGTGGGAGGCATCTAGCAGCAGATCAGAGCAGGACTGCAAGGAGCGCTTTGTGGGCACAAAGGCAGATTCTCTTGCTGTGCCTTGCTTGGATCTGAATTGCAGTCCTGGTTGGTGGATCTTGGGGGAGAAGGAGCGCTGCTGTGACAGAGCCTGGGGTGACAGTGGAGTAGAAGTAGCTCTGAAAACAGCAGTGCTTGGACCCTAAAGCTTGGGACAAAGTATTCTCTACAGGCAGTCATATCCTGACAAAAAGTTCAAGGGTCAAATAGTCAGCTGGGAAAATGAACAGGCAGTGAAAACGAACTCAGACACAAACTCTAGATTCCTTTTTTGGTGACAAAGAAGATCAAATCATACAGCCAGAAGAAGTCAACAAAGTCAAAGAGCCTACATCAAAAGCCTCCAAGAAAGATATGAATTGGTCTCAGGCCACGGAAGAGCTCAAAAAGCATTTGGAAAAGCAGGTAAGACAAGTAGAGGAAAAACTGGGAAGAGAAATGATAGTGATGCAAGAAAACCATGAAGAACAAGTTAATGACTTGCTAAAGGAGATCCAGAAAAATACTGAAGAAAATAACACCTTAAAAAATAGACTAACTCAAATGGCAAAAGAGCTCTAAAAAGCCAATGAGGAGAAGAATGCCTTGAAAGGCGGAATGAAGGGATGATATCTAAAAAATTGAAATAAATTTAAGGGGTGAGACAGGAATATATTGAGAGAAAGGGAGAGATAGAATGGGGTAAACTATCTCACATAAAAGTGGCAAGAAAAAGCAGTTCTGTTGGAAGGGAAGAGGGGGCTGGTGAGGGGGAATGAGTGAATTTTACTCTCATCCGATTCAGCTTGAGGAGGGAATAACATACACACTTAATTGGGTGTCTTACTCCACAGGAAAGTAAGGGGAAGGGGATAAAAAAGGGAGATGATAAAAGGGAGGGCAGACAGGGGGAGGAGGTAATCAAAAGCAAACACATTTGAAAAGGGACAGGGTCAAGGGAGAAGACTGAATAAAGGGGGACAGGATAGGATAGAAGGAAATATAGTTAGCCTTTCACAACATGAGCATTGTGGAAGTGTTTTGCATAATGGTACATGTGTGATCTATGTTGAATTGCTTGCCTTCCTAGGGAGGGTGCGTGGGAAGGGAAGAGGGGAGAGAATTTGGAACGCAAAGTTTTAAAAGCAGATGCTTAAAAAAATTAAAAAAATTTTTTTTGAATGCAGCTGAAAAACAAGATATATAGGGAATGGGGCATAGAAATCTATCCTGCCCTACAAGAAAGTAAGAGGAAAAGGGATCGTGGGGAATGGGATGAAAGAGGGGGGTGCTGACTGGGGAACTAGGCAATCAGAATATATGACATCTTGGAATGGGGGGGAGAGTAGAAATGGGGAAAAAATTTGTAGTTCAAAATTTTGTGGAAATCAATGTTGAAAACTACAATATTAAATAAAATATATACAAAAAAGAATAAATATAGATATATTATTCTTATGTATTAATGTATCAGTTATTTATTGCATGCAAGCAAACAAATACAAGTATATACAGAATAAACATAAATGCATATAAAGTAATTAGGGAGGGCACTTGTGATTATGGTTATCATGAAAGGCTTTATGTAGGTGATGCTTGGGCTGTTCTAAAGACAGAGAGGTTTTTTGAAGTAGAAGTGAGGTGAGTCAGAGCAAAGGCATGGAGAAAACAGGCAAGAAATGGAAGGCCAGTGTGTAGGAAGGGGAACAACATTCAGTAAGGTTGTAAAGGTGGGTTGGGGCCAAGTGAAGAACTTTAAAAGCTTAACAAAGCCACTGGAGTTGATTGAGTAGGGAAACCACATAATCAAATCTGCGCTTAAGAAATGCCACTTTGGCATCTATGTGATGGATACACTGGGTGGAGAGAGATGTGGAGTCAGGAGACCAGTTAGATGGCTGTTACAATAATTTAGGTGAGGGGTGATGGAGGCCTAAACTGAGGTGGGTGAAATGACAGGATTTGGTAACTGATTGGATATTTTGGGTGAGGGAGAGTGAGGGACTGAGAATAATGCCAAGGCGACAAACCTAGGAAACTTGAACAATGGCAGGGGCTTTGAAAAAAAAAGGGGATGTTTGAAAAGGGTTGGGTTTGTATGGAAGCATAATGAATTCTGTTTTCGATGTATACGTTGATTGTGACTGTTGACTGACCAACCAACTTGCTGAGTTTGAGATGTCTGTGGGAAATAACAGTTTGAAATGTCCAGTAGGCAGTTGTGGATGCAGTGCTGTAGCTCAGGGGAGAGATTAGAGATTGATTAGCTTATTGGCATAAAGATAATAATTAAATCCATGAGAATTTATGAGGTCATCAAGAGTGAAAGTGGAGAAATGAAGGGAGGCAGAGGGAGCAGGGGGAGAGGGGAATAGAAAGGTTAGGGAAAAGGGATAAGTGAAGAGACAGAGGAGGGCCCAGGACAGAATCTTTGGGAACACTCACAGCCAGGGGCTATATATAGATGATGAGCTAGCTAAGGGAAAAAGAGGAGTGGTCAGTGAGGAGGAGAATCAGGAGAGAAGAGTGTCATGAGAACCCAGAGAGAAAAGAATATCCAGGAAGAAAGGGTGGTTAACAGTATCAAATAGAGCAGATGGATTGAGAAGGATGAAGAATGAGATCTGATTTGGCGATTAAGATCATTAGTAACTTCGTAGTGAATTCAACTTAGTTGAATGATAAGTTTAGAAACCAGATTGCAAAGAGTTAAGGAGTGAAAAGAAAGGAAGTGGAGATGGGAACTAAGTAAGTGTGTGAGTAAGTATGTAAGTAGCTTTTTCTAGGAGTTTGGCTGAAAGGGGAGGAGAGATAGAGGGCAGTAGCTTTGAGAGGATGCTAGTAAAGGCTTTTTAAGGATGGGAGAAACTCAGACATGTTTGAAGGCACAAGTGAAGGAAACAGCAGATAGGGAGAGGTTGAAAATTTGAGTGGGAGAGATGATTGAGGTTGTAATGTTGTGGAGAAGATGGTAACACATGGTGTCTTGTAGACTGTAGATATGCCGAAGAGGGTTTGCCTTTGGCAAGGAGAAGAGCCACCTTGTGGTCAGAGGCTGAGAGAAAGGAGAATGTAGGGAATTATATCAAAAAAGTTTTGAGATGCAGAGAAGGGCAGAAGAGAGAATCTGTGCCACTGGTTTTGTAGTGAAAGGAACAGTAGTTCCACATAGGTTCTTGGACCCCTTCTTTAGCTTAAATGCTTGTCTCCAAATTTTCAGTGGACCTTCTCACCTTTTTCTTCTGTCAGAGGATAGAGTTCTGGACCTGGAGTCAGGAAGACTTGACTTCTAAGTTGACCTCAGACACTCACTAAGTGACCCTGATGAAGTCATTTCATCTCTTATTTGTCACAATTTCCTCAACTGTAAAATGTGGATGATACTAATACCTACTTCCCAGGGTTGTTGTGCGGATCAAATGAGAGAATATTTGTTAAGCACTTAGCATAGTGCCTGGCACATACCAGGCACTTAATACTTATATCCTCCCTCCCCTCCTCGCTCTATGGGAAGTAAATATAAAAATGCAGTATAAAATTTGAAAAGTTTAAACTGGGTCTTTTACAGGTATTTGAATAAGCACAAACAACTCAGAACTTAAACAGTGCATTTAACTGTATTGTTACTATATTCTTTTAGGTGTATGGATTTTAAAAATGTTATTTACAGAATGGATGGTATTTGATATTTTTAAATAGTGTAGAAGAAACAATATTATGTGACCTAAGATCAAGACTTTAATATTGCTAAGTTAGAGCTTTGTTCTGCCATGTACAATATTTAATTTCACTTGTTGAATTTGTCATTAAAAACTTTAAACTATTAATTTGAAATGTATGAATTTAATAATGATTTAATAAACCTCAATATAAAATTGAATTTTTATTTGAACCTACTTGGCAGATCATATGTATTAGAAACCACTAGAGAGTAAGCTGCTCCAGTTGAGTCTTTTCAGAAATTGCTGAAGATTTTTCTGTTAGCTTCTTTTGAAGCAGAGGAGCTATCTCTTTCAAATTAGTATTATTAGCACTTGCTTTGTGCTTTCTTGGATGAAATATTCTTTTTCAGCTCATCATTTCCAGAGATTTGTTTTTCTGCTACTCAGTAATACATGTTACAGCTCCAGGAGAACCTATATATTGAAAGGGGAATTCTAGTCCCCAGGAGAGTTTGTTGAGAACGAGTATTTTGCTCTCTAAAGAATTTATTATTGAAAATGGTTGAGTCTATCCATTTTTTTAACTTAGTGGGCATTGCACATATTTAACTGATTGGTATATTTGATGGCTTTAAAAGTTAGGTTTTTTAGTAATATTTTAGTTTTAGGTAATCTAACTATTGCATTCAGAATGATATGTTTTTTGGACTTTGAAAATTAATGGACAAAGGAATGTTTTAGATACAGCTTTTAACCTAACAAATTCGGTTGGTTATTGTTTCAATATGGCAGAAAATCTTACACTCAAATTCTTCCTAGAAATCTAAGGGTCTTTTTTGGGGGGGGTAGCAAATTTTGTGTATATATTGGGGAAAAGGAGCTTTTCATATCTATATTGTTTTTTCTAACATTATAGGTTAAGGCAAGATTAAAAACAGGGATCCAAAAAGGATCATTGCAAAGAACAGGTTGAAACTTCGTCAATAAGCAGAGATTAGCCCTTAACGAACTCACATTTATGTAATGCTTTAAAGTTTACAAAGTAGTTTCTTCAAAATAACTGTGTTATGTAGATAAACACTCAAGTATAATTATCTCCCTTTTTGTAAATATAAAATTGAATTTTTAGTTGAACCTACTTGGCAGGAACATAAACATTCAGAGAGAATTACTTTCTTCTTGTCATATAACTAAGAGCAAAGATTCAAAATTAGCTCTTCAGAATCTTTGTCTCTACTGTAATTTTCAGTACACCATGATGCTTCTAAAAGGATGGGGTGAGTATGAAGCTAGAACTAACAATTTAAGAGAGAGAGACAGACAGACAGACAGACAATTGCCACTGTATCTTGTTGCTTGGGTCGGAGCTTGCAGTAGATAATTTCTTTTTTTCTGACCTATCTTGGTTCTTTCTAACTTAATTCTAGCACCAGAGTGTTCCTTCTAGGCCTTAAGTAGTCCTGACCCTTTAGAGATGGTCCCAGTTTCCTCAGGCTTTAGACACTGGGATCTTTCATCTCAAAACTTTTCATGTCTTTTTCAAATGTTAGCTCTATACTATCTGGTCAGATTATAAATTCAGCTAAGGATTCTGAATCTTTGTTGGGCTGGATGGAAACTAATTTCTCTAGGTTCCACAGTAAATAATTTGCATCATCTTTAGCCAAAACTAGCCTTTCTTTCTCAGACCTACCAGGGCAGAGAGAAAGGCCTGTGATCTAGGCTAATAATGACCAGTAACTTAACAGGCTCGAAAATTAGAAATTTGCCAGGAAGTAGCATCTTAAAAGTCTAGGAATCATGATTATTTTACATGTATGGTGACACTTATCCTAGCCTAATTAATATGGAAACTCTGAAAATTTTAAAATTATCTAAATTTATCATGGTATAGTTGTAGCTGGTATCAGGAGACTTGGGTTTGAATCATAGCTCAGCTTATGACTAATTTGGTGAACTTGGATACTAGGATCCTTAATACCCTAAGGGTCCTAGGATCAGTCTGAAGCTTGGGATTATGGACTATGGATGCACCTTTTGTCTATTGTATGCTAGTTGGGGTGTTGTGGAGGACCATGTAATGTCTACTAGACTTCTATTCTTCTGGTAAGTGCTAACTAGTTATACACTAGGTCGTTCTAACAAATCTTAGAATTTCCAAATACATTATCAAGTGGTTTGAGAAAAAGGTTAGTGATGCTTGTATAGTGTGGAGGAGAATCAGGAGAGAAGAGTGTCATGAGAACCCAGAGAGAAAAGAATATCCAGGAAGAAAGGGTGGTTAACAGTATCAAATAGAGCAGATGGATTGAGAAGGATGAAGAATGAGAAAGGCCGTTGAGATCTGATTTGGTGATTAAGATCATTAGTAACTTCATAGTGAATTCAACTTAGTTGAATGATGAGTTTAGAAACCAGATTGCAAAGAGTTAAGGAGTGAAAAGAAAGGAAGTGGAGATGGGAACTAAGTAAGTGTGTGAGTATGTAAGTAGAATATCAGGGCAGTTTTCCTTGATCATTTCTTGAAGGATGATATCTAGACTCTTTTTTTGATCATGGCTTTCAGGTAGTCCAATAATTTTTAGATTATCTCTCCTGGATCTATTTTCCAGGTCAGTGGCTTTTCCAGTGAGATATTTCACACTATCTTCCACTTTTTCATTCCTTTGATTGTGTTTTATAATATCTTGATTTCTCATCAAGTCACTAGCTTCCACTTGCTCCAATCTAATTTTTAAGGTAGTATTATCCTCAGTGGTCTTTTGGACTTCCTTTTCCATTTGGCTAATTCTGCCTTTCAAGGCATTCTTCTCATTGGCTTTTTGGAGAAAAAGGTTAGTGATGCTTGTATAGTGTGTGTGTGTGTGTGTGTGTGTGTGTGTGTGTACACGTACTCATACGTATAAATGCACAAGCACACACACAGACACTTAAGGTCCATAAGTGAGTTTGGTGAACTGACACTGGCACATGGATTGTTGGAATAGTTATGTTTCTGTTCTTCCTTAAAGTTCAGTCAGATATATGCCCTGCATGGGAAGTGTTAGTTTGGATCTTGGAATTTAATTGAGCTCTTAGACAAAGTTGGAACTCATACCTTTGGCATTGCTGTGCTCTGCCTCTGAATTACTAGGCTTACTTGCCTGTGAGCTTTTTAGCAGTCTGGCAGACTTTTTTTTTCAGAATTTATTTAACAGCCATCTATAGTATTGAAATGCCCAGTACCTCCACTGAGACTCTTGTTTTAAATGCTTCTTTGGTTGTTAACATCATTGTTATTTTAACTACTCTTTGTGGTTAAAATATCTCCTAAAGTCCTACTCCATCACCAGTTTTGGAACCAGGATCACATCAGCTTTGCTTTGTTCTTATATGGGATTTGTCAGTCTTCTCCCCAGTGGCCCATTTCATCATTCTTGTAAATTTCCTAACTGAAGTCCTCCCATGTGGCCACCATGTCATTACGTGTGTTGACTCATCCATTAAAATATAAATGCTTTGAGAACAAGTATTATCTTTGCTTTTGTATTTATATCTTGAACTTAGTACAATACTTTGCACTTAGTAAATGATTAATAAATTCATATTCATTCATTCATCCATCTAGTTCAACCCTTATTTGAGTAAGAAGCCTCCCTAGTTATTTGCTCCTTATATTTGCCTATATGAGAAGCTTTGTTTGATGATTATTTATTATGTAAAACAGAGTGTCACCAAGGTTGATCATTTAAAAAATGATTTTTCAAAAGCACATGTAGCAACTAAAGACACTCTACACAGATTCTTTGTGATGTAGGGGTAGAAACTGGTCAACTAGTCAACAAGTATTTATTAAGCACTTGTTATGTGCCAAGCTCTGGGAATTCAAAGAAAGGTATAAACAGCTCCTAATCTCTGAAAGCTCACATTCTAGTGAAGACATTGTGTAAACACTATGTACATAAAAAACTATATGTAATGTAAAAGGAATGCTTATGAAAGAGAAAATGTACTTTGTAAGATGGAACCTAGCTTTGAAAACACTGAATAAGACACTGGCAACTACATATGCAATCGAAATATTACTATTAAATCATATTGACACAAAATATATTTGTAAAGTATTAAAACTCAATGGGGTTTGCTAGGTGGTACAGAGGATAGTGTCAGGCCTGGAGTAAGGAAGATTCATCTTCTTGAATTCAAATCTGGCCTCTGACCCTGGGCAAATCACTTAGCCCTATTTGCCTCAGTTTCCTCATATGTAAAATGAGTTGGAGAGGGAAAGGGCAAACAACTCTAGTATCTTTGTTAAGAAAAACCCTAAATAGGGTCACAAAGAGTCAAATGTGACTGAACAATAGCAAAACTCAATAGTGAAAAATTTGGCCCATCTCCTCATGTAGTTCTCCTGAAGCTCCCATGATAAGATAGGATTGAGAAAAAATTACTTTCTTATTGAAGAAACAACAAAATAGAGAGGAGGGGATAGCTGAATAAGGTATTTGTAGGTTTACCTTGCTTTTATTTTGCCTTCACACTTAAAATGATTGTCCTGTATAAACTTTCTTACTAGTCAGTCATCTGAATATTTTTTACATATGTCTAGGTTGTATTCCACAGAGATTGTCTTTTTGTTGTGTGAAGGTCGTCAATGATTACATAAAGGTTTTTATTAAAAGTGTGCTTCCATGTTTGGAGAATATGTTTTTCTTCACTTTGTAATGTGTTGTCAAATCAGCAGTCTGACTTTGAAAGTGAACAGAAGGTAGCTGTTACTTTGGGTCTTTGACTTTGTTTTCATTGTAAGGCTTCTCTCTAGTTTCTTCCTCCAGTAAGGAGATTTAATAAACACTTGACTTGTGCTCTCCTTACTTCACTGCTTAGCTTTTCCTTTGTGACTTTGGGTGGACTTTATGTCATAGATTTTTCTAGCTGTAAAATTGAAAAAAAGTTCGTCATTGTATAATGTTTATATAAGAAAATTATATAATATTTAAATCTTTAGCAGAAAGATGAAGAATGATGTTGCTGTACACAAAAATTTTAACAATGATGCCCTGTATTGATAATTGGTATTTTGTAAAATATGAAGTTTCCTATATGTTACATCTTGATTTAACAGGCCTTTGTGATTAAAGAAGCAGCATGTCATAGTGATTAGAGAGCCTTTCTTAAATTCTGAAAGACTCTCTGTCATAGTGGCTGTGTGACACTAGTTAAGTCATCGGACCTTTCAGTGTAATAGTCAACTTCCTAAGCGTAAGGTGAAGAGATGGTGTCCTGCATTGGTATAGGGAGTTGCCTTACATGGGAGTTCGTATATTAATGAAATCTTCTTCCCTTCTGATTAAATTCATGCTACATAAATGCCTGGGTGAAGTGAGTTATTATTCCAGTTGTATGAGTGTAAAAATGAGAATGCCGGTAAGGTTAGGTAATTTTCTTAAAGACATATAACAAATGAACAGCAGAGCTAGGACAAATCATTGTCTCCTGAAGCTCTTTTTTTTAACCTTCTGAATTCTGTCTGTGTATTTTTATCATCATCTGCAGCAACAATAAATTTATTATATTCCTACTTGTCCATGATGCTATCCTATACTATAGTATATATATATATATATACACACACACACACACACACACACACACACACACACACACGTACACATACACTATAGTAGGGGCCATAAAAAGCAAACTGTGTAGACAGGTCAAGGCCTGATCCCTAGCAGGATAGCACTGACTCATATGCACAACTCTAATAAGAACCACAGTTAAGTGTAAACTCTAAATCAGGGCTGTCCAAAGTGCGGCCCACAGTGAGATTTTATGCAGCCCGCCTGTGTTTACTATGGGCGTGGAAATTGACATAAATGCTTTAACTAAAGAGAGCATTTGGGTCGATTTCTGTGCTTGTAATGGACACAGTCGGGCCGCATGGGGGCGCATGGCCTGTGTTTTGGACAGCCCTGCTTTAAAGGATAGAAAGAGAAAACAATTGGGAAATGTATTAGCTATCATTTTAAAGATACTTAAAAGAAGCTATTTATTTGGCCATTGATGATTGTTAAAAAAATAACCTGTTTGTTTGGATTTCAGAAGTACATTTGAGTTTCTATAATCTAGTGGTCATTGTTGCTGGGAACATTAGCAGCCCTTGGCTTCAACAATAGTAAATATTAAATATAAGTGAAGTTTAAGTATCCATGTTGTAAGGAGGCAGGAAATAAATATATATTTGTTTGGAGAGAAAGGAGAGTAGCTTTGGAGGCTGCATGCCAGATGTATGGTAGAGTAGACGACTTCCGTACTGGTGATAATGATAGACAGACTGTTGGGAAGTTATAGTTTGGGAAGTGAGTTTTTTTCTGAGAGTAGTGAAGATATTCTAGGCAAGAAAAGTCAGTTGATGAAATCTTTGCTTCTACATGATTTATAATGGAATACAATGTCAAAAGGGTAGATAAATATAAAATGTATTAAAATATAGATGTGAGGGGGCAGAATCAAGATGGTGGAGTAAAAGCAGGGACTTGCTTGACCTCTCTCCCAAACTCTTCCAAATATCTGTAAAAAATGACTAGACAAATTCTAGAGCAGTGGAAACTGTAAAAAGACATAGTGAAACAAATTTTCAGCCTAAGACAACCTGGAAAGTCAACAGGAAATGTCTGTTGCACCAGGCTGAGAGAGGAGTGCAGTCCCATGCAAAATGCTTCAGCTCATACTAGGCCCCAGCAAACCTGGAACAGGCCTCAGAGGAATGAATCACTGGCAGTTGTGGTGGTTTCTAGACTTTTCAACCTACAAACACTAAAGACAACTTAGGAGGTCAGTAGAAAAGGGCTGTCACACTGGATGAGAGAGGGAGCTTAGTTCAGCCCTGGCCTCAGCAGACCATGAGCGGGCCTTGGGTATGAGTGAATCAGTAGTGGTTGTGGTGGTGGCAACGGCAGCAGCTGCTTTTGGAACTCTCTACCCATAGATGGTAAGGGGATCAAACAACTGGTCAGAAGGAGATTACAGGGATCTTTTTGCTGGCACCAAGACAGGATTCTGTTGCTTTGCCCGTACTTGGATCTGGGTCGCAGTCCTGGGGCTAGGAGGAGCACTGGCATAGCAGAGCTTGTGGCAGCAGTGGAGAGGGAGCCCTCCTCACGGTTCCAGGGCAGAAAAGAGTGCTTGTGGTCACTCACAGACCAGAGCACAGGCCAGGAGAGGAGTGGGAAGAAATGGGGTCTCTCCTTAGGTCATACCACCTTTGGAGTACTGAAAACTTACAGGTCCCTAGAAGTATCTCTGAAAATGGCTGAACAAACTCCTGAAACTTGGGGCAGTATATGCTCCACACTGGAAGCAGAGCTCTACCTTAACAAAGAATTAAAAAGTCAAGTAATTGGCTGGAAAAATGAGCAAACAACAGAAAAAACTCAGACAATAGAATCTTACTTTGGCGACAAGGAAGATCAAAACAAACACTCAGAAGAAGACAACAAAGTCAAAGCTCCTACATCCAAAGCCTCCAAGAAAAATATAAATTGGCCTCAGGCCATGGAAGAGCTCCAAAAGGATTTTGAAAATCAAATAAGAGAAGTAGAGGAAAAATTGGGAAGAGAAATGAGAGTGATGCAAGAAGATCATGAAAACTGAGCCAACAGCTTGGTAAAGGAGACCCCCCCCCAAAAAAAAATAATGAAGAAAATGACACCTTAAAAAATAGGCTAGACCAAATGGCAAAATATGTCCAAAAAGCCAGTGAGAAGAAGAATGCCTTAAAAAGCAGAATCAGCCAAATGGACAAAGAAGTCCAAAAGCTCACTGAGGAAAATAATTATTTGAAAATTAGAATGCAGCAAATGGAAGCTAATGACTCTATGAGTAATCAAGAAATTATGAAACAGAAGCAAAAGAATGGAAAAATAGAAGACAGTGAAAAAATAGAAGACAGTGTCAAATATCTCATTGGAAAAACAACTGATCTGGAAAATAGATCCAGGAGTGATAATTAAAAAAATTATTGGACTATCTGAAGGCCGTGATCAAAAAAAGAGCCTGGACGTCATCTTTCAAGAAATTTTCAAGGAAAACTGATTTGATATTCTAAAACCAGAGAGTGAAATAGAAACTGAAAGAATCCACCGATTACCTCCAGAAAGAGATCCCAAAATGAAAACTGCCAGGAATATTATAGCCAAATTCTAGAGTTCCCAGGTCAAGGAGAAAATATTGCAGGCAGCCAGAAAGAAACAATTCAAGTATTTCAGAACCATAGTCAGGATAATACAAGATCTAGCAGCTTCTACATTAAAGGGTTGTAGGGCTTAGAATATGATATTTCTGAGGTCAAAGGAGCTAGGATTAAAATCAAGACTCACCTACCCAGAAAAACTGAGTATACTCCATGAGGGGGAAAAATTGATGTCCAATGACATACAGGAATTTAATGCATTCTTGAGAAAAGACCAAAGCTAAATAGAAAAACTGACTTTCAAATATAAGATTCAAGAGAAGCATGAAAGGGTAAAGAGCAAAGAGAAATCATAAGGGACTTAATTAAAGTTGAACTGTTTATATTCCTACGTGGAAAAATGATATTTGTAACTCATGAAACCTTTCTCATTATTAGGGTAGTTGGAGGGAATGTGTATATATATATATATATATGTGTGTGTGTGTGTGTGTGTGTGTGTGTGTGTGTGTGTGTGTGTGTACGGCACAGGGTTTTAGTTGAATATGAAGGGATGATATTTTAAGAATGAAATTAAGGGGTGAAAGAGGATTGTAGTAGAAGAAGTAAAGGAGAGATAGAATGGAGTAAATTATCTCACATAAAAGACGCAAGAAAAAGCTTTTATAGTGGAGAGGAAGAGGGGGGAGGTGAGAGGGAATGAATGAACCTTACTGTCATTAGATTTGGCTTATGGAGGGAATACCATACACACTCAATGGGGTATGGAAATGTATCTTACCCTACAGGAAAGTAGGGAGGAAAGGGATAAGTGAAGGGGGGGTGGTGATAGAAGGGAGGCCATATCGGGGGAGGGGGTAATTAGAAGCAAACACTTGAGGAAGGACAGGGTGAAAGGAGAGGATAGAATAAATGGGGGCTGGGATAGGATGGAGGGAAATGGAGTTAATCTTTAACAACATGACTATTATGGAAGTGTTTTGCATGACTACAGTGTATAACCTATATTAAATTGCTTGCCCTCTCAATGAAGGTGGGTGGGGAGGGAGAAAAGGAGAGAGTTGGAACTCAAAAATTTAAAAACAAATGTTAAAAATTGATTTTACATGTAACTGGAAAATAGGATATACAGGCAGTGGGGTATAGAAATCTATCTTACCCTACAGGAAAACTGAAGGGGAAGGGGGTAAGAGAAGAGGGGGGGTGATAGAAGAGAGGTCAAATTGGGGGAAGGGGTAATCAGAAGGAAAACACTTTTGAAGAAGGACAGGGTGAAAGAAGAGAGAGAATAGAATGAACGAGGGTAGAAGGGATAGGATGTTGGGAAATACAGTTAGCAATATTAATTGTGAAAAAAAATTTGAAGCAAGTTTCTCTATGGTAAAGACCCCATTTCTCTAACATAAAAATGTATCAAATTTATAAAAATAAGAGTCATTCCCCAATTGATAAATGATCAAAATATATAATCAATTTTCAGATGAAGTAATTAAAGCTCTCTGTAGCCATATGAAAAAATATTCTAACTCACTACTGATTGGAGAAATGCGAGTTAAAATAATTCTGAGCTGCTACTTCATACCTATTAGATTAGACAATAGGACAGAAAAGGTAAATAACAAATGTTGCAGGGGATGTGGGAAAAATGAGACATTATTGTACTATTGTTGGAGTTGTGAATTGATTAACCATTCTATAGAGCAATTTGGAACTATGCCCAAAAGGGCTATAAAACCATGTATGCCCTTTGGTATAGCAATACCAGTACTAAGTCTGTATCCCAAAAGAAATAAAAAACAAAAAGAAAAAGGACATATATGTACAAAATATTTATAGCAGCACTTTTTCTCGGGGTAAAGAATTGGAAATTGAGGGGATGCACATCAATTGGGGAATGGCTGAATAAGTTGTGGTGTGTAATTGTGATGGAATACTATTATACTATAAGAAATGATGAGCAGGATGCTCTGAGAAAAACCTAGAAACACTTACATGGGTTGATGCAAAGTGAAATGTAATGGGTACAAAGTAACAGCAATATTATAGGATGATCAGTTGTGAATGACTTAGCTGTCCTCAGCAATACAACAATTCATGACAACTCTGAAGGACTTAAGATGAAAGATGCTATTCATCCCCAGAGAAAGAACTGATGGTGTCTGAGTACAGATTGAAGCAACATCTTTTTTCACTTTATTTTTCTTGAGTTTTTAAAAAATCTATGTTTTCTTTCACAACATGGCTATTATGGATATATTTTACATGACTACACACATATAACCTATATGGAATTGCTTGCCTTCTCAATGAGTAGTGTTAGGGAGGGAGGAAAGGAGAGAATTTGAAACTCAAAGTTTTAGAAACATGTTAAAAATGGTTGTTCACATGTGACTGGGGAAAAATTAAATACTAAATAAATAGAAAAAAAATAAAAATATGGATGTGAGAATTATCTTTCCAGATGATCATATATGCTTAAGACTGGTTGTGATTAATGGCAGTTATTTTATTAGAAAACAATATTTATTTTATTTACCTTAACATTAATAAAATAAATAAAATCAGTTATCTAATACAAACAAGACAAAGTTAAGAAATAAAATTAGAAAGTGTCAAGTGGAATATCTAAATCCTGACAATTAAAAAAAGTTTGGAAACTACCTGTTTCATGGCATAATGATCATCAAATGAATTCTGAGTATTACAGAAAATTGTAGTATTCTATGTTAAAGATGTTTTAAAAATAGATTTTATTTGACACTTTATTTGGGAGCTTATTTACAGTATTATAGTTACATTTAGTATATATCTTTTATAATATAATGAATTATCATTTGTAATTTTTTCTTCCTTTCTTCCTTTCCAATACTAAAACAGGCTAAGAAGCACCAGGCCTTTCTAACAGAGATGAATGAAAAGAATGTGAAGGAGTTGGAGTTGCTCTTAGACAGCTTTGCTGGGTCTGGCCAGCGGACATCAGGTTAGTTGAAGGTATAAGATGACAGATGCATCTGTCAATGTTCCAAAGTCACTACATTGTGGGAATTCTGCAGATGCCTCTTGCAGTCCCTCTTCTCAACATGCTTTGATTTGATGACATGATAAGAGCAGTTCTCACAGCAGTCAGTTGGCCTAGCTGGCTGAGAAAGGGTGACGGAATGTGGACCTGCTGTTGTCAGCCCAGAACTTGATTTACAAGTGCTGGGGTGTATATGATTGGACAGAAAAGGGCTCACTTGCTGTGCTCTGAATCCAACTGAGAAAAAAGTCCTTACAGTATACCTGCAAGGGGAACAGATGTTTTGATTGAACCGAGCCAAATTCTGAGGCAACCTTCAACAACTTAAAGGTCACATATTCAAAAAGGTTATGTAGGACACAGGATTTAACACTCTACATGTTCTATACTGTTGCTTTCTAGCCAATTGTCATATCCATTTTCTGCATTTGTATTCATCTATTGTCCAGGTAAGTGTACTTGGGTGAACTTTTATTGTCCATTGTATTAGTCCATTTTAGCTCTAGGAATATAAAAATTTTATCAAATAAAGATGTTGCAAGAAAATATAAAAATCAATATAATTATCTTATCAAATGAGTAGCAGATTTATAATAACACTACAAATTCTACTTTTTCATATCTTCTTGCCTTAAGAAAGAATTATGAATTGTATAATAACTTAATGTCATAATTTTAAATTATCCATCTTAATTATTTTCTTCTGTTACTCTGGCAACCCAACATTATTTCATTTGTCTTATAATTTAGTTGTATTTCTTGACAAATCAAGTAAAACTAAAAAAACCTTTTATGCTTGAAAAAATTGCTAAAGGCGTACATTACTCTCTAAAGGATGAATGTAGTATTAAAGCAGTAGATAAGTTCCTTTAAGCAGTCTGGAAATTCAAAAAACTTTGTTGTACCCATGTTTAAAAACTAGAATGGTTACAATTTAAGAGCTCATAGCTTTTATTTGGTTCTGCTAGACGATGGCCCTATAGTATATTTAAGATTGTTTCATCTTGCATAATTTCTTTACTTTTACATTTTTAATTGTGATTTAATTGAATTACTAGATATATTTTTCTTATATTCAGATTTCCAAGAAATACCAGTGATTCATAGGTTGATATTGTGTAAAAAGCAAAGGATAATGCAAATGATGTAACAAATACAGATGGCTAGCTTCAAGAGAAATTTAATCAAAGTACTATATTTCTTTTATAGAAATTTTAGAATGTTTCTACAATTATAGGAAGTGTGGTTTTCTGATTGGTGTGTCATTTTAATATAGTGATGATATATCTTTTGAAATTGTTATAGTAGTATTTTAAGCATGCCTTCTGGCTCATTAGTAACATATATAGATATTTTAGATGTGCCTTTATAGTTGACTTTGAAATGCCAAGAATCATATGGCATATATTTTTTGACTCTTAAGATTAATTGATTAAAAATCAAGTTATGAATTGTCATTAATAAATTTGAAGTATGAGGGCTCTACTCTCCACTAAATAAAAAGGCCTTTCCAATTTTCTCCTTTTAATGCTGTTCTTTTTAAAGTCCTTATTTTTCATTATGATTTATTATAAAAACTTCTCCATTTTGATCAGGAAGGAGTTTTAGTGTTTAAAAAGATGTTATTTGTTCCAAAGGTTACTTACAATGGGAATGGTTGGTGATTCAACCAGATTATTGATGGTTATCTTCATTACTTGATGTTTTAAGACTTCATTTAAAGTAATTTACTGTTAATATTTAGCTTTCCTAAATTCTATTTTCATGTAAAATACTTTGAGGATATATATTTCCTCTTATTAAAAAGATTACCAAGAGAGGTGTACTGAAACATGAAAAATGGATTGGACCTTCAACATTAAAGTTAAGTTTTCCCTCTCAGCTTGTACAGTTGGTGGTACTCCTGTGCTGTCTCTGAATTCTTATATTCTTTTTGTCTTACCCAGAGAGGGACTGATGGATTATAGAGACTATAAGAGTACTTAAGACTACCAAAACTATGACCCTCAATTCCCTTTCTCCTCATGTGGAGAAATTAGGAAAGATTAAGAGGATTTGTAAGGTGGCAAAAGAGGACTTCCGGGGGCCAGGTTTAGAAGAGCCTGGCTGTAATTCTCCCAGAGTTAAGTACATTTTATGAGTATGTGCCCCTAGAGTGAGTCAGAGGTGGTTTTCTAGGCCCCTGCAGGGTGCTTTCTGGGAGGAACCCTGGTAAGCCAGATGTCCAGGAAGGGCTGCTTTTCTCTTTAGCCATCTAGTTCACTTTTCACTCTATTACTCACAGTTCAGCTATTGCTTCCCTGACAATATGAAATTTCTTATCTTCCGACTTTTGCATTACCCGTTGGACATTTCCATGGTAAGTATTTTAAACTCACCATGTCCAAAGACACAACTCTTTTCCCCAACAGCCACCAATTACTGCCGATTCCCATGGCATCAAAATTCTTCCCAGTCACTTGGTTGGAAATCTAGAAGCCATCATTGGTTCGATCCTGCATCTCCAGTCCAATCAGTCACCAGGGCTTGTGGATTCTGTCTATTCTTGCATTCTCTGATCTGTCTCTTCCTTTCATTCCCATTGCCATCACTCTAGTTTAAACTTTTATTTCACCTATAGAATAGCAGAATAATAGCTAATATTTACATAGCATGTTAAGTTTTCTAAACTTCAATGTGCTATGTAAATAAATATTATTATTATTCTACTCTCTATAGGCTATCCTGTGGTCAAATTGGCCTACTTGTTAGTTCATGGAAAATGTTCTCAACTTCCCCACTTCTTTTCTTTTGTTCAGAATCTATATTCCCCTCACCCTCCTTCCCATCCCCACTTTGGGGACCCAAATGACATCACTATGTTAGGATCATGTGCACTATATCCAACTGTGGCTGATCATACCATTATGAATGTGGAAGTCATTATCACAGTCGAGCACAAAGAATCCATATGAAGATTTGGAATGAAGATTAGTCTCTAAATTTGTGCATCTCACATTTCTTTTGAACCACTGCAGTTGTGCTTTGCTCAGAGAGCACAGTGCCTTCTTTGATATGGGCACGCCATGTTGAGTGGTCCTGTGCCAGTGTCTCCCATTTCTCACAATCGATTCCAAAATTCTTTAGAGGGGCCTTGAGATTGTCCTTGTACTGCCTTTTCTGACTTCCAAGTGAGCACTTGCCATGTGTGAGTTCTTTGTAAAATAGTCTTTTAGTTTTTTTTTTTTGATCATCATGCAATATTGTTGCTGCTATGTACAATCTTCTCCTGGTTCTGCTCATTTCACAAAAAGAGCTGCTATAAATATTTTGTACATACAGGTCCTTTTCCTTTTTTTCATTTCTTTGGGATAAATACGTAGTAGTGGTATCACTTGGTCAAAGGTTATGCATGGTTTTACAGCTCTTTGGGCATAGTTCCAAACTGCTCTACAGATTGAATCAGTATACAATTTCACCAACAGAGCATTAGTGTCTCAATTTTACCAATCCACTCCAATGTGTAATGGTCTTTTAGGTACACATATGTTTGGAATTTGAACGGTGTGGTGAGCCCATCCGAGCTGTGCTGTCTGCAGTAGAGTTTGAGTGCTTGGCAGTTCATCTCAAGAAAGGACCTTATCTTGTCAGGTGATCTTCAGAATCTTCCTAAGATAATTCAAATGTAAGCAGTTTTTCTGGCATGGTGCTGGTAAACTGTCCAGGTTTCACAGGCACAGCACAATGGCTCTGTAGACTTTTAGTCTGATACCTTTTTTCTCCCACACTTTCTTTTGGAGCCTCTTAAACATTGAGCTAGCTCTGGCAGTGCATGCATCAACTTCATCATCTATGTGGACATCCCTGGAAAGTATGCTGCTAAAGTAAGTGAACTTAATCAGCAGCATTAATTTCTTCATTTGCTGTAACTGATGGTTCTAGGTTTCATGGGGTGCTGGCTGTTGAAGAACCTCTGTTTTCTTGGTATTAATTGTCAGGCCAAAATTAGCACGAGTGGCAGAAAATCAATCCATACTTTGTTGCATCTCAGCTTCAGAGGCTGCATTGAATGCACAGTAATCTGTGAGCAAAAAGTCACATACCAATTCTCCCTCCATTTTAGTCTTGGCTTGTAGCCTTTATAGTTTGCCGCCTACACAGCAGTTGACCTTGATGCCATTTTCATCTTCATTGAAGGCATCTGAAAACATTGCTGAAAGCATCATGCTAAAAAGTATGGGAATAAGTGCGCAGCCCTGCTTTACTTCCTTGGTGACTGGGAAAGCCCAAGAGTGTTGTCCATTATCCAGAACCTGTGCAAGCGTGCCATCATGGAGTTGACATCCAATACCGATGAACTTCTCTGGGCAACCGAATTTTGCCATGATCTTCCACAAGCCCTCACGAGTCCTCGGCTAGATCAGTGAACATTGTGTACAGAACTCTGTTTGGCTCCTGGCATTTCTCCTGGAGTTGCTGTGCAGCAAACACCATGCTAACCGTTCCTCAGCCCTTTCTGAAGCCACACTGGATCTCAGGTAGAAGACCATCTTCCAGGGGAGGGATCAGCCTCTGGCAAGACTCTCGCTGGCAGTGACTTAGAGAAAGACACGGCTGTGATTGTCACAGAACGACTTATTTCCTTTTCCTTTATATAGATGGACAGTGGAGGCATACTGTGGGATAACTCTCTCTTGCCATATAGCATGGAACACTTCAGTGATTTTTTGTATGAGCAACGGACTCCCCTGCCTTGTAAAGTTCTGCTGGTGTGGTATGAACGCTAGGTGATTTGCTGCAGGAGAGGGGCCTGATGCTATTCGATACCTCTTCTTTAGTTGCTGGAGAGGGATTGACTTCAGCCTCAGGTATGTCGTCAGTGGCTTCAGTATTGATTGATGACAGTCTGTTGGGAACATTTATGGAAGTGTTCAGCCCATCTCTCCATGATCATGTCCTTATCATTATTCAGTGCGGCTCCATCAGCACTGAGTAGTTGAGATGCGTCATAGGTCTTTGGCCCATAAATAGCCTTCAGGGCATCATAAAAACCCTTTGGATTGTTACTATTAGCATAAAACTAGATTTCATCTGCTTTCTTACTGAGCCAAGAATCCTGCATCTCTTTAAGCTTCATTTGCACTTTACTTGTGATGGAGTCAAATGTTGCCTTCTTAGAGACGGACAAACTGTCCTCCTGGTAAAGCCTGTGGAGTTTCATGTAGTAGCTATTGACTTTCCTCATTTTTTTTATCAAACCGGTCCAGGTGTTTGTGAATGTTCTGGCCCAGATAAATAAATGAAAGCTGCCCAGTCCTTTTCTGCTCTTCTCTTGACAGCCTTGGGTTGGCTCAACTTTCCCTCCAAGTTAGCCACGAACTGTTCCGGCCTAGAGAAGCATTCTGATCTGTTGACATGAAGTCTTCTGGTAGTTGTCTTACCTGGGGCTGCTGCTTTTGCTGAATGTGAATATTTAGCTTGGAGAGGATAAGTCTATGATTAGTCCAGAACCCTATACTACACATTGTCTTCATCACTCACATCTTGTATGTCTCTTGTTGCAATGATATAGTCTTTTAAATGCCAATGTTTGCTGCTGGGGTGTGTGCATGAAGTCATATTGCGTTTAGGTAAATGCAAAACAGTGTTGGTGATGAAGTCATGAGATGCACGTGTCTTCAGGTGACTGTTGCTGTTGTTTCTGACTCCATTCCTTTCAAGGACTCCCTGCCATGTCTGATAGTCTGCGCCTACTCTGGTGTTAAAAACACCCAGAATTATAAGTTTGTCCCCTTTTGGCACATTAAGGATGAGGGTCTCCAGGTCTTCATAAAATTTTTCTTTGACCTTATCAAAGTTCTTCATGGTGGGAGTATATGCACTGATGATGATGACTTGGTGCTTTTGTGTAAGTGGCAATCACATTGCTATGATCCCGTCATTCATTCCTTTTGGGAGGCTTACAAACTTGTTAACTAGATTAGATTTGATTGAGAAACCTATGCCATCTTCATGACACTCTTCATTAGAGTGATCACTCCAGAAAAACGTATATCTGGCTCTGAATTGGGTAAGCTGGCCTTCATTTGCCAGCCTTGTTTCACCCAGGGCTGCTATTTGGATATGATACCTGCTGAGTTCCCTTGCAAGAAGAGTTGTTGGTCTTTCAAGTCTACTGGATTTGAATGTGCACACATTCCATGTACAATGGTGAGTGGAATCATCTTTTCGAAAATTTTTGTACATTTTTTTGTCTTTCAGTTGCAGAGTAAGATCCCTCTATGTCTCAGTAAGCAGCCTAGGGTTAGGTTAGGTGAAGCAGACAATTTTTAGGGCACCTTTTTTAGCTCTTTCCTCATGCCAGGAGGTGAGCGGTGTTGTTCTTAAAAAGGCTGCTCAGATACTCAGGGGGCGGCCTAATTCCATTCAGTGAGAAAATGATCCTGTGGCCTGGGCCACCTGTGTGCAGTGTTGTGACCTCAGCTCCTAGTGTATCCACAGGTGCTGCTTTGTCATTTACTTGTCACCAGAGGACCTCGAGGTAGGTACAAATGGTAAAATGGTATGGGTGATATCATTTGACTTACACATAAATTGGATTTAAGTGAGGCAGAATTTTGTGAAGTAGTTGGCCTCACTCTCTCTTCAGAGCCATCGAAGTCGAGTAGCAGGACAAAAGTAAAGATGACTGGTGCTGTCTCAGGATGCAGTGGATGACTTTGGCATCTTTGATGTCTCATCAAGTTCTAAGCACTCCATAGTGTGCTTCTATCACCTTCATGGTCATGCCTTTTCTGTTGAATGAAGTCTTCATACACTTGGGGTAGACACCCCTCTCATTCACCAATGTGTTTGAGGCCTGTTACCCTCCACCCGCTTTAGCCTGTTTGGTTTACTGGGATGTGGCTGCTGTACATGTACAGCTTCGTGGAGCCATAGGTGAGAGTAGGATGGCAGGTGGACCCCAAAGGCAGATAAACAGTCCTGAAAAGGGCTTGGCAAGCCCTTAACCAGAGTTCTGCCCCAGAATTTGCTAAATTAAAGCCAAAAAAGAAAGAGGTAACTGAGTTTTCCAGACCCAGGCTGCCAACCAGGCCTTCCTTCTTCAAGGAAATGTCAGAAAAATCCATAACTCTTTATGTTCCACCCAATGTCCCATCCATACTTAAAAATTAAGTTATTAGTGTTAACTTAATGTGGTGCTTTTGGGGTACTATTTGCAGTTTAAATAAAGAAACCTGAAGGAAGGAATGCTTCAATGGAATGAATTCTTTTTAATTGTACAATTTTAGGTATTTTGCTGCTAATTGGGAGGGGGGGAGAGATTATTTTGTATAGTGAACAGCAAATGGTAACATATACATAGTGTTAGTTGAGAACAAATCCAAGCCTAAAAAAAGTTTTCAGAATGAAGTATATTAAGTTGTTTGGAATAGGGGTGAACTGAAAAAGGTGCTGTCCACTTCCCCAGCCCTTGTAAGTTTTTCATTATATAGAATTCAAACAAGGTCACACAGACATTACAGCTTATTGGCCAACACACAGGCAGTTTCCAGAAATGGTATGTAGGTTCATTGAGATGTATATCAGCAGGTAATTCCAAACATTCCAGTAAGATCTGGGCAACATTTCTTCCCACAATAAAGGATATTACAGTAAATTTGTTCCTCGTGATAGCCACCTAATATGCTTCCCTAGGCTAGCCCTTGGTACGAGTTTTGAAGAGAAGTTAAACATGTACAATAAAATATATTTGTTTGCTATTTGCCCTTCCTATAACATATATCTAACAGAAGTGAATAGAGTTAACCAGCATCATACACTTGTATGTGTCAGAGGCAGGACTTAACTCCAGTTTTTTCTAGCACTGAGGCCTGCTGTCTTAGACATCATGTTGTCTCTCTTAGGTCTATAAATTGTAAAACAGGTTATAATACTGGTTTGCATCATTGGAGGAATTTTCCTCCTTCAGAGTTCCCTAACCTAAAGAAATCACTGGTCCAGTCTAAAAAAAATTAAATATTGTGTGCTTGAAGCTAAATGGGAAAAATAGAGGCAATTAAATTTAATATATATAAAAAGTTCTGCTTTACATTTCTTGAGGTTTTGTGTTAACATCCTTGTTCAGTTTCTTTACATCTTGAATTAATGCAGGCATAGCCCACCTAAAGATCACCTTGGCAAGAGTTGCTCAGCAATAATATCATTAATTCATTATGACTAAACTCCAACATAAAGTCATTAAGTCCAAATGTAACATTTTTGGCTCATCCCCTTTATAATAGTTATAACGTTGAAATCCATGTTTATAACATGGAACTGGCCTTTCCACTTCTCTTCCCTATTCCCCATAACCCTGTGTCATATATTAGTGAAATAATAACAACTCACATTTGTGTATTTTAGGGTACTAAAGTTATTTGTTTTCATTCTGTTTCTAAAATTATACTATTCGTTGTAATAATCCTGTTAGGTATATAGGTTTGGTGGTATTATCCCCATTTTGTGGATGATGAAACTGAATTTCAGAGAGTCTAAGAGTATTGGTTTGTGGCCATGAAGATAATATGTGTCAGGAGTAACTCAAAGACCACTGCTATTTCCATTCTATCTCATTGTCTTTCAGGAGCCAGAATAAGTCACAGATACTCAGAATTGGAAGGCTTGAGAATTCCTCCCACAGTATCCTCAACAATAGGCCATCTAGGCTTTACTTGGATATGACCAGTTATTGGCTGTTTTGTAGGTTGTGCGCACACACACACACACACACGTATACGTATATATGTATATGGAAATATATATATATATATATATATATACATATATATATATATATACACACACACACACACATATATTTGTACATAGGTATAGGTATACAGTTTACAGAAAATCTATTTTTCCTTTCACCTTTCCTCAATAATTACTTAAAAAACTGACTAGCCATTTTTACATTTGACCCTTTTATCTTTTGAGAACCACAGATTTCTCAGTGATAATATTTTTGCCATTGTAGTAGATAGAGGATCAGCATTGGAGTTGGGAAAATCTAGATTTGAGTTCTACTTTTGACATGTAACTAGTTTTGTTACCACGAATAGGTTATTTAACCTTCCCGTGCTGTACTTGACTCCCTAAAACTATAATTTACAAATGAGTTAAAGAGTTTCAATTCAATAAACTTTTGTCAAGTACCTGTTGTATTCAGGGTGCTGTTCTAGGAGCTGCAGGCACTCTGGCAAAAACAAAAGTAGTGCCTACCCTAGAGTCCTTAATCAATTTTGGAGAGGAGAAGTGAAGTACAGAGACCTTTGGATGAAGATACACGTCTTGTGATAAACTGAAAGGATCAGACATACCTTTGGGCTTATGGGTCACACAGCAGCTAGTTCAGAATCAAGTATACTAGCAGTAATCAATGATTGAATCTAATGGTTAAGGATTGGGGGAGAGGGAAGAGGAAAGGAAGAAGGATTGAGTTTCTCCTTCCATACTCCAAATTGATCAGGTCGCAACTTTGTGAACTTCAAAAGGCAGAAAGATCTGGAATTTCTATTGGTAGTAATGTCTACTAAAGCTGGTCTTTATATCCCTGAAACAGCAGTAGATGATAACAATGTCTGCATCTGGAGCTGAGAGCCCTCCTAAGTACAAACTAACCCATGAAGACAGGTAGCTTTAGTATTCCACAACGGCACTGACTCTCAGAGCTCAGCAGAGAACTCTGCCTAAGGGGAATTTCATAGGGACTCCATGAAAAGAGAAAAAGACTTGGAACACATGTGTCACGCATGTGGCTGGCAGTCCTCTTGAGTGCCACCAAACTATGTGAAAATGTAATTGGGAAATATTCGACAAAATAAATTAAAATGCAATAAAATAGATAACATTAATAAATAACATTTTAAATAGATAACATTGTAACAAAAGTAACAAAAATAGATAAAATTTTAAAGCTAAGTCCTTATGCCATCTTGAGGGATTCTCATGTACTTTCTGATTCTGCTTGACTTTGATACTGACTTAGAAACCAGGAGCTGTGAGTTTTCCCTTTCACCATATGGGTTCTCTAAGTTTGAACCCAATCTCCCTGGGGACCTCACGTATGTAGAAGAAAGTACATCCTTAGTTTGAGAAGTTATTTCTTCATCAATTGCCCTTGTTATACCTACTTAGCAAATAGTCTTTCTAAAAGCTAATTCTGTCTGGCTATTAATAAGTGAGGACCCCTCCTGTAGGGCCTTGTGGGTAATAGTACTTGAAAACCTCTACCACTCAAGGTTACCTTAGAATACCAAGAGGTGACATAGTTGCTGCCCTCTGTGGACCCAGGGATAATTAGAGTCTGGGAGTAGCCCCAGAAAGGTCACTAGAAATGCTTAGATTATCATTAATTAACCAACACATTTTTATTAAGTACTTATTTTGTATCAAGCATTGTTCTTAGCACTGGTGATAGAAAAAAGGCAAAAACAAAACAAAAACACCTTTTCTCCAAGGGCTTACACTGTAAGAGAGGAGACAGCAAGAAAGTAAGTACATACAAAATATATACACAGTAGAAGGAGGCTTAGTAGGTGGAGGACTAGGAAGGGCCTCCTGTAGAATGTGGTATTCAAATAGAGTCTTTAAGGAAGCCAAGGAAACTGAGTGAAGGTGCCATGGACACAGTTAATAAAAAGGCCAGGAGATGGAAGATGGAGTGTCATGTACAAGAAAAAGCCAATAAGCCAGTATACCTGTATAGAGAATAGACAGGAGTAGTAGGAAAGAAGTATGAAGACCGTTAAATACCAAACAAAAGACTTTGTATTTGATCCTGGAGGCAATAGGGAGCCACTGGTGTTTATTATTGATTGATAGATGACGTAGTCAGAATTACGCTTCAGGAAGATCAATATGGGGGTTGTGCGGATTGATGTGAGGAAAGAATTGAGGCAGAGAGACTTAGACAGCTATTGCAGTTGTCTAAGCAAGTTGTGATGAGTCTTTGTGCAAGGTTATGGTGGCTATGTGGTTGGGACCAAAGGGGACATCTATATCACATGCTATGAAAGTAGAAATAAGATTTAGACTTAATTATAGAAAGGTAGAATATTAATGTAGCCCTTCAATTAAAAGATTTAAAAACTATTGACCATACTACATTAATATTTTGAACTGTATTTGACCATGCAACACTGATTAAAACAACTCGGCTAAAAAATGTAGTTTGAGGGTATAATAAATGGAAATATACATATTTGTACAGTGAGTGTATCCGTTTTAAAGAGTTTTAATTGAAACATGATGTAGGTCTGTGTAGATAATAGCGTTTTGATTGTTTATTTTGGATAGTAACTCAAGAGAATTTAAGGGTTGAAGGATATTTCCAAGCATAATAGAAAATTATGTGCACTTGGGCTCAGAAGTGATTTATTAAGTAGATTGAACAGTAAATTATAACTAGCCTGACTGGTCAAAAATGCTAAGAACCAAAGCACACTGAAAAAAAGAAAAAAGAAACTAACCTTTAAATATGGAATGTTTTTTTTAGTTACATGGAGAAGAACAGGTGCACAGCAAATTATCAGTCACTGACACATACACAAAACAACAGCAGCATGTGGACTTCATCAAGGCAGAGTAACTTACATCTTAAACCTGCTACTTTATAAACTTTAATTTGACCATTTGTTTTAATGGGATAGGAAAACATGTCTACACAACATAATGCCTTGGAGAATAACATTACTATTCCATGTTCCATATTGTCATTGCAGCCTTCTGTAATTATATTATCTCTGTTACAGTTTGGTTAGCTTTTGTCTTCCTGTGACTTGAAGGGCTTTATTTTCATCCTCTATTTTTCTCCAGGCGTCCACAAGGACGAAGATAAAGCTCCCAGCTTCTCTGTTGTCCTTGAGACTTTGAGGCATACCTTGACAGATTACCAGAACAAGCTGGAAGATGCATCTAATGAGGTAATACTTGCACTGTTTGGCTCCACACACATAGCCTTCGGCCTGCGTAGTACATATTCCTTACTTGTTACAAAGGTCAAAAGACTGAGAATGTTGAATTGACAGCTTCAGTGATAGCAAAAAAGAAATATTCTCTGTCACAGTTTTTTCTTTGAGGTTACCCTAAAGTAATATGTCACAAATTTAATTTTCTTATGTAATCCCAAACTTTTGAACTCCTAATTATTTTCTGTTTCTTAATGTTTCCTTCTCCTTGGTTTAGTTTTTTGAAAGGGCTGCCAGTGATTTAAACATATAAAATAATGGATTTAAAAATCCTACATCTTCATCTGGAAATTTAGAAAATAATATCTATTTTAGTGTATTATTGAATAAGAACTGTGAATTGTTCCCTTCTATTTAGTACATTATTTAGGAAAAAAGGAAGAGAAATCTGTGTTACAGTTCTCTAAAGGGAGCAAAGTATAGTTAGATTTTTTTTTAAAAAAAAATTAAGTATCTGTTTGATGTAGCCTGGGAGCTTTCCGTTTACTGACTGAAAAATCTCATGCTTATATTTATCATCTCATTTGTATTGTTTTAATGTGTTGGTTGATAATCTTCTTGGGTATTAAAATGTTTTATGAATTTGTTGCTTAAAAATTGAAGTTTAGTTACATCTTGTCAAATTAGATCATACAAAATAATTATATTAGATGCAATTAGCTAACAAAACAATGATCAGATTGTTCAAAGCAAGGAGAAGTTACATAGCATAGATATTGAGTTTTAAATTTGCATTCCACAAGCTTTGGCTTTTATTGGCCTGAGAGGCAAGTCATCAAGTCAACAAACATTTTTAAGTTCCTACAACATACAACATACAACATTGTGCGTGCTAGGCAGTATTTATAGGTGATATAACCATCAACTTTCAGTTTTAGAAGACTTTCCTCCCTCAGCCGCCTTTATTACGGGGGGAATGAAGAAAATGAATTGTCTTTTTTATGCCCTGTATGGTTGTTCAAGCATCACAAAAAAGTTACCATGGAAATAATCACATTTCTGTAAACAGCAAATATTTCTAGGACTTTCCCAGCGAGATAAGGTAACTAGTATTGTTAGTAGTTTATGAAACTCTTCTGAGGCCCAAGTCTGGAAGCTGCAAAGTAACCAGGAACATATTACCCACGGCGAATTGTTATTTGGGAGGATGAATGTCACATGATCCTCAGCGCAGTTGAAAAGTCGACTCAGCAGGCTTTGGCTTAGTAATGCGCTTTGTTGTGAAACAGTGCCAGAGACAGCAGTGGGGAGACCAAGGGGGTGGTTGCAAAGAAAGCAAAAAGAGCGGTCTGACAGAAAGAAGAATGAACTGTCAAAGAAAATAAATCACAAGCAGTGCAGGACCAACTGATGACCTGCCACAAGCCTTCCCAGTAGGACTGCATGTGACTGACCCTGAAATTGTCATATGGAGCCAGAGACCCACTGAATACCTTCAGCATGTGTAGAATGAGCAGTCATCTCTATCCGTATTTTTCCTTATTAATGCCACTGCTTTTGGCTTTTTGGTCTTGAAAAATTTAGCAGTTAAAGTATTTAAGATGAAAATGAAAAAAATAAAGATTTGTGGCATCTAATAAAATTTTATAAAAATGTCACTGAGATTTTAAGCTTGAGTACCTTCTCTCCTTCTTTCACAATATAAACTTATGACAGGATCTACATATAAGTATAAACTAAGTGAATTACAGTTTTGAGATTGACTTAAAAAAATTAAAATAGATGCTCTTATATAGCCTCTGGTTATACAATAAAATATTTGTTAGCTTTTTATGTTATTATTTGTAAAAATTTTTTTTAAATTACTTTTGTTTCTTTTTTATTAGCTAAACTGCCTGCAAATGACTTCTGAAAAAACATTTAGGGAACTTGATGCTACCAAACAGGAGATGGAATATCAGAACAAGAGTCTAAAGGTATAGTTGTTTGGAATGCTATCTTTCCCTTTTGACAATAGAGCTTTTTCTTTGGCTATCACATTTAGTAATAAAATTTATAATGAATACTTTTGGATTTTAAGATAAGCCAAAATTTCATCTTTATGAAAAAGTTTGCATTAGAACAATGAAACTTTTACCTTCAAATATTTTATTGAATATATTTTATGTATGTTATATAAACTATCCTTAATTTTACATATTTCAAAATTCATATTGTTCAGCCAAAGATTTAAAAATAGTATTTTATCATTCTTCATATACATTGTTTTGGAATTATGTTTTTATGTTACTGGGAAAAATATGCTTAAGATCAAATTAAATCTAGTTTGTAAATTTAAATATAATGCCATAAATTCCAAAAAAGATAAAAGATAAAATTTGAAATGTAGTGTTATTCTTAAAATAATTTGGTACAAAAAGAATGGAAACCTTTAACTTGGAATACATTTTGATCATTTTGGGAAAGAGAAATTGTTTTTCATGTCTTTTCTGGTTAGGAGAGCTGAGAATCACTAATTTAAAAAGCTTTGTAATTTGGCATTCTGACATTTAAAACTTTTAAGTTTCATAGCTGGCACTTTATTGTGCCAAGACAAAATTAAACTTTTAAAACTTCTGAGTGCCCAATTTTTATGTAATTTTTATTGTATTAGTTTATGGACACATAGTAGTATTTTTTGAAGTTTTAACATGTACTGCATGAGAAGGTTGTTAAAGGAGCTGAAATTTCTCATCTAAAGCACTTATCTTAATAGTGAATCACAAATGCACTTCTCTTATTATTAAGGAAGATGGGCATCTTATTAATAAGTTTTAGTATTACTTAGTGTAAATGTTAAAGCATTTTCAGTTTTCAGATTTGCAAGTAAAACATAAATATCAACAAGATAATTAGGAATTTAGTAAAGAAAAAGCTTTCATATAGGTTTTTTTCACCTGTACCTCAGATTGCTAATTTAGCATATATATTGCAACTGAGGAAATTATGTTTGGTGATATTGGACTAGTAGCCCTCTGAAAAAAAAGGAGTTATAGTTGAAAACTTTGAGAATGAAAAGAAGCAAATAAGATGAAAGAGAGTGATTTTGAATCATGTAATCATTTATTAGTAAAACCTTCAGGATCTGTGTTAATTTCCAGTCAAGCTATCTTTCTGGTTTAACTCAGGTGCTTTCTTTCTCCTCCCCATCCCCCTGGGAAAGAAATTATGTACTTCACTATGCATATTGAGAAGTCACCTGCTCAAATGCTTTATCAGATAAACTTACTAGCCACTTTTTTTTTTTGGTATCTTTGACAGGAAGCACAGGATAAACTGGTTAATGTCAATCAAGAGTTAAATCACCTGCGAACTAAGTATGCAGACAGAGAATCTATAATAGGCACTTTAAAAGTGGAACTCCAAAATGTTCTACACTGTTGGGAGAAAGAGAAAATGCGAGTAGCACAGTCTGAAAATGAAATCCAGAAGCTTTCTCAGGCTTTCCATAAGGATATTGAGGTATTACTAGAGACAAAAGTACTGTCAATAAAAGTCTTCATCTAATCTTGTTTTACACATTTACATATATCAAAATGCCTACTTTTGGTCTTCTGTGACTTATTTCCAAAGGTGAATTTATGCTATATATTTTGAAATATGCATATTACATCCCTAAGATTGGTTACTCCTTTACTTTATCATGCTATTTTACAAGATGAGATATTTGTATTTTCTTTCTATCAATCAATTAACAAGCATTTATTAAGCACCTACAGTGCAAGGAACTATGCTGAAGCACTGAGGATACAAATACAAATGCAGCAATTCCTACTTTGAAGGAGTTTACCATGCCAAGTAGCTTGGCTCTAAAATGTACTTCTCTGGTACGTTGTCTGCTGATTATAGATTTACATTTTAATAGTCTGAGACTTTTATAATCCCAGAGTGCTAATTATTAGAATAGTTATATCTTAGAAATCTATGAAACACCAGGAATTAAGGCCCATTTCATTTTTAAATTTTGACTCACAGCATGATAGTTCACATATACTGTTTGTCCAGTCCTCTCTATTCTCACTGCTGCTATTCTGTTTCAGGCTCTTCTCTCTTCTCAGTTAAAATAGTTCATTAGTTTTCTAACTTGTCTTATTAGCTGGAGTCTCTCCCTTCTTCAGTCTATCCTCCATACCATTATCTACCTAATCTTTTAATGCATTGTTGTGATCCTGTTGCCGCTTTTCTCAACTAACTTCAGCAGTGACTTTCTGTTGGCTATTGAATAAAATATGGACTGCTGGTCCCGTTATTCAAGGCTGTATCTACGTGCTTTAATATGCCTGAAACCTTAAATCATGCTTCTTTTTATATGTTTTATGTTATCATCCTGCTTTTGCTTACTTATCTTCTATGTCTGGAATGTTTCCTTCTTTCTTCCTTCCTACCCTGGCTCCTCCTCCTATTCCCAGTCAGTGGCATAGTGAGAGAGCCCTAGAGTCAGGTCTCCAATACTTCCTAGCTGTCTGACTTGGGGCAAGTCGCTTAAACCCTGTCTGCCTCAGGTTTCTCAATTGTAAAATGGGAGCAGGAATAGTGCCTGCCTCCCAGGGCTGTTAGAAGGATCAAATGAGATAATATTTGCAAAGCACTAGGTACCTGGCACATAGTAGACGCCGTATAAGTAATAGCTATTATTATTGTTTTTCTTATTTTGCTTGGACCTCTTCCTGGGATATTGCATCTTTTCTCTAATCAAAGTTATTTGTGTACTTCTCCTTCTCCTAAATTAGATTGTCTGTTCTCTGAGAGCAGGGTCTCTATCCTGTTTATATTACCGTTGCTTAAAGCACAATGCCTTACAAATAGTAGGAGTTTAATATATTTATTGAATTAAATTAATTCATACTGTAGCAAAACATGTTTACCTCATGGGAGAATTCTTTGTTAACCAAATAAATTGTCTTTTATTTTATTTTGACTTGAGGTATACAACTAGTCTAGCAAGGAACTAACTAACTATCTGAGTTGTTCTGCATATTGAGCTCATTATTCTAACAAATACGAACAATAATGCCGACTGAGTGAAACAGAAACATTCTTTCCATCATTTTTACAGTCTGGGATTTAAATTGTGTCCACATGAAGCAGTTGGAATTGTTCTACACATCAGATAATGATTAAAGTAAAGGAAACTAGAAGCCTGACTGTATTGTAAAGTCAGCATGTCTACAGCATTGTGGTTGGGTTCAACATGTGTGAATTGATTTTGGGTCTTGGGATTTCTTTTTCATGCCAAATGTATGATTATCATGCCTGGTTTATCATAGCCCAAGCAAAAAGAATACAATGGCAACGCAACTGTTAACACTGAAAAAGTTCTTGATCGCTCGATGATATATTTAGGGAAGTTTTTTAATGCCTGTATACTACATTGGATGATTTATTTTGAATAAGATCTTTGACCATTTCAGCAATTGAAAAATGCAGAATTCTAACCTATCAAATTAACAACTCAGAGCACATTTATAAACTTTCTCTTGACTTCTGAACCTAGAGCTTGGTTTTAAGGCCATGTTCAATTTTTTTCTTTTCTTTCTTTCCTTTTTTTTTTTTAAGTATTCCGTTTAGAAAAGGTACTTTGCTATGCTGCATAGCATGAGTATAAAGCATAAAGGGAAAATTCCTTAAGTAAGGCCTATGATTTCCCCTGTGATAAAGTATAATTTTTATAAATTTCTCATAAGGGTTTTTTTTGTTTTTTTTTTTTATAGCAGTCTGTTGAAAGACAATCTTATTAGATTGTGTTCTATACATAAAAACATTGTACTCTAGCTTTACTCTAAGTTTATTTTCAGAGTCTATGCCTTATTCCAAGAATAAATTTATCTGCTTCATGTTAAATTCCACTCTTAAGTGAATAGTGTTTTTTGCAATTTCCCAATGCGTTTTAATAGGTCACTTTTGGTTGATGTTTCTAATTTGACTTTTTACATATTGTTTCTTGTGCAGATTGTCTATCACATTGTTTTTCTGATAGGAAATGAGTTGTGCTATAGCTTTGTAACAATGAAAAAAATGCTATGTACTTTTTATGTGTCTAATGCCAGGACAGAAGAGCATATATTTGGGAAAAAATACAATGGGTTTATCTACCTTATAACCCTCATTTCACTAGTTGATAAGCTTAAGGGGCTTGGGATTGATTGCCTGTAAGAGATGCCTAAAACCTGAGACCTAGAAAGAAAAGAAGGAATTGGAGCAGTTGTATACATGGAAAATGCTGAAATTATTTAAATTGTTTTTTTAAAAAATATAGTAACATTCTAAATTATCCTTTGAATTAAATAACATACCTTTCTTGTAAAAAATTTAAAGAAAAATGTATCACAGTTATAAACATTTAAGAATTGCAATTTATAAAGTTTACTTTGTTCTGTGTATTTTCTTTTCTTAGAAAGTGAAAATAATTTCATTAGAACTACCACATTTTGAAATTCTGTCTTATGATCTTTTTTAGGCTTTGGAAATGTATATACATTTGGATTCCTACAATGTTTATATACTGAAGTTAATTTTTTTGCTTTCCTCACAGGAGAAGCTAACCTTCCTTCATACTTTATATCAGCACTTGGTAGCAGGCTGTGTGCTTATAAAACAACCAGAAGGCATGCTAGATAAATTCTCTTGGTCTGAGCTTTGTGCAGTCTTGCAGGAGAATGTTGATGCCCTGATCTTAGACCTCAACAGGGCTAATGAGAAGGTAACTGTCCTCAGGCACCAGATACCTCTATTAAATTCAGTGACATTTGTCCACATCACAGTATCATTAAGAAAGGCTGACATTCATCTTATTTCAAAAAGAATTTGGATGTTAATAATTCAATACCATTAATTATGGCTTGTCTACAACTCAGTTTGATGCCATTGCTGTGGGCATGTAAATGTGACTGAAGTCTGTATGAAGTCTCTAAGCTCCACTTTCTGTGCAGGACATGCTAATACTACTAGCCAGTATTAGCCACAGGGACCTAATTAAAAGAAAATAAATTAATCTTACTGATGAAGCAATTCAAAGGACTTAGTCATTTACTCTAATAAACCAACACTTTATCTTAGCATAAAACAGAAGCAAGCTATAGTTACCCAAAAATAAAATCTTGAAATAATTGATTTGCTAAAAATGAGATATTATTTTAAAAATAAATTAAAAATAATTACATGCTTATAACATTTTTTTCTAAAAGGTGATATAATTAATTATAAAATCTGTGGTTCATAATGTAGTAAATATTTTTTGAGAGGTAAGAACAGTAGACATTTATGATTACTTTACTATTTCATAAGACCTAAACTTTTAGTCTTTCCAAGGGAAACACATTGAAAATCCCTCTTTAGGTTATAATAAATTAAACTGGCTTAGCGGACATGTTGCTGTTAAAGATATTGGTTCATTTTCTGGCTTTATTGAACTAGCTGGTCAGAACTATGTTCATGTGGTCTAGGAGAAGGATTCCAGATCTTGGCTGTACTGACATTTGCTCTTGAGGGATAGGAAGAGAAAAACGGTTCCATAAGTTTCTCATCTGTTGGAGACATGAAACAATTTCTTGGCCCAACGTCAGGAGTTCCTTGCTATTGATAATTTTGGCTCTGATCCTATTAGTAGGGTCACTAGAATGTTTTAGGAAGGATGATAGTGGGAAGGATTAGGGACAGCATGAATGATACTTATGATTTCGAATCAGTATAAAAACATTTTCTGTTTGATCAGAAATATTTAACAATGCTAAACATGATTAACTATTAGAATTATGTTTAAACCTACTATGATTTTGTAGATTTTTTCAATGCACTTCTGTTATTATTATAACTTCTAAATTTCATTAGTTGATACATGAATGAATATGTGAAAAAGAAAGGTCCTTTTCTCAAAGTTTCTTATTGGCATACTCAAACCATATGAAACATTTTATTTCATTGTATGCAAATTCATTGTATACAGATTTGGAGAGCTTTTCTTAAATGGAAATTCTTGCTTTCACTTTAAGGGGAGCTGTACAGCTTCTCAGTTAATTTTTTGCAGTATATCATCTCTTGAATATCTTTGTCGAAATATATCTTAAATTTAACAACTTATTTAAAGAAAAAAGAAATGATCATATTTATATATCAATACTGAACTAAATGCTTCAATTTTTAGATAAAGTGTAATCACAGAATAAACTTATCTCAGTTTCTCTCTTAATGTGTTAATTTATGTCTGGCTTAGTTTTTTTTAATATAATCTAGGAAGAAAATGAAAATGAGAAAAAAAACTGTGAATTGGAAAAAATGATTTGATCTTATTTCTTGTGTCTATCATATAACCATATAGATAACTCATCTAGAATATATTTGTAAAAACAAATCTGATACTCTGAGGGAGCTTCAGCAGACCCAGGAAGACACTTTTAATAAAGTGGCAGAACAGATTAAAGCACAGGAGAGCTCTTGGCAGAAACAAAAGAAGGATTTGGAGCAGCACTATACTGAACTCCTCCGGGAGGTTCAGATGAAGGCACAGGTATGCTACCTCTACCAGAGTGCTAAAAAATGTTTGTATTTTTTTCTACACCCTGCATCCTATTTCGGAACCATAAGAGAATTCTAATTAAATTAAAACTAGTTGGGAATTATATATATACACATACATACATATATATGTATATACACACATATATAAATATATACACAGGAATATACATATTTATGTATGTATATATATATATTTAATTCTTAATTGTGGCTTTCTTTAGGAAATGAATGGATGTCTGGTTAACATATTCTAAAAATGCATTATTTAATTGGATCCTGAAATATTTTTTGTCATCATTAAAATTTTTGTGAATTTAAAAGTATAGAATACAATATTAGACTCATGCTAAAATTAGCCATAATAGTAGAATAATAGCTTCTTTTTTAAGCATTAATTCCATTTTTGAAGAGTGTATCTTTTATTAACATTTTAATTTATTTTAAGCTAACATTTGGCATATGATTTCTATGCTTCAATAATCTTATTGGTGTTATGTAAGGAATACGTTATCTGTTTTTAGGTCCTATACCAAAATAATTGAATGAGTTATGTCTTTTCAGTTGAATTAGAGTGTGCAGAACCAAACTTGAAGCCAATTATTTTGCCATACTTTTCCTTATATAAATTCAAATTGGTATTTTAAGACCCTTCTTGATCAAGAATTAATATTCTTGGCAATACAGACTTCCATATTTCACTCAATAGACTTACAGATTTAACTTGGTTATGGAATTGCTTTGGCCAGAACTAAGGATGTTGTTTATTTTTTCTGTGATTGAGTCAGTACTTGTTTCCTTTGTATACAATGGCAATGGATCATGGGCAGTTGCCTGAATGAGGGTCACAAGTAGGAGCGCTCCTTCTGGTACTCAGATAGTGGAGGTAGATGTCTCTCCTAGGGAGTAGATTTGGAAGCCTCATCGCTCTGGAACCTGTTATAATGTGTGGTGATTGTACCCAATACCCTGTTTTTATCTTGGCTCTGCAACTTCTTTCTCCCCTTAGGAAAGCTCCTTAACTTCTTTGGCCTTATCTGACTTATCTATAAAATGTGAGAGTTAAACTAGATGACTTCTGTGATGGGAGCAAGATTCTAATCCTTCTGAACCCATGCAAATTAGATTACTTTTTCCTTAAAAGGCATTGAAACTATTCTCAAGACGTGGCTTAGGTGACCAAAGGCTGGAGTGATTGAAATCACTTCTGAGTCACCTGAATAAAAAAATTCTCTAAACTTTCCTCTGAGGTTTGGCTGGCAGATCAACTTGGAAGCAGGGGAGCTTCACTCAGCTGAATCAGTTTGTGTCCTTGATGCATATCCTTGTTCAATATCTTTCCCTTGCTTTGACCAAGTAAATTTCCTTTTGTCAGCTGTTGAATTTTATGAACTGTTGAACTGTCGTACGTATTTTAACTTATTTCATTCTAATATCAAACCTGAATTACCAGGGGAAGTGAGATGTGTCAGACCTAGCCCATAATAATCTTTAAGGTCACTTCTGTTTCTAAGTGTGTGATAATGTAACATGGTGCCAAAACTAGTTTACTGTTATATATACCAAGTAGTGCAATAGAAACATTAATTAGACTTACACTTCTCAATGCTAGCAATCAAACTTTCTTAATCATATGCTTGTAAACATCAGTTTCTGTTTTCTATTAAACAATACAAACTTTAACCCCACTAGGAATGAACCACCAACCTGATGGTTCTTAGGGCTTCCTAGTAAGTACATCTCCTACTGGTCCTCAGTGACAGAGGTTCCTCTTTGGACAGCCACAGGCCATGCGTTTCCCTCCATGTCATTTAGTCAATTGGTACTGCCCTTAAGCAAACACTTGAGTCTTCTCAAGTGGGGAATGGGGAATGCAGGAGCTACCTTGGTTATGAGCCAAGGTCAAGCTGAAGTCTGGGAGTCTCTGTTAGGTTTATTAGTTCTTGGTCTGGGTGTCAGCTGGTTGTACCCAAATTCTGATTCTTGGTCAGAGACCTAATTTATTTACCAATTAATTTGATTTATGCCTGATAACTAATGATAAGATTGTTTACTAAATTTTCCCATGTGGGAGTTCCAGTTTTATACATTATTTATGTATATATTATATATTTACATTTAACTTCTATATTTGTATATTATATTATCATATATTATTTTATCAGTTTTATACAAACACACTCATGTTGTTTATAAATCTAAACCAGACATATACTTATTTTAATATGTGAAAAACAAGTTGTGAAAAACAAATATTGAAACACATTATCACAAAATGATGGTCTAATATGAAATGGAGTCAATTATGTCAAGGCAATAAACAATTTCACTACAAATGCTATTATCCTGATCCCAACCTCTGATCACCCAGGTAGCTAGCTCTAGATGACCTCAGATTGGAAGTTTCCTCACCTACATCAGAGACCGTACCTTTTCAGTCCCGTGCCAATGAACCATCTAAGAAAACACCCCAGAGTCTATTAGACAGAAAGTCTAGACATGGTGTTATGTCTTTATGATATTAAAAGGGAAAGAGTAATACATGGGGTGAGGAGGGAAGGGAAAACATGGTTAGAGAAAATTATCTTATATAATCTGGGTATACAAGTAGAAATCTACAAAAAAAATGAGCAAGAAATGGGGGAAGTGGTTGAGACTTGAGCCTCACCCTCATCGAAACTGGTTAGAGAAAGGAAGAATATACATACACAGTTGAGTAAAGAAATATATTTAATTCAACAGGAAAAGACAAGGGAATTAGAGAGATGGTAGATTAAGGGAAGAATTAGTCCTAGGAAAAACAAACTCTAAACTTACTGTACTGTTCTAAAATATTTATAGCTCTTTTTGAGGTGACAAATAATGGGAACCTGAGGGGGTGTGCATCAATTGGGGAATGACTGAACAAGTTATGGTATATAAATGTGATGGAATACTAGTATGCTGTACGAAATGATGAAATGTATAGTTTCAGAGAAATCTGAGAAGAAATCTGAAATCTATGAACTAAGAGAACAGTTTATACACTAACAGCAATACTGTAAAACCAACAACTTTGAAAGACAGGAACTCTGATCAGTATAATCACCAACCATAATTCCTGAGGATTAATGACGAAATATGTTACTCACCTTCTGAAAGATAGGTAAAAGAATAAGAGTACTGAATCAGGCATGTGCGTATGTATATGTGGGTGTGTAGGTATATATGTGGGTAGATGCTACCCATATACACATATTTAAATACATACATACCACATATTACCATGTACTTATCTGTAAAATGTAAATATCTATATAAATGTATTTATACCATACAAATATATACACAGAGGCGCACACACATGTAGATGCGTATATGTACATGTATGTGTGCACATCTAGATACATACAGATGTACACATACATGTACATACACACATATGCCTTAAACACACACATATATGTGTATATAAATGAATGAATAATGGTGGTGGTGGTAATAATAATAAAAATAGCTATCATTTACATATGTGTGTAAATACATACATGTGTCAGACAATGTGCTAAGTGCTTTATAATTATTTTTTCTCATTTGATCTTCCCAATAATCCTAGGAGGTAGATATTATTATTCTCATTTTCCAGATGAGAAAACTGAGACAAACGAGGGATTAAGTGACTTGTCAAGGGTTACAAAGCTAAGTGTCTAAGGCTGGATTGAACTCGGGTCTTATTGATTCCAGACCCAGGCGTCTCCACTGTGCCTCCTAGCTGAATATTGCAAGATAAAGGATAATGAATTAACACCCAATGAGGGAGAAGACCCTATGGATTCCAGATAGCAAGGAACCAGAGCCAGATGTTCCTGAATGATTTAAAAGAAAATAAGAATTGAGAAAGCAAAATTTGTGTCCTGCACAGAATAAATGATTGGCAGAATAGAAAAACTTCATGAATAGAAAAAATTCATGATGGCAAATTTCACCAAAGATACAAAAGAGAGAACTGATTGAGAATGTAAACACGCAGAAGTAAAAGATAATCTGGAAGAATAGAAGCAAAAAACAATAACATTAAAAGAAAACATGATCTGCATGTAAGCAAAACATACTGATCTCAAAGACACAATTTATCAAGACAGCTTAGTGATTGCTAGTCTCCCAGAAGAATATAAGTCAGAAAACCTGAACATTAACTTCCCTTTCCAGGTTTATTGTAACACTTCTCATAATGCACTTTGTGATCTAGCCAGACCCACCACCTTGCTATTCCTCACATACAGCACTCCATCTCCCTTTTGTGTTTTGCGTAACCTGTCTATGGTGTTTCATAAGAGTTCTGTCTATCGCTATGATAGGTAATTTAATAGTAAATAAACTTTTTTTTATCATTATTAGCTATTAGGTAATTTTTATTAATCCACTAAGCTGGAAGAACTAAATTCCTTTTTTTTAAAATCTGGGGCAACAGTTCATCTTCTAAATTCTCTATAAAAAGAAAACCTTTCATGGCTTCTTTTTTGTATATAAATCTTGTTCTTGATGATTTATTGAAACTTTTTCCTATTTAGAATTGCCCTTTGAAGGTCAGGGCACTGGGGAACCTAGCTCACTCAATGGAGAGGATGGATTTTAGTTCAGTTCAATTCAGTAAATGTTTATTAATTACTTACTATGTTGCCAGGTTTTGCGCTAAAGTTATTGAGATCAGTACAAGTAGTTCCTTTCCAGATTACATTTTATTGTGCATAGGGTAATAACATGTACACAAATATGTGAGATACAAGATAAATTAAGAATTAGTAATAGTAACTGAAAGGATCTGGGAATCTTTCATGGAGGACCTAGCACCTAGCTTAAGCATTGGTAGGAATGGAGCAGGAGTGAAAGTTTCTTTATAAGAAAGATCAGCAACTGAAATTATGTTGTAACAGAAAGGGCATTGAATTTAGAGTGAAAAGACCTAAAACCAAGATTCTGCCTCTTACTAGCAGTACAACTTTAGATAAATCATTTTGTCTTTCTGACCCTCAGTTTTATCTACAAAAAAGGGAGTTCATCAGATCATAAATATATATTAAAGACTTGTCTGTTCAGACTAATGTGCCAGGCACAAGGTGGAGGGTGGGTGAGATACAAAGTTATATAAGGAGAGAGTCTTTAACTGAGAAAGGAAGAGTTCACAAAAGACTAAATCATTTCAATTACATGAAATTGAGATCCTTTTGCAGAAATAAAGTCAAAGCACCTAGGATAAGAAGGAAAAATAGATTGGGAAAAAATCTTTAGAACAATTTTTTCTAATAAGGGTCTGTTAACTGAAATATGCAGGGAATTAACACAGATACATATGACCAGAAGCCATTACCCAATGGAAAGGTAATAAGAAAATATGAATAATTTTAAAAGAGAATTGCAAACTATTAACAACCATATGAAAGATTGTTTGTCATTACTAATAATGAATAAATTGTAAATAAACCCAACTCTGAAATCCTTCTTCCCTCCATCCCTGAGATTACAAAGATAACAGAAGATGGAAAAAGTCAATGTTGATGGGGCTGTATGAAGTCATTGTTGTTCAGTCACTTTTTTAAACCATTTCCAACTCTTCAGGACCTTGTTTGGGGTTTTCTTGGCAGGAATACTAGAGTGCTTTGCCATTTCCTTTTCCAGCTCGTTTTATAGATGAGGAAATTGAGGCAAATAGAGTTACGTGACTTGCCCAGGGTCACACAGCTAGCAAGTGTCTAAAGCTAGATTTGAACTCAGGAAGATAAGTCTTCTTGACTCCAGGCTTGGCACTCTGTACACTACACCACCTAGCTGTCCCACTGTAGAAAAATGGGTATACTAGTATAGTTTTAAAAAAAACTGTGAATTGGTTCAACAATTCTGTAAAGCAGTTTAGAAGCATGGTAATAAAGTGACTGATATATCAGTATTTCCTGACTGAGACTCACATATGCCCTAGGCATGTACATCAAGCAAGTCAAAGATAGGAATGTACAAAACTGTTAATAATAGCATTTATATGCATAAAACTGGAAACAGCAGGTCCTCATTTTTTATGAAAGATCTAAAAATAATTGTGGTGTATATTATTGTAATATCGCTGAGCTATAGAAGTCAATGAATTTGATGAATTCAGAGAACCATGGTAAAGTAAGCGTAATTGGGAAAATACTATATGTAATGAATAAAACAGTGTAAATGAAAAGAACAACAAAAGAAAATGGAACCCTCTATTATTACAGTGGTCAAGCATGGCTCTATGGAAGAATTAAGAAAATATATTCTCTTCATTGCAAAGATGAGGGACTATTTGTGTGGGCATCATGTTTTATGAAAGACTTTGATAAACTGAGAGAATCCAGACAACACATTGAAGATCAGTTGAAGAAACTGGCTATGTTTACTCTGGAAAAAGGAAAAATGGTGTGTGTGTATGGGGAAGACAAGGGGCAGAGATATGATGACATAATAACTGTCTTTAAATATTTGATGGAGTGTCATGTACAGGAGGAATTGTACTGGTTTTTTTTTGACCTAAGAGAGTGAAATCAGGAGCAGTGGGGGAAGTTGAAAAGATACAGGTTAGAGGCTAGGAAGAACCTGGTAACAGGTATTCAAAAGTGGAACGTGTTGCCTCAAGAAATGGTGTGTTCCCTTTCCTTGGAGTCCTTTAAGCAGAGATTGTTAGGTATGGAGAGAAGCATTCATTCATATATGTTTTGGATGTTCAAGGAGCACTAATACCTCTGGTGAGAGGGCTTGCCAAGACCCTCTTTAGTGTCCATCTGATTCACCAGACTCCAAGAAGCCATAGCAAGTGCAGTGGCCACACCTGGTAAAACCTTCTCAGCAGATGAGTTAAACCAGGTTGAGGGTAACCAACAGGCCTCAGATCTGTCAGTGAAGAATTGGGATGTCTGTCCCCAGCTTGTGAAGATGCCCCTCAGTGGAATGGGCAGATGAGAACAATTTGTTCCAATGGCCATGAAGGTGGCTGAAGCAGGTACTGTCGAGTGCTTAGAGCTTGGCCAGGTATCAAAGATTTTAAGGTCATCTACTACATCCTGGGCCATCTCTGGTTATCGTGACTTTTGTCCCACACTGGACTTCAGTGACTCAGAAGGAGAGAGTAAGATTGACAGCTTTGTGCAATGCTGCCTCACCAAAATCCAATTCATGCAAAAGTCAAGATGTCACCCCATGATACCATTGGTCCTCTTGGAAAACACAAGATGGATAAAAATAATAATATGTATGTAATGATACTTATTGAATTTTATAAGAAGAAATTTTAAGAAGAAAAATTGAAATACTAAAGTCTTTCAAAGGGAAAGAAAGAGATACAAAAATTTCTTGGCAGTGTAATGTATTTTTTAGGCAATATCCTCCTAGGTAATAACATTTAATGATCAACAAATTAGTAGGTTAAGCTGGTAGTCAAATTTATGTTTTTAACCTCATGATATATTTATTGAATTATTTTCTTTAAGGGCAATAAGAACTTTCCATAAATTCTTTTTTTTTTGGGTAAATTTAAAAAGAATTTAAACTTAAATACAAAATGAAAAAAGAAAAAAGAAACATTGCCCACAGCAGACCATAAAAAAGGATGCAATATAAATCAACAAAACTGTTTTGGCAGGTATATGCCCAGATATTTTATACTATCTAAGTAATTTAAATGGTCTAAAACAATATTGAATAACATTGTTGACACATAATGTAGTTTCTCTATATTTTTCACTTTTGGTTAAATCTATTCTAACTTTAAATTTGAGATCATGATTGCTATCTCACCTTTTTTTACATACAAAATTCTACTCCTGCCCTTTATTTTATCTTTGTGTGTATCTCTCATATTTATACTGTTTCTTGAAAGCGACATATTGTTGAATTCACATTTTTAGTCTGCTACCTCTTTCTGTTTTATGGGTAAATTCATCCCATTCACACTCTAAGCTACAATGACTTGGTGTGTATTTTCCTTCTTACTATTTTTCCTTGCTATCCTTCTCATTCTGTTTACCCTATCCCTCTGCACTCTGCTTTATTTCTACTCGCTATCTTGTCCTCCCATTCTTTAACCTATCCACCCCTCTAAGGGTCCATCACTTATTGTCTTCCACCCTCCATCCTATCCTTTTGCCCTCTTATTTCTTTCTGAATTTATAAGACTTTTATACCCTTCTAGATATATATGTTATTCTCTCTTTACTTTAACTCATTCCTAATGAGAATAAGGTTCCAACATTATCTGCCCTCCCCCCTACTAGCTTCTTCTGTATCAATTTTTCCTTTCATACTTCATTTGTATGAGATAATTACTCCTTTTTAGTCTCCCCTACACAGTTTTATTTTTTTTTTAGAATCACCCAATCATACTCAGCTCAGCCCATGCCTTTCTTTCAAACTACCCAAATAACGATGACAATCATAAGAGTACTGCTGATATTTTCACATATACAAAGTAAACAGTTTGACCTTATTGAGTCCCTTATAATTGTTTTTTGATGTTTACCACATATTTCTCCTGGATATTATATGTCAACATTTCCCTTAAATTCTGCAGTTTTTATCATAAAATCTTGGAAGGTTTTGAGTTTGATAAGTGTCCATTTTTAAAAATTCAGGATTATATTTAACTTTGCTGGGTAAGTTACCCTTGGTTGTAACCCCAGCTCTTTTGCTCTATAGAATATAGTATTCTAAGATCTATGGGCTGTCAGTGTAGTAGCTGGTAAGTCTTGTTTAATCTTTAATTTTTTTTTCTTGTTGCTTCCTTAACCTGGGAGCTTTGATACTTGGCTATGATATTCCTATAAGTTTTCCTCCTGGAACTCTTTCACATAGTGATCAGTGGATTTTTTCTATTTCTATTTTGCCACCTCTTTCTGGAACTTGAGGGCAATTTTCCTTGAGAATTTCTTGTAATATTGTATCAAGATTCTTTTTTTTAACCATGATTTTCAGGTAGTCTGACTATTCTTATGTTATTTCTCCTCTATCTGTTCTCCAGATAAGTTGTTTTTCTGATGAGATGTTTCACTTTCTCTTCCATTTTTTTCATTCTTTTGATTTTGTTTTATGATTTCTTGGTGTCTTAGAATGTCGTTAGCTTCCTCTTGCCCAATTCTAGTTTTCAAGGAATTATTTTATTACCCAAAGTTTTGATTCTCTGTTTCCAGTTGGTTGACTTCGTAACTTTCTTGGATTGTCTTATTTTTTTCTAATTTTTCTTCCATCTTTATTATTTGATTTTTAAAGTCTTTTTTAAGTTCTTCCAAGAGCTCCTTTTGTGCTTGGGACCATTTAATGTTTCTCATTGAAAAAGTGGCTTTTTAATGCTCTATTATTTTCCTCTGAATATGAGCCCAGATCTCTATCTCCATAGTAACTATCTATGGTTCAGTTCTTTCTCCTTTGTGTACTCATTTTTATTTATTAATTTTTTTAGCAGCTATTAGTTGTCAACAAGTTGTAGTTCTGAGGTATGGGGAACGATGACCCAAGCCTAAGCTCCTTTTCACTCTTGTTTTCTGAGATCTGTCTCTGGTGCAGCCTTGGGCTCTTCTCTCCACTCCTTAGCCACAGCTGGGGCCCCCAGCCACACTGCTTTGCAAATGATCTTGCTCCCTGCTGTCGCTCTTGTAGCTGCAAACTATAGCAGTCCTATCTGCCACAGAATTGAAACCAGGGACTCCGCTCTCCTGCAAGTGCCCATAGCCAACAGGGTCCCTGACCCTTGCTACTTGCACTGACCAGGTGTGTGCTAGCTTCTTCTCCTGGCAGCCACAGCCTTGAACGCATCTGGTCAGCACAGCTGTGCTTGTTATCCCTAGACAATGGAAGGTCCTTTAATCTTCTACTCACTAGTCAGACCCACCCCAAAACTGTCTGCAAGATGAAAGTTTCTAAAGCTGAGGCTACCTCTCTATCCAGCTGCCCCCAGACTTGTTATTTGTTGATTCCGCATAGTTGGCTGGCCTGCAGGCACTTCACTCTGGCCAAACCTTCCACCCCTGGAGGTTGTGTCTTTCCTGGGGCCTTCTCAGATTGTCCTAGGAGAACAACTTCTTTACCCTGTGTTTATTTCTGCTGCTCTGAAACTATGTTCTGTCTTTTTTTGTGGAGGAAATTTAGAGAGCTGAAAGTTTTCTGACTTACTCTTCTATCTTACCAGAATCCTCTCCACTTAACTTCTTTAAAATAATGTTAAAATTTCCACATTTTCATCAAGGAAACAATAAAGGGCAAACACTGACACATAATTAATCACTTAAAAACACTGTTTTTATATTCTAACTGACCCTAATGAAAACAGCAACTTATCAACTAAAATACTGTAAATAAATGCACTATAAATTGGAGTTTTCTTATATTCATGAAACTACTGATCTGCCCTTTTAAAAATAAATGTCATCTCTAATAACAAAATGCTTTCAAAATTATTATATAGCATAGTTGAGTAGACAGAGTTCTGATCCTAGAGTTTTGGGTTCATTTGCTGTGTGATTTTGAGCAAGTCACTCAGACTCAGTGAGCTTCGATTGTATTACCTCAAAACAGGTTACTAATACTTGTAGTGCCTACCTTTTGAATCAAATGAAATTATGCATGTAAAATATTTTGTAACAATTGTTACTGCAAGCCATTAGTGTTATTACAAAAATACACATTTCAGAGTTTCTTTTAAAATTTCACTTGTGTTTATTGACCAACCACAAAAGGAAGGTGAGGGGAAGAGAAACTTAACTAACTAGAAAGTACTGCCAATTGAAATTAGTAATAGTCACATTTATAAAATACTTTACTGTTTACACACCACTTACCTAGTGCCCTAAGTAGTATCAGTATCATTATAACCATTTTATAAATAAAGAAAACTAAGCACAACCAATTTGCTCACAGTCACAGGATTGCTAAATGGCAGAGGTGAGAGTACCACTCAGATCAGTTGATGCTTAGCCAGATTGATGGTGAAAGGTAAAGGAAAAGCAATAGGAAAATAGGTTTAATCTTGTTTTTTTATGAAATTTTTAAGGATTTCATTTAAGGATTAAAGCTTTTGCTTGTACTTAAACTTCTAGCACTTTGCACTGAAATTAAATATTATACAACTGTTAAAACAAAATCCCATAAAGCTTACTGTTACTTATTATATATGATAATATATGCAAAATGCTTTTCTAAATTTTAGCTATAATTATTATCTCATTCTTATCTTTTTTTTTTGTGAGATTTGGGTAGAAACAGTCCTGAGACAAGTCACTATCTTGGTATTATTCCTTTATATTCATTATTCTACGGATTATTTCCCAGGTGTATAGCATAGCATATATACTTTTATGGTTGTAATATATTACATGTTATAGAATGTAAGCTCATTCTCTGTAGTTTTACTGTCATTGGTGTACTTCTGGTAGCAGAGAGGATAACAGAGATGAAATATCCTTCATCTAGTTCCCACATGATTTTGATTTCTTAGTTTCTATAGATTAGATACCATGAATATTTAGAATGGTAACATATGTTAAAATACTATTCTTAAGTTTGTATGAATCAAAGTTATATGTGCATTTTACAGGTTATTGTGGGCAACATTTCTGTTTTTTTCAGTACAATATATTGGTTGAGTTCTCTAGGATATTTTGAGATCTATATTTGTAATATAGTACTTTAAGGCTTACAAAGTACTTGACACACATATATTATTCTATCCTCATAAGAATACTGGGAAGAAGGTGTTGTCATCCTTATTTTTACAGATAAAGAAACTGAGGTAGGAAGAGGTTAAATGACTTGCCTAAAGTCACACAGCTAGTAAGTGTCTAGGACAGGATTTGAACTGAAGTTTTCCTGACTCCATGTCTAATACTTTGTCCACTGTATCACCTAGCTGCCATATTATATGTCAGTCCGTGAAAGCTTATGATATATTATTCCAGACACCAGGTCATGTCTTGCTAGATATTAAGTAGGTGGTAACTTTTAACAGCCTACGGTGATGTGTTGCACAGGCTTCGTTATTTCCTTGTGTAGTCTACATTGCTCACTAAGTCCACATTCCTTTAGGATAACTCTTTTGAAGTTTCTGATGGTTGAATTGCCATCACACACTCTTCAGTTTTCACAAACAAATCTTCGTGTCTTGGTAATTTTTTTTGTTAACATTTTGTTGGCCAAGTTGATGAGGATATTTCCTTTTGATTCAACTCTGGGATCTTAATTATTTGATAGGCTCCTTCCAGAATCAAACTTTTTGGGGTATATTTGACAAAACCAATAGTATGTGGTTGTTTATAGCCTTTTACTATTACTTGGTGAAGTGATGCTTATTTTCTAAAAGTACTTCAATAGTTTTTATACCCATCTATCATGCTCCTAAACATGCCAACTCAAACCTCTTCCTAAAAGGGCCTTAGGGTGGTAAGCCTTATGTTTTGTTCATATTTTGGGGGTTTTGTTAAGGTACTTCCTAAATCTGTCATGATTCCTTTTGTATTTCCAAAAGTGTACATCATGACTCTTATTGTATTGGTCTTTATTGCTTTAAAGATTTTCTTCTCATTCGCTTTTGATTTCAGAATGTCCATAGGTTTTTTCTTGATGTCTTTATCGTCATCGCACCTTACATAGAATATAGCAAAGTATTTGTTCATTCCACCTTCATCCATTGGATTCATGTGACCTCTGGACTCAAGCTTGAAGCCTGGGGTCTTTATCTTTCCTTGTAGTACATTAAAAATTGTGTACATATTGAGTCCAAATATCATTGAAGAAAGGTTCCCTGAGATGAAGATAATGTTTAATATGTTTATCAATGGAACACTATTGCTTGATGTCATCTATATGTATCAAGTGGTCAATAAGATGTTTCTGGTTGACTTGTTTAGTTTAGGAACCATATTGCTTCTTTTTAGGATAAATCATAATGAATTTATAGGTAGTTAGGAGTATAATGGATTTTAACTATCTTAGGATTTATGTCAGTTAGTTCTGTCATTATTGTGTTGGTGTCATGTTTTCAATCCTGAGCTATTTTCCATATGGACTTCAGATACTCTAGTGTTCCATAATTGATTCTATTTTATATATTATCAGTATTGTATATGTCAGGAATGTAGAAGTGAATCAAAATCTTTCTGCAAAAGGTAGACAGAGACCTTCCTCTGATCTCCATGTGTGCCCCAAGGGAGAGTGGTAAGGGTCAGTCTGAGTGATTTCTACCTGTGCCATTGTAAGACAACTTCTACCTTCTACTGCCAGCTTGATCTCCTGCTCTGGATGTGGAGATCTTCTGGTACAAAGAGGAGCAACCTTTCCCTTGACCGTAGGTCTTCCGTCTATTGCTGTGCTGTCCCTTGAGGGAAGATGAAGAAAGTTGGTGCGAAGTAAGATTTTCATTTCCCCATGTCTCCTTTGGCTGCGCTACTCTGGGATTTCTCTGACTGAATTCTCTATTATGCCCCCCACAATAGGTACCTTTTTACCTTTTCCTCTGACTTCACTTACCCATCTCTACTCTTCATCTAAACTATGTATGACCTTCAGTCCTTTGACCCCTTAGTTCTTTCCCAGGGCATACACCTGAATTGGCCACTCTCTTCTTTTCCCCTTATTTTGATCCCTTGGTGAACGAGCTCACCTCTCCATTTTCTTCTTTTCTTGAGTCCTTAGCCCTTTTATCATATCACTGATGGTACCCTGTTAAGCCTCAACCTTTGGTGACTACCATCATCCTACCTTCAGTTTTACACATGTAGTACTGAATGAAGGTGGAGAAAATTACACAGTTGTTTGGATTAGTTCCACTACAAATTTATGTTATGAAACCTTCACTGATCCCTTACTGTTCCTAGGAAGTTCTACTATACTCCTGTTGTCAGCTCACAGTCTGACTCTTCATAGCAACTCTTAAATTATCTTTTCATCCCTCCTTATATCTCCCATGGCTTCACCCCGCCCCCACCCTCTCAGCTGAGAAACTTGCCTCATATTTTACCGAAAAAATTGAGGTCATTCACCATGAGTTCCTTTTTATCCCCTTTTCTTTCTCTCATATCACTCATATGTCTTCTGTCCCTATCTCGTCCTTTCTTGTTTCAAATGAAGAGGTGGCCTTACTCCTTATCAAGGACAACTCCTCTACCTGTGTAAGTGATCTCATTCTATGCCATTCACTCCAACAGATTGCCCCCCATCTTCCTCAAGCTCTCCCTTATTTTCAAGCTCTTCCTTTCTGCTAATTCATTCCCTACTGCCTACAAACACGTCCATATCTCTCTCACCCTAAACAGTTCCTCATGTGATCCTTCCATCACCATCATTGTTCTATCTCTTTTTCCCCTTATAGCTAAACTTGACAAGTTCCTTTACAATAGGTACCTTTACCTTCTTTGCTCTTCTTCTCATTTGAAGCCCTTACAATCCGGCTTCTGACCTCATTAAGTTAACCTCCTAATTGCCAAATCCGGTGGGCTTTTTCTAATCCTTATTCTTCTTGACCTCTCTTCAGCCTTTGCCATTATTGATCACCCTCTTATCCTTCATACTCTTCTCTCTCTAGATTTTTGAGATGCCGTTCTCACCATTTTCTCTTACCTATCGGATCACTCATTTTCAATATCTTTGCTGGATATTCATTTAGATTATACCCTCTAATGGTAGGCCTCCCTCAAGGCTTTATCCTGGGCCCTATGCTCTTGTCCCTCTATACTACATCACTTGGTGATCTCATCACTTCTCCTGGATTTAATTACTGTTCCCATGCTGATGATTCTCAAATCTACCTATCCTGCACTAACCTTTCCGCTGATCTCTAGTCTCACGTATCCAACTGCCTTTCTGACATCTTGAAATGGATGTAGACATTTTAAACTCATTAAATTAAATTCATGATCTTTCTCACTACCTTTCCCCTTCCTAACTTCCCTCCTACTGTAAAGACATCCTCCTGGTCACCCTAAGGCCTGTCAATTTCATGATTTCACCCTTGCAACATCTCTCCAATGTGCCCCCTTCTCTCTTCTGACACTACTACCGTTCTGGTACAGGCCCTCATTACATATCTGGACCATTTCAATAGCCTGCTGCTTTGGTCAGCCTGCCCCAAATTTCTCCTCACTCCAATCCATCCTACGTTTAGCCGCCTGAAACACAGGTCCAGTCATTTCACCTCCCTGCTCAATGAACTCCATTGGCACCCTGTCACCTCCACAGTCAAATATAAAATATTGATTTGGCATTAGAAGCTCTTCATAACCAAACCCCCTCTGACTTTTCCAGTCTTTTTATACTTTGCTCAGACCATGTACTCTTCAATCCAGTGACACTGGCCTCTTTGCTGTTCCTTGAACAAGACTCTCCATCTCTCAGGTCCGGTCATTTTCTCTGGTGCTCCTCTGCTCATGCACCCCATGCCTGGAATTCCCTACCTCCTCATCTCTGCCTCTTGGCTTCTCTGGCTTCCTTTTTTGTTTAAAAAAATTTTCAACTCGGAACAAACAAGCATTTCCATAACATGGTAAAATAAAAAAAATATGATTGCACATGAAACTGAAAATCTGTCATGTACAACTTTGTATTCCCTCCAAATATACAACAAAGTTATGTAAATTTTTTTTCTTCACCCTCCTTCCCTAAAGATGGCTACCATCAGATAAAAATAGATGTGTGTGTGTGTGTGTGTGTGTGTGTGTGTGTGTATGTTAAATTATTCTATATATACCTCTATTTGTCAGTTCTTCCTCTGGATTCAGATAGCATATCTATATGTCCTAATTTGTGTATTCATAATGGTCAAAATGACTTAGTTGCTCAAAGTCGTTCTTAAAACAATATTGCTGTTACTGTATACAACTTTCTCTTGGTTCTGCTCACTTTGCTCTTCATCATTTCAAGTCTTTCCATGCCTCTCTGAGATCAGTGAGTTCATCGTTTCTTATAGCATAGTCTTCCATCACAACAATACTCAAGAATCTGTTCAGCCATTCCTGAATTGATGGGGATTCCTGCAATTTCCAGTTTTTGCCACCACAAAGAGAGCTGCTATAAATATCCTACTCACATACAGAGTTGTAATTACTATTTGTGGACTTCCCTCCATCTTATTTTAACTATTTTCTTTCTCAGCCTCTCTTTTTACCCTATCCCTGTTACCTTATCTTCTTCCCCTACCCTCTCAATCCCCACTTCACCTCCAAGAGTCTTCCCATCCCCTACCCTCTACCCCTTTAATCTTAATCCACATATCTGTCCAAACATCCCCCCATCCTCTTCCCTCAGCCTTCTAAATCCCAATCCTGTGACACACCTCTTTAAAATTCTCTCCCCCATGACGTCCCCCAGTTTTCTCTCCTCTCTACATGTTGAGATTTCTGCACCCTTCCAGATGTACACATTGTTTCCTCTTCAACCCAGATGAGAGTAAGGTTCCCACATCACCAGCTTTCCCCCCCAGTTGCTTCCTCTGTATTAGTGTTTCCATTCATGCACCATTTTTATAATGTGATAGCTCCTTTTTCCCTTTTCCTATCCAATTTTGTTCTTTAGAATCATGCCATCATGCACAACTCAGCCCCAACCTTTCTCTCAAAGTACCTTAGTAATGATGACAGTTTTATGAATACTGATAACATTTCCAGTTGATAAATGGTCAAAAGATATGAACAGACAGTTTTCAGATGAAGAAATTAAAGCTATCTATAGTCATAGGAAAAAATGCTCTAAATCACTATTAATTAGAGAAATGCAAATTAAAACAACTCTGAGGTATCACATCATACCTATCAGATTGGCTAACATGACAAAACAGGAAAATGATAAATGTTAGAGAAGATGTGAGAAAATTGGAACACTAATGCATTGTTAGTGGAATTGTGAACCGATCCAACCATTCTAGAGAGCAATTTGGAACTATGCCCAAAGGGCTATAAAACTGTGCATACCCTTTGACCCAGTAATACTTCTTAGTCTGTATCCCAAAAAGATCATAAAAATGGGAACAGGACCTACATATACAGAAATATTCATAGCAGCTTTTTTTGTGGTGGCCAAGAAATGGAAATTGAAGGATGCCCATCAATTGGGGCATGCCTGAATAAGTTATGGTATACGAATGTAATAATACTATTGTTCCATGAGAAATGATGAGCAGGCAGACTTCGGAAAAACCTGAGAAGACTTACATGAACTGATGCTGAGTAGAACTAGGACAACATTGTACACAGTAACAGCAACATTGTGTGATGACAAACTTTGATAGACTAAGCTCCTCTCAGCAATGCAAGAATCTAAGACAATTCCATCTAAGACAATTCCAAAAGACTCATGATGAAAAATGCTATTCACTTCCAGAGAAAGAGTTGTGGAATGTGAATGTAGATTGAAGCATACTATTTTTTCTCTCTCTTTTTTGTTTTATATCTTCTTTCTCATGGTTTTTCCCTTTGGCTCTAATTCTTATTTACAACATGACCAGTGTGGAAATATGTTTAACATAATCGTATGTGTATAGCCTATATCAGATTGCATGCCGTTTTAGGGAAGGAGGAGTGGAGGGAGGGGGAGAAAATTTAGAACTCCAAACCTTATAGAAGTGAATGTTGAAAACTAAAAATAAATAAATAAATAAATAAATTTTTAATAAAAGGAATACTGATAACATTTTCATATATATAGTAAGTAAACAGTTTGACCTTAATGAATCCCTTGTAATTAGTCTTTTATGTTTTCCTTATATTCCACCTGGATCTTTTATATCCAATTTTCCAGTGAGTTCTGGTCTTTTTGTTACAAATGCCTGAAAGTCTTTCAGTTCATCAAATGCCCATTTTTTTTCATTCAGGGTTATACTCAACTTTGCTGGGTAAATTATTCTTGGACGCAAGCCCAGTTCTTTTGCTCTTCAAAATATAATATTCCAAGACCTATGGTCTTCTAGAGTGGAAGCTGCTAGGTCTTGTGAAATCCTTACTGTATTTCCACAATATTTAAATTTTTTTTCTTGTTGTTTGCAATATTTTCTCCTTAATTTGGGAGTTTTGAAACTTGGCTATGACATTCCTGTAAGTTTTCCTCCTGGGATCTCTTTCAGGTGGTAAACAGTAGATTTTTTTCTATTTCCTTACCCACTTATTCTAGAACTTCAGGACAGTTTTCCTTAATAATTTCTTGTAATATTGTGTCCACATTCTTTTTTTTCTCATCATAACTTTCAGGTAGTCTTCCTTTAAGTCTTATCTAAAATTCTGTTTTCTGTAGGAAGCCTTTCCCAACCTTTCTTAATTCTAGTGCTTACTCTCTTTCCATTATTTCCTATTTTGTCTTCTCCATTAGATTGTGAGCTCTTTGAGGGCAGGGACTGAGTTTTACCTCTTTTTATCCCAAGTACTTACTATAGATCCTGGCACATAGTAGGTTCTTAATACATGTTTATCGAATGACTGTTGACTGACTAAATATTAACAAAGGCAATATGTATGTTATGGTGCTTTGTGGCAGTTTATTTAATAGTTATGCAATCAATAATAAGTTCCTCTTACACTCTTGGGACTTTTTCACATATACTTTTCATTCTTCATCCAGTATATTATTTACTTGTTAGTGTTTATAGATTGTATTTTAATTATACAAACTAGGAATACTTTAAATGAAATATATAAACATATAATTGCCCTTTATTTGAAGAGTTTACTCAACTTTTGGTGTTCTCAACCTTTGGTAATAAATATGTGATGCCTTCTGTTAAGAAAAAGTAAGATTAGGCTTAATTCTTAGAGGAAACTGGCAAAGTACTCTGTTAATAATTGAAACATTTGATCCAATAATTTTGAAACAAATTGTAGCCCACTGTTTTTCAGTTTTGCATTGGTTAGAATTTCAGTCACCTCCCTTGATATGACTTTTCATCATATTAATTGTGCATAAACTTTCTATTTCTTGTTTGATACAGATCATCAAATCCATTCAATAATATTTAAGTTCCTATAATGTGCCAGGTACTATATAAGCATTTGGGATAACAAAGGGGCAAAAACAGTCCCTGCCTTTAAGCTCTCGCAATCTCATAGGGGAGACAACATTCAAATACATATGTACAAATAAGATATATATATATATATATATATATATATATATATATGTGTGTGTGTGTGTGTGTGTGTGTGTGTGTGTGTATGTGTGTGTGTGTGTGTCTACATATGTATATTTCTCTATATATCTATATGATATAATCAACAGAGGGATCATTAAGGGAAATTGAGAAAGATTTTGTGCAGAAGATGGGATTTTTAGCTGAGACTGAAGAAAGCCAGTAAATAGAGATGAAGAGGAAGAGATTTCCAAGCATGGAGATCAGGCAGTGAAAATTAGTGGTGTGAAGAACAATAGTGAGGCCAGCATCACTGATTTGTAACGCATGTGCAGGAATAAGATCTAAAGAAACTTGTGAGTTACTGAAGGGGCCAGTTTATAAAGGTCTTTGAAAAACAAACAGAATTTTATATTTTATCCCTGATTTTATTAAATGGTGATGAGGGAAGTGATGTGATCAGCACAGACAATCACTTTGGTATCTAACTGGAGGACGGGCTAGAGTGAGGTGAGATGGCTGCTGCAGTAGTCCTATGTGTGAAGTGATTTGGGTAGCCTCCGAGTGGTGGTAGTGTCAGAGGAGAAGAGGGCGTATAAGAGAGAAATTTCGAAGGTAGAGTTGAAAGGAATTGGCAATAGATTATATGTGGGGCAGTGAGAGAGTGAGGAATGAAGGATGAATCTTAGGTTGCAGACTTGGGTGAGTGGGAGAATTATGGTATCTTTGACAGTAATAGAAACTTTAGGAAGAGGGGAGGGGTGGGGGTTTTTTGGCGGGGGGAGATTTTACTTTTAGACATGTTGAGTTTAGCATGTTTATAAAACATCCTATTCAAGATGTCCAAAAGGCAGCTGGTGATGTGAAACTGCAGGTCAGCAGAAATGTCAGGGCTAGATGGGTAGATTTAGAATCTTGTAGATAGAGATGATAATTCAATCCATGGGAATGGGTAACATTACCAAGGGAAATATTATAGAGGAAGAAAAGAAGAGGGCCTAGGACTTGAGGGACACCGCTTGGTATGCACAACCTGGATAAAGATCTAGCAAAGGAGATTAAGAATTGAGATTTAGAGATCAGATAGGGAGGAGGGAGGAGATAAGAGAGAGCAGTATCACAAAAGAGGGAAAAGAATATCAAAGAGAAGAGGGAAATCACCAGTGTCAAAGGCTGGGGAGGTCAAGAAGGATGAGGGCTGAGAAAAGGCCATAACATTAAGAGATCATTGGTAATTTTGGAGAGAGCTATTTCATTTGAATTGTTAGATGCCAGACTGCAGAAAGTTAAGAAAAGAGTCAAGGAAAAGGAAGTGTAGGTACCAGTTGTAGATGGTATTCTCAAAAAGTCTAGCTACAAAAGGGAGAAGAGATATAGGATGATGTTGTATTGTTCATTCCTTGTTTTCAAAGAGGACCAATGACATCAAGAATGATGATTTGCACATTAATTGAATTTTAAGTGAGGCAGAGGTGCACAAATCATCAGATTCACTTTCTCTTCCTGAGTCATGGAAGTCTAGTGGCAAGACAGAAATTAAGATGACTGGTGAAGGCCCAGGATTCAGTGAATGACTTTTGGAGTCTTCTCTACCTGACCAAACTCTAAGCACTTCACAGTGCCTGCTTCAGCTGCCTTACTGGCCATTAAAACACATTATTCTCATCTGCCCATTCAGCTGGGGGAAGTCTTTGCATGCTAGGGGTGGACATCTCCATAACTCACTGACAGGTTTGAGGCCTGATGGTTACCCTTACCCTAGCTTAGCTCATCTGTTGAGATGGTTTTATAGGGATGTGGTTGTGTCCATGCTACAGCTTCTTGGATCCCCATTTTAGAGATGGGTGAATCAGGTGGATACCAAAGGAGGAGCCCTGAAAAGGCCTCAGCAAGCCCTCACATTGGAGGTGCTAATCCTCCCTAAATGCCTCATACACCTTTGTAGGATGATAACTATCAGGGATTGATGGGTTATAATAAGATTTTTTTGATGATGGCGAGGCATTCACATCTATTACAGCAGGGAAACAGCCAGTAGACAGGGAGAGATTGAAGATTAGTGAGAAAATGGAGGTGATAATAGAGGGGCAGTCTGCAACAGTGAGCTCGATTGTGATCCCTTGTGCATGTAGAAGAGTTTGCCTTGGCAAAGAGAAGGGCCACTTCTTGTGATATAAGGCTGTGAAAGGACAAATGGTAGAAGCCATCTGAATCCTTCATCATTATCTCATCAGTACTCACTACTCCTGTGGTCCCTTTCTCCCTTTGATTGGAGAGGGTAGACCATAGAGAACTCCTCTAAGACTCCTAACTTAAGGACACTTCAGTCAGCCGTCTCTTCATTTTACACGTGGCTGCATTCCTCTAGACTTCATCAAGCTCCATGGAACCTCGTCATCCTTCAAGATCACATCATTTCTGAAACTCATACCTGTTTAATACTCTCTGTCCTTGAGGCCCTTCTCTCCCTCAGATTGGGGAGGGTAGAGGGTGGATGGTGGAGGGCTCCTCCCAGATCCTTTATTTGAGGAGGATGCCATCTCTTCATTTCCTACCTGCCTGAACTCCTCTGGACTTTATCATTGCCCCCTCTCCCCCAGCTCTCCATATCTAGTGCCCTTCCCCCCTTTTCAGCTTCTTTTTATGTGTTACCTTCCAACATTAAGATTGTGAGCTCCTTGAGGGCAGGGAGTATTTTTTTCAAGCGAGTGAGAAAGGGAAAGCAGGTGCTACGGGAGATTTGAGGAAAGACGAAAAAGTTTTAGAGAACTTTTATGGTGAATAGGACTCAATTAGAACCAATTTGCCATTTTCCTTTTGTTTCATTTCATGTAGATTTAGATTTAGATTATCTGAAATTTTCCACACCTCCCTTCTTCTGGGTATTCATTCTTTATTGTCCCTGATTTTTTTTTAACTCATCAACCCTCTATAGTAAAGATTTTGATTGATGCTGAAATGGTTATTTTATGCTGTCTGCTCCCTTGACTCTTTTTATGATCTTAATCTTCTGACTTTTACTTTCTGTTGATGTTTAAGCAAAATGAGAATTTCTAATACTATTGCTTTCTACATTTATTTTTTCTTGCATTTAGTTGGGCAATATGATGTAAAGTTTTCTATTCCATGTACCAGCTATATGTGTAATTTTCCATAATTTTTTTCCACAGATCTTCACTCTTTTCATTTATGGTGTTTTGACGCTTGCCCCTAGTATTCCTTGGTAGCTCCACCTTTCTTCCTATGGTTCTTATCATGGTGTTGGCTGTTATATATAATAGTTTTTGGAGGGCCTGCAATGTTTTTATACATTTTTCAAGTACTATGGAAGAATTCATTATGGTTTCAGTAGAAACTAGCTTTTTTTTTTTTTTTTACAATACTCTTTTTTTTACTACTAATTGGATTCATGGCCCCCCAAAGTAAAAGGGTTCTTTGGAATTTCACCCTCTCTCTATATACCCATACCCTTTTCAAACTCATTTGAGATCCTCAGTGCTGTTTTTGTCATCTGCTTCATTATTTGGCGTAATTTCTAGAGTTTGTCTTAACTGATCTTTTTCAATGACCTAAATTACTTCCAATTTTCTCTCTTTCGGTTTTAGAAATATCTCAGTTTCATATTTTCTAGAGTTAAAAATGTAATTGTTTTTATTAATGCCCTATGTGAGTTTGCAGTACATTGTTGTATGACTTAGAGCTGAAAGTACCATTGAAAAAATGGTATTAAGCCCTTGTCAGTAGCTGGCAAGATGTTTCCAGTTTTGTTGTGAATTTTTTTTCTGGCATGTAATGAAAAGATTCACATGTTTAGTCACCTTTGTGTGCATTTGTGGTTTGCACATGTTAAGTGATCAGTCTCATTTACGTTGCAGCATATCTGATAGGTAAGATATTGGTATTTCTAATTTCTTCTGGCACACTATGCCATTTAGAATACCAAAACATTAAGAAACACCATTGAATTAATTGTCTCCTTGTTTGGCTGATCATCACTATGGTTTTAAGTATGGTCAGTCTGTAACTTTATATTGTCCTGTGTATTACTTTGAATTTTAGAAGCAGTTGCATCATGCCGATTGGGGTGCTAGCCCGGTGGAGGGTGTCAGCGTTTTAGGATTCTTCCTAGGCCTTTCCAGGTTCTTTAAAAATCTTAGGGCACATTCTTTCCCTGCTGTACGTTATTGTTATTAGCATTCCTTTACTTCGCCTCCTCTTCATTACTCGCCTCACCTCATGGACAAGGGCTTTGACTGTATCAGAATTATTATTTATATTTTCTTCATGTACAAGAGAGGCAACGTCATGTAATAGAAAAGAGAACTGGCCTGTAAGTGAGCAAGACCCGGATTCAAATCCTGCCTTTAAACCATATTGTCTTTTAACCCTGGGCAAGTCACTAGACCTCGGTGCCAAATCTGTCATTTGAGGAGAAGTTGCCTAGTTGAATTGGTAATGGGAAATTCCTCACCTGGAATTTCCCTAATGAAATCATGGATCTATGCCCTATATCCTATTATGTATATATTGTATCACTAGAGAGTTACTAGGGAAAAATACATGAATTTATATCATGCTAAAAATGGACTTGTTTTACATGGTTTTGGTATTTTTTCCAAAATGGTTTATTTTAACTCAGAAACAGTAATATTATAGGGAAATCAAGTGAATTCATTATACTATTTTAAAATGTATAAATAATTGCATTAAAAACTAGGTGGTATATACAAAGTATAATACTTGACATGAAACCATTTGAAATATAGGTGACATTAAAACTTCAATTTGAAATATACACTGTTGCCACCTAAATGGCATTGTATCATCAGAGCAGTAAGAAGAAAAAGACCTCTATGCCTTATTGGATTTTCTAATTTTTAAACTTCTATTCTTGAAGTTCATGCAATGTTGCATCCTTGTTAAAGCACCCCTTAAAGGTAGTAAATCTACCTCTAAAGAAACTGAATCTACAAACTTTTGAAAAAGCTTTTACAAAGTGATATTTACTCCAAAGATACAGCAGTAATAGAAGTTATAAACACAACCTGGTGATAGTGGGTTCATACTTAATGTAGTTTCTCTTTTGTTTTATTGTTGATAGTTATTTTTACCTGTTGTCATTTTTTTGTTAATAATAAAGTCTGCAATTTTAAAAAAAGCCTGTTTTTCTCTCTTCTTTATAATATCTTGAGAATCAGTTTATCAGTGCCCTCAGAGCTGTCTACCTACAGTGTAGAACTCATCTGTATATGTTTAATCTAATTGCTTTCTTTATTTTTTTATAGAAAAAAAGAATTATTTCCCTTCCTTTCAACTTTTCTTTCCCCCATGTAAAAAAAAAGAAGAAAAAAAATCTTTGTAGCAAATAAGCATAATCATAAAAACCAAATTTCCGTCCAGAAAGATATGTATCATTTTGCAACCTAAGTCCATCGTCTTTCTGTCAGGAGTTAGGTAACATCATTTGTCCTCTGGAAGGTCATTATGTTTATCAGAGTTTGTAAGTCTTTCCAAATTGTATGTTTTTATAATGTAGTTGTTATTGTATAATTTGTTTTTGTAGTATTACTTCATTCTGCATCAGTTTCATACAAGTCTTCCCAGGTTTCTCTGAAACCATCCTTTTCACTATTTCTTATTGCACAATTGAATTCCATTGTAATGATATACCAAGATTTATTGAGTCATTCCACAGTTGATGGGTTTAGATTTCATTTTTTTTTTGCCACAACAAAAAGAGATGCTAGAAATGTTTTGTATATATTATTCCGTTTTCTCTTTCCTAGTTTGATTGAGGTATAGGCCTAGAACTGGGCCCAATGGTATTACAGTTTATTTTGGGGCCCAGTTCTAAAGACATTCCAAATTGAACCAACATGCAGCTCCAAATAAGTGTATTAATGTGCCCGTTTTCTCATAGCTCCTTCAACATTTAATATTTTCTGTTTTTTGTCAACTTTGCCACCCTCATAGGAATGAGGTGGAATATCATATCAGAGCATTAATTTGCATTTCTCTAATTCCTAGTGTTTTGGAGCATTATTTTGCTACTGATGCTTGAATTTCTTTCTTAGAGTGCTGCCTATTCATATCATTTGACTGCATATACACTAGAAGAATGGTTCTTATTCTTATACATTTGAATCATTTCCCTATATTCTTGAAAATGAGACCCTTATCAGAGAAACTTCTGCTAAGATTTTTTGAGAGAACTCCTTCCTTTCTAATTCTGGTTGTATTGGTATTTTTGTGCAAAACTTCTGAATTTAATATAATTACAATGGTACATTTTATCTTCCGTGAACCTTTTTAATCCCTCATTTTAATATGAATTCTATCCATAAATCTGAAAGGTGATTTCTTGTTTCTCTAGTTTGTTTATTATTTTACCCCTTTTATCTAAGTCATGTGTTCCTTTGGAGTTCATCTTAATAATGATTTCTGAATAAATCTATACCTGGTTGGTCTATATAGCTTGTTTTTGCCAGCCTTATTTGCAGTTTTCCCAGACTTTTTTTTTTTCAAAAGTGAGTTCTTATTCCAATAGCCTTGATCTTTGGGTTTTATCAAACACTAAGCTACTGTGTTCATTAGCTTTTATGTAGTGTGTATCTAATATTTTCCTCTGATCAATCTATTATTTTATAATTATTATTTATTTAATATTTTTAGTTTTCAGCATTGATTTCCACAAGATTTTGAATTACAAATTTTCTTCCCATTTCTACCCTCCCTCCCACTCCAAGATGGCATATATTCTGATTGCCCTGTTCCCCAGTCTCTTTATTTTTTAACCAATTCTAAATAATTTTTGATAATTAGTACTTTGTAGTATAATTGAAAACCTGGTACTGTTTGGCTCCTTCCTTTCCACTTTTTTTCCTTTATCATGTCACTTGAGATTTTGACCTTTTGTTCCTGCAAATGAATTCTGTAATTACTTTTTTTTAGCTCTATGAAGTAATTCTTTGGTAGTTCGATTGGCATGACATGGAATAACTAAATTAGTTTAGGTAATGTTGTCATTTTTATTACCTTGGTTCACCTATCCTTGAGCAATTTATATTTCTTCAGTCACTTAGGTTTATATTTCTGGAAAGAGTGTTTTGTAGTATAATTCTTGTGTGTGTCTTGGCAGGTAGAATCCCACATATTTTATGTATTCTGTAGTTATTTAAAATATAATTTCTCATTCTTTTTCTGTTGTGGTTTGTTGGTAACATATAGAAATGCTGGTGATTTATGTATTTATTTTATATTCTCCAACTTTGCCAGTATTATTTCATTTATTACTTAACTCTAGGGTTTTCTAAGTAAACCATTATTGCATTTCTATCTGCCTGTGTTTATTCCCTGAATTTTTTTTCTTGTATTATTGTTAAAGATAGTATTTCTATCAATGTATTACACAGCAGTGGCAACGATGCTCAATAAAGGCCCCTGAAGAAAGAGTTAAAATTTAATTAGAGACTAAATAACAATGCTAAGGAATTGTTGGATTACAGAAGAAATCATAGAAACAATGGAAAATTTCATTAAAGATATTGACAACAATGAGCTTTACACCTGATCTTGTTGGATAGATCTTTAGTTTATCCACAATACAAATAATCCTGGCTTCTGGTTTTAAATAAATATCATTTATCACATTAAAGAAACGTTCATTATTCCTATGTTTTCTCATTTTTTTTTCAAAATAGGAATGGGTATTGTATTTCGTTAAAAGGCTTTTCTCAATCTATTGATATAATCACATGATTTTTATATTAATATGGCCCATTATATTAATGTTTTCCTTATATTGAACTAATCTGCATTCCCTATATAATTGTAGCCTGGTCATAGTGTATTATTTTTGATATGTTACTATAGCTACTTGGCTTATATTTAAATTTTTTTTCATCAGTATTAACTTGTCATTGTCATAGTCCCCAGAGTTATAATTCTTAATCCTAGTATCACAAAATCCTTGTATTTCTTCAGTGTCACAAACTGTCACAAAATAAAACACATGTTAAAATAACACTTGCTGTTTTTTGCTCTTTTGATTTAACTTTTTTATAACAACAAAAAAAGTCACTGATATTTATGAATGGTCGTAGAAACTAAATTAAGCAAGGAATGAACCTGGAGGTAGGAGGTCTGGGGTATAAAAGTGAATGCTTTCCTCTCATATTCTATCCAGTGGCAAGAAAAATCCTTACCTAAAGAGAAATATTTTACTCTCGTCCCCATGCTACTGATAATTGTAGCCCATGGCTGTGTACAAAACCATTTTTTAGACTATTTGGAAAATATTATCAATGAGAACTGCATTGTAACAGCAATGCAATTAGATCAATGTAATGATCTAAGATAATACCAAAGGACTTGTGATAAAAAAGTTATTTCCATCTCTAGAGAGACAACTTATGAGGCAGCTAGGTGGCACAGTGGATAGAGTGCTGGGTCTGAAGTCGGGAAGACTCATCTTTCAGTATTCAAATCTGGCCTCTGACACTTATAAGCTGTGTGACCCTTGGCAAGTCACTTAATCCTGTTTGCCTTAGTGTCCTCATCTGTAAAATGAGCTGGAGAAGGAAATGGCAAATCACTCCATTAACTAGTGCATTATCTTTGCCAGAAAACCCCCAAACGGGATCATGAAGCATTGGACACTACTGAAATTGACTGAACAACAACATGATGAAAAAATTCTGTCCACCTGCAGAGAGAGAACTTATGAAAACTGAGTGCAAATTGAAACATAATTTTATTATTTTTCTGGTTTTTTTTTTTAAAAACTATGGTCAATATGTAAATATGTTTTACGTGATTTCATATGTATAATTAATATCATCTTGCCTTCTCAGTGGGAGTGGGAGGGGGTGAGGAGGGAATTTGGAACTCAAAATTTAAAAAGAAAAGAATGCTAATAATAAATAATAAATTTAAAATATATTTTAAAAAGAGTGCCTTGCGCCTTGTGGTACTACAAGGAAAAAAAAAACTAGGCTGAATAAAATGATAAGATCAAAAAACAAGTGAAGGTAGCAGGAGGGATAATGTGTACTATATATATTATACAAAAATATGGGCACAATTTACCTAATGTATATTGATATTACTTGTTATACACATAATGTATGACATAAATACTATAAAATTACATGAAAAAAACCAATGAGCATATATCTATAGAATGGTGTGTTTCTCTGTGTAAGTATGTATATGTGTGTGTTTTAAAGGTATTGTTTAGTTGAAAACATTTCTGCTTGAGACATAATCAATCTCTTAATATATAAGTAGGGGGTTGACTGCAAAGCAATTAAGAGTTCACCTTTATGTTCCCTTATCCAGCTGCTGCCAATCTGTCCATTTTATTCTCCCAGGTTTCCTCTAGTTTTTTGTTTGTTCTAATTGAACTTTTAGAATTAGTTTGTAAGAGGACTTGGGATTTTAATGGGACTGAATTCACTTATATCATTCTTCCGATTTTTTTTCTAAAAGTTGGCATGGTAGTTATGAGTGGGGGTTAACCTGTGAAGATTTGAGTCCTAGTCCAGTGCAACCTCTGCCAATTTTCATTAAGCTTTGTGATTTTCCTTGTTGGATTATGACTTTTAATGCTGCATTTTACTATTCAGAGTCAAATGCCATTTCATAATCAGCCAAGTCAAATGTGTGACATAAAGCTGTGGTATCCTACAGAGAATGACTTGTGAAAGCCTGCATGTTCACATCTCATATTTTCATCAAGGAAGCCCTTGATATATATGTAGATCATTTTCATAAAGATGAGGAAGAAAAAATAAGGATCATTAATTCTATATCCTTATAATCCCACTTAGGGGAGATAATATTATTTATGATTTTTCTATTCTGGAATTTTTTTCTTTCTTAAGATATCTTGTAGGAAAGCAACCCAGTGATGCTTTCAAGATTGCCTTCTCCAACATGGTTATCTACATGGTCTACTTTCTAACACTGTTGCTTCTTATGTGCTATATCAGCTTTTTTTTTAATGTATGATATATCAGGACTTGAGATATTAGGTTGTAATTGTACTGAAGATGTAAACATCAAGTTAAAGCATTGACAGATTTGGTCCCTTTTCCTGTGTGTTTTTCTCCTGTCAGTTTAATCCATTAATACTCTTGAAACGATGTGGTTTGATTGGGTCTCATTCTATTGCCTTGTTTTTGCTTCACTGATTCTCATTTTTATGAGGCAGTACTGCTCATAATCTCCAAATATCCTGCTCCATAGTGTTTTACAGATGACTTTGCTTTCTCACCTAGTCTTATCCTTGGCTGCTACATCTCTCTTCTTGTCAAAGACTTGAGGTCTTTCATGAATGTGTTAAAATTGTTCAAGATTCTATGATATATAATCTCAGATAAAAAAAACTATTCAGTAACTCCTGGCTTATTAATATCAAGTGGAAATAGAATAGGGAGACTTGCCACTGACATGGAGAATGTCTTCTAGTCCAGTTGAATAAGGATTCTTTTTTTAATTTAAAAAAATTTATTTTTAGTTTTCAACACTCACTTCCATAACATTTTGACTTCTAAATTTTCTCCTCCTCCCTACCCTCCCCCCACCCCAAGATGGCATGCCATCTGATATAGGCTTTACATATGCATTCATATTAAACATATTTTTACATTAGTCATGTTGTAAAGAAGAAGTAGAACCAATGGGAGGAAGAGAAATTCTTTTTATATGATAAGGCTCTCCAGATACTCCTCTTTGCAGATAATATTATGCTCAATGTAACTGTACCTAAAATATTACAGGGTCTTTTTAAATGAGGTGGTAGGATCATGGTATTATACATCCCAGGATTACTCAAATTGTCTCGAATGGATAAAAAATTGCTTTTTGTCTAGACTATGCCCTGTAGATAGATATCCAGCTCATTGAGTTAGTACATCAATGCATATGGCTTGGATAGGCTCTGAAGATGGATAGTGAGTTTGGCTCATACTTGAAAAGGAGTAAGAAAGCAAGCTGAATTTCCTTTGGGAAATTGTGTAGTGCTTCTCACAATTACATATTGCTTCCTGTTGTAAAGACCCATTTTTAACATAAACGTTGTCCTAGTGAAGCTGTATGGTACAAATCTTGGACCATTTTAATCTCCAATAAATGAAAGATATCGAAGAGTAAAAAAACAATGGAGAGACCTATACTGGGCAAGTCGGACATGGCCTATTTCCAGTAATGTCCTACATGCAAGGAGTATCTTATGGCATATTATTGTAGAAATGTATTAGAAAAGGAAGGGTGTTGGTCATATGGTTAGAATGAGATGGACAACCCAAATGTTATACTAAAAAAACTGTCCAGTGCACAAAGACATAGAGGAAGGCTTCCAGTTCTTCGGATCCTCAGTGGAGTATCCAAGTATCCATGAACACGAATTTCAGAGGATAAGAAGGCATGGATGGCTTGTAATCTTGCATTGTTGGAGGAAATACATAAATGAGATCACTAAAATACTGCTATATGAAAGTAGATTGAGAGTTTTGGTTCGATTTATTAGAGATCAGAAACTCAGCTAGGATTACAGAGTATTCAGCAGAAATCAAAAGCCTGAAATCTAAATTTGATAATATTTGTTTCTTCTTCAGCAATTCCATACTAACAACTTCTGGGAAATAGGGATGAATTGCAAATAATTAAAAAGTGGTCCTTATATTTCAGATTTCTTTTCATTTCAATTGAGAAAAATTTGGGAATTTATATGCTTTTTGACCCATAAGAGGAATGATAAGGTACCTGATATAATAATTTCCTTTGTTTTTGATGTGTTGGGGAACTTCAAGTTCTATATCTTAACCCTTTCCCCTCTTATCCCCTTTACTCCTCTCACCTCCTGCCCCAAGCAGGTGAGAATGTAAAAAGAAAGAATGAGCTGGGTGTTAGCTCATCTGGTACAGAGAAGTGGTGTGGTCTCTCCTTTTTCTGTGCCAGTTCCTACATGATTTAAAAATTTAAACCTCTTTTTATCTGAATGAAATATATTCTGTGTAAGAAAGCCACTGTAGGAAGCACAGTTACTATTTGAAGCATGAATATTAAGTAGTGAGGGATAAGAGAATGGGAGGTATTATTCAGAAAAAAAAATTTTCTTTTCAACATAACAGGAACTCATTCACTTAACAGTTGAAGTTGGTATAGCACTTTCTTCACAATACCCTTGTGAAGTTTATAGTACGAATATTATTATTTTCATAAATATTATCTATAGATAAGAATGCATCTCAGAGAGCTGGGACTTGAACCTAGGTCTTCTGAGTGTGTCCAGTGATCTTTTCACTATATCATGCTGCTATGTATATATATACATCTAGAAAAATCATGAGTACTGTACAATTCCAGGATTCAATTTTACTGGAATCTTTTTTTTTCAGGTGACTTTAAAATCAAATTCCAGAAAGAGAAAGTTGATTGTTTCCCTTTTGCGCTATCATATATGTTTTTGTAATGTTTTAGTGCTTGTATTTCTTATAAGAAGAAGGAATGTTTGGCAAAGATTTTAATATCTTATGTGTAACAGGAATTGAACAAATGTATATTCTTTTATGACATAGTTCTCATTAATATTCTCATTAATGGCTTTTATTTTTATAGAAATATCAAGAAATTGCTGAAAAAAACGTGGAAAAGTCAGCCCTTATGGAAAAATCCAATGAACAGTTGGTTCTCGAAAATTCACAGTGTAAAAATATGTTAGCTGAGACTCAAAAGGAACATACATCCCTACTGGCAGCCTGTGCATTAATGTCTGGTGCTTTATATCCTTTATATAGTCGATCATGTGCCTTGTCAACACAAAGAGACTTTCTTCAGGATCAGGTTAACACGTACGACATGCTCAAACAGGAAATTAGAACTCTGGTTCAGGCTTTGTCTGATGTAGAAGAAAAGAAGCAAAGTGAAGCCAAGTTGAAGAAAAAACATTTCAAAGGATTGATACGTGTATTCCGGAAAGGTGTTATTGCTGTTTTGGCAGCAAAAAGACTTCAGATTCTTGGCCAAAAGTGTGGCTCTCTTTTTACATGGATGGAGAGCTTCAAAGAAGGCATAGGAATCTTAGTATGTACAGGAGAACCCAAAGAGAATCATAATTTGCCAAGTAAGATAACTAGTCCTTTCCCTTATGTACTTTGCCTGTAAGTAAAGTGTAGTCTATGAATATTCCTAACAATTTTTTGAAAACTATTTGAAATATGCAAGAATAGAATAATACATATACATGCATGTGTACATGTATGTATATCTTAAAATAGACCTCAAATATTTCCTGTATATGAAAAGATAAAAAATGTTGACTGAGTAATATTTGTCTTTTTGTAGTATGTTAAGCATTATTGATATTTCTTTGATGAGCCTTGCTACATTTGAATTACATTTTCAGTGGAAAGTGAAGTGATACAAAATTTTCAAAACTCTTCTTCATTTATGGTAATGATATATTTTAAAAAGTAATTTCAGTGAATTAAGGAAATCCAGAGAATGTGCCCTATGTAAAATGTCATCTATGTAATTTATATATCAGTTTAATGTGTGCTTATTAAAGTAAAAACTGCTTGAAGAGCCAACTTGAGTTTCCCAACTAACAATGTATTTGAAGGCATTTTTAGAGCAAAAAATAAACACCCCTCCCCACCCCTCCAGCTTTTAAGAGACCTCTTACACAGCAAAGTTAAGTGCTAAGAACCTTTTCTTCTTTGCTCCCATCCACACCTTTCTTGTGGCCTCATTTAATATTGAAGGTATAAATACTATGCATCAACAGCACCTAAAATTTCTTGGAAGAACTTTAAATACTTGTAAAAATTTTATGTATATATTGATCTATTTCTAAAATAGCTGAATATCACCATTATATTTAAATGTGAATTTTATCATATTTTGTGACATTTCACGTTGGCTTTCTCTTTACCCCAGGACATCGAACAGAGCAGATGCGTTGTCTTCAAGCAGTTAGTTGGCTTACTAGTTCTGAACTTCTTGCTGCAGTAATCAGTTCTATGGCTGAGTTACAGGAAGTGGTTTGTAAAACAGGTAATATATTTTCATCAACTAGGAAAATCTTTTTTTAAAGAAAATGATGAGAAATGTTTTATACTGCAAATTTCAATATACTCTTTTAGTTACAAAATATTTAATGTGTTTGTCTTTCTCTAAATGCATAAGTCTGGGTGTTTTCCAGGGTATGTGTAAATTAATTGATAAACTCCAAAATAGCAAGTTTTTCTCTTTATTTTTATGGGAAATTAAATATTAATTCAACTTGGTATTAGATAATTCAACTAAATATCAATTCAGTTCAAATTAAGTCAACTTAATGATAGTATTGTGTTTTCCTACAATACTTGATTTTCCTGATGGAAAGGATAAAAAATTTTGTTTTAACTCTCTCATCAGCTTGCTTCTCATGTGTCCTTACATACATTTGGCAGTGTTTATTTCTATTATTCTTTCTTTTCCTGCATTTCTGCTCATAGCTGTGATTTTTAGAAGAGGATGAATTTATCACTTAGCTAGGCATCAATTTTCCTTTAAATTTCAGCAATGAGTTTTTACTTGCATTTATTGCTTAAGTAGAGTCAGTCAAAGTAGACTGTTGCTCATTTTCACTAACTGACAAATCAGCTGCAGTCAGCAGTTCTCAAAGTTGTTTGCAGTTGTGTTTATAAAACAAATGATAAATCTAAATTGTATGGAGTAGATTCATTTTATTGATAGGATTATTGATTTTTATTTATTTTAGTTCAGAAGCTTATAGGCTTTTCTATATTTGTCTGTGTCTTTTTTGGTGTCTTTATATGTCTTTATATTTTTATCTCAAAAAAGTAATTTATTTTCTTTTGTTTTTGCAGTATTCATAGATTAATATCCTCTTAAAAAACCTTAATAAGGGCATTGAATATAACATTTTTGGTGATGAATTTTCTCATTTGCATAATCAGCTATAACATTGAATTTGCTCTTGCCTCTAATTTTTGGAGGAAGGTAGATTTATTGCTCATCAAGTAATTATTAAGAAATAGCATATGAGTCCTTTTAAAAAGACAGTCATTGTTGTATTACTGCTTTTCTCAATATATGTATGCTATACATATACATAGGTGACATGTAGATTACATATATTATGAATATATAGTTGACATATTCACAATATGTTTCTATATTATGAACACATACACACACATACCTATAAAGGCATTTCCAGAGTAATAGTTCTGAAATCGTTTTGACATATAACATCCATGTAATAAGTCTGTGCTGTGTACCACATCTGATATTTTTAAGCAACAAAGCTCATTTGAATATGTACATTTTGGTATTTCTGCTTTAAGATGTAGGCTTTATTACTTTGTAACTCTTCCTCATATAAACTGTTATGGGGAATTTTTTACTTTGACATGTGTTTCAAACGAGTATAGGCTACATGTATCTCTATGAATGGGCTAAAATTCTTTATTGTGCCAATGAGCTGTTTTTTAATAATTGACTTGGTACTTAACTACAGTATTTTTTTCACTTTTCAATTTGTGAGGTGATGAAAAGTGTTGATCACCTATACACCTTATGAAGGTGGTATACTCTGCACAAAGTAGACACTAAATTTATTGGATTAAATTGAATTAAAAATCAATTGAATTGTAAATTAATAAGTTCACTTCTTAAAGGCATTCATGCTATTTTGATGAAAGAAGCCATTAAATAGTACATTTGAACTACTATAAAGGTAAATATATTCAAGCTTTTAAAAAAATACCTTATTTTAGAGTTACGTGTGATATATAATTTGTTTGAAGTCAATTTCTGCACACCAGGTAGAACTACATAATATAACCAACTTTTATGTCAAATAGGCCAGTATCTTGACTATAGCTATGGTACCCCCAGTAACAATATGATAGTAAACTGATTATATTTATTATTAATTTTCTTCTCATAAATGATTTTTGTTTTAGACAAAATGAATTTCTGTTGTCTATGGGATATCTAGTTTGAAGTATCTAATGGGCAATTGATTGAGCTTTAATGGTTTAAACCGTCTTAAGACTTTTGGGATACCCTGTATATATCTGGGAATCATCTTCATAGATTTTATAATTGAACCTATCAGGATGAAGAGATCTCCAGTATAGAGAAGGGAAAAGGGCACAGGACAGAATCTTGGGGGATGACCACAGTTAGCATGCATGACCTGTAGGTCATAAGAAAGTCAAACAGGTGAGAGAAGAATCCCAAAAGAATAATGTCAGGAAAATCCAGAAATTAGAAAATATCAAAGAGAAGATTTTTATCAACAATGTCAGTAGTTGCACAGATTTGGTAGCTAGTAAACCATTTGTAATTTTGGACAGAGTACTTTCAGTCTAATGGTGAGGTTAGAAATCAGATTGCGAAATGACAGGTTTTTAAGAATCAGAGAGATGGACATGTTTGTTGGCAGCAGGGAAGCAGCCAATAGAGAGAAGGATTAGGGATCAGAGAGTGGAGGCATGATAGAATGGGATCACTTGTGCATGCAGAGGGATTTGCTTTGGCAAGGAGGAGGGGCCATCTCTTCATGTGAGAGAGAGAAGTAAAGGAAGAGATAGTGAGGGAAGAGGTCTGAATGATATGAAATGTAGAAGAGGGAAGGGAGCTCTCTGCAAATGTCCTAATTATTTTGGTGAAGTACAGGGCCTGGTCCTCAGATGAGTATGGTAAGTCGAAGAGGTGTCATTGTAGATTTGAGGAGGGATGAAAAGTTTTGGAATTGCTGATAGGGTGAGTGGGATAATGAATTGAAGGTAAAACAGAATTGTCAGGCTACAGTGAAGTCCCAGTTGAGATTATATAACAAATTTGTAGTGAGCATAGTCGGTACAGCTTTTTTATTTACTCCACTTCCTTCAGCAGCATTTGAATAGGAGAAATGTTGGCAGATAATCCAGGCTTGGGGTTTGGCAGTACAAGATTTGCAGCAGGACAAGGGAGCTATGTACTGGAGTATAGAGAATATTGTAGAGATGAGCAATGGATGAGAGTGTAGCTAGTGCAGATGTGATGCTCTGGGAAAGAGGGATTTGTAGTCATAGGGAGAATGAAGATTAGGATTAATTATTATAAGACTGAAATGATTGAATGATAAAATATTATGATAAGATAAAGGGATTTGAATAACAAGTCAAAACTATTTCCTAAAAGTGGTATGGGTAAATAATTTGATGCTGGAAGTGATAATTTTGTTTTTAGACTTTAGGGATAGAACCTTATCTATTGTGGCCTTCTGTCTCTCTGTTAGTTAAATATGGATCAGTTTTCCAGAGCAATTTGTGAAGCTCCCAAGATTTTCAATGAGTTTGGATGTTCAGTGGTGGAAGAATGAGTACCCACAGCTTACCGTCACCTGGTCGCCCTGTAAATTCAAGAATGAAGAATAAATACAAGACAGCTGTCATTACTGCATTTCTAAAGTGTAATGAATCATCTCTTGGTGTAGGGCAGAGACCCTAATTTCCAGGTTTTCTGTGTAAATACTGGACAGGTGGCAACCTTATTTGCTTTCATTAAAGTGTTGCACATTTGAGATAAATTACTTCTTCCTGGCATCCAAATGGTATGCCTGTGAAAGATCATTTACCTCAAACAGGGGAGCATGTTATTTCCACTGAAAGACTGGACCATTAATCATTACGAGAATTGACTAAAAAACTCTTCAGATATATCTAAATATTTTACTTTAGTAGTCCTAGATTACATTTTATAAGATACTCAAAAGAAAAGTTCCTGACTTCTTTTTGCAACATCTATTGTAGAAGCACTAGAATTAAAATTTGGGGAAATTTAGGTCCAGATTTTCTCTCTAATTGAATATGAGTTTAGGGAAAGATAATTGAATGGGCTGTGGCAATAAGAGCACCGTCTAGAGTTCTTTTATTACCTCATATTGCCTTAAGTCTTTAAACATCGTAACAAACTTTATAATCAAAACCCAGAAGCCTCCAATCTGTATTTAAAGCCTTTATATTTAAGCTTAAATATTAAAAGCCTTTCAGTGTAATCCAGGAGAATTATATAAGGAAATCCAGGGACCCAAATTGAGAAACAGTGATGGAGAACATTTAGGTGGAGATCAGTAATGGTGGAAACAGAATTGATCTTGTCATTCCAGACTATTTGGACAGAAAGAGGAAATAGACGAGAAGTTTGGAAAACAAATCACAAACGTGGCACAGAGGCAAGATACAGTAGCGATGGGAGACTTCAGTTATTCAAACATCTGCTGGATCACTATATCTTATCTGTGTCTCTCTCAGTCTCTGTCTCTTTTCTTTTGTCGCTCTCTGTCTCCCCAGAAGTTCTTATTTTCTCTCTCAAGGAAAATTACTTTTGCACTAGAAAATGGTAGGGCAAAAATAGCTAACAGGCAATTTTTACCTGATATTACATTTGAAGATTTCACATCCCCTGGCCCAGATGAACTGTGTTTTCTTGTGCTGAAAGACCTCGCTGATGTGCTTGCCATTGTCAGGAATCTTCTCCAGACTGTGGAGACTTGGAGTTACAGAAGGGCATGTGGAGTCCTAATGTTCAGAAAGGAGAAGAGAATAAACTACAATGTAAACTAGAATGGTGTCTCTGTGATAGAATGTAAAAAGTAGTGGATTTGATGTTAGCTCTGTGTTCATAGCCAGTTCTCATTATGACCTTGAGTGTGTCAGGAAAACTTCTCTGGGCCTTGCACATCTCTGTGCAAAAGTCAGACTTGCACAAGTGGCCTGCAAAACCACTGAGTGCGAAGTAGACAACACATAAAGTGGGCAGGATGGAGAAGCCCAGAGGAATGCAGCTGGGTGGGAAGAGAACACTGGTCTCATAATGGAGGTTCTGGAAAGAGTCATCCTATCAGTGGGAGGGGCCCCAGGTGCAGAAGGTCCTGATGAGCTGTGAGTTCCAGGGCTGAAGTGATCTTGCAGCATGAAGAGGTTCCTAGAGCATGGTGAAGTCCAGAGGAATGCAGCCAGATGGGACAGAGAGGAAAACTTCCTGGTCAGTGTCCTGGTCTGTAGAGGTACCAGGATTGTCCACATTATAAGCAAAGGAACACAATGAAGTGCACATGTCTGAATTAAGGAGAAATATTTGTGAGAAGTCAAACTAGGTCAGTAAAGAGTAAACTTATAGTGAATAAATATACTAGGAAAAGGGCTTCAGTCACACCTAGGTGAAATAGGACAAGGATGGGGGGCGGGATAAGGACTTTTTTTCCTCCATATTTTCCACAACACATTTGTTTTTACCAGTGTTCTAGCCAAATAGTTGCACAGACAGAATAAAAAGCAGTTTTATACCTTGCCATTTGAGGGCCTAATATTTATGACTTGGGGCAGAGGTATTAGGGAGCCACATCTCCTATACTGCTGCTGTTGCTACTACTGTTGGGAAATGAAAACACTCTTTTTCTTCTTGATTTCTTTTTCTTGTTTTTTTTTCCTTTGAACTTTCCAAATTCTACCCTGTGCCAAAAACACGTAACATTTCCTTGCTGCTTTGGAAGTTTGACGCAATACTCAGAATCCAAGAATTCTTGTATGAATCCAGGCCACTCCTCCTGTAGATTCCAGTGGAATCTGTCTTTCCTCTTCTAAGTAGCCTGTTAATACTATGATTGCATTAAAGCTATGCTTTTCAAACATCAAGAAAAGGCTATGGGGTTACAAAGGACCACCATGGTTTCAGCAAGAAATTCTGCTAGATTAACCTTTGAGAAATTTTTTGAATGGATTACTAAACTAGTAAATTAGGGAAATACTAAAAATATTATTTAATGCAATTTTATCAAATCATTTGATAAATAACCTCATACAGTTGATTTGTAAAGGTTGGAATGATATGTACTAGATTATAATGAAATTAGATGGATTCAAAACTTGTGGAATAGCCAGCCTCAAAGACAGGAGTGCCACGAGGACTTGTGCTCAGTTCCATGCTATTTAACATTTTATCAGTTATTTGGATGATGGCAAACAAGGCTTTCTCATCAGATTTTGTAGATAACTTAAGCTGGAATGGGTATCTAACACATTGTGATTGAGTCAGATTGCAAACATTTCTTAGAAGTCGAGCTGGAATCAATGAAAAAAAATAGGAAAGAAGGTGATCTAGCTGTACAAGATCTTAAACTGTATTATAAAGCAGTAATTTTCAAAACAATCTGGTACTGGTTTCGAAATAAAGTGGTGAATCAGTAGGATAGATTAGGTACACAATACATTGTAGTAAGTGACCAGGGTAATTTAGTGTTTGGTCAACTCAAAGCCCTAACTTTTTGGGACAAAACTCATTATTTGACAAAAACTGCTTAGAAAACTGGAAAACAGTATGGCAGAAACTAGGTATAGACTAGTATCTTACACCATATATCAAGATGAGCTAAAAATGGGTACATTATTGAAACATAATGTTAAAATTAATCATCTGAAATAGAAAATAATTCTGTATAAAGTTTCCTAGTGAAAATGATTTAATGGTAAAGGTAGCAAGTTACCAGTAAGTCAGGCCAACTAATTCTTCAGTAATTAGTGACAAAGGAGTTATTTGCAGAGACTATTTTTATGACAGAAAAGAGGAATTAAAAAAATAGGAAACTTAAATGTAATTCATTTGAATAATGAGTCATTTGACTAGTTTACTTCTCCCAGGCAACATTTAGCTGTCAAAGTGAAATTACCGTAGAACACACCTGCACAACATAAGACCTGCCAAAGGATTTTGGGGAGCTGGCGAAAAATGTAGGGTTGCCCCTGTGTACTCTTTCCTGTTTGTCATGTGACCCATTGTTAACCAACCATATTCAGTCTGTCTCTAGTCTAACCTATCTGTGGCCTGAAGAAGTTTACAAGTTGTGCTGGTCTTCCCTAGAAGTTCTTGCCCCATAGGTGATGCCTTTTGTAACCAGAAAGCTTGCTGGGAAAGAGAAACTTGTGGTTTGTAGCTAGCAGTCATCCTTGCCATCTTCTGAGTACCAGCCTTAGAAGATTCTATTACTCAAGTTAGATTTAACCTCCAGCTCCAGGAAAAAAAAAAAAAAACTTATCCACTAAGATTGGAAATAGGAGGACCTTTGCCTTTAGTTGACACCCCCCCCCCCCATTTTCTCCAGTTGCTAGAAAGCAGAACTTAACCTTTAAAAAGTCTTATAATCCTATGATTATTTTATTCCTATAAAGATATATGTTTCACTCTCAATTATCTGCCATTAAATGATAAATTCTTGTTAATCTGTCATTTTACTGAATCTATAGGTAACCTAGACTTAAGAGAATATCTATGTTAGTGTGGCTTACCTGTTAGGGCCAACTTTTCCTAAAGAAGGGAGCTTAATCTTATAACGAAACTAAAACTAAATCAAAGTAATTAGTACTAACTGTCCTTTTAAAAATAAGTTAATTTGTTTATTTTTACTTTTCAGCATTCACTTTCATAAGTTCTAAATTTTCTCCTGCTCTCTTCCCTCCCCCTCCCCAAGATGGTATGCAATCTGGTATAGGGTCTACATATACATTCCTATTAAACATTTTCACATTAGTCATGTTGTATAGAAGAATTAGAATGAATGGGAGTAACCATGAGAAAGAAAAACATGAAACAAAGCAAAACAAAAAAAGAAATTAAAATTTAAAAAGGTTTTATACAAACAAAAGCAATGCAACCAAAATTAGAAGGAAAGCAGAAAACTGAGAAAAATTTTTATAGCAAGTATTTCTGATAAAGGCTTCATTTCTCAAATATGTAGAGAACTGCATCAAATTGATTAGAATGCATAAATGTTGGAAGGGATGTGGGAAAACTGGGACACTAATGCACTATTAGTAGAGTTGTTGAACTGATCCAGCCATTGGTTTTTTTTTTTTTGGAGGGGGGAAGGCAGGGCAATTAGTGTTAAGTGACTTGCCTAAAGTCACACAGCTAGTTAGTGTGTCAAGTGTCTGAGGCTGGTTTTGAACTCAGGTCCTCCTGACTCCAGAGCCAGTGCTCTACTCACTGTACCACCTGGCTGCCCTGATCCAGCGATTCTGGAGAGCAATTTGGAACTCTACTCAAAAGGCTATACATCCACACATACACTTTGATTCAACAATACCACTACTAGGTCTGTGTAACAAAGAGATTAAAAAAAAGGGTGGGGGGGGGAGAAAGAACCTATTTGTATTATTTATAGTAACTGTTGTGGCTCAAAATTGGAAAATGAGGGGATGTCTATCAATTGGGGAATGGCTGAATAAGTCGTGGTATATGATTGTAATGGAATATTATTGTGTTATAAGAAATGACAAGCAGGCTAATTTCAGAAAAACCTGGAAAGATTTACATGAACTGTTACAGAGTGAAGTATGTAGAACCAGGAGAACGTTGCACACAGTAGCAGCATTATTGTACGATGAACTACTGTGAATGACTTAGCTCAGGGATGGGAACGGAGGCCACATGTGGCCCTTAAGGTCCTCAGGTGCAGCCCTTTGACTGAATCCAGACTTCACAGGACAAATCCTGGAATAGGATTTGTTTTGTAGGATTCAGTCAAAAGGCTACACCCAAGGAACTAGAAGGCCACATGTAGCCTCACAACCTCAAGTTCCCCACCCCTAATTTAGCTATTCTTATCAATACTATGATCCAAGATAATCCCAAAGGACTCATGAAGAAAAATGCTGCCTACCTCTAAAGAAAGAACTGATGACATCTGAATACAGACCCAAACATACGCTTTCTTTCTTTCATGCTCCTTCCTTCCTTCCTTCCTTCCTTCCTTCCTTCCTTCCTTCCTTCCTTCCTTCCTTCCTTCCTTCCTTTCTTCCTTCCTTTCTTCCTTCCTTCTTTCCTCCCTCCCTTCCTTCCTTCCTTCCTTCCTTCCTTCCTTCCTTCCTTCCTTCCTTCCTTCCTTCCTTCCTTCCTTCCTTCCTTCCTTCCTTCCTTCCTTCTTTCCTTCCTTCCTTCCTTCCTTCCTTCCTTCCTTCCTTCCTTCCTTCCTTCCTTCCTTCCTTCCTTCCTTCCTTCCTCCCTCCCTCCCTCCCTCCCTCCCTTCCTCCCTCCTTCCCTCCTTTCCTTCCTCTCTCCTTCTGTCCCCTAAATGACTAATATGAAAATGGTTTACATGATTGCATATGTATCAATCAATACTTACCATCTCAAGGAGGGGGAAGTAGAGCAAACGAGGGATAGAATTTGGAACTTAAAACTTTTTTAAAAAGAATATTTAAAATTGTTTTTAAAAATTAAATTAATTTATCTTTAGTTTTCAACATTTACTTCTATAAGATTTTGAGTTTTAAATTTTCTCCCCTTCCCTCCACTCCCCCTTTGCCAAGATGGCATGCAATCTGTTATAGGCTATACATATACATTCATATTAAACATATTTCCACAGTAGTCATGTTGTAAAGAATAATTAGAACCAAAGAGAAAAACCATGAGAAAGAAGAAACAAAAAAAGGAGAGAAAATAGTGCGCTTCAATCTGCATTCAGATTCCATAGTATTTTCTCTGTATGTAGATAGCATTAATTGTCTTAGATCTTTGCATTGCTGAGAAGAGCTAAGTCTATCAAATTTGGGCATCATGCGGTGTTTCTGTTATTATGTACAATGTCCTCCTGGTTCTGCTCATTTCACTGAGTGTCTGTTCATGTAAGTCTTTCCAGGTTTTTATGAAGTCTGCCTGCTCACAATTTCTTATGGAACAATAGCATTTTATTATACCACAAGTCGTTCAGCCATTCCCCAATTGATGGACATCTCCTCAATTTCCAATTCTTGACTACCACAAAAAAAAGCTGCTATAAATATTTTTGCACATGTGAGTCCTTTTCCCATGTTTATGATCTCTTTGGGATACAGACCTAGAAGTGGTATTGCTGGGTCAAAGGGTATGCACTGTTTTATAGCCCTTTGGACATAGTTCCAAATTGTTCTCCAGAGTGGTTGGATCAGTTCACAACTCCACCAACCATGCATTAGTTTTCCAATTTTCCCATATCTTCTCCAACATTTATCATTTTCCTCTTTTGTCATGTTAGCCAATCTGATAGGTGTGATGTGGTACCATACCTCAGAGTTGTTTTGATTTGCATTTCTCCAGTCAGTAGTGATTTAGAACATTTTAAAATTTGTTTTTTGCATATAATTGTGGGAAAATCAAATATTATTTTAAAAATCTGTAGGAGGGGCTGAATTTAACAAAGTAAAACTTAATAGGGACAAAAATAAAGTCTAACACTTAAGTTTAAAAAAAATCAACTTAAGTATAGATTTGGAAAGGGGTGGTTATGAAAAGATTTAGGTATTTTTAGTAGATTGAAAGTTCAGTATTTCAACAGTATTATGTGGTAGTAAAAAAATTGATGTTTTCTTGTGATTTATTAGACACCTAGCTTAAGGAAATGATTATTTCACTCTTCACTATTCACTCTGGGTACCATAATTTTAAAAAGAACATTGAAATTATGGAAAGCATCCAAAGGAGGAAAATCAAGATGGTGAAGGTCCTTGAGTTCTTATCATTTGAAGATTGATTGAAGAAACTGGACATTTTTAGCCTGGAGGAGAGAAAATTGTAGGGAAGGGAAGGCATTATAGAAGTTCAAATATTTAATTTTTTCAAATTCTAAACTTAAATACAAGAGAGAGAGTATATATCCACATCCATAGCATAACACAAAAAGAGAATTACATATGAAACCACAGATCTCCATTTCATTTTGCTTTCTTTTAAAATATATATGTTTGTGCATATATATATACATGTAAATTTCATGTTACTGATCTACTTGTTTTCTGATGAATTTTCTTTTCTGGCATTAAATTTTTTTTCAGCAACTCCCTCTTTTTTAACATCAGTATTGCTTGCTCTCACTTTTCTTTTGTTTTTAGTAGAAGTTGTCATGGTTTTCAGAGAGTTGAGTCATTCTTAAATTCTCTCTCCTCAGACCTGTTTCCCAGATCAATTGTTTTTCTTATCATAAATCTTATGTTTTGTTCCATTTTTTCCAGTATTTTAATTTTGTCCTAACATTTCTTGCTTTCTCATGGAGTCGTTGATGTTTAATTAGTCTGTTCATGATTAAAAAACAAAACAAAACAAAAAAACCCAACAACTATATTTAAAGAAATCACAAATGAAAACACCTCAAATCTATTAGAACCAGATGGCAAGATGAAGAGAACTATCCACTGATCATCTTCCGAAAGCAACTTCAAGAGAAAAGTCCCAGGAATGTTATTGCCAAATACCAGAGCCCTCACATAAAAGAAAAAATTTCAAACATCCAGAAAGTAGTAGTTCAACTATGAAAGGACTACATTCTGGATCACCTAAGACCTGACAACTTCTGATTAAAAAAAAAAAACCAAAACAAGATGAGATGTTGGAATACAATATTACAAAAAGGATTTCGACCTGTTGATTAAAGAGAACTTACATTGCAAAGCTAAATTTAATACCAGAGATAACAAGTGGACCCTTAGGATTTTCAAGCATGACTGAGGAAAAGACAGAGAAGAAACTTTAAAATACAAACACAAGATTCCAGAGATACCTAGAAATGTAAATTTATTTGAGCAATTGGAAGGGGCTTTGTGATAATGTAGTGATAACATTCTGGGGGAAAAGAAAAAAATTATCCCCCAAGAATTTTAATGTCTTTAAAGATTATTGAATGATTTAAATAAAAAAGAGTGTTGTGTAGGGTGGGTCTGTTCTGATCATGTGAATAGTGGAAAGAGAAAAATGGGTCAGAGGAATACAGTAGTGTAAAAAGGAGGAAGGAGTAGAACTTGCTAGTTCTGAAAACAAGTATGTCAGAAGAACTGTATACAAAGACAGAGGAAGAGACGAGGGGAGTGGGCACCAGATGAACCTCGCTCTTCTCTGAAATGGACAAAAGAGGTGCACGTGTGCATGTGCATGTGCCACACACACACACACACACACTTCTGTGTATATGGAAATAAGAAGGGACGAAGGGCAGCTAAGGACAATGGGAAGAGAATAGTTGCATGTTGTACAAAATTTCTTATCCCGAAGGAGGCAACTAAAAGGAAAAAAAATATCAAGAATCTAAGGAGAGCTCATTAATTGGGGAATGGCTGAACAAATTATAGTGTATAAATGTAATGAAATATTATTGAATCGTATGAAACATGATTTCAGAGAATCTTACATAGTATGAAATGATGCAGAACGAAGTGACTAGAACTGGAAGAATAATGTGTATAAGATAACACATCATGAAGAAAAACAACTTCAAAAGACTTAAGTCATGTCATTGGTTTGGCCAATTGGCTTTGTCTCCAGGGGACCTGTGGTGAAGTGTGTTACCCATCTTCTGATAGAAAGTTTATGTACCTAGAGAGACATTCATTTTTGGACATAGTCACAGTGTGAATTCTTTTTTTTTGGGGGGGGAGGGACTATGCTTAGTTTTAAAAGAATTTTTTTTATTTCAGTTTTTTAGTTGGAGGGGAGGTAAAAAGGGAGAGTGGAGGTGAGCAATAGTTATAACCAAAAATGGGTCATTTAATCATGTTTTAAGATGCATAAGAGAGAACAGAAGGAAGCACAGACACTTTTGATCATAATGTGTAATTTATTATGTATTTTATAAAAGTGTCAAATGGAGGTTTATGGTTTTATTTACAATCTTCTTAGAGTCTATTGTTTACCATTAATAGTCAACAAGCAATTACAAAGCATTAATATATGCCAAGTTCTGTGTTAAACATTTGGGATACAAAGAAAGGCAAAAACAGTTCTTGTTATCGAGGAGTTCAAATTCTAATGAGGGAGACAACATTCAAACAAATAGGTGCATACAGGATGTATACAGTGCAAATTAGAGGTGGTCTTAGAAGTTCATAATTTCTACTTTCCCTGTCTACTTCACTGAAGTAGATAGGGAAAGGCTTCTTGTAGAGAGCGGGGTTTTAGCGAGATTTGAAGGAAACCTGAAAAAGCAGGAGGCAGAGATGAGGGAGAGCAGTCTTGGTATGAGGTAAAGCAATTGAAAATGCACAGATGAAGTATCTTGCATGAGGGATAACAAGGAGACCAGTGTCATGTTATAGAGAATGTGGAGAGGAGTAACAAGTAAAAAGATTGGAAAATTTGGAAGGTGCCAGATTATGAGGAACTTTAAATGCCAAATAGGATTTTATTTTTGATTTGGTAGGTAGGTAATAGGGAGCCTCTGGAGTTTGTTGGGAGTTGGATGAAATGACATGGTCAGATCTGCAATTTAGGAAGCTCACTTTAGCAGTTGAATGTAGGATAGACTGGAGTGGGGAAAGACTTGAGTCAGGGATGCTAATCAGAAGGCTGTTGCAACTTTCCAGGTTTGAATTGACAATGATGGTGGCTATATCAGAGGGGAGAAGGGGATATGTGTGTGTCTGTGTGCATGTGTATGTGTATATATACATACACACACACACACACACACACATATATACATACATATATACATATATGTATATATATGAGATGCTTCAGAGGTAGAATTGCCAGGATTTAGAAGCAGATTTGATATAGGGATATCTATCTAGAAAGACACTTAGATTGTCAGCCTGGTTGACTGGGAGGATGATGGTGCCCCCTACAATATGAAAGAGGCTTAGAAGTGGGAAGGGTTTTCTGGTTAAGGTAATGAGCTCAGTTTTAGACATATTGCTTTTAATAGCTCTGTGAGTATGCAGCTAGGTGGTGAAATGGATAGAGTGCTGCACCTGGAGTCAAGAGGAACTGAGTTCAAATCTGGCTTAGTTTGTGACCCTGAGCAAGTCACTGAACCCTGTTTGCCTTAGTTTCCTTATCTGTAAAATGAGCTGGAGAAGGAGATGGCAACCTGCTCCAGCACCCTTGCCAAGAAAACCCCAAATGGAGTCATGCAGAGTAGGACATGACTGACAATGACTGAACAACAAGATGAGTATCCAGTCTGATATATCTAATAGGCAACTGGAGATGCATGACTAAAGGTTAGAAAAGAGGTCACATCTTAATAAATAGATCTGAGAATCATCTGCAAGTAGATGATAAATGAATTTATGCATGCTCGTGAGATTACCAAATGAAATAGTACAGAATGAGAAGAGAAAAGGGCCCAAGACAGATATAGTTTAGTGGGTATGACCTGTATGAATATCCAGTAAAGAAGACAGAGGAGTGACCAAACAGGTAGGAGAACCAAGAGAGAACAGGGAGGGTCATTAAAACCTAAAGAAAAAGGAATTTCAAGGAGAAAAAGATGTTTGACAATGTCAGAGATTGCAGAAATTAAAGAAGAGAGTGAGAAGAAAGGAAGTGGATACATTGATTGATTGTAGATGGATTTCTCAAAGAGTTTAGCCTCAAAAGGAAGAGGAGATATGGGCTCTAGTAAGCAGGGTTGGATGGACCAAGTGAGAGTTTTTAAGGGTGGGAGAAACATGGGAATGTTTGGAGGCAGTAGGGAAGCAACCAGGTGTAACAACAATGTTTCTAGTAGCTGCTGTGAAGGTGAAAGACCAACAACAAGAGCACACAGAAGGGCTTCTAGCACAGGTTCTTTGATCTGATTTTCTAAGGAAAGCAACTTTAAGGGGTTAACTGTATTACTTTAATTAAACATACATATACCATTCAGTTAGTTCAGGGGGAAAAGCCAGCACCCTGAACTTCAGAGAGTATACAAACAGAAATTATAAAGCAAAATAACACAAATCAGCAGACAGGCTTCTAGCTGTCTGTCCACGACATTATATACACAGTCACCAGAGAAAGAAGCACCAACATCTGGGTTTTTCAAAGTTGGGGGGCTGCTTAATGGCTCCCCAGAATCTCCACACCAACACTCTTCCAATGAGTGAGCCCCAAACAAAATGCTAACCTCTGAGCTTATATACCCTTCCTAGGGCCTGAAGGCTTGTAACGACAATGTGGCTAGCGGCTGCTGTGGGGGTGAAAGATCAATAACACCAGCACACAGGAAGGCTGCTAGCATAGGTTCTTTGATCTGCTTTTCTAAGGAAAGCAACTTTAAGGGGTTAACAGTCTCACTTTAATCAAACATACATATATCATTCCCTTAGTTCAGGGAGAAAAGGCAGCACCCTGAACTTCAGAGCAAATACAAACAGAAATTACAAACATACATTATGTAAACAGAGCAAACAACACAAACCAGTCTATCCACAGCAATACATAGTTACCAGAGAAGCACCAACATCTGGGTTTTTTTCCAAAGCCCGGGGGCTCCAGTGGCTACCCAGAGTCTCATCTGGTCAAATCACATGACATTCTTTCAGTGAGTGAGAGCCCCAAACAAAATGCTAACCTCTGAGTTTATATACCTTTCTCAGGGCCTGAAGCCTTCATACCTAATCAGTGAAAGGGTGTGGGCCTGGGGCTAGCACCTAGCAAGACTTAATCAAAGGCACTTGATTACTTTAGTGTAATAAAAGAGAAAACAGTAAAAAAAAAAAAAAGTCCCACCTTAATTACCATTACACCAGGAAATGAGGAAAGAATAAAGATTTTATGAGACAGTAGGAATGATGGAGGGGCAATCTGCTTGAGAATATAGGATGGAACAAGATCCCTTGTGCATGTAGTAGGGTTTGCTTTAGAAGGGAGAAGGACCACTTATTGTGAGATAGGGTTGTGAAGGAGGAGATGCTGGTGGAAGGTACCTGAGTGACGTGAGATGATGAAGAGGAAGGAGGTAAGAGGGAGCTCTTGGCCAGTGGCCTCACTTTTTATTGTGAAATATTAGGATTCTCAGCTGAGAGGGTGCATCCAGGATGGCGAAGTTGTGGGAGGTTTGAGAAGACAATAAAAGGTTTAGAAAAGCTGCTTTGGTGAATTGGATAGTAAATTGATTAGGAAATTATAAAAGGACTTTTTCTCCCCTTCATTGAGGGTCTGGTTGAGATTATGTAACATAGATCTAAAGTGGACCCAGTCAACCCAGTTTCATGATTTTCTCCACCTCTATTTAGTAGCACTGAGGTGAAGGACCAGAGGACAGCCAGTTGCATAGGGCCATCAGCAGGAGTGGAGGTCTACTGAATTGGATGTTGGTAAGGCAGGGCAAAAATATTTTCTCAATAATGGCATTCATTAGGGCAGAACAGGCAGGGTAGGATTCAATTACTTGATTTATAGTCAAGAGGATTTCAGTTTAAAATTTGCTTAGGCTACTTATTACTTCTATGATCTGAGGCAAATTAATCCCTCTAGACCTTTTTCCTCATTAATATAATGAGAACTGGGGATAAGAGAAACTCTAAAATTTATTTCAGCTCTAAATCCCTGAATTGGGCTATAAGCTCCCTGAGGTCAGGAACTGTATTACCTGAATTATCTGTCTCCTCTAGCACCTACCATAATGCCCTGTGATGCAGTTAATAGAATGCTGGAGTTAGACTCCAGAAGATCTTGCTTCAAATTCCACCTCTGATACTTCCTGTGACACTTGTACTGTTAAATATTTTAAAAATATTACAAAAGTCAGCTGCTATGTGAAAGAAGGGTGTGGGCTCAGATTGGTTTTCTATAGGTATCTTTTTTTAGAGTCTCTACTTTCTTCATTATAAATCTTAATAACAGAAATAATGTTTACACTACCTATTTCATAGTTTTGTTGTGCTGAATGTACTCTACTGATTTAAGCTTTAGTAATTATTGACGATACATTTGCAAAATTATCTTTAGCATTGACTTTAGAAAAAGAAGAACTTCAAATGAATTCATGTTATTCCAGTTAACCTTTAACAAATGTTTAGACATTTCTGTGACCCTTAATTGATTTTTGTATTTAAATAATCATTTGCTCATGCATTTTTTTTTGGATTTTAGAGTGCTTACAAACAAAAAGTTTTACTTGAATTTGTTCATTAAATCATCTTCTCATGGATATGATTAGTAGATTTACAGAATCATAGAATAACATTTTGAGTTAGAATGTCTTTTAAAGTGAGCAGGTTTAGCTTCGTCATCTTAAAAAGAAAAAGAAAAATATACTGTTAGTAATTCAAAGCCTGAAAGCATCCTACTTTAGTCTTGTGGAAAAAGCATGGATTTGGAAATCAAATGACCTGAGTTTTGAATCTGGGCTCTATTACTTAAAAGTTATGTTATAGTAGGCAAATCACTTAACATTTTTTTGAGTTTCGTTTTCATTATTTGTAAAATGTAGATGATAATGCTTGCCCTAGCTACCTCAGAAATATTTTATGGAAAATATTTTATAATTTCAGTTATTGTAAACTGGATTTATTATCATTGTTATTGTAATTATTATTACAGATGAGACAACTTAAATTCTGAAAAGTTACTTGATTGATTTAAGATAATGCATGTTAATAGTAGGGCTAAGCATAAAACTGAGATCTGACTTAAAGTTTAGTGCGTTTTCCATTACACTAGACTGCCTTAGGCAACAGTGTAGATATTGGATGGAAAGGACCAGTCATTATTCATTATAATTTTATGTGAAATTATTTTGAGATGCCTTGATGCTTTGTTTTTGGCCTTTTCTTATTACATTCAGTTAATGCATTTAGCAGTTATCATCTACAAATATCATTTGCTTTTGGTCAACAATTTTTATTGATGAAATGTCTTCAAGTTCTATATGTCTGTTTGTACATTTTGTTGTTGTTCATCATGTTGGACTTTTCATGTCCCTATTTGGGGTTTTCTTGGCAAAGATACTGGAGTGGTTTGCCATTTCCTTTTCCAGATCATTTTACAGATGAGGAAACTGAAGATTAAGTGACTTGCCTAGGGTCACACAGCTAGTAAGCATACGAAGCTGGATTTGAATTGTAGTCTTCTTGATTCCAGGCCTGGTGTTCTAATCACCGTGCCACTTACATTACTGGTACTTACTCAGATTTTATGTTTTGCTAATGCAGAAGAGTGAATAGTGATCAATAGTTTCATCTTCAGTTCATTTAAATAAATATTTATGATACTGATACAGCATGGAATTCATATCAGCTTAATATACATATGAAGAACAGCAAATTATTAAGCAAATTCAAACAATCAAGTGATATTTCTGTATACACAAAAATAATTGCTAAATGCATCTAATTGAAGTTTTGAAATAAGCCTAATATGTTTGATCTTGAGGGATGTCAGTTCCTAGTTGAATTTTATAAAACAAATCCACAAATAACAATAAATATGCCAACAGAGTAACGTTTGCAATTTTAGATTGTTTTCTTCCTTTAATATCAAATTGATTGTTCTTTGTGATGTAAATAAATTGTGTAAAGGATTTCTTACATACTTATCAAATAGTAAATTATTTGGTTTTCTTTAATTTTTTCATATTTCTCTCCCTACCCCTCCAGTTAGGGGTAGAATGCTTTCAGAATTGTTACTTTTTTATTTCACCCTTCAAATTAGTCAGCATCTTATGTTGACACAGATCTGTGATTTGTTAATATAATTATTTATTAAAAATTAAATATAGTACCAATGATTTCAAATCTCATGAAATATTTATTTTAAATTTCTGGACAAAATTTAAAATTGAGCTTTTATTGTAAAGTTTGCAAAGTTCACTTTTTAAATGATTAAAGGAAATTTATAGAAACTTAGCATTAAAAAGAGATCACAGTGGCCATTCATTCCATATTGCCTGACTCAGAATTCCTTCTACAATGTCTGTGACAAGTGCTCATCTAACTGCTACTTGGCAGACCTCTAGTGGGGAGGACCCACATCTTCTGAGTTAGTCCATCCTCCTTTCAGACAGTGCTACTTATTAGAATGAGCTTAATAACTTCTACTCATTGTTTCTAGATCTGCTGTCTTAGACCAAGCAGAATAACTCTAATTCTAATATTCAGTATCTAGAAATGAGCAAGTATATACTGAACATGTGCTATGTGTTCAGCACTGTGAATTGCCAGGGAAGGATGAGGGATTTGAAGGAAAGAACACAAGGCAAAATCCCTGTCAAATATAAACAAGACATACATGTGAAAAAGACACGTTATATATTCATTATTGATAATTTGATACTTAATATAAAATTTATTATTATTTATATTATTATTTATTATTATTAATATTGATATTTGCTATTGTTTTATTCAGTGTCTCTAATGTGCACCTTATTATGTCAGGAGTCTTAACTTAGTTTTATGTAATATATTTTGGTTGGCACAGAATCTATTCAAATATGTCTTTTTCATTCTTGAAGTACTTAGTATAGTATTCACAAGAAAATCCACCCATGTTTTCCACATGCTGTGGGTATGGATTTTATTAATAGCACTTTCCATATATTTATTGTAGCATGTAGAATTACACATACCACATTTTTAGAACTAGAACTCAATTACTAATTGGTAGAAATAAGTAGTAAAGTAGAAGATTATAACATTGTCCCACTGTCACTAACTGAGTTTATAAAGCGGAGAATACCCGTATGAAGCAAAAAATGTTAGCACACGAAGCCCACCTAGGAATGTTTTTTCTCTTGTATGAAATAAAATGTCATTGAACAATCAGCTCACTCACCCCCAGCTCCACCACATTAATTCATTCAACAAATACTACAATTGGTTCTTGGATGAAAAAATTCATTATGTACTGTAATTTAAGTAAAAACAAATCTTGGTGGATTATATGCCATGTAAATTTTGCCAGTTTTATTCTTTAGTTTTAAACCCTGGGCTTTAAATCCTAGGCTTATTCTTATAGTGCAAAATATATCTATTTGTATATTTGGAACTGCATAAGGTTTTATTTTTCTTAACTCGAGATTTAAAGATGTTTAAAGTAGCTCCAACAACAAGAAGCTAAATAAGGCCTTCCATACTTGTCATTTTACACTGATAGTATCATAAGACAAGTAATGACAGATTAAGACCTGCCTAGTAGAGGGAAAACTAAATTACAAGACTTTTATTAAGGCATAAATAAACCTATTAACCGTTATCTGGAATACCAATTAGTAGAAGGAGCACTGACAATTTTATTTATCAACATTAAACACAATTATTAATTACAGACCTGACGAATCTAGCAGTAAGCAGGACATGTTGGGTGTGCTGGGGCCTTAAGTCCATTATATGAGAAGGATGATTACCAAAATCCTGTGGGGAAATAAGTAATTGTAGTTGTAAAATTTTAATTGCCTTTGAATAAGGCAAATTATATCCTCTTGTCTCAGAATATAAATAGTATGGCATTAAAGTACTCAGCTATACTAGTTGGAAACAGGAAATAATTTAAGGTGTTATGATTTAAAAGCTAACAGTGCTAAAATTTCTCTGTTGTAAATATTGTAGATATGACATTCTTTAAAGTATAAGAAATTTTCTTTATATATTTGTTACATAATACCATATAAGTAATGCCTAGCCTTTAAATTAATTGAGGGGATATTACAAAGTAAGATGGAGATAAGTTTTTGGATGAATGACTGTGGGTGATCACAGAAGTAATTGGAATATTTTTCATTTAAGAACATTTGATTCATTGTATTTTGAAATGCATTACTGTAAAATAAGTAGGGGATAAATACAATAGATTTAATGTTTTTCCTTCTTTTCCCCCCTCCAAGATCCAAATTCTATGCTTTGTGGACATTTACTTATAAGTGCAGCAAGGAATTCCTTTGCAAAACTCATGGATAAAATTAGTTTGGCAATGGAAAATATAACAGTGGGCAGTAGTAGAAGTTTTGCGTATATGGAAAAGGATTCACTGGTTCAGAGGCTGGCCCGAGGACTCCATAAAGTTAACACAGAAGCCTTGAAATATGGTCTAAGTGGCCCTGTGCCCGTTATGGTAGGTATTTAACTTGTGATTTATAAAAAGAATATTTTCACAATATAATGGAGATTATACTGTTTTCAGTCAGCTAGTGCTTGTAAGTTAAATTTTGAATTGTTTAGTGATAATTTTTTGCATCAAGAGGCATCATGACATAATGGATAGCTCTCTAGTTAGTCTTAGAGTCATCTTCAAGTGATTATGGAACCCAGTGCCATTTGAATCTCGAAATTTCAGGCCATCCTGTCCAATACTGGATACTCTGACACATTGTGAGTTGGAGGAGTTAGTTTGTTCCTCATTGGCAGTTCTAGCCCCTCCCTCTACTGCCAGTTATTCAGCTACTTCTCTTCCTTTGTGATTCATATTAACGGTTTCTATCATCCTGTCTAGATGTAGAGAGCTTAGCAAAGAGCTGGGCACATAGCTATTATCATGATTGTGATTATTGAATGGCCTTGGTGAATGGCCCGCAGGCTATTCTGTCTTCTTTCTGAAAGAATTCATTACCAGGCTCAAAGTTTTCCTCTCCACCCCAACTTCTACCATCATGATTAAGGACTTTGCTTTTTTCCTATCCCTTGCCTTCCACATCCTCACACATTGGCTTTCCAGTTCCTTCATTTTTTTTCTGCTCTCATGTATGATTTCTTATTGTACCATCAGAGGTTGGCAAACTGTACCCCATGGGCCAAATTGGGCCTGCTGCTTCCTTTTTTACTGTCTTGGGAACTAAGAGTTTTTTTAAAGTTTTGTATTTAAAAAATGTAAAAAATGTTCTTAGCTTGCTGACTATACAAAAACCAGAAATTGCTGTATTCAGCCAGCTGGCTTAATTTGCTGACCCCTAAATAGGTATGATAATCCCTGATATTGACAAATTCTAGAAATGTTATCTCTCAGTGAATGTGAACTCTGAAATGTCTTTCTTGTCATTACCTTGTTTTCCTAAATCTTTTCCTCTGCTTTATTCCTTTCAAAGCTTTTGTTCATTCTTATTATGACTTGGGTGAGGCAGCCATGGCCTAGTAAACAGAGAGCTGGCCTCAAAACATGGAAGACCTAGGTTCAAGCCCCACTTCTGACACATAATCTTTCAATAGTGGAGGCAGCTCCTTATTCCTTAGAAGTTGAAGAGAAGTTCTGACTTGCATTGGTAGAGGGAGTTTTCTCATACAAGAGTTGCCTGTGCCAATGAAATCACAGATCTAGTCTCTATCCTTATTTTTGCATTTGACATAGTTTTAGTTTGTTGTATATGAATACATTCAGATTTTTATATTTTACTTATATAATTGTTTTATGCTAGGTAGTAAATTAATGTATTTAATAAGTAGAGGATAAGAATATAAGATTTTGTTATTAATGCTCATACTTCATAACTGTACTAAAATAGCATTATAGGATGCAGGGATATATAAAGTTTTCTTGACATTATTAAGGTTAGGTTTTCTTTTTGCTGTTTCTTGTTATATTTTACAGAAATAATTGTCGAGATAAAACAATCTTTTCAAATTATGCAAATGTGTCTCTAGATTTTGGTAGCCATTGGTATGATTTTTTTTTCTTTTAGAATGTATTGTATAACCAGTTTTTTTTAAGATAGCAAATCCTATTCCTTTAATAGTAAAGTAGCCAATTTAATAAAGTCTAAAATTGTTTCCATTTGCCAACAGAAAAGTATAGAATGTTTGCAAAAGCAAATATATGAATTTACCCAAAGATTGCATGCAGCAGAAGTAGAACGCCGTTCACTCCGCTTAGAGGTCACAGAATTTAAAAAGAATGTACATGATATGAAAAAAGAGATTGACAAAGCCCAGATCCTGCAAATGCAATTAAAAGAATTTAAGCAGTCTGTAAGTATATTCAATTTAGAAAGGCTGACTTGGAGATGCCGTGTGTGTGTGTGTGTGTGTGTGTGTGTGTGTGTGTGTTTTACCTTATTTCTTGTTTGTTTTCCTAAATAATATAATTTTTTTCAGAAAAATTATCTTTTCAAATGCTGCCACTATTTAGGACCCAGGCATTTCTTTAAGAATTTTCTTGCCATACGAATTATACTTGATTTTGTTAGTGTGGATATTTCTGCTATTGATATAGACCAAATTCTTTTCTGAATCGACTATGGTCTAGGTATTATTATTATTATCTTTTATAAAATTAGGATAGTAATAATAATACCTATTATATAGTATGTATATGGGTATATATATGTAAATACACAACATATATAACACCCATGAAAGTACATTACTGAGTTGTGTGAATTAAATGATATTATTTATGCAATGGACTTTGCAAACTTCAAAGTGCTGTATTATTTTATTGTTATTTACATTTTACAGAAGAGATTCAGTTCAGAGACCCTTCCCTCAAGTCACACAGGTAGTAGGTGGCAAAGCCATAATTCTAGATTTTGAGCTAGAAAGGACCTCAGATGTACTCTAGTCTAAATCCCTCTTTTTTATTGGTGAGGGAAATGTGGTTTAGAGATATTTAGGCATATAGTGATGGAGGTTGAATTTGCACCCAGGTTCTTAGACTCCAAATTCAGTGCTGTTTGAAGCTAAGCCCTTTGATTCCTAAGCTAGTATTCTTTGCATTATACTAACTGCCTCTAAAATCAGAATTAAGGATTCATCATAATTATTTTTAAGATATAGGGGTCAGAAACTTTTTCCAGAGAAGTAGAGATGAGACACACTGGCAGCCTCCTGCCAGAGGAGGTGATGGACTCACACTGCTAAATGAGACATGCCTTATTGGACGTGGCCTGTGAGGGAATGTACTTTGCTTGACCGTGTAAATTTCTTATGAGGGCTTTGTTGTTAAGCAAGCAAGAAAGAAAATAAATGGTTATTAATTGGAAAAAATAATAAAACAAAACAAACCTCCTAGGACAACTGTTTCAGATTTGACTGGCCTAAGTGTGACTTTAGTTGATGACACATGACAAAAGGAACACTGAAAGGTTACGGAACGGAACTTCCCCCACTTGACTCTCAGGGTTTAGAATCAAAAGGGATCTTGGTGTTCATTTAGTTCAACCCTCCTTGTTGAATTGGGTAACTGAGGCCCAGAGAGGTAGAAGGGCTTGACCATGGTCACACAAATCATGAGGAGCAAAGGTGAATTGGAATCCAGGTTTTTTGAGCTACCGATCCATCTTTGATAACACAGATCATGACAGACTTACCTGTTGAAAAAGGCATGAAATAGTCCAGGACCTAGCCTAGTCTGGAGCCTGCAGCAGAACAACTGGGGTAGGAATCCCAGACTAAAGAGGTACCTGCAGTTCTGTCGCTCTAAGTTTTCCATTTGGTCAATAGTAATCTAATCCATTACCCCCATAAGTACACAGAGCATTACAAAGTCTCAAGTTAGGGAGTAAGGAGAAGAATAAGTAAACAATAAAAAGAACCTTACAGTAAAAATGTTATTATGGTCAGTAGGTTGTTAAAGACACAAACCCAGAAGAGAATGACTCTAAAACATGTATAAGCAAATCCTCAAAGATAAACACAGTGTGGGCACAAATTCATTTAGAATTACTGGAAGAAAGGGAGCAAAAGTTGAAAACATTAGAAATGCTTTTTTAAATTAAATGGAAATGCTAGAGATAAAAGTTTGGGAAAAAATGAAAGCTACACAATAAGGAATTGGAAAGGAAATTAACAAATTGGCATGAGAGTTAAAAATCTTTGACCAAGTAACAATCTCTTGGAAAATTAGATTGGACCAAATAGAATTTCATGACTTTATGAGATGACAAAAATATTAAAACAAAAAGACTGAAAAAATAGAAGAAAATATGAGAATCATTGGACTATCTGAAAGCCACAATCAAAAAAAATAGCAGAGACATCATATTTGAAGAAATCTTAAAACTGCTCACTCCTCTTAGAAGAATAGGACCAAATGGAAACAGAAAGAATCTGTTAAATCTCTCAGGAACGTTATAACCCAAATCCAGAGTCATAGGGGAAAAACATCCTTTAAGTAATCAGAAAGAAAGAATTTAAGTAACACAGTCACAGTCAGGACCCCAAAGGTTTTAGCAGCCATAACTCTAAAAGGAGCAGATGGCTTGGAATTTAGTATTCCAGAAGGCAAAGAATATAAGATCACACTCAAGAATAACTTAGCCAGCAAAATTGAATATAGTCTTTCAGGGGGAAAAATGGATCTTTAATGAAATAAAGGACTATCAAACTATATCAATGCAGACTATCCAAAGGGATAGTCCCACCTCCAAGAGGATACTGAGATACTGAAAAAAGAGAGGCCAATCTTCATCAGTGTAGCCATAATGGCTTTTGTTTTCTTTGAATGGCTCAGCTTGCCTCATTGAGCCTCTGGACACTGTGGCTTGCTCTTCCGGGGCAGGAGGCCCGGGGAGCATGCCGGGAGGCAGACGGCTTCCTGTGTGGGGAGTCATGGGGCTGGCTGAGGGGAGGTGTTAATGTCTATGCTAGGGGGAGGGGCCAACTCAAGAACCAATCGGCCCTGGTCATTAGGGCGGAGCTTGATGATGTCAAAAACCCTATAAGAGGGGAGAGGACAGCTTGAAGATTCTCCTCCTCTCTTTCCTTTTTCGGTTGGAGCCAGCGACAGTTACGACAGTTACGTCAGTTACAGCGACCGTTACATCGTCAGTTTCAGTTGCAGCTTCAGTTACAGACACAGACACAGCTGAGGCAGGAGCTACCAGTAGCGGAGCTGACCTACGGGAGGAAGCTGAACAAAGACTTCAGGCCAGTGGGTAATCTTATTACCATCGAGGGGGAAGCATGATTTTGCTTTACGCAATCATGCTTCTCTGTAGCCTTCTGGTTACTCTTGCAAGGCGTACTTATTGGGCCTGGAAGATTTTGATCAACATATCAAAATGGGGCTTCTGGTTCATGGGTTGGTTACTGTGGAGCCTAAATAAATGTTTTGATTCTTCTGCCTTCTACTTTGAGAGTTTCTTATATCCGGCGGTTCCGAACCTTTCAGACATGTTTATGATCCTCTTTGAGATTATAAACTCGGCACTCCTGATACAATCAGCATGGAAGTAGTAGATTTTTTTGGGGGGAACTTAATCATGATACCAGACCAAGGTGGTAAGAGGAAAGTGGTAGATTTCCGCACTATACTTAGGCCAGGCCAGATATTATATAGAAAAACAATAAAGAAGTCTTAGTGCCAAGAGTTGGCCCATGGTCACATGGGTTGGTATATGTAAATTTCCCCATGGGAGCTCTTTTACTGTATGCAATAATCATAATGCCACAGGTCATATTCTCAGGCTCTAGTTCCTACCATACACAAACATTTCTGATGAAAAGACCGGAGATGTATAGAAAATCTGAAGTTCAAACACAAGAATTAAGAGAGACTTAAAAAGGTAAATGTGAATGAACAAAGATAAACTGCTTACTTATATTTTATCAAGGGGAGATGATACATGTTTCCTGTGAACACTCATTGTCAGGGGTCATCGGAAGTCTGATTAGACAAAAGGCTGCGGTTCTGTTGTGTCTTAATGATCTTTACAGAAGTACAAAAAAGAAAAATACACTGAGGGGTGAGAAAAGGTAGAAGTTTATACAAAAAAAGGAAGGAGTTGTGGGAGTAGCTGAGAATTTAGATTAACTCTTGTCTGACGTAGTCAAAGGAGGCAAGAAGGTTCAGGAAGGCATTTCATTTAACAGGGAAATAGGTGGAAAAGGAGAGAAGGCAAAAGGTAGAGTTAAAGGTTGGATAGATGGATGGATGAAGGAAGGGATAAATTGTAAGCAAATTGAACTTTAAGAATATATGAAAATATTCGTAGCTCTTTTTGAATCAGAAAATAATAGGAATCTGAGTAGGTTGAAATTGAAATATCGATAAGTAATTGTTTTATGAATGTTGTGGAATACTACTTGCTGTGAAAAGGATGAAGGCATTGCTTTCAGAAAAGTCTTAAGAAAACTTGTGTAAATTGATACAGAATGAAATGAACAGAACCAGGAAAACTGTACAGTGACAACCATATAGTAAAGACAAACAACTTTGAACAACTTAGGATTTCTGATCCACACAATGACAAGCTACAATTCCACGGGACTCCTGACTCTGAACCATGCTACTTTACTCCTATGAAAGAGGTGAAAGACACTTTCATGGAGGAAATGGATCATAAATAGAATAGAGGACTTCCAGTCATTCCTGATGAAAAGACCAAAGCTGAGCAGAAACTTTGAAATATATACAGAGGAAGTAAATTGTTTCAGTTGTGTCAGACTCTTTGTGATTCCCTTTGGGATTTTCTTGGCAAAGATACTGGAGTGGTTTGCCATTTCTTTCTCCAGCTCAATTTACAGATGAGGAAGCTGAGGCAAACAGGATTAAGTGACTCATCCAGGATCACACTGTATCTGAGGCCAGATTTGAACTCAGGAAGATGAGTCTTCCTGACTTCAGGCATGGCACTCTATTCACTGTGCCACCTAGCTGCCCCAAAAGAAATGTACAGAGGTAAATATGAATGAGCAATCAAAAGGAACTAAACAGGAATAATGTAGGGAGATGATACACATGTACCTTTATAATTTTTCATCATCAGTGGCATAATTAGGGTCTACTTTGATAGAGATCCTGAAAATGGTTGTGTTATATTTTGATGATTTTAAAAGAATGTAAAGGCAGAGGAAATTATATGTGTGAGTGTGGGAGAAGTACCTGACATATGAACTTCACTGTCATCTGAATTTGTCAAAGTAGGGAAGAAAATCTACATAGTTGGATGTTGCTGTTCAATTGCTTTTCAGTCATGTCTGATGTTTCCTGAACCCATGTGGGATATTTTTAGCAAAGATACTGGAGTTTGTCATTTCCTTCTCCAGCTGATTTTATAGATGAGGAAACAGGTAAACAGGGTTAAATGACTTGCTCAGAGTGACACAGCAAGTGTCTGAGGCCAGATTTGGACTCAGGAAGATGAATCTTCCTGGTTCCAGGCCTAGCATTCTATTCACTGTACCACCTTTACTGAAATACATTTTGCCAAACAGTGAAGCAGGAAGGAAAGGAAAGAAATAAAAGGGGGAGGAGAGATGAGAGGAAGGATATATTAAAGGAAAGATAAGTCATAAAGCAGAGTAAGCAGGGTGTTTTTCAAAGAAGGGTTTAAAACAAAAGAAGGAAAGCATGAGAATTTGGTATTGGGCTCTGGGAGAGGAAAAATGAATAGATTAGTATTACATCAAACTTGGAGCGCTGGTGCTAAGCTCACTTCTCTTTCACCCTTGTTTTCTCCTTTCTAAAGAAATATGTAAGACTCTAAAATATACAGTTAACAGTCATAACTGTGAATGTGAATGGGATGAACTCTCTCATAAAATCGAAGAGAATTGACTGGACTAATAAATATAGTACAATCTAACAATATCTTGTTTACAAGAAATATACTTGAAACAGAAATATGAATATAGTTAAAATAAGGAGCTGCCGCAAAGTCTATTTTATGTCTGCTAACATCAGAAAGGAAGGGGTAGAAACAATGATCTCAGAGAAATATGCAGTAAAAATAGACCTAATTAAGAGTTCAACGGGGAAACCACATTTTGCTGAAAGTTACCATAGACAATGAATTAATATTAATACTAAACATTTATATATCTAAGGGCATAATATCTCAATTCTCAAAGGGAAAATTAAAGAAGTGTTAGACTAAAATTACAATAGTAGAGAACCTCAGTTTATCTGAGCTAGGTAAACATAACCAAAAAGTGAAAGTAAATAAAAAAAAGAGAAGTACCTCAATCTAGTCTTAGAAAAATTAGATGTGATAGACCTCTGTAGAGTACTGAATAAGAACAGAAAAGAATTTACATATTTCTCAGCTATGTATGTTCTTTCAAACAAATTGAACCTCTATTAAGGCATAAAAACTTCATAAGGAAATGCATAAAGGATATTAGATATTGATGACAATTTCTATAAAATTATATTAAATAAAAGGCATCTCAAGAAACAATTACAAATTAAATCAACATTAAATAAGTTGAACTTAAAGAATGGTCAAAGAACAAATTATAGCAGGTATTCATAATTTAATTAAGGTCATGCTAATTTGATAACATATCAACATTTTTGTGATACAGTCAAAACAGTCATTAGGGGAAATTTTGTTTCTCTAAATACTTTCATCTATTAAAGAGTTAAAGAGTGGACTAACACATTGGGCATATACCTAAAAAAACCTAGAATTAACCCCACCTCCAAATAAATACCTAAATAGACTCCTGAACATAAAAGAAGAGATTAGTAAAATTGAGAGCTAAAATCCATTAAATTAATAAATAAATCCAGGAGTTTTTTTTTTATAAATAGCAAATCATTAACTAACTTGGTTTTTAAAAAATCAAGAAGAAAATCAAGTTAATGAATTATCAAAAATATAAAAGGACAATTTATAACCAATGAGAAAGAAATAAATCATTAGTAGTTATTTCATCCAGTTTTGGACAATTAAACTGATTATATAAATAGATAAATATTCAGAAAAATAAAAATTTTCCCAATTAACTGACCAAGAAATAGAAGGTTCAAGTAGCCTAATATTTGAAAAAAGAAATTGAAAAAAACTATAAATGAACTCACAGTAGATTCAGGGAACAGGACCAGATGAGTTTGCAAAATCATTTCAATTAAATATTTGAGAGACTATTAATTTCAGTGTTATATAAATTGTTTGAAAAAGTAGGAAATCAAGGGGTCCTACTGAACTCCTTCTTTGACAGAAATATACTTTTTATACCTAATCTAGAGTGAGTTAAAGTAGAGAATACAAAATATAGTCCAATGTCCCCCAAATATTGATGGAAGCAAACATTTTAAATGAAATATTAGTAAAAAGATTACAGCAATATATCACAGTGATTGCACACAATTACTAGGTTGAATTTGTAAGAACAATACAAGACTGGTTAAATATTAGGGAAATTATAAATATTTTATCATTAATATCAATAAAGGCAAATCATTTGATTATAACAATAGGTGCAAAAGATGCTTTTTGAAAATATTTGACACTTATTCTTGTTAAAATGTTAGGGAATATATTAATAAATACATCTTTCCTTAATGTGATAAGCAATATCTAACTGAAACCAAGAGCTAGCATTTTTTTGTAATGGAGATTAACTCAGCTGCCTTTCTAGTATGATAAGGTATAAAGCAAGGGTGTCCATGATCACCATCAATTTAATGTTAGAATTGCTAGATATACCAATTAGACAAGCAAAATAAATTGAGTGGAGAAGTATATGCAAAAAGGAAATAAAATTACCACTTTTGGTTGGTGATATGATCACTTTCTTAGAGAATCCAGCAGACTAACTAATAAGCATAATATCAGTAAAGAAATTAACGGTCACATTTATGGATAGGAAGGTTCATTACCAAACAAGGTTAAAAGAATCATGTAAGGTGAAATGGACAATTTTGATTACATAAAGTAAAAAAAAGATTTTTGCCTAAACACAGTCAAGTAAAATTATAATGGAAATAGGTTACTGAGGTGAAAAAAATCTGCAGAAAATTTGTCTGATAGAGCTCTCATTTCTAAGACTTATATGGAGCTGATTTAAATTTATAAAAATAAGAGCCATCCCTGAATTGATAAATGGTCAAAGCATATGAACAGGCAGTTTACAAAAGAAGAATTTTTATCAATAGATATATGAAAAAACTTAATCACTAATAACTAGAGAAATATAAAATAATGTAAGTCTGAGGCTCTATATCACATATGTTAGATTTCATTTTTTGTTCATCGCAGTTGAATAACCTTGCCTTCCTGCATCTCATTGCATCAAATTATATTATCAGTTAATACTTTGTTCATTTTCTAGTTATCTTATCTTGGGTTCTGCTGATTCTCTATACTTACCTTTCTGTTTTTGGCTGTCTTTCCTGTAGTGTCCTTCTTATTGGTGTTTCGTATGACTCGGTAACTTCTAAGATAAAAGAGTCTATTTTTTCCTGTGTCCCCTATATCTGTGAGATTGTGTGCTTAAAATAACACGTAATTAGTATCAAATGAGGCAAACTATTGTACAGTGTTTCATTGGGCAGAGTACCTTTTTGCCTTTTTTTTTTTTAGCACCAAGTACTAGAATATTAGAAAATAAAAACTGGTTTGGAATTTACTCTGGGTCTTTTTAAATTAAAAAGAAATAATAAGTACAACATGAGGGAAAGAAAAAAATGTTAAAAATGTTTCTTGGACAATTGCTCTTAAAGATTGTGAGAAGGGTCTGATTAACTACCTGAAAGGATTAGATCACCTAAACAGTGTTTATAAAGGAGATTCCTCTACAAATTTTCATTGTCAAAGATGGCAAAATAGAGGCAGAAACCCAGCTGAAGTGTCTTAATATTCTCTTCCAAATAACTTTAAATTAATGTCTCAAATAAAATTTTGGTATAACAGAGCCAATAAAAGGTAATGGTGAAAGAGGATTCTGGGAAGATGGTGGAGTAGATCAGAAAATTCCAAGCTCTCTAGATTTCCCCCACAAACAAGACAAAATAGTGCTTCAGGGCAAATGTAGAGGGTAAAAATAAACAAGAGTTGACTGGAACAGTAGTCTCCTGGGACAATGAGAAAATTGGAAGAAAAGCTGTGAATTGTAAACACCTGTAGCCTAGTTCCACTGAAACAGCAAGCAGCGAACCCTCAGGCTAGCTAGGTTGGGAACTCAGCCCCAGCCACAGGAATTTTCACCTCCCAGACAGTGTGGGCAGTTGGGCATTTTTGGGGAAGATTGAGGGAACATCTGCTCATAGTGGTTGCCAGGTCCAGTTGTCCAGCTGAGATGTAGCCCTGGGTGAGAAGGAACTGATGAGTGCAGAAGCAGTGGGGCAGGATGCCGCTGGTTGTGGACACTTAGAGGAGGGCAGAGTTTTTGGTTTTGGTTCCAGGCCAGAGGAGAGAGCTGAAGGAGGACCTGAGACCACAGGCACCATGCCCCCATACTCTGGGACTAGAGGTGATTACAGCAAGTTGCTATAAACTTCAAAAAAAAAGAGTAGGCAAAGGAGAAGGAATTCAACCATAGAAAGTTAATGTGGTATATTGGGAATCAAGATGGGCTCTTAGAACTTATTTAACCAAGTGCCCTTGAAGAGTTTGGCCTTTGTTTCCTTGAGTAAATTAGGAGTCTTTGATGACCTTCTTGCCTCAGGGGAAAGCCTAGTTTACATGGGTTTGAGTGACATGTTTGTGACATCAGAGGCTTTTAGATCATGTGGGTTTAAGTTGCATTTTTGTGACGATTTGAGGTCACGTGGGCGAGTCGCATGTGTGACTCACCTTTGACCCTGAACAAGAAGTATGAAACCAGGGGTTTTCTTTCTTTTTTTGGAGCTCTGACCCACAGCAGGAGTATTGTGTGACTCTGGGCCAGCCTTTGTCAAGTTCCCGGCTGAACTCGATGTTGGTAACTATGTATTGTATTTGGTCTGTTTATAAATGTATGTTTGTCATTTGTTTGTATTTGCTCTGAAGTTTAGGCTTTTTTCCACTGAACTAAGTGAATGATATTTGTATGCTGGATTAAAGTAAGCTTGTTAACCCCTTAACACTGCTTTCCTTAGTAAAGCAGATTAAAAGAACCTAGGCTTGCAGTGTTCTGTGATCTGGTTGTTGTTGGTTTTTCACCCCCGCAGCAGCTGCTAGCCGAATTGTTGAAACATGTGGGAATAGAGAAGACTGAATTTCATCTTCAGAGGAGGATACTGAAGCAAAAAAAAGCCTCTTTTACCCCAAAGAGTAATATAAAATGGTCACCTGCCCAAAAAGAATTCATAGAACTTTAAAAAGACTTTATAAATCCAATAAGAGAGATGGAGGAAAAAATTTTAAAAAAGAGCAATCAAAAGCAAGACAAAATTATGGAAAGAAAGTCAACCAATTGGAAAAGGAGATGCAGAAGCTTAAGTAAGAAAACAACTCCTTGAAAATTAGAATTGAGGAAGGAGAAGCTACTGCAGTTAAAAGAGAGCAAGAGAAAATAAAACAAAGTGGAAGAGAATGTGAAACATCTCATCAGAAAAAAAAACTGATCTGGAGAACAGATCAAGAAGAGAAAACACAAGAATAATCAGACTGCCTGAAAGCTACAATAAAAAAGAATATTGATACAACAATGCAAGAAATAGTTAATGAAAATTGTCCTGAAGTGTTAAAACAAGAGGGGAAAGTAGATCTCACACAAACATAAATATCAGGAGTAGCATTTATTAGGGGAAAAAAGGAGGAATAGTAATCATGATCGTAGACAAAATTAAAGCTAAAATAGATTAAATCAAAAGAGAAAAATAAGGAAACTATATGTCAGCCATATTAATATTGTTTTAGACTATTTAAAATAACTAGACAATATAAGGTTGGAATATTGTTGTGGTGTAGAAAATAAGAAGTTGGTGGACTTAGAAAAATGTGGAAAGACTTGGACATATGAAGGAAGATGTTATCCACCCTCAAAGAAACAGAGGACAAGCAAGTATAGTATGGTCATGCATAGATGCATATGAATGTATATGTTTATATGTGAGTATGATTATAGATATCTAAGATACATATAGATATCTGTATGTATGTGTAAGTGTATATATGTATGTGTGTGTGTGTGTGTGTGTGTGTGTGTATGTATATATCCATGCTTAATTGTAACCTTCTGGGGGAGGGGAAGGAAGGGAGATAAAAGAATAAAATAAAAAGTATTTAGCAGAGAACAAAAGAAAATTCACAAGGGAGCAAAGAAAAGATTGACGGCTCTGAACACAATGTGTAGTGTTTATTATATAGGCTTTCTTCAAAGAGAAATTTATTGCTGTATATTTTGAATTCTCTCTTATGGTCTGTTCTGCACATGACAATGCTTTTTTTTTCCTTTTCTTATTTTATATTTAAGTTTATAATATTTCCTTTTCTTAATTGTGTATTTAAGTTTAAAATAAATTAATAAAAACAGGTAAAGGTGAGACATTTTTCCAGCCTAAGACAACTTAGGAGGTCTCAGGAGAGGTCTGTGGCATTGGAATGGGGCCCAGCCTTGAGCATACTCAGTGACAGTATCAGTAGTGGGCCTTGGAGGTAGCTTCAAGAGTGGCAGCAACAGCTTCAGGAGCTCTCAGCCCAGACATGGTAAGGGGGTCAAGTGACTAGTAAGAAAGATATTGTAGTGGACCCTTCGCTGGCACTGGGTGCAGGACTGGGTGCCGTGGAAACTATTGTCTGTTTTTAGTTCTGAGTTGCAGTTCCAGGGCAGAGAGGAATGCTTGTCACAAGGGAACAGGGGCTCTGTTTGCAGTTCCAAGTCAGAGGGGTGAACTAGCATTTGTGGCTGCAAGAGAGGATGAGACCTACAGCTCTAGGGCCAGCAGGAGGAGTTGAAATTGTGGCTGCAGGGGACAGGGGTCCTTCCTAGGTAAAGGCCAGAGCACAGACCAGGAGAGAAGTGACCACATCTCTCCCTGGATCATACCATTGTTGAAACACTGAAAACTTGCAGATCCCCTAGAACGAGCTCTGAAAACAGTAGGAGGAAAAAGCCTGAAGCTTGGGAGAGTGCCTCCTCAACCCCAGGTGAGCAGAACCCAACTTAATACAAGATGCAAGGTAAAAAAAAATAGTCTGGAAAAGTGAGCAAACAACAACAACAACAAAGAACTTGACCATAAAAAACTAGTATGGTGGCGAGGAGGACCCAAGACACAAAGTCAGAAGAAGACAACACCATGAAGACAGCTACGAGCAAATCCTCAAAGGAAAAAATGCTAATTGGACACAAGCCAGACAAGAATTTCCAGAAGAATTGAAGAAAGACTGGCAGAGGAAAAACTGGAAAAAGAAATGAGCATGTTGAAAGAAAAGTGTGAAAAGACAACAGCTTGGTAAAGAGATATAAAAATACTGAAGAAAATAACACCTTAAAAATGTTGTTTAGTTGTTTGATCCTTGTTTGACTCTTTGTGACCCCTTTTGGGGTTTTCTTTACAGAGATACTGGCATTTGTAGTTTCCTTCTCCAGCTCATTTTACAGATGAGGAAACTGAGGCAGAGTAAGGTGACTTGCCCAGGATCACACAGTAAGTGTCTGAGGCTGGATTTGAAGTCAGGTCTTCCTCACTCCAGGACCAGAGTTCTATCTACTGTGCCACCTAGCTGCATTTCCTTAAAAAATAGAATTGGACTAATGGTAAAAGAGAAACAAAATTCACGAAAGAAAAGAACTCCATAGAAAGCAGACTAGGCCAAATGGAAGGGGAGGTACAAAAACTCACCAAAGAAAATAATTGCTTAAAAATTAGAATTGAGTAAATTGAAGCTAATCACTCCAGGAGACATCAATAAACGATAAAACAAAGTCAAAAGAATGAAAAAATAGAAAAAATTGAGACATCTAATCAGAAAAATAGCTGACATAGAAAATACATTAGAGGAGAGATAATTAAGGATTAATTGGACTACCTGAAGGCCAGGACAGCTATGTAGTGTAGTGGATAGAATGCTGAGCCTGGAGTCAGGAAGACTCATCTTCCTGAGTTCAAATTTGACCTCAGATACTTGCTACCTGAGTGACCCTGGACAAGTCACTTAATCCTTTTTGCCTCAGTTTTCCTCATCTGTAAAATGAACTACAGAAGGAAATGGTAAACCACTCCAGTATCTTCGCCACGAAAATCCTAACTGATGTCCCAAAGAGTTGTACCTAACTGAAAAAATGACTAAAGAACAAACTGAACGCTAAGATCAGAAAAAGTTCCTAGATATCATATTTCAAGAAATAATAAAGGAAAACTGTCCTGATATATTAGGTTCAGAGGGTAAAATAGAAATTGAAGGAATCCATCAATAACTTCCTGAAAGAGATCACAAAATGAAAATTTCTAGGAATATTATAGCCAAAGTCCAGAGCTCCCAGGTCAAGGAGAAAATATTGCAAACAATCAGAAAGAAACCATTGACATATTGTGCAGTCACTGTCAGGATCACACAAGATTTAGTGGCTTTCATATTAAAGATGTGTAGGGCTTGGATTATGAAATTTGGGAGGGGAAAGAGCTAGGATTGCCAGCAAGAATAACCTATTTAGCAAAACTGGATGATCCAGCTCCTTCGGGGGGAAAATGGACATTTAACGAAACAGAGGACTTTCAATTATTCCTGATGAAAGGTCTGCAATGAATAGAAAGTTTGACATTTAAACACAAGACTCAAGAGAAGCATAAAAACATAAACATGAAAGAGAAACAGTAAGGTACTTAATTCAGTTAAACTGTTTACATTCTTGTATGAGAAAATGACACATGTAGCTCTTAAGAACTTTTATCATTATTTGGGCTCATAGAAGGTGTCTACATAGATTGAGGACATAGGTTTGAGTCAATTATGTTGAGATTATCTAAAAAAAATGAAGGGTAAGAAATAGGGTTGCAAAGTGAAATGGCAGGTAAAGGAAAATGGGGAAAACTATCTCACACAAAAAAGCATATAATGAAGAGATTGAAATTGGGGGTGGGTAGGCAATGCTGGAACCTCTCATCAGAATTGGTTCAAAAATACACACACACACACACACACACACACACACACAGAATTGGGTATAGAAATCTATTTTATCCAACAGGGAAGTAGGAGGAGAAAGGGATCAGAGATATTAGGAGGTAGGTGATAAAAGGGAAGGTGGATTAAAGGATGCAGTGTGGGCAAAACAGACTTTTGAGGAGGGACAGGGTAAAAAGAGGTAGGGAAGAAGGATAAACAGAAGAAAATGGGATTGAGGGAAATACGTAGTAATCATAACTGGAACATAAATGGAATGAATTTACTCATAAAATGGGCAGATAGCAGAATGGATCAGAAACCAGAATTCAACAATATATTGTTTACTGTATATGCACTTGAAACAGGAAGAAACACATAAAGTAAGGAGCCAGAGTAGAATCTATTATGCTTTAGCTGAAATAAAAAAGGCAGGTGTGGCAATCATGATCTCAGACAAAGCAAGAGCAAAAATAGCCTAATCAAAAGAGATAATCAGGGAAACTACATCTTGTTAAAATGTAGCACAGACAAGAAATATAAAAAATTTATCATTAAGTTTCACATATAAAGGCCTCTTCTCAAATATGTAGAGAACTAAATCAAATTTATAAAAAGTGCCATTCTTCAGTTGATAATTGGTCAAAGGATATGAACAGGCAGTTTTCAGAAGAAATCAAAGCTATCCATAGTTATATGAAAAATGCTCTAAATCGCTATTGATTAGAGCAAATTAAAACAACTACAGGATACCACTTCATACCTATCAGAAATGACAGCTACTAGATGGGAAAAGGATAATAGGTCCACTTACGAAGTCTTGGTGGAATTGTGAACTGGTCCATCCATTCTGGAGAACAATTTAGAACTATGCCCAAAAGACCATAAAAGTATATACCCTTCAATTTAGCAATACCACTACTTTGTATCCCAAAGAAGTCAAAGAAAAGGGAAAAGGACCTTTTGCACATACACACAAAAATTATAGTAGCTCTTTTTGTCATGGCAAAGAATTAAAAATTGAGGGAATGCTCACCAATTGGGAGATGACTGAACAAGTTGCAGTATATGATTGTGAAGGAATACTATTGTGCTATAAGAAATGAAAATTGGAATGGCTTCAGAAAAATCTGGGAAGACCTATACATGAACTGATGCAAAGGTGAAATGAGCAGAACCAGGAGAATGTTATACACAGTAGCAGCAATATTGTAATGATGATCAACTCTGAAAGACTTAGCTACTCTGATCAATTTGATGAACCAAGAATTCCAAAATGCTCATGATAAAAATTGCTGTCCATCTCTAGAGAGGGAACTGATGAACTCTGAGTGCAAACTGAAATATTTTCTTTTTTTTTAAAATTTTCTTTTTTCTTTTTAGTTTACAACTTTCAGTTCCGCAGGTTTTTGAATTCCAAATTTTCCCTCCCACCCTCTCCTCCCTCCTCCCCCCAAGACGGCATGTAATCCAACATAGGTTCTACATATACCTTTGCATTAAACTTATTTACATAATAGTCAAGTTGTAAAGAAGAATCAAAACCAATGGAATGAATCATGAGAAAGAAAGAACGAAACCAAAAAAGAAGGGAGAATAAAAAAAAGAGCAAATAATTTGCTTCAATCTGCATTCAGACTCCATAATTCTTTCCCTGGATGTACATAGCTTTTTCCATCATGAGCCTTTTGGAGCTGTCTTTGAACCTTGCATTGATGAGAAGAGTCAAGTCTATTAAAGTTAGTCCTTCCAGATTCTGTGTGTCTATAATCATGTATAACGATCTCCTGGTTCTGCTCCCCTCACTCAGCATCAGTTCATATAAGTCTTTCCAGGTTATAATGAAGTCCATCTGCTCCTCGTTTCCTACAGCACAATAGTATTCCATTACATTCATATGCCACAATTTGTTTAGCCATTCCCTAATTGATGAGCATCTCCTTGATTTCCAATTCCACCACAAAAAGCTGCTATAAATGTACTGGTTGAAATATCATTTTCTTCATTTTTCTTGCGTTTTTTGACATGGTTAATATGGAAATATATTTGTCATAATTTCACATGTATAATGGGTACCGTATTTGTTGCCTTCTCAGTGGGTGGGGGAGGGTCTGGTGGAAGATAGAGAGTTTGGAACTCAAAAAGTTTTTAAATAGCTAGAAATAAGTAGCAAATTGAAAAATTTAAATTACTAAGATATTTTATTTTTCCCAATTACATGTAAAAATTAATATTAATTTTTTAAAATGTGGAGTTTTAAATTTTGTCTCTCCATTCTTCTTTTCCCCTCTCCCTGAGACAGTAAGCAATTTCCATATTAGTCATGTTGTGAAAGAAGAAATAGACCAATTCCACACACACACACACACACACACACACACACACACAATAGTATCCTTCAGTCTGCATTCACACTTTATCAGTTCTTTCTCTGGATGTAGATAACATTTTTTGTCTTGAGTTCTTTGGAATTGTCTTTGATTATTGTATTGCTGAGAATAGCTAAAGTCATTCACAGTTGATGATCATACAATATTGCTGTTAGTGTATACAGTGTTCTCCTGTTCTGCCTACTTCACTTTGCATCAGTTTGTGTAAGTCTTTTTATGTTTTTATGAAATCAGCCTGCTCATCATTTCTTATAGCACAGTAATATTTCATTACTATCATATACCACAACTTATTTAGCCATTCCTCAGTTAATGGACATCCCCTCAATTTCCAATTCCTTGCCACCACAAAAAGAGATGATATGAATATTTTTGTACAAATAGGTCCTATTTCCCGCCCCTCTTTTTCAAATCTCTTTGGGATACAGACCTAGTAGTGGTATTACTGGATCAAAGGTTATGCACAGTTTGGTTGCCCTGTGGGTATAGTTCCAAATTGCTCTCCAGAATGGTTGGATGAGTTCACAACTCCACCAACAGTGCATTAGTGTCCCAGTTGATTTGTCTTTTCCTTTTCTGTCATAGTAGCCAATCTGATAAATATGAGGTAGTACCTCAAGAGTTGTTTTAATTTGCATTTCTCTAATCCATAATGATTTGTAACATTTTTTCATATGGCTATAGCTTTGATTTCTTCCTCTGAAAATTCCGTTCATAGCTTTTGACTATCAGTTGGGGAATGACTTGTATTCTTATAAATTTTACTCAGTTTTCTATATGTTTGAGAAGTAAGTCAGAAGTAAGGCCTTTATCAGAGACACTTGCTGTAAAAATTCCGCTTCCCCTTCACTCCCGCCAGTTTTCTGCTTCCCGTCTAATCTTGGTTGCATTAGTTTTGTGAAAAATCTTTTAAATCAAATGCAATCAAAGTTATCCATTTTACATCTCATAATTTTCTTTATCTCTTCTTTGGTCATAAAATTTTCATTTTCCATAGATCTGACAGGTAAACTATTTCATGCTCCTCCAATTTGCTTGTTGGTATCACCCTTTCTGTCTAAATCATGTATCCATTTTGACTGTATCTTGGTATACATTGTAAGATATTGATCTATACCTAGTTCCTGCCATATTTTTTCCCCCCAGTTTTCCCAGCAGTTTTTGTCAAATTGTGATTTCTTGTCCCAAAAGGTTGGATCTTTGGGTTTATCAAATACTAGATTACTATGGTCATTTACTGTGTGTATTGTGTACCTAATCTGCCCAGTGATGTACAAATGATATGACTTTATTTGTGTGAAAAGTTTTTTGTAATTGTGTTCATATAGTTCCTAGGTTTGTCTTGGCAGGTATTTTATATTGTCTACAGTTATTTTTAATGGAATTTTTCTTTCTATCTTTTGCTGATGGATGTTGTTGGTTATATATGGAAATGCTAATGATTTATATGGGTTTATTTTATATCCCTCAACTTTGCTAAAGTTGATAATTATTTCAAGTAGTTTTTTAGTTGATTCTCTAGGATTCCCTAAGTATACTATCATATCATCTGTAAAGAGTGCTAGTTTTATTTCCTCATTGCCAATTCTAATTGCTTCAATTTCTTTTTTTCTGTTTTTGATACAGTTAATATTTCTGGTACAATATTGAGTAATAGTGGTGATAAGGGGCATCCTTACTTCACACCTGATCTTATTGGGGAAGGCTTCTAGCTTATCTTCACTTCAGATAATATTTACTGATGGCTTTAGATAGATACTACTTATCATTTTAAGGAATGCTCCCTTTATTCCTATTTTTTTTAGGGTTTTAAATAAGAATGGATGTTGTATTTTGTCAAAAGCTTTTTCTGCATCTTTTGAGATAATCATGTGATTTCTGTTGGTTTTGCAAATTATGCTGACTGTTTGCCTTATATTGAACCAGCCCTGCATTCCTGGGATAAATCCCACCTGGTTATAGTATATGATCCTTGCAATATATTGCTATAATCTCCTTGCTAGTATTTTATTTAAAATTTTTGCATCAATATTCATTAGAGAAATTGGTTCATGCCTTTTTTTTTTTGTTTTTGCTTTTTCTGGTTAGGTATCACCAGCATATTTGTATCATAAAAGAAATTTGGTAGGATTCCTTTTTGTTTATTTTCCAAATTGTTTATATAGTATTGGAATTAATCGTACTTTAGGTGTTTGGTAGAATTCACTTGTTAATCCATTTATCCCTGGGAATTTTTTTCTTTGGGATTTCACTGATGGCTTCTTTAATTTCTTTTTCTAAGATGGGGTTATTCAAGTACTCTATTTCCTTTTCTGCTAGTTTGGGTAGAATGTAATATTTTTGTAAATATTCATCCATTTCACTTAGATTGCCAGACTTCTTGGTATATAGTAGGGCAAAATAGCTCCCAATAATATTCATCATTCATTTAATTTCCTCTTCATTGGTGGCAAAGTCACTCTTCATTTTTGGTATTGGTAATTCAGTTTTCTTCTTTCTTTTTAAAAACTAAACTAACCAGTGGTTTATCTATTTTTTCCCCATAAAACCAGCTCCTGGTTTCATTTATTAGCTCCATGGTTTTTTACTTTCAATTTTATTAATCTCTTTTAATTTTTAAGATTTTTAATTTGGTGTTTAATTGGGGATTTTTAAAGTTCTTTTACAAATTTCTTTAGTTGCATGCCTAATTCATTGATCTGTTTTTTCCTCTGTGTTATTGATACAAGGAAATAAAAGAGATATAAGATTTCCCCTAGTACTGCTTTGGCTGCATACCAGAAATTTTGGTATGTTATCTCATTGTTGTCATTCTCTTTAATGAAATTGTTGATTGTTTCTACCATTTGTTCTTTGATCCACTCATTTTTTAGGATTAGATAATTTAGTTTCCAATTAATTTTTAATCTATCTTTCCATGTCCCTGTATCTAATATAATTTTTATTGCATTATGATTTGAAAAGGATACATTCAATATTTCTGGCTGTTTGGCATTTGATTGTGAGGTTTTTATGCTCTAATACATGGTCACTTTTTCTGTAGGTGTCTTGTACCACTAAGAAAAAAAAGGATATTCCTTTTTATCCCCACTCATTGTTCTCCAGACATCTATCATATCTAACTTTTCTACAATTCTGTTCACCTCCTTAACTTCTTTCTTGTTTATTTTTTGGTTAGATTTATTTAGTTCTGAGAGGGGAAAGTTGATGTCTTGAATAGTCATTAGCTTCCACATGGCCAGTTTTGCTTTTTAAGGAATTATTTTCTTCAGTGAGCTTTTGTATCCCCTTTTTCGATTAGCCTATTCTACTTTTTAAGGATCTGTTTTCTGCAGTAAATTTTTGTACATCTTAAAAAAATTTTTATTCTGCATTTCCTTTGCCAAGATTTTCTCATGATTCTCTTGCACCACTCTGATTTCTGGTCTCAGTTTTTCTTCTACCTCTCTTATTTGGTTTTTAAAACACTTTTTGACTTCTTCCAGGAATATTGGGCCTGAGACTAACTCATATTTTACTTTGAGACTTTGCAGTTAGGAGGGCACTTAGTTTCCAGGTAAAAATTTCAGGATATTCACTGAGTTGAATACCACATTTATGGTGCCCCCTCAGGTATAATTTACATTCTAAGGATTAATTTCATATAATATTCATCTAGATCAGGTTGAGATGATTCTTTTTGTTGACAGATTCCTGTAGTGATTACCAAAATCTTAGAATTTGCATTAATAATCTTTACCAGTCATAATTTTAGGAATTTGGAAAAATAAATTCATATGCTACAAACCTTCATTTTTCTTGTCATTTTACTTCAAATGAGAATGAATTATAAAAGTAAAGTTCAATGTGAGTTGTGAAGTAGGGAAATTAATTTCTTTCTTGGGAGGTGTATCAGTAAGGTAATAATAACATTGTAGATAATCATTGTCAAAATGCCTATGTGGTTCTGTATCGCAAAGTATATAAGACTGTCCACTTAGAAAAAGTAAACGATTTATTCAGACACCAGAGAACCATATCCCATAAGCCTTCTACCGAATCCATCACAGGAGCAAAGCATTCGATACATAATAGCACAACATGCAGCCTTGCCACCCCAAAACCTCTCTGTCCCCCTGCTGGGGTCTTCCCAAAAAATGAACTCACAGTACAGCTGTCACAGTCAGTTCAGCTATCAGAGGTCGACTTGCTTTACCTCAGCTCTAACTGTCACAATGGCCATTGACAGCCATAACAGCGCGCTCGCTCTCTCTCTCTCTCTCTCTCTCTCTCTCTCTCTCTCTCTCTCTCAGCATTCCCTGTGACAAAACTTCCTTTTCCTCTCAGGAAGCTCCTCCCACCACATGTGACTTAAGCTTCCTGTGATGTAAGCAGGTCACATGACCTCTTAATGGGTAGGAAAGCTCTTCAAATCTAAATTGCTATTACAGGAGGGTCTTTGAAAGCTTCTTTGAGTAAATAGTATTCTCGTTAGTTGAGTATTAAAGGTTGGCTTAGAATTAAATAGAGAAAGAAGGGAATATTAGCAATACTGATTAATCTTTATGCTTTTTACAGATAGATTTCTATTTTTTAAAAAAGAAAATAATAATAATAATTGAGTGGTAAAACCTCCTATTTTTTCCTCAGTTAATCATTCCTTTGGCAAGCCACGCTGTTTAAGCAACAAAGCTACAAGGAGGGCAATTCCTTATTACTTTGTTAAGATGGCTGCTTACTTGAATCATAGATGAAGCAATTAGGAGCAAATAAATCATTACTCAAGATATGAACTTGATAATTCACTGTCTTTGGCCCCAGGGCCACACTATGGCTTTTGGGGAGCCATTACTGCAGCCCAGTGTTACCTTAGACTTCTGAGAACAAAAGCTCTTGACTTTGAGTATTACTTACTCGTTGATAGTGACCTGGATCACATAGGGACCATGTTCCTCTTCCTAGTACTTCCTCAAGATTACTTAGCCATGGCTGTCTTCTCGTTCTTGGCTTCTTCGCATCAGTACCTTCTCTCTGTCTCAGAAGGCCAGGTAGGATGTCTCAATCTTACTGAAAAATGAAAGAGGCAGGACTCAGAAACGTTAGAATTTAGGCTTCTCTTTGGCTCCCCTCTGACTTTAAGTCCCACTCTGTCCATGCCAAGAAGTAACGCAGAGCATCTGTTCTACTTTGACATCTAGGTCTACTCCCCTTTTTCCAATGGTTATGAACTTGCACCAAGTAGCCTTGAGGTGCCCTGGCCACTTGAACTGCATGAGATAGCAAGGAATTATCAATTGTAATCCTCCCAGTAATATTACCAGCAGGCATTGCCATTTGCCCTCCTACTGCACTTTCCAGATTTTTGAGCTTTTCCATCCACCCTGAGATTGAATGTTTTTATATGTATCTACTCCCCAGTCTCCATCAGTTACTAGTAACCAAAACCACACCACTTCTCCAATTTCAGCAAACTAGCCTAGCTGAAGCAGCAAGACTTTGAAGGGAGAGACTAGAATCAGCGTGTACCAGGCAAGTCAAATCACCACCAGCACTGTGGCCACCATCTCCCCTCAGATCCTCGTGGAGACATCACAGGATTTTGAATCCAAGATACTTGGGGATAACAATGATTCCAGCTTGGTTCTTTTAGTCATAAACTTGGGAAACAAACCTGTGAAGATGAAGCCTGGCAACAGTTCCTGCAGGCACTACAGCCATAGCTACTGAAGACCTTAAAAAGAAAGTTCTTGTCACCGAAGTCCTTGACACTATCAAATGGTTTAGCATCAGAAACTAATGTGATTTTTTTTTTCAGTGGAAATAACACTAAAGAAGAGGCATGACCATCTGCTTTTCCTCTGTCGTCTAAGGAGTTTGAGACCTTTCCTTCTGATTTGTAGCTTAAAACCTTCTGTATATGCTATTTCCTCCATCAGAATATGAATTCCTTGAGAACAGAGACTGTTTAGCTTTTCCAGTTGTATCCTCAGCAATTAACACAGTGCTTGACACACTGTTTTACTTAATGAATGCTTATTCATTCATTCTCTCTTAGCTCCCTCAAATTCCCCCCCTCCTTTTCTTGTCCACATATAGCACATAGGCTTTCAATTTATCATTTTATGACAGTTGTCTTTCTTTTTAAAAATTATATTTTATTTTTTAAAGAAGAAAATCTATGTTTTGAGCCCTGTCTACCTTCCCTCTGCCTGAAAAGTGTAAAACAACCCTTGCAGCAAATATATATAGATAAATTAAATTAATTCCCACTTTGGGCATGTCCAAAAATTTTATTTCTTATTCTGTACCCTGAGTTCATAAACTTTCTCTCAGGATGTAGGGTCACATGCTTTATTGTATACCTAGTATTTAGCACATTGCCTAGCCCTTGGTACTCTAAAGTACCTACTAGTTGCTAGTTGACTGTCTGACTCTAGAATCATGGTTGGTTATTTTGCTGATCAAAATTCTTAAGTCTTTTAAAGTTGTTTGTTTTTATACTGTTATTATATAAAACCTTCTCCTTGTTCTACTCACTTTACTTCACCATCTATTCATGCAAGCCTTTTCAGGTTTCTCTGAAGCCAGAATCTTCTCATTCATTCTTATAACGCAATAAATTTTTCGTTACACCGAAATGCCATAGTTTATCATTCTCCAGTTGATGTGGCACCTCCACTTCTTTGCCAGTACAAAAAGAGCTGTTACAAATATTTCTGTACATATAGATTCTTTTCCTCTTTCTTGATTTTTAAAATATTTATTTAAAATATTATTATTAAATATATTGTAAAAATTTAAATAGTATTTATTTTAAATAGTTGATAGGTGTGTTGAAATGGAAATAAACCCTTTTTTAAAAGTTTCCAATATTTGCATATTTAATTTAAATCTTGATTTGTATAGAATTGAGAAGAAAGCCTTCCTTTTATTTGAATGTATTGTGATCAATTGTGAGAAAGATGTGTGGTTAATACTAATCAGTTACGTATGGCTTACTTTATAAAGACAAATGGTCTCCTGATATGCGTTATATATTTTCAGATGTTTGGTTGACACCTTTGCATGTTAGCAAATACAATTCTGAAGGTCAAACATATAAATAGTAGAGTTACTTTATGACTAAATCACTTTTTTCCCCTTTTATCAGAAATTGATCACCCATGAGAGGTTTGAAAGTGCCTGTGAAGAGCTGAATAATGCATTACTTCGGGAACAGCAGGCCCAAATGCTTCTGAATGAACAGGCACAACAGCTTCAGGAGTTAAATTATAGACTAGAACTGCACTCTAGTGAGGAAGCGGACAAAAACCAAACCCTTGGTGAAGCTGTTAAGGTACGAAAATGTCTTGTATACAAGTTTTATTTCCTCTGTGTATGAGTCTTTGTGAAAATAATATATATATATATATTTATATTTATATATAAATACACACACACACACACACACACACACACACATACACACACATACATATATATATATTTACCCAAAAGGGAATAGATTTAAAACTGTGACATTTTCTCCTCTTTTGCTTCAATAAGGCTTTTTTTTAGAGGCATAAGCCGCTGTTGCTCTGAGAATGTATAAATATCAATAAGCAGGTTTTCTTTCTGAGTTGACTCATATGTACTTCAAATATACCAAAGTTGGTTTTATTTGTTAATAACTAAGTGGAAATTTCTCTGCTTTTAATGTCGCCATGACCCATCCCGCCATTCATTCCTCTATTTTCTTGAACTCGTCCTCATTTTCCATTCCTGTAGTTTGGACTCTAATTTTTCTTTCTTCAGACATGCTTTTCTTCTTCTTGAAGTAAAATCCAAAGTTTAATATTGTGTACTATGAAAGTAATGGATTAGACTTATTTTGTGAATAGAGCAGACATGGCTGCCTTCACTATGTAGGTGAGTGGTACATTAAAGCATAAAACCAAAACCAAAACACTGGCTTTCCTGATAGGATAGATGTTAGGAAACTATTTTATAAGCCATACTTTTATGCTTCCTTCTCAGCATGGTTGAGTGTCACAATTGAAGGGACTCAGGCATTACTCATTTACTCCTGAAAAAACAACACATAGATATATTAAGAAGAAAAATGACTTTTAAAAATACTGCCCAAGTGGAGGGACTGTCTAAAATAGAAAATGAACAAAGGAAAAAAAACATGAGTTCAATCTTAAAAAATATAATGAAGCAACTATATCAACTCAAGTACTAGAAGCAATGCAAGATGTCTTTAAACGAATAAACAATTTTAAAAAATCTTAAAAAATAAAGAATTGACATAAATATCACATGATCAAGTAAAATAAGCATTTGAAGAAAGTAAAAGAAAACAATGTCTCAAGTTTAAAATGAAAAGGTACAAAAAAGATTGAGAGAAAAATAAAAAAAAATTACCAAGATGGAACCTTAAAAAAAAACATTGAAACAACTAATGACAAACAATATAGGAGAAGGAAGAAAAGCACACAATGCTGAGACGTTGGAAACGCAAGGTGTCCCGCAAAATTTCCCCCAGAACATGTTCAGATTCAAGGGACAGACTTTAAAGATTGATTAGATCAAAATGGCATGATCTCAGCATTATCGAAATCCCAGAAAATTTAGTAAATGAAAATTGCTTTCATGCAATGGGAGGAGCCCTGGATGGGAGCCAGAGGCTCCAAGTTCCAAAAGCAGCTTTGCACCTTACTGTATGACTTTAGGAAAAATCATTTAGCTCTCAAGACCTCAGTGTCGTCATCTGTAAAATGAGGTGTTTTACTATATGAAATCTGAGATCACTTACAGCTCTAACGCTATGTTCTTAAATCTGTATTGTAGGAAATTCTCAAAGAAAATTTCGTAAAATTAGGAAAAATAAATTTTCAAATATAAACAGAAAGAATACACTAGACTGTGACAAGAAAGAATCCAAGATTTAACATGGTTAAATATGTAGTTCAACTCCAACATTTCAATGATAAAGAAAAGTTACTTTTGGCTTCCAGAATTCAGAAATCACTTACCAAAGTGACAATTGATTTTTAAAAGAAGATAAAAAAATTATAAAACTTAGAATTTTTTATGTAGCTAAAGTCAGAATTTCTTCTGAGAAGCACTCAGACTCAGTTTTCAGAGACATCTATTTCAATATAGTCTTCAAACAATAATCAAGCTTCCCATTCCCCAAACATTCATTTAAAACAATTTACATGTATTAAGTTGAGATGATTTGATTGCTAACAAAATATGAGATTTCTTTTAGCCTAAATTGCTTACTGTTTCAGAAGTGTGTTTCAGAGAAACAGTAAGAAATAAAAAGTTATATGCATGTTGGGGTAGAGTGACTCAGGGGAGGTTGGGAGAAGAGAGAAATTATCTAAACCCAGAGCAAAGCTATTATCATTGATAAAAAGGAAGCCTAGGTTAAATAAATTTCCATAGGTATCAATTTATAAAGTATTTTAAGGACTTTCATATGGAAGAGGAATTGAATTTATTTGTTCTGTTCAGCTCCAGAAAGCAAGACTACAAGGAACAAGTGAAAGTTGCAATGAGAAAAATTACATCTCATATAAGGAAAAAAACCTACCGTAATAATTAGAGCTTCCCAAAAGTGGAATAAAATACCTTTTGAAGTGATGGATATTTTTCTCTTTAGAGATCTTCAAACAAAGGCTGAATGATCAAGATGGAATCATTGCTATTCCAGAACCTATATGATTCACATTAAAAAATGTTCATTTGTGTGCTGTATTATTTTTAATGATAGCTTTTATCAAAAAATATTGTCAGTGAAAAGCTAGGAAGCAAGTAAACATTTCCCAAGTGTGAATATAAATGCAGTTCCTTAAAAGCTACATCAGCTTGTCATCAAGTATTTACTCTGAATCTTAACCTGAAACATTTTGAGATGTGAAATAAAGTCAATTAAGAGGTTTTATTTTTAAAAAATTCTAATTTGTCATTTACTTTTAACATTCTTTTATTTTAAAATGCTGAATTCCAAATTCTCTCTGTTCCCCTCCCTCCCTCACCCACTGAGAAGGCAAGCAATATATCAACTATACATGTGAAATTATGCACAACATATTTCCATATTAACTATATTTCAAAAAAGCAAGAAAAATCTAAAAAGTAATAAAATCATACTTCAATTTGCACTCAGAGATCATCAGTTCTCTCTCTGGAGGGGGATAGCAGTTTTTCATCATGCATCCTTTGGGATTGTGGGTTTTTTTGGATATCATTCTAACATGATCAACTCACACCCGTGCACTCTGTGTAAACTCCTTTTAACTGGCCTGATAATGATAAAATTCTTAGGAGTTACGTGTATCATTTTCCCATATAGGAATGTAAATGGTTTAACTTTATCGAGTCCTTTATGATTACTTCCATGTTTACCTTTTTATGCTTTTCTTGAATCAGATTTTCTATTCACCTCAGATCTTTTCATCAGGAATGGTTGAAATTCCTCTCTTTCATTAAATGTTTAATTTTCCCCCTGAAGGATTATGCTAAATTTTGCTGGGTGGATGATTCTTGGTTGTAATCCTAGCCTTCCAGAATATCATATTCCAAGCCCTCCATTCCTTTAATATGGAATCTGCTAAATCTTATGTGATCCTAACCATAGCTCCATGACATTTGAATTCTTTCAGTTTGCTAGCAATATTTTCTCTTTGACTTGGGAGCTCTGGAATTTGGCTATGATATTCCTAGGAGTTTTCATTTTGTGATTTCTTTCAGGAGGTGAATCAGTGGATTCTTTCAACTTTTAGTTTACTCTCTGGATCTAAGATATCAGGGCAGTTTTCCTCAAAATATGGTATCTAGGCTCTTTTTTGATCATGACTTTCAGTTGATCAAATAATTCTTAAATTATCTTTTTTTGATCTCTTTCCCAGGTCACTTTTGAAATGAAATATTTCATGTTTTCTTCTATTTTTTCATTCTTTTGACTTCGTTTTATTGTTTTTTGATGTCTAACGGAATGACTTGCCCAATTCTAATTTTTAAGGTATTACTTTCTTCAGCAAGCTTTTGTATTTCCTTTTCCAATTGGCCAATTCTCCTTTTTAAGGAATTCTCTTCAGTGAATTTTTGTGCCTTTTTAAGAAAACTATTTGACCACTTTTGTTTTTTAAGATATTTTCTGCAGTATATTTTATGCCTCTTTTATCAAACTGTTAATTCTCTTTTCATAATTTTCTTGCTCCACTCTCATTTTTTTCCTATTTTTTACTCTATCACTCATCTCTTTCTTTAACTCTTCTAGCAATTCTTGTAGGCTTTGTGTCTAATTAGCATTTTTCTTTGAGTCTTTGTTTGTAGCTGTTTTCACACTGTTGTCTTCTAAGTTTATGTCTTGGTCTTCCCTGCCACTGTAGTAGCTTTTTATGGTCAAATTTTTTTTTGTTGTTTGATTACTTTTCCAGACTATTTTTTGACTTAGAACTTTATGTTAAGGTTGGGCTCTGCTTCCCTGTGGATTGGGAGTTGTGCTGTGCTAAACTTTGGGCTTTTTTGTGCTGCTATTTTCAGAGCTAATTTTGGTGGTCTGCAAGTTTTTGGGGCTTCCAAAGTGATATGACCTGGGGAAAGATATGTCCACTTCTCTCCTAGTCTGTGCTCTGGTATTTATGTAGAAAGGGTGCCTATTCCCCTGTAGCCACTAACACCTCCATTCTCTTTGCTTTGGAACTACGACCAGGGCTGCTGCTCACTTGTGTCTGACCCCCAGTGCTCTTCTCCACCCTGTAACTGTGACCCAGAACTATGTGAGGGCAATAGAATTGCCAGTCAGCACCATTTGTACCCAGTTCCAGCAAAGGGCCCCTTGTAATCGCTTTCTGACCAGTTATCCAACCACCTTACTATCTCTCATCTGAGAGCTCCCAAAGCTGCTGCTGCTGCTACTGCTGTGGTGGTTGTTGTGGCCCTGAATGTGTGGCCTCCTGACAGACCTCTACCCCTGTTTCACAGACTTTTTCTTGAGTTTTCTTAGGCAGGAAAAATGTCTCATCCTGACCTTTGTTGGCTCTGCTGCTCCAAAATTTGATTTGGGGAGCTGTTTTAAAGTTGTTTGGAGGGGAATGTTGGGAGAATTCAGGTAGGTGGCCACCCTAAATCTGCCATCTTGGCTTCTACCCTCTTAGGTCTATTAGAGGTTTTACAGAGGCTTTAAAAATATTAGTTTAGATCCTGTGTTGAGTTGAATAAAGTTTTTCTTTTGCTTAACTCTGATTTGAATTCCTAATCATTAAAAAAATTATCATTGGGATTACTACCTTGATTTTTTTTTATATCCAGAGATCCAAAAAGTGCCATTCTCACATCTGTACTACTTTTTTAGATTCTAGGTGCTTTATCAATTGGGTCTATTGGTATAAATCATAACAAAGTAGGGAGAACAATATTATTTTCTGATATAAATCCCTTTTGTAAAATATCAAAGTCCACATAACACCATTTTTATATTAATCTACCTATTTAAAAGGTCAAAGGTCAATATATTAATTGCCATTTCTTTTTCCATATTCTGATGTTTGTCTGAGCTGAGCCAATACTGTGAGAACTGAGAATTTTATAGCCTAGCACTTGAGAGTGAGACTAATTCTTACCTGAGTTTTTCTAGAATCTACACTTACATGACACTAATTCTCACATGAGTCTTTCTAGAATCTAGACTACAGCATATTGGAAATGTTGATTTCAAATCAGAAGCTATTAAATGGGATAAAGAGCGATTCATCTATGCAGAATCATTTTAAAAGCGTTTAAGGATAAAACTAGAAGCCAAGAGGGAAGAAAAAGGAAAAGACCTAGTAAGTTTAACAAACTGTCTTCATCATCAATAATAGTGGAATTATCACACTTGAACTCTACCAACACAGTTACTGATATGACAAAAGAGGACATCTTCCTCCTTTCTGTTCAATTGCTGCTGATCAGAGCTGGAGGAAATCACAAAACCTTGTTGATTGAATCCAGTGCAAATTTGTGTTAGCTCACCTCATCTGGGCTTTCACTGTAATAAGCTGGTCCTTCAGCTCCTCCTTAACGGATTTACTATTCTCTCCATTGTAGCTATTCCAGACCTTGTCTCTCCTCAGACTCCTCATAACATTCCTTCTGCTCTCTCCTGCTGTTCTCTCTTCTTTGTCCAACTGCCCTTGCTCTACTTGCTGGGTCTTAATTCTTGTCATGCCCACTAACTAGCTCCCACAGGTTCAATTATCAACTCTATGCAGATAATTATGGTTTTAGTCTTCTTGAACTCTAGTTTCACATATTCTTGTGAAATACACTTATCAAAACATTTTTAAAAAAAGACTCATGGTCTTTAGGTTAAGAATCCTTATGTATAGAAAGTCCCCGTACTATTTAGACTCTGCTAAAAACTTTCTCCTTGGCAAATACCTTTCATGAGGAATGTGCTTCCTGCTTTATGCTTTGTTTTATATTAATCATCAGAGCATGATTGAATAAAATCATCTCTTATTGCTTTCAAGGAACCTTGTATGATTTTGATTTAAATGGTGGATAGACATCTTTGTTGCAAGGCAGCTGTTCAAGGAAGCATTTTGATATATTATATCTATATTTAAAATATAATTGTCAAACAATAAAACAGAAGAAGCTTGCATTCCCTATACCTTTCGGTCAGTTGCGTGGCTTTAGATACATAATAGGCTGTAGAATTTAGGCAGTTAGGTACCACAGTATATAGGTCACTGGGCCTGGAGTCAGGAAGACTCATCTTCTTGAGTTCAAATATGACTTAAGATGCTTACTAGCTGTGTCATCCTGGGCAAGTCCCTTAACCCTGTTTGCCTCAGTTTCCTTATCTATAAAATGGAGAAGTATCCACTTCAGTATCTTTGTCAAGAAAACCCTGAATGGGGTCACAAAAAGTCAGACACAACTGAAAAAACTGTCGAATATTGTTTACAAAAGCCTGCTTGTTTCTTCGTTATGCTTTCTTCAAGGATGCATTGGATGTGTGTGCAGATTATCTCAATTGAATTTTTGTTTAGATGTAAAAGTGGTTGTGTTAGTTGATAGTTGATATGGTCTTAGTTGCATCATATTCATCTCATTTTTCCTTTGATACTGACTCTTTTATTCACCAGTTTTTCATAACAATAAGGTATAGAATTTTCCCGAACTATAATATCCTTTCCTCTTTCAGATTTCTTGAGAACTGATTGTTTAATGTCCTCAGAATCGAAGTGCCTACAGCTCCAACTGTCTGTATTTGGACCAATCTGGCTCTTTCTGTATTTGTTTAATTTAATGATATTTCTGTGTCCTCTTTTATCATATCAGGAACTGTGTTGGTAGAGTCCAAGTGTGATAATTCTACTATTATTGATGATGAAGATAGTTTGTTAAACTTACTAGGTCTTTTCCTTTTTCTTCTCTCTTGGCTTCTAGTTTTATCCTTATATGCTTTTAAAATGATTCTGCATAGATGAATTGCTCACAAAGTTTTCTGTAAGCTTATTTTCCCTCCCATTGTCTTTTAAAACATTTTTACTTTTCGCTTCATGAGGTGAGAGTATCTGAATTTTCCATTTTCCCCCCTCCTTAATAAGGCTTAGAAATGAGTTTATGTTCCAAGTCAGTGTTTCTCTTGATTTCTATCTCTCTTTTGTTGTAATTGCTTTGCATTATTGTGTTAAACTTCCTAGGAAATAGTAATTGTCTGTGTCATTGTCTATCCTTTTGTTACTTTCCATTCTTCAACATTAACATTTTGCTGAAATAGGTTCAGACTAGAGTGGTCTTAGTTGCATCATATTCATCTCATTTTTTCCTTTGATACTGACTCTTCACTGATGGCTTTTTTTTTTTTACAAATGGCTCCCATATAAATTACTGGTCATTTTTTGTCCATTAAAATTAATTAATTTTTTATGATGTAACTTGTTATAGTCATTGCCTTCTGAATTTCTCAACATATTCATGATATAGGTGCAAGGCTTCTATTTATTCTGTGAGTCTTTGACTCCTGTTTTTTTTCATCTAAACCTGAAACCAAGATAATTTTTTATCATTCTCTTCTATGACCCACTTTTTGTTAAAGTATTAAAATATATTTTGATTTAATTTGGATTAATTTATAGAATTCTTTCTAGAATTTCTCAGCCTCATGCTATACAACAGCTTTAAATTCATAAGCTACAATTATTTTCATGATGATCTCCTTGCAAAAGGTTATCCTAAGTACTGCAATATGAGCTGATCAAATGACCTAAGAAATTTTGTTTCTTATTGGGTAAATGTTAACCCCAAATATATTAGTTCCTTTATTTGCTTCTCTAAGAAGTACCTGCTAGCCATCCTTCCATTTAGTACTAATTTCCTTTTCTAATTTCATTTGTAGCAAGAATGTCAAGATCAATGTTATTAATTTCCTCTTAACAATATTTTCACATTTTGAGTACCAGTAGGTGAACTAATATTTGTAGATAAGCTAAACATTGTATGATACTTAATGTACTCTCGTTCCCTTACCTGCTATTCTGTCATTACTGTGGAGACTAAGTGGCACAGTGGATATAGCATAGGACCAAAAGTCAGCAAAAACTGAATATAAATCTGACCTCAAACACTTACTAACTTGTGACCCTGGGCAAGCCATTTAACTTCTGTTTGCCATTGATTCTTCAGCTTTAAAATGCGAATGATAATAGTACCAACCTCACAAGAGTTATTAGGATGATCAAATGTGATAATATTAAGTTACAAACAAATAAAATATTGTTATTCAATTTAGAATGTTTTCTACCTAAAGGAATCCTATTCTGGATCTTTTCATACAAAAAAAATTCTAAAAATTAACTTTATTGATATGCGGTTCAATGATTATATATGGTATTAAGTGCAAGACATAGTATTGGTTGATTTAGGTGGTATACACTGAATTTTATTTAAATGGAGAGTAGTTATATTTGTTGCTTGATGGGATTATTGATAGAATGCAGATGAAAACATGAAAACTAGGTACATTGTTATAATTTTTATTTTGTCTATGTAATGGTCAATTCAGGGCCAAATTTTTAACCACTTAATTTTGTCTGACCTTGAACCTACCCATATTCCTAGTCTTACCCTCACCATTGGTTCTACAGGTTACAAGAATTATTCAGTTCTTTCTGTTTTTATTTTTCTTCTTAATCACAGCCTGGGAACAGTCCTGAAAGATTATTATGGCTTGGTTCCAACAGTCTCCATTATGCATTGTGGTACTAAGATTCTTAGCTCTACTCCAATAAAAATCTGCTCTACCACTCCCAGTGCTTCAAATGTAGTTACTTTGAGTATGAAAAATAAAGACAGAAAGGAAAAGAAAGAAGCCATTTTTTCAGAGGTTAGGGTATAGAAACCAGTATTTTTGTATAAATGAATTGAGACCATTCCAGTTATTGTTAAAGTGGAACATGTTTCATCTATAATTATATTTTTGTTTCTTTATGTAGTTTAAAATTAACTAAAAATCTAATGGTTACTACAAGTTATCTGTCTTAAAGATGTACAAAAGATGAAATAATTTGTCATTAGGCAGTTTTCTACACTAATGAAATAATAGATATGAACAAAAATATTAGTTAGCTGCTGGTCAAAAACATTGCATGCCTTTATGAGTTCATTAATTTTAAAATTAACATCCAAAAATTTCACAGAAAAATTTTAAAACGAAGTATACTAATTTTCCATAATTAAAAAAGTTGTAGGGGCAGCTAGGTGGCACAGCGAATAGAGCACCAGCCCTGGAGTCAGGAGGACCTCAGTTCAAATCCGGCTTCAGTCACTTGACACACTTACTAGCTGTGTGACCTTGGGCAAGTCACTTACCCCCAATTGCCCTGTCTTCCCCCTTCCAAAAAGAAAAAAGAAAAAAAGTTGTAAGAAGAATGTTATGCAGTCATTTTGTTGATGACCTAGTTCATCTTTTTAATGATCTTTTTTTTTTGTGGGGGGAAGGCAGGGCAATTGGGTTTAAGTGACTTGCCCAAGGTCATACAGCTAGAAAGTGTGTAAAGTGTCTGAAGCCGGATTTGAACTGAGGTCCTCCTGACTCCAGGGCTGGTGCTCTACTCACTGTTCCATCTAGCTGCCCCAGTTTTTTTTTGGGGGGGGGTAACAATCTTACTTTAATTAAGCATACATATATTATTCACATAGTTCAGGGGAAATAGCCAGCACCCTGGATTTCAGGGAAAACACAAACAGAAGTTACAAGCCAAAATTATATGAACAGAGCAAAATAACACAAATCAACTGGCAGGCTTCTAGCCATCTGACCAAAACATTACCTACATAGTTACCAGAGAGAAGCACCAACATCTAGGTTTTTCAAAGCCGGAGGCTTCTTAATGGCTACCCAGAGTCTGATCTGGTCAAAATCACATGACACTCTTCCAGTGAGTGGGCCCCCAAAGCAAAATGCTAACCTCAGGGTATATCTATGCACTTCTTCAGGGTCAGAGGGTGTCATAACCATGTGACTCAAATTCATGTGACAGGCTTTCTAAATATCTATTATACCAGCCATTTTCATAAACTAAGATTATTAAAGCTTTTACTTAATTTAATAGTCTTATCTTCCATTTTAATTCCATATATTTTTATCTTCCTAATGTCGTATACCATTATAGTCCATTGTCAGGAAGAACTGAGAAACAGATTTTTATAGATCACTTGTTTTATATTATTATAACCTGCACTAAATTCAGTGTGTGAATTATTTAACATTCACCTGGTGTCCGCTGTGTGCCAGGGACTGAGTAAGTGCTTTGGAATGTTATCTCATTTGATCCTCACAACAACCCTGCGACGTAGGGGCTATTATGTTTCCCATTGTACAGATGAAATAGCAGGGGCAGACAGAGGGTAAGTGACTGGCCCAGGGTCACACGACTTGCGAGTGTCTGAGGCCAGATTTGAACTTGTCCTCTTGACTCCAGGCCTGGCACCCTCTCCTCTCCTTGCTAAGTAGGATGTCATGGCACAATGCATGAGCTACAAACAAATACACCCAGAAACACGGAATTAAACACAATCTAGGAGAGAAGCATTTATCTTTTTAATGTAGATGACTGTGAGAATACTGTTCTTCCTGTCTTAAGAAGGAATGAATGAAAAATAATTTATTAAGTGTTTACTTTATGGTAGGTGCTTGAGATACAAAGAAAAAGAACGACATGATTTCTGTCCTCCAAGAGCTTACATTCTTATACAATGAGATCTGTATAAAGTGGTGGTGGTGAAGGAGGACCATTTGGTAAGAGAGCCCAAGGGATGAGAAGTAAGGCAGTCAATTAACACGCCCTTTCTAGAAGTAATGGCCATGTTGCTCTGATACTAGTTCCTGAAACAAGAGGTGGAAAGAAAGCAAGGACTTGGGGTTTGGGGGGAAGCTTCAGGGCTAAAAACTGCAGAGTGAAGTATCTTTGTATGGTCTGGGCCAACTAGATAGATTGAACTCTCAGTACAGTTCAGCTCCTGGGTGAGAGTTTTAGGGGCAGCACCAGAAGATGCAAGGCAGAAAATAGCCTGGGTGAAGAAACATTAGTTGAACAGAGTGCTAGGCCAGCCTCTGGACAGTAAATATATACATATATATATATGTATATATCATTTGAAAATTTTGAAACATATTTTAATTAAATGATCATAAGACATATTTACTATATGTTTCTGAATTCATGGGCAGTGTCTCTTGGGTACATTATATTTTGAAATGACTTATGTATCTTAAACAATAAACTTAATTAGGGATTGGACTTTTTTTTTTGTAAAAAGGGTTTTTATAGAGGTTTTTAAACTTGAGATCCTTTAAATTGTTTTAAAAAGCATTTTGATAATTACATTTCAATATAATTGGTCTTATGTGATTTTACACATTTTATTTTATGCCTTTGAAAACATTATTCTGAGTAGGGATCCATGTGCTTCACTAAACTGCCAAAGGACTCTATGACAAAAAAGGTTAATAACACTTGGTTTATTTTCTTAATGAATCAATGAAAGATTTTTTAAAATGTCACTTTCACTACAGATATTTTCCTTGCAAATAGTTTAATGAGATAATATTTATAAAGCACTTAACACAATGCTTGTCACATAAGAGTCACTTAACATATGCTACTTCCTTTCTCCCCATATATAAAGTTAATTCCATATTTGGCATTTAGAAAAATAAAAATAAATTCCAAAAAATTTGAAAAAAATTGTATGATGAAGTTGTTTGATTATTTAGAAGACATCTACACAATTGCTTCCCCCCCTCCATTTTTCAGAGTGAAATCAAAATCCAGTTCTTTCCTCTCCTTCCTCGATATTCATTAACTGCTGTAGGAAAGATACCTGTAAGCTCCCTGAGGTCAAAGATTGTTTCATTCTTTGTTTTTGAGCCACTGTGCCTAGAAGTTATCAGGTGCTTAATAAACACTTGCTGATTACTCTTTTAAATTTAAGAAAAAGATAAAAAAGAAAACTTGGCAAGTAGCCTATTTCTCACTAGATATAACCTAAGATACTGCAAAACCAGAAAGTTTTTTTTAAATTAATGAAGTCGTTTGAGGTTGATTCTTTTAATGCATGAAAGTTTAGTGTTTGTATCCAAAAACTGGCCATAAGCAGGTGCAATTCATTAAAGTTCTATTAGATTAGAATAATTTCATTACCAAAGTTGACTCATCATTAGTATATGCATTAATAAGATTTTTAATTCATTAAAAATGTAATTTTATTCTAAATTGGTTATAGAATAAATTTCATAATTAATTATAAGATTTATTTTTGTTAGGTGCATGAAGCAATTGTTTTAAATCCATAAATAATATCAATGTCATAAAAGAATCAAAAAGAGTTTACCATTTTGCATAATTTGATATTTCATTTGCAATTTTTTAAGTTCATCACTTCACTGATTATATTTTTAACCTTACATATTTCTTTCTCCTTGAACATTTTCCAGAAAGGCCGTTGATCGGCAAGGTCCTGGCTTTAGCTTCTAGCTTTGTGACTAACCCTGGGACAGTTGTAGGGTCATGAGCACATAGAGTTATGGTGGGAAGGTGCCTCGGAGGTGCCTCTGAAGTCATCTAGGCCAATCTCCTCATTTTACAAACTAGAAAACTGAAGCTCAGAGGACATTAAATGACTTGCCCAGAGCTACCCAGAATCAAGGCCAGGATTTAAACCTAGGTCCTTTCACTCCATTTCACCATATTGAAGTTGGGTCAATTCATTGTTCTGTTTCTCAATTTCTGTATATGTAAAAAAATTCCTTATATCATCGATTGTGACATAAACTTCTGTTATCTATATCACAAGTTTATTTTAAGGAATATACTTTGTAAATATTAAAATACTTATAAACTAAAGTTCTTAAAATCATTCTTTTTATGTCATTACTATATACTTCTGCTATATGGTAGTAGCTGGCTTGATTCACATGATGAGTCTAAAATGCAGGACATGTTATTTACCTGAATTTCTGTTTCTATGAACTCTTGAAACATATGAAAATATATTATTATCAAAACATACTTCAAGACTTACAGTTGAAATATCAGTAGTGAAGTACAGAATTGGGCAACAGCTAAATGTAGCAAGCATGAAAGTGATATAATTCCCATAGAATGAAGCATTTAGAAAGCTAAATTCTGTTTCCAACAGCTGGTGCATTTCCTGGAATATTATATTATGACAGATGTTTGCTAAGTTCTTACTACATTGCATTTCACTGAATTGTGTGTGTCTATGTATGTGTACATACATTTTAATAATTCATAATATTACAAATATGAACTTATATTTTCTATCCTGGCATTACCAACATAATTTCGAGATTTTCAAATTCTCTTTCAATCCTATCTTGGGGTTTTCTACATTCTACAGTTTATATGTGACTCTAGCCAGCTCAGCATTATAAGCTTCCTTTTCTCCTTCCCCTACATATTTCCCAAGTGGCTTTCCTCATCTGCCAGCAATTTGTCATCATGCCACTTACAGGTGATCCAGTTGCCATGATTAGACAACTAGATCTAACAACATTATTAGTTTGATTTTATGATACTTTTAATTATTGGAATGTCTATATGTCTCTTCTTTCATATGTATTGCTTCCCAAATTAGAATGTCAATCCTTTGAGAACAGGTTCCTCACCACCCCCACCCCCCACACACCCCCACTATTTATATCCTTAGCACTTCACACAGTGCTTGGCACATACTTAATGGTTTTTTTTCCTTCACATTATCCCTTTCATGAGTCAGAATGTAAAAAGAAGAAAAGAGCTACATTGGGTATTCTTCTATTGAGAACATAACCCATTCACAGGATCACAAATTTAGTTCTAGAAAGGACTTTATATTAAGTGTAGTCCAGCCCTATTATTTTACAGCTGGGGAAGCCAAGGCCCACAGAAGAGCTGTGACTGGCCCACGGGTCACACAGGGAGCAATCAGCACATCTGAAATTTAAGCCTCTATATGATTGGGTCAGAATGAGGAGGAATTGATGTGTTGCCCTCATTTCTGAGGAGGGAGTATACCTTCCATGTTCATGGCACTGTAGTCTTGGAGCCTTCTTCCTTCCTTCCTTTGACTATTTTTGTACTTCTTATCCAAAATATTAATGCTTTCTACTTTTTTCACCACCATTGAATTGCATCATCACAGTTTTTCTGCTTCTCCAGATTGCCCATTTCCCGCCGTTATTAATTCTCTTTAACAAAAAGAAGAGAAACCTTTACTAAACTGTGCTTGTACTAAACCCTTTGAACTAGCAATAGAAAAGTCTGTTAAAGAAAGAGGAAAAGGACTCATATGTACAAAAAATACTTATAGTTGCTCTTTTTGTGGTGGCAAGGCATCAGCCACTAAGGAGGTATCCATAGTTGGGCGAATGGCTAAACAAATTATGGGCTATCAACGTAAGGCAATAGCATTGTGTTGTAAGAAATGATGAAGGGCGGTTTCAGAGAAACCTGGGAAGCTTGCACGTACTGATGTGATATAGAGTGAGCTGGGCAGAACCAGGAGAACAATTATACAATAACAATAGCGTTATAAAGACAGACAACTTTGGTAGCCTCGAGGTCTCTGACCAGTCCAGAGGTCACATGATGCAACATGTTACATCTTGACAGAAATATAGTAGATATAAGGTAGATTGAGACATGTTTTTTGGAGATAGCTGAAGCACAAATTAGTTTTGTTTCACCATTCATGTTTTTTTTTTTGCAAGAGTTTTGTTTTTTTCTTTTCTAATTTGTGACTAATTGGGATCAAAAATAGATTTGTTAGTTAAAAACAATCTAATTTAATTAAAAAATTTAAATTTAAAATCTACTTTTTCCCTGTGTAGAATTATACTTTTTTTTTTTTTGCTGAGCAAGTTCTTCATTTGCCTTTTGGAAAATATCAAATTTCTTAGCAGTCCACACTTTTGTGGTGGTAGCTGCTCAGTCTAGTATTATTCTGATTTTAGTTACTTGCCACTTGAATTCTTTTTTCTAGCTGCTTGCTTTATTTTTTAATTTTATCTGGAAACTTTGAATTTTGACTCCAATCCTTCTGATTTTTCATTTTTGATTTTCTTTCTGAACCTGAGTGGTAGATTCTTTCCGTTTTACTTTGCCCTCTTGTTTTAACAGATAGGGGAAATCTTCCTTAATGATCTCTTGAAATATGACGTCCAGGCTCTTCTTGTAGTGATTGCTTTTAAGCAGTCTGGTGATTAAATTATTTCTCCTTAATCTGTTTTATGGATCAGTTTAAAAAAAGAATATTGGAGACTTTACATTCTTTTCTAAAGGTTTTTTTAAAAACTTTTAATGTTTCTTGTCTCATGGAGTCATTAATAGCTCTTTAGTCCATTTAAATTTTTTTAAAAAAATTTTTTTTTGGAGGGGGGAAGGCAGGGCAATTGGGGTTAAGTGACTCGCCCAAGGTCACACAGCTAGTAAGTGTCGAGTGTCCAAGGCTGGATTTTGAACTCAGGTCCTCCTGACTCCAGGGCCAATGTTCTACTCACTATGCCACCTAGCTGCCCCAGTCCATTTTAATTTTTAAGGAGTTTTGGGTAACATTTTGTGCATAAGCTCTTAATTTTCCTTCCAAGTCCATAACTTTTATTTCTTTTCCAATTCTTTGTCCTAGCACTCATTTCGTTTACAAAGCAATTCTTTAACTCTAAAAAATTAATCCTCTTAATTTCTTCTAGTTCTGTTACTTTGGGGCTTTTCTTGTTTTGGAAGCATTCTATTCTTCTTGGTTTGTATTTTAGATGTCCATGTCATCATGATGGTTCTATGTTTTCTTTATTGTTGTTGAGTTCTTTCAGTCATGTCTGACTCTTCCTGATCTCATTTTGGGGTTTTCTTGGCAAAGATACTGGAGTTCTTTGCCATTTCCTTGTGCTGGTCATCTTATAGATGAGAACACTGAGGCAAACAGAGTTAAGTGACTTGCCCAGGGTCACACAGCTAGTAAGTGTCTAAGGCCAGATTTGAACTCAGGTCTTTCTGACTCTAAGCCTGGCTCTCTATGCACTGCATCACCAATTGCCCAATGGTTCTTTGTGTTGGGGTTATTTTATTTGTTAATTCATTTTTTTTACAATCTTTCTTCCTGAACTAGGGTTTTGTTTTTAGGACTAGTCTCTACACACTTTTTTTTTTTTACGGTAAACCATTATTAAGCTTTAATTTTCACAATATCTTATTTCAGTTCTGAAATCAGCCTACAAATATTTCACAGCATTAACATCAATCTGGTGATCATTTAATAAATAAAGGAATGTATATATACCTTTGTAAAAATAAGTTTGATATATTGAGGATTCAGAAATGACAGCAGTAGACCTGATTTCCCAAAGGCCACATGCCTTGAGTCTTACATACATCACTAGCAACACATCAAGTTGTTTTACAGAAAGAAAAACAAGAACAAAAAACCCCACAACTTCTACAAACTTAAATACTATCTAAATCTGCAGTCTGGTGTGGGAAGCAATGTGAAATCACCAGTATCAGTGCTGACCAGTGGTGTTACACTAACAAGGATGGTTGTTTCATTGAATGTGGAAGGGTGCTAGTGGACATTACCATAACAAGAATTAAATGAAACTGGATTCAGGAGATTTAACACACGTGGTTAATTAAGTTGACATTACAGTAAAACTTTTATATTTTTGCAAATATACATTAGATGTATGGTCAATAACTCCATTAGCTCCCAGATATTCTACACTCTTTGGCGGGGGTGGGGGGTGGGGGGAGCAGAATATCTGAGCCTTTTCTCTAGTCCCGCTGCTGCTTTCTCTTCTTATTGAGTATCGTATTCTTCAAGGATCTCTTGAGTGTCTCAGGCTGGAGACCTGCAAACTTTTAGCGGTCCCAAAGACATCATATCTGGAGTGATGTCTGACTGTTGCCCTCCTGGTTTAAAGTTTGCAAGTTCCTCCCCTGTTTTGGAGCTGTGCACCAAAATTGTAGATTTTCCCCATTTTGGAGCTTCAGCAGACTGCTACAGGTCTGAGTCATAGTCTGCTAGTCTTCAGTTACAGTGACAGAATTTTAGGCTCTCTCTAGCCTTGAACTCCCTGTGATGGATAGAAAACTACAGATTTCACACTGGGCTGGGGACTGGGTCCAAGCTCCTGCTTCAGAGTCAGAGCAACACAAGTGTTCCTAGCTTCTGTTCTTGCCCCTTTCCTCAGGCCTGCAGCTGCTCCTTTCCCTGATCTGTCACCCCTAGGTGTTGTTTCTCTTTTAGTCTGTCTTGGATCTATGACCTAGCTCTGGGTATCAGTGACAGAGCTGCCTATTGACACCTCTTTGTGCCCTGTCCACAGTGTCAGACCCTTCCATGCTATGTCAGGGTGGTCCTCCTGCCTTCAGTGCAGTTTCAGGCCCCAGTTTAATTCCTAGGCTGTAAGACTCAGTATGGCGCCTGTTTGGCCATACTCTGTTCCCAGGGTCCTCAGACAGCTGTAAGTTTTCCTTGGATTTCCTAATAGGACTAAATTTGGAGTAATTTGTGGGGTGGGGAGAGGAGAGCAAAAACTATACTGCTTCTTCCTCTGTCATTTTGATTAGTCTAGTGAACAAAGTCAAATTACAGGTTTTTGGGAAACAAGTGGGCAGAGTGATTTGGAGTGCAGAGTACTCTTGTTATGCAATGAAGAGAGCAATGATGATGATGATGTTCTATGATACTGATAATGATAATAGCTAGTGTTTATATAGGGCCTGTTATTGGCCAGGCGCTGTGTTAAGTGCTAAAATTATCTCATTCGAGAAAAGTATTGACATGGTGTATGTGTCTGCGTGTAATTTTTAGGATAGGAGACAGTTAAGCCTGTTTGTGAACAGAAGATAAAGAATGAGTAGGACTGAGGTGAGTGCTAAAAGCAGGTGTGCAATGGAACAATGTCATGAAGAAGATTAAGATGGGTAGAATTGAGAGTAGAGTTAACCAGGGGATTGGCCTTAGTTCAAAAGGAGCCCACCTCTTCCCATGAGATAAAAAAAATCAAAAGAGGACAAGTGAGCACATATTGAGAGGTTTTAGAGAAATGGAGGAAGGCAAATGATTGAATGAGAGTTGGATACCTTAATCTCAGTAAGAAGGAGGAGACAAGATTATCTTCAAAGTAAATAGAGGTGGAATTAAGAGTTGGATTTGAAGAGAGAGTTGAAATGGCCATTTTGGGGATTATGATAGAGAACAAATGAGAAATCAGTAAAACAATTGCCATGTAGCAGTGTTTGCTAAGATGAGGTTAGATAGCATAAATTTTTAATGTGATCATTCATTATAATTCTGTAATTTCTTCTATTAACATTCACTTCAGAAAGAGGAGAGTAACAGCTAATGGATGGTAATTATTATCCAGGCAAGAATCAGTCAGGCAAGGTATTCCAGGGTATTAAAGAAATGCTTGGCCTTTAGGATCAAGACTAATAAGTTAGGAAATGAGATCAGAACAAGCTGGAGAGACTGATTATGAAAAAGGTACAAACTGAGTGTTCCAGATATTTAGAGAATAAAGATATTTGTTGTTTTTTCCTTGAGGCAAAAACTGGTTCTGAGAAATACATATATTCTTTAGCAGGCCCATTAGAAAATGACATAAGTCTTTTAGCTCCAGATTCTCCAGCCCTTTGCTTAACTTTGTATTTTCTCCTTTGTTATCTTTCTGTTAGGTTTATATGAAACAAAGAAGGACATTAACATGTCCCACCTCTCATTTTTGTGTTACAATATATCTTTTGTAATTCAATTAGTTTTCCTTTATTAATTTAGATGCTAAAACATTTGAAGCAGATAAGTTTAATAATGGTATTACGTTGTTGTATATGGTTCCTTTTGGCACAATGCAATTTTCTTGTTTGTTCCTATTTATATTGTGAATTTTTGTTTTTTACTTTTTCTGATATCATGGTTGCAACTCTTCTTTAGATTCATCTGATACACTTTAAATTTTGTTTTAGCCCCTCATTTTTATTCTTTGTATGTCTTTGTTCTTAGGTGTAGTTCTTATAAGGAATGGATAGTGGGGTTTTGTTTTCTTATCCATTATGTCATTCTTTTTCATTTTATTGGATTATTTGTCCCATTTACATTAAGAAATTTGTTGGGTTTGTTCATGTTTTCTTCCATTTGTCTCTTGAGTGACAGATCTACTTTAAGGCAACCCTATTTTAACTAATTGTCTTCCTTTTTCCTGCAAGTACCCTTGTTCTCCATTCTTTGCCTCTTTCTCTAGTTTTGCTTAAATTATTCTTTTTTCTCTTTTTCTTTCAGTTCTCATGCAAAATATTTCTTCTCCCTCCAATTTGTTTTATTTATTACTAAATTTTTTTCTGTGCCTTTTAATAGTATTTTTCCCAATTATATAAGTAACGACAATTTTTAGCATTCATTTTTACAAAATTTTGAGTTCCAAATTTTTCTCCCTCCCTACCTTCTCCATCTCCTAAAAAGGCAAGCAGTTTGATATAGGTTATTAAGGTATAGTCTTGTAAAACATTTCCAGATTAATCACAGTTGTGAAGAAGAAACAGCAAAAGGAAAAAAAAAACCATGAAACAAATAAAGTGAAAATAGTATACTTTGATCTGCATTCATACTCTACTAGTTCTTTCTCAGGATCTGGATAGCATCATGAGTCCTTTGCAATTGTCTTGTATCATTTTATTGATGCGAAGACCTAAGTTATTCATAGTTGATCATCACACAGTGTTGCTGTTATTGTGTACAGTGTTCACCTGTTTCTGCTCATTTCACTTTGCATCAGTTCATACAAGTCTTTCTAAGTTTTTCTGAAATCTGTCTGCTCATCATTTCTTATTGCACAATAGTATTTCATTGCATTCCCATGCCACAGCTTGTTCAGCTCTTCCCCAGTTGTTGGGCATCTTCTCAGTTTCTAATTCTTGGCCATCATAAAAAGAGCGGCTATAAATATTTGTACGTGTAGGGCTTTTTCCCTTTTGTATGGTTGCTTTGGGATATAGACCTAGTAGTGTTATTGCTGTATCAAAGAGTATGCACAGTTTGGTTGCCCTTTGGGCATAGTTGCAAATTGCTCTCCAGAATGATTGGATCAATCCACAAGTCTACCAGTAGTGTATTAGTGTCCCAATTTTCCCACATCCTGTCTTATATGAATCATTTTTCTTTTTTTATCATATTAGCCAACCCGAAAGGTGTGAAGTGGTATCTCAGAGTTGTTTTAATTTGCATTTCTCTAATCAATAGTCATTTAGAGAGTTTTTTTCATATGACTAGATAGCTTTAATTTCTTCATCTGAAAACTGCCTGTTCATATCCTTTGACCATTTATCAATTGGGGAATGACTTGTTTCCATATAAATTTGACTCAGTTCTCCATATATTTTAGAAATGAGGCCTTTATCAGAAGCACTTGCTGTAAAGATTATTTCCCAGCTTTCTCCTTTCCTTTTAATCTTGGTGGCATTGGTTTTGTTTGTTTAAAACCTCTTTAATTTAATGTAGTCAAAATTATCCATTTTGCATTTTGTAGTGTTCTCTGTCTCTTGTTTGGTCATAAGTTCTTCCCTTCTCCATAGATCTGACAGGTAAATTATTCCTTGCTTTCCTAATTTGCTTATGGTATTATCCCTTATGTCTAAATCACGTACCCATTTTACCTTATCTTGGTATAGGGTGTGAGATGTTGGTCTATGTCTAGTTTGTGCCGCTCTATTTTCCAGTTTTCCCAGCAGTTTATGTCAAATAGTGAGTTCTTATCCCAAAAGCTGGAGTCTTTGGACTTATCAAACAGTAAATTACTATATTCACTTACTGCTGTGTCTTGTGTACATAACCTATTCCACTGATCCACCACTCTATTTTTTAACCAGTACCAACTAGTTTTGATGATTTCTGCTTTATAATATAGTTTAGATCTGGTAAGGCCACCTTCCTTTGCATTTTTTAATTAACTCCCTTACTATTCTTGACCTTTTGTTCTTCCAGATGAATTTTGTTATCGTATTTTCTAGCTATATAAAATAATTTTTTGGTAGTTTGATTGTATGGTACTGAATAAGTAAATTAATTTAGGTACAATTGTCATTTTAGCTCAGCCTACCCATAAGCAATTGATATTTTTCCAGTTGTTTAGATCTGACTTTATTTGTGTGAAAAGTGTTTTGTAATTGTGTTCATATAGTTCCTGGGTTTGACAGGTAGACTCCCAAATAGTTTATACTGTCTATAGTTATTTTAAATGGAATTTCTCTTTTTATCACTTGCTGCTGGGTTTTGTTGGTAATATATAGAAATGCTGATGCTTTATATCCTGCAACTTTGCTAAAGTTGTTAATTGTTTCAAGTAGTTTTTTAGTTGATTCTCTAGGATTCTTTAAGTATAACATCATGTCATCTTTAGCTTTAACTTTTTCTGAGATGGTGATTACTACCCCTACTATTTTTACATAATAAATTCTACTCCTGATCTTTACTTTATGTTTATGTATATCTCTCATTTTTATAACATTTCCTGAAAGCAGCATGTTGTTGAATTAAAGTTTTTAATCTGCTCTCGGTTTTCATTTTATGGGTAAATTCATCACATTCACATTCTTAGCTATAATTACTTGTACATTTTCCTTCTTCCTATTTTTCCTCACTATCCTTCTCACCCTATTCCTATCCCTCCTCACTTTTCTGCTTTATTTCTACCCATTACCTTGCACTCTTGTCCCTTACTCTACTCCCCGCTCCCGTCTCTCCCTTATCCTCTCCCCTCACCCTATCCCCTTGCCCTCTTGTTTCTTTCTGAATTTAGAAGACTTTTGTACTTATATATATGTTGTTCCCTCTTTAACCCATTCCTGTTAATCTATCGCGGCCCCCCCATTCTGTTCCATCACCCTCTTATTTCTTTATAAATTTAGGAAACTTTTATATCCTTCTAAATGTAGATGTTCTCTCTTTAACTCATATCTGATGTGAGTAGGGTCTCAACACTATCAGCCCTCCTTTCTGATTCCTCTGTATTAGTTATTCCTTTTGTGCCTCATTTATATTAAGTAATTACTCTTTTTACCTTTTCCTATGAAATTTTCCTTTTTAGGGTCACATCATACTCAGTTCTACCTCAAGCTTTCTTTTGAACTGCCTATTTACTAATGACAATCTTAGGTCATTTCCACATATAAAAAGTAAACAATTTGCCCTTATTGAGTCCCTTGTAATTGGTCTTTGAAGTTTACCTTATATTACTCCTGGATTTTGTATGTTAAATTTTCTATTAAGTTCTGGTCTTTTTGTGACAAAATCCTTTCTGGATTCCTGTCAATTCATTGATTGTCCTTTTTTGTTGTTGTTCAGGATTATACTTACCTTTGCTGGGTATGATATTTTTAGCCACAGCCCCAGTTCTTTTGCTCTTCAAAATATAGTGTTTCAAGACCTGTGGTTTTTTAGTGTAGCCACTACTAGGTCTTGTGTAATTCTAATTGTGACTCTGCAGTATTTTAATTTTTTTTTCTTGTTCGTATAATATTTTTTCCTTAAACTGGGAGTTTCATGATTTGACTATGATATTCCTGTAGGTTTTCATCTTAAGATCTCTTTTGGGTGATGATCAGTGGATTTTTTTCTATTTTTGCTTTCCCCTTTTTTTCTAAAACTTCAGGGCAATTTTCTTTAATTATTTCTTATATTATTGCATCAAGATTCTTTTTTTGGATCGTAGGTTTCAGATAGTTTGATTATTCTTATATTTTCTCTTCTTAATCTGTTGTCTAGGTCAGTTATTTTTCTTATGTTTCACATTCTCTTCTATTTTTTCATTCTTTTTATTTTGTTTTATTATTTCTTGGTCTTTTATAATGTCATTGGTTTCCCCTTGCCCCATTCTAGTTTTCAAGGAGTTATTTCTTCATTAAGATTTTGGATCTCTTTTTTCAGTTGGTTGACTTTCTTTTCATAATCTTCTTGGTTTTCTTGGGTTGTTTTTATTTTATTTTTTTTTAATTCTGCAGTCTCTCTTATTTGATATTTAAAGTCTTTTTTGAGGTCTTCTAAGAATTCTTTTTGGGCAGATGACCATTTGACATTACTCTTTTGGGTAGGAGAGCCTTTTTTTGCTTCAGTATCCTCTTCTGAAGATGAACTCCAGTCTTCTCTATTCCCATAATAACTGTCTATGGTTGGGTTTTTTCTCCTTTGCTTGCACATCTTTGCACATTTTTGTATTGTTTTATTTTTAGCAGCTTGTTATTATAATCACCTCTAGTCATGGGGTGTGGGGGGTGGTGTCTCTGTCCTGTTAATTTTTGAGCTTTGTCCTGTGCTCAACTCCTTTCCCCCTCCAAGCCACAGCTTGGCCCCCCCCCCCCCCCACTATGCTGGAAATATTTTTGATTCCTGAGGACACTCTAATGGTTATAACCTTTATTTCTCCTCTCTGGCTGGAACCCAAACCAAGAACTCAGCTCTCCTTTGAGTGCTCACATCCAGTAGCTTCCCTGCCCCCTGCTTCTTCAGTTACCTGGCATGTACTGGTTTCCCATTGTTTACTATGAAATATTCTCTTCAAGTTCATGCTCTCCCATCCTTCTAGATTTCAGTTGTTCCCCAAAGCTCTGATTCCCCTTCTCTTGAGGCATGATAATCGACATTTTCTCAGTTGCAGTGATCTCTCTTAGTATTAAATTTTTACAGATTGTACTCAATGTAGGGTCCCTGTCTTTCATTATGGACTATTTCTTTCCACAGGAGCATTTTAAAATTTTTTTAAATTTTTATTATTTTTATTTTACAACATTTGGTTCCACAGGTTTTTGGGTTCCAGAATTTCTCTCCCTCCCTCTCCTCTCCCCTCCCCCCAAGACGGCATGTAATCCAATGTAGGTTCTATATTTACCTTCACATTGAACTTATTTGCCTAGTAGTCCAGTTGTAAAGAAGAATTATAACCAATGGAATGAATCATGAGAACAGAAAAATGAAACCAAAAGAGAAGGAAAAAAAAGAGAGCACATAGTTTGCTTCCATGTGCATTCAGACTCCGTAATTCTTTCTGTGGATGTGCATAGCTTTTTTCCATCATGAGTCTTTTGGAGCTGTCTTTGAACCTTGCGTTAATGAGAGGAGTCAAGTCTATCAAAGTTAGTCCTTACAGATACCGTGTGTCTGTAATCATGTATATTGATCTCCTGGTTCTGCTCCCCTCTAGGATAATTTTTTAATAGAATCTTCTCCTAATGCTCAATTGAACTTTCCCTCATTTTCCCTTCTTGTTTCAGTACCTCACTTTGCCTCCATACCCATCATTCTGTAGTCCTTTCTGAGAGACTGTATGAGTAATATTCCCTTCATTGTTTACTATTAATTTTTTGGAGTGTATCAGGTATTCAGGAAAGGCATGTACCTCTGGTATGAGGACTGCTGAGCCCTTTTTTCAGGGCTGTTTTACACCTTTGGTGTACACTTGCAATCCAGCTATAATAGGCATAATAGTTACACTTTGGTAAAACTGTCTCAGCTGATGGTCTAAGCCAGATTGAGGGTAACCAATAGGTCTTAAACCCACTGGTGAGTTAGGGGGGTATTTACCCCTAAGCATGTAAAGACTTCCCCTGGCAGAATGGGCAGATGAGAACAATTTATTCTAATGGGCATGATGGCAGCTGAAACAGGTGCTATGGAGCACTCAGAGCCTGGTTAGATATTAAATATTCCGAGGTCTTCCACTGCATCGCAGACTGTTACTGGTCACCTTGATTTTTGTTTTGTCACTGAACTTTTATGACTCTGGAAGAGAAAGTGAGGCCAGCGACTTCACACACTTCTGCCTCACTTAATTCTAATTTATGTGTTAGTCAAAGGATATCACCCATACCATTTTGCTTTTTTATTATTTTACTCCTATATCAAAGTCCTGTGTGATCAGCAAGTGACAAGAGCAACAGGTTTGGATACAGTGGGAACTGTTGTCACAACCCTGCACACAGACAGCCCAATACATAGGGTCATTTTTTTTTTTGAAGTAGCAGTGGGATTCAGCAGCCCCTGGGTGTCTGAGCAGCCTTTTTAAAGACAACATTGTTCACCTCCTTGCCTGAGGAAGGGACTAGGAAAAGTGTCCTAAAAACTATCTGCTTCACCTAACTTAACCCAATTCTGGTCTGCTTACCATGGCAGGAGGGAATCTTACCCTTGGTTGAAATACAAAAAAATGTACAAAAACTTGTGCCAAGGTGGTTCCACTCATCATTGGTATGTGGAATGTACACATGTCCATAAGGACAACAGTAAATCAAGAAGACTTGTAAGACAAACAGCTCTTATTGTGAGAGAACTTAGCAGGTATTTGTAAGGGCAAGCAAAGTGGGTTTTTTTTGCTGTTTTTTTCTTTTGGAGTTCTCAGCACTAAGCCAATCAAGTGCCTTTGATTGAGTCTTGCCTTTGATTGAATCAAGAGTCTTTAATTGGAAACAGTATATATTTCTGGGAGGGAGAGGTGTAGGTAGAGAGGGAGAAAAGCAGAGCTGAGAGAGAGAAGCGAGCTAGCTAGGGGAATTTGCTTGTGGGGAGGCCTAACAGAAAGAATGTTTGTGATGTCAGTGCTCCCTCTGTTGATCTGTGTTACTTTCTCAGAGAGGAGTCCTGTCTGTTGACCTGTGTTGATTTCTCAGACAGAAGCCTTGTTTGGTGATCTGTGTTAATGTGTTAATCTCTCAATGTATTCATCTGTGTTAATAATGGTGCTGGTAATGTGTGTAAATATTGTTGTAGCCCTGTTAAGCTTTGCTTTCCCAGAAACAGAAACTTTGGGCAGGACCCCCTGGAGCCTGCTTTTGGAACTTGGAAGTGGAGCAATCCTCAGGATTTGAGACAAGAAGTAGGAGCAGAGAGCTGCCTGCGTGTGAACCCAGGCAAGAGCTGGGAGTGGTCGGCCTTCGGAGAAGGAACCATGGGGTTTGGAAGTCAGCCTGGAGTCAAGATGAAAGAGGACTTTACTTGGACACTCTGTATTGACTGAGGAGATTGTAACTTATTGTGACCTAGGGGTAGATGGTGTTTACATATTTTCCTACCCCTTAAGGATGATATGTTGAGCTAGGGAAGACCCTGTCCGGGGACCACCTGCTTGAATGCAATGATATATGCCATGTGTCATATGACATACTGAGTGTTATGAGATATGTATTGAATGATATGTTTTGCTTAAGTATGTTGCTATGAATGTCATGTTTTAGTTTATTGAACAATGTTTAGTTCTGAATAGAGAGTTCATTATACTACACAATTAGACCCTTAAATCATTCACGGCAGCAGTCCTCAGGTGTGCTGTCATGATTGGCGTTACGGTATTGCATCCAAATAGCAGTCCTGAGTAAAATAAGGCTGGCAAATGAAGGACAGCTTGCCTACACTGGAGCTGGATACACAGTTCTCTGGAGTGGTTGTCATAATGAGGAGCACTATGAAACTGGCATAGGTTTTGCAATCAAATCTAATCTATTCAATAAGCTTATATGCCTCCCAAAAGGAGTGAATGACAGGATTGTGACATTGTGGTTGTCGCTTGTAGGAAAGCACCACACCACCATCATCAGTGCATATGCTCCCACCATGTTGAATCCTGATGAAATCAAAGAAAAATTTTATGAAGACCTGGGGAACCTCATCATCAGTGTGTCAAAAGAGGACAAATTTGGGGCATCTGCGTGGCTCAGTGAGTAGAGCACTGGCCCTGGAATCAGGAGGACCTGAGTTCAAATTCAGCCTCAGACACTTGACACACTTACTAGCTGTGTGACCTTGGGCAAGTCGCTTAACCCCAATTGCCCTGCCTTCCTCCCTGCAAAAAAAAGAATAAAAAAAGAGGACAAATTTGTAATTCTGAGTGACTTTAACACCAGAGTAGACACTAACTACTAGACATGGCAGGGAGTCCTTGAGGGGAATGGAATTGGAAACAACAACAGCAGTAGTCACTTATTACTGAAGATTTGTGCATCTCATGACCTTCTCATCACCAACACTGTCTTCTGCTGACCTAAAAACAATAAAACCTCATGGTTGCACCCTCACAGCAGACATTAACATTTAATAGACTATGTCATTGTAAGGAGACGAGACATATGTGTGATATGAGAATGATGAAGGTAATATGGTACAGAATGCTGGACTGATCATAGACTTATCCTCTCCAGCCTGAACATTTGCATTTCACAAAAACAGTGGCCCCAAGGAAAGACAACTACCAGAAGACAGACTTACCGTCAGCAGATTAGGGCACTTTTCCATGAGTGAACAGTTTGTTGCTGACTTGGAGGGAAAGCTAAGGCAGCACATGACTGGCAACAATGGAGCAGAAAAGCATTGGGCAGCTTTCAGAGATTTGGTGTACAGTACTGCATTTACTCACCTAGGCCAAAATACTCACAGTCATCATCATTGGTCTGACAAAAATTATAGGGAAATTCCGAACCTGCTAAATGATAAATGAGATCTCCACAGGGTTTACCAGCAGAGGATACTTCATCTATCCCTAGGAAGGTAGCATTTAACACCATGAAAAGTAAAGTGCAAATGAAGCTTATAGAGATGCAGAATTCCTGGTTCAATAAGCAGGCAGATAAAATTTAGTTTTGCATTGACAGTAACAACCCAAAGCACTTCTATGAGGCCATGAAGGCTATTTATGAGCCAAAGACCTATAGTACATCTCAACTACTAAGGGCTGATGGAGCCACAATGATCAGTAATAGAGACATGATACTGGAGAGATGACTGAACATTTCCATAGTGTTCTCAACAGATTGTCATCAACCAATGCTGAAGCCAGTGACCGTATATGTCAGGTTGAAGTCAATCCCTCTCTAGCCAGACTTCTAGCTAAATTTGAATTCTACTACGCTCCTCTCATGTGGCAAAGCACCTGGTGCTGATTGCATTCCAACTGAGATTTATAAGGCAGGAGGTCCACTGCTCATACAAAAACTGACTGAAACTTTCCAGGTTATATAGCAAGAGGAGATTGTCCTTCAGAGGATCAAGGATGCCTCCATTGTCCATCTCTATAAAGGAAAAGGAAATAGGTTGTCCTGTGACAATCACAGAGGAGTCTGTTAGTCATTACTAGCAAGACCCTTGCCAGAGTCCTCGATAGACTGATCCTTCCCTTGGAAGATTATCGTCTACCTGAGAGCCAGCGTGGCTTCAGAAAGGGCTGAAGAATAATCAACATGGTTTGTGCTACCCAACAGCTCCAGGAGAGATGCCAGGAGCAAAACAGAGCTCTGCATACAATTTTCGTTGACCAAAGCCTTTGATACTGTCAGTCGTGAGGGCTTTTTGAAAGATCGTGACAAAATTTGGTTGCCCAGAGAAGGTCATCAGTATTGTAAGTCAGTTCCATGATGGCATGCTTGTATGGGTTCTGGATGATGGATGATGCTCTCGTGTTTTTCCAGTTGCCAATGAAATGAAGCAGGGCTGTGTGCTTGCTCTTATGCTTTCTAAGCATGAAGTTTTTAGCCACATTATTGGATGCCTTCAACAAGGATGAAAATGACATTAAGCCAGCTAAGTTATCTGTAATTTATATACAACCTGAAAAGTCTATAAACCAAGACTAAAGTGGAGGGAGAATTGGTATGTGACTTTTTGTTCACAGATGGTTGTGCACTCAATGCAGTCTCTGAGGCTAAGATGCAACAGAATATGGATTGATTCTCTGCTGCTTGTGCTAATTTTGGCCTGACAACACCAAAAAACAGAGGTTCCCTGCCATCCAACACTGCACCATCCATACCTGGAACCACTGGTTACAGCAGATGGAGAAATTTTGAATGCTATGGATAAGTTCACTTACCTTGGCAGTGCGCTTTCCAAGGATGTCCAACATAGATGATGAGGTTGCTGCACACATTACGAGAGGCAGCTCAGTGTTTGGCAGGCTCCAAAGGAAAGTGTGGGAGAGGAGAAATATTGGGCTGCTTATCAAACCAGGGCTGCAGGGCCATTGTGCTGACCTCATTGTTGTATGCCTGTGAAACCTGGACAGTCTGCCAATACCTTGCCAGGAAACTGAATTGCTTCCATCTGAATTGTCTTAGAATGATTCTGAAGATCAGCTGGCAATATAAGATACTGGATGCTGAGGTCCTTTCCTGAGCTCAACTTCCAGATAATCAAACTATCCTGCAGAGTAGGTAACTCTGATGGACTGATCATGTTGTTTGAATGCCAAATGTATGTTTGCCTAAAACATCTCTATTTTATAGAGAATTTACATGAGGCAAGTGCCTTACACAGAGGTCAGAAGTGATTCAAAAATACTCTGCAAGTCTCTCTGGAGAACTTTGGAATCGATTGTGAGACATGGGAGACACTGGCAGAGGACCGTTCACCATGGTGTGCATCAAAGACAGTGCTGTGCTCTGTGAGCAAAGCTGAATCCAGTAGCTCAAAAGAAAAGTGAGATGTGCAAATTTAGAGACATCTTCCTCCTAAATGTTCATATGGGCTATTTGTACCCAACCTGTATTAGACCCTCCCAAGCTTATATTCGTCCGATCAGGCACAGTCAGACACATGATACATCGACCCCAACATAGTGATGTCATTTTGGTCCTTTTGAATATGAAGGACAACAACCAACTATTAATTTTATCAGGCATACCCTCTATCTTCTTTCTTCCCTCACCAGTAGGTGGGATGTTGTGAGATTTAGTTTATGATTTTTAGGCTTCTATTTAACTTTTTTCACCCTTGTCTCTTTGGGTACTTTATAAAGAAATCTTTTCATGATCTGCATGTTGTTATTTTAGTTGTGTTTTTGTGGTTGCTGCTACCTCATATAGATGTCTTTTTAGCTTTTCTTTTTCATTTTTTTCTTCACTATTATTTTGTTACTTGTTCCTTTCTTGGTTGCTTAAATTTTTTTTAACCATTCTTGTATACCTGTGGTCTGGGCAAATAACATTTTTTTTTAGTCCTGTTCCTCTTTCTGTGGATGCATTGAATAGGTCTTTTATTGAATGCCCATCTTTAAGTCTTTATGGTTAGGCTTATGTATCTTGAACTCTTTTGCTCTTTGGAACAAAGTGTTCCACTCCCTCCTGTATTTTCTGATGTTTGTGGAATTTATTATTCAGTTGTTTAAGTCTTGTCCAACTCTTAATGATCCCATTTATGATTTTCTTGGCAAAGATACTGGAGTGTTTTGCCTTTGCTTCTCCAGCTCATTTTACAGATGAGGAACATAGGCAAACAAGCTTAAATGACTTTTCTAGGTTCACACAACCACCAAGTGTCTGATGCCAGATTTGGAGTCATTAAGATGAGTCTTCCTGACCCCAGGCACTTTTTCTACTGTGCCTCCTAGCTGCCCTGGGTGCAGAATAGTGTTATTTTATTTGAATTTCTTCTCCTTTATATTTGAAGGTGTTTTTCCTGCTTGCTTACAGAAAATGTTTTTCATTTGAATTGTTAAATTTAATCACTTTGTGTCTAACTTTGCAGAATAGGATTTTGTTTTTGTTTTGTTTTTGAAGGCAGTCTGTAGATTCTTTAAATTGGTACTTTGTTTTCTGTATTTGGAAGAACTGGACAGTTCTATTGTATTTTAATAGTGTTCAGGTTTTTTTGCCTTTTCATATTCGTCTGGAAAACCCATAGTTTTTAAGCTATCTCTATACATTGTATCTTCTAAACACATATGTAGTTCATATGTAGCTTCTAGACCTATATATAGCTTGTTAGGCGATCATGTTTTCTTTTATGTTGTTGCTTTTTGTTTCTCTTCTTTAATATTTTCCTTTAGTTCTATGTATTCCCAATCAGTTATTCTTCTTTTTGTCCCCCTTTGGGGAATGATTTTTGCTGTGTAGGCTACCAATTCTCCTTTCATGATTTTTATTTTTCTGTTTTGGATAAGTCTGTCAGAATGACAAATTGTTGCAGTCTAGAGCTAAATGTATAGAGCAAGTAATTTTTTAATTAAGGCACCTTCTAAATGATGCTACTAAAGAATTTACACATTTCTCAGCACCAAGTAGATCTTTAAAATAATTGAATATATATTAGCCCACGAAATTATTTTAAACGAATTCAAAAAGGCTTAAATAGTAAACACATGTTTTACAGACTATAACACAGTAACAATAATAATCAATTCAGGAAGCATAAATAAAAGGAACAGACTGAAATAGATATTTAATAATGGAATCCCAAATAATAAGTGGGTCAAACAACAAATTATAGCAACAATGTTTATATGAATGAAATAATGATAAAACAACATCCCAAAATTTCTGGGATGAAACTAAAGCAGTCCTCAGCAATTTGAAATTATCCAAATAATGGGGCTATAATATCCATACCCTTTGACCCAGAGATTCCATTAATAGGCATATACCCCAAAGAGGCCAATGATGAGAAGAAAACCCCCATAAACACCAAAATATTACATTATTTTTTGTGAAGGCAAAGAATTATTAACAAAGTGGATTTCCATTGATTGGAGAGTGGCTAAATAAATTGTCATGTATGAATGTAACAGTATATTATTTTCCTATAAGAAATGATGAATTTCTTCTTAGGCTTGAATACTGAGAAATGTGGAAGGATTTACATGAACTGAAGCAGAATGAAGTAAACAGAGCTAAGAAAACAAATATGCAATGAACACAAAAATGTAAATTGAATTAATAATGATAAAATCAAAATCAAAAGTAGGTGTTGCAAAATTATAAATAACTAGCGTGGCTTGAAAGAAGAGGTATGAAAAGATATATTTACAGAGATAGCAGGTCCACAAGTTGTACATTCCACATATTTTTGGACTTTTTCAATGTTTTGATCATTTATACTAATTTTTTCCTGTCCTTTTTCCTTTTACTTATTAATCACCTGCTTTGTGTCAGGCACTGTCCTGAGAGCTGGAAAGTACCTGAAGTCTTTGATCACTGTTTAAAGCTTATACTTTTCTTTATGAAGCTTTTTGATTGATCCCTAATAGAATGCAACTTTTAATTGAGTGCTGCTTCTGGGATCATGTAGAGCCCTAGTATCAAATTCAGCTAGAACTAGATCCCTGCAGTCAGCATGTTGACTTAAAAAAAAAAAACACAAATTACCATTATCTTTGTTGTATTGTATTTTTATTTATTATGTTAAACATTTCCTTATTACATTTTAATCTGGTTAGGGGCTGAGTTTGATATGTCTGGGTTTTAAACCAAGACTTTATGGTGATGTTGCTTTTATTTAGTCTTGATAGAGCCGAAGTCTTAAACACTGTGGAAAAACTGAGTGGAGTCTACAAAGTCTGTTATGTAAGAAAGCTTTGTTTAGATGGTTATTTTTTTCAACTTAAATTTATATGGCTCAATCCGTTGAAATTGGTTGTTTTCAGAAGACTGCTTTTTTTGTTTGATAGCCCTTTGTGTTTTTCTATATCTTCTATTTATTATCACAAAATTACTTTGCAAAAATTTTTTAAAAATATTCTTAATTTTTAAAGATACACCGTTGTAGAAATTTAGAAGTAATAGAATATATAGATTTGGGGAACAATAGTAAGCATTTCTTAGTTGTGTAAGAACTCATTCTCTTGACTTTACTAATCTTCAATTTTTATTAACTTTTAAAATGTGGAACTGGAGGCTTAATGGTATTATAGCAACATTATAATTATACTAATAAACACCTTTGTCCATGACCTTGGAATTTATAGTACAGTAAGAGATTTATTGACTGAAGCTTTGGAAGAAAAATGGGATTATTGCATAAGTATAATGCATAGTTGTTAAACACACCTACTTGCATATCACTTATTCCAGTTAGTTTTAAGCTTCAAGTAGCTTTGGATTTTCGTTCAAAAAATGCAAGGCAGCTTCTTCTTAAATCCAGATTCCTGAGAGACTTTTGTTATGTTATTGAATCAACTACAAAGTGACCACATTACCTTGAGATGTGCAAAAACAATCAATAGACCTATAAAACCAAATATGTGTTTTATGTTCTAAACCACCTTTTTTCCTAGCAGCCTAAATAGTAGCACTTATGACTTCCTTGTTTATGTATATATATTTGGTTGTAATCCTCAAGTCCCTTGTAGTTGGAGGGTATTTTTTGGCTCATTTTTATAAGGGAGTATTACTTAGAGGAAATGTCCATAGGGTACATTTACTTTTCACCTTAATCAACTTTTCCCATGATCTTCTATTCTCTTGCTGTTAAGTTTGAGACCATAAAGATTTTTTTGTTTTTCAACTCTGAAACGCCATAGATAAACCAACACGGAGATGACTGTTCAAATGGAATGCTGAATGCATATCTTAGCATGAAACTGAAGATAAATTGCTTTTTGCCTTAGTGTGACTTTGCTTAACTATACTTCATAATCAACCTTTTTTTAGATGCAGTTAATTTTCAGTCGGTTTTTCTACATTTAATGAACCAGATCCTCTGAGTGATGTTATTTTAGAGTTGTAGAAGCTGTATTAACTTTTTACTCTCCACAACAGAAATAATCTGCAGTAATTTAAAGTGATTTTGAAGATGCGAAGTAGCACTTATAACAAAGACAGTTCTCTTCTTTGGAAATGAAATAACCATTATGAGTATTAAGTAAATCTTTGAAGAATATTACCAACTTAAAGAATTTCATTCCTACATGATTCTTTCTTTAAACGAAACATGCTTTATAAAGTGGGTAACAAATCATAGAATGCTAGTCTACTTCCAGAACCTCTTTGAAGCTCTCGTGGCTTTTCTCATTTACCTTCTCTGTAATACATTTCATTTTGGCCTGCAAATAATATCAAAATGACAACTTATCTCCTTGCTATCTGTATTTAGCCTGTTCATGATTTTCTGTGCATATTCATGTAGTTTGTCTTCAACCATAATCTTCCAAAAGGTAAAGGACGGCATTTAATTGTCATACAGATAATTACTTAAATGTATTTCTAATGATGATGATGAGGAAATTAGTCTGGGCATTTAGAAAACCAATTCTTTTGAAATCACCAGAAAAGTGCTACTTCACTTAGCCACTTAAACATCCTGGATATAGTACTAATTTATTTTAATTTCAAAATCCATAGTTTACTGAATGTGAAAATACTTGATTAGTGGACCTTCGGAGGATCTATCTTTGAGTTTTATGTTATTAGCAAATAATACATTATTGTTTTAAAGGTTGACCAAAATTAATTTATACCCTTGCAAAAAGTTAAGAATTAACTGTGTTCTAAACTTTTCATTCATCTGAAACTCAGTTATTGTTTTCTTCAGACACTTATTTAATATAATTGTAGTCACTAATTCAAGTTACCAATTACAGACTGTTACATTTGCAGTGAAATGAGGAGACAGAAAAACTTTAGAAGCTAAGCATATATTCCTATCTTCTACATGATTATATCCTGAAGATTAATACATTTTACAGATAACCTCTGCAGCCTTAATTATCACAAACTTTTGTCTAGAAAAATATACAGCTAATGTATTTATCTTTTATTTTTGTTATGGTGCTGTTGCATTACATTTAGTTACTTTAAAGTGTCCAATTCAGAAACCAACAGCACTTTCCCTTAAGGAATTGTACTTTATGATCAGATTTCCAGAGGGAAGGGAGTTACCCAATAAGCAGGCCTTTGTAGTGCTTTGATCTTCTTTTGGAATGCTGGAGTGGCCTTTGTACTGTTTTACACTTGCAAAAAATGTATGGGATAGTATTAACCTCCATAAAAGCAGAAGACCTGAAACCCTACAGTGTGAAGCATATTTGTCAGCTTTGTCTTTGAATGTTAAGGGCTTGGCCAAGTGCCAGCATGATACTTGGTAGATAAATGCTTTATACAAGGATCCTTATTAACAGGCCAGTAAGAACTGCCTTGGGAGATAAAACAGGCACTTTTTCCTGTGGTTTTGTCCTATTTCACAAGTAGAGTCTGCACGCTGAACCTGCCTCAAGATCAGCAAGCGACCTTCTCATCTAAATCCAGGGACACAGGGCAGCCATTTTGGAGATTAGGAAATCTTTTGGATGTAAAAACTATCCATATGAGACCTATATCCTGTTATCCTGACAATTTTTAGACAAGCAGAAAACTTGTCTTTAGAGTATCTAATCTCTTGAACACCACAGATGTTTATTATACTGGGAATATCACGTCAGCAATTAAAAATGGTTAGAACATTAATTCCTTTAGTGTCTACACTCAGAAAGTCTCGTAACGTCCATGATCAAGAGTGAATGTGAATCGTACAGTTACATCTAAATTGCACGGTCAATGATTTTTGTGGTGGTTGTGTCGTCATTGTTGAGTTGTTTCGTGTCCAGCTCCTCAGGACTCCATTTTAGGGTTTTTTTGCAGAGACGCTGCGGTGGTTTGCCATTTCCTTTTTCAGCTTATTTTACAGATGAGGATACTGAGGCAAACAGGGTCAAGTGACTTGCTCAGGGTCATATAGCTAGTCAGTGTTTGAGGCCAGATTTGAACTCATAAAGATGAGGTCTTCCTGGTTCTAAGCCCAATGCTACATCCGTTGCTCCACTTAGCAGCCCCAGCCCAGTGATTTTATATAGTCAGCTAATTTCCTAGACTCATTTCGTCTTAAGTTAATACAAATAGGAAACCAGCCTTGAAGTCTGGAAGACCTTGGTTCAAATACTGACTCCAATACATACTAGCTGTGTGACCCTGCACGCATTATTTAACTTTACAGTATCAAAAGCAATCTCAGAAAAAAGTCTAGGAGGCAGTTAGCAAATTGAGACTACTTCACACTAATGAAATCAGAGGTCTGGACCTCCCCCTCCCCACCAAATTTAACATTCTTAATATCATCATCACCTATTTGAATCATTATTAGTGCAATTTCATACTACCGTATAGCTCAATGTTCTACAGTCATAACTGTTCTTATGAAAATAATGTTTGTTTGTCTTGAAAATTGTGTGTATACACACATATTTCTCTCTACAGGTGTAGGCTGCAGAATTTTTGAGAGCCAGATATTTTGAGTGCAGAATTTTTGATCCCTTTATACTGTTCTTATATTCAAATGCCTTTTTCTATTTAGTAATTAGAATGTCTTTTTATGGTGATAAGTATTAAATTGAGATACAAACTGATTTCCTAAATTATATTCTTATACTACTGGCTTTATGGTTCTGTATATTTAAAAAGAAAGATGGGTATTAATTGTTAAAATATATACATTTGCTTCATCTTTACAGTCATGGAGACATGGATCTCTCCTCATGACACTGTATTGCGAATCCCACTTTCTAGCATTCATGGCACTTCCCCCTTGACTTACCATGATGAGGGAGTCAGAATATTCCTTGTTTCCCATTGCTATTTCCAGACCTGTCTTCTACTACTGTAACTCAGCAACCTCTCCTACTTTGAGGTTCATGTTATTCAGATTTATCCCTCAATTTAGATCTTGGTAGTTTTTATTTACTGACCTTCCCCTCCCTCTGTGTATATTCTGTTTCTTTCTTCAATGAGTTTACTTCCTGGTTCACTGCCTTTCTCTGTCCCCCGAATACTGACCTTATACTAGGGGACTTCAAAAATATGCTTGACTTCTCAGTACCTCAAGCTCCTCAATTACCATCACCTGTTCCTCTGTTTCACCTTAGTTATTCATCAAGGTGGTCATATACTTGATCTTGCTAGAAGCCACAAATATTCTGCTTCCATGTTTATGAACTCTGATGTTTTTTTCTGATTATAAGCTTTTATCATTCAACAAAACAATCTCATATGGGTAAGCAAAATTTCTAGGATTATTTATTTCTTCATTTGTTGTGATTTCTTTTTTTTCATATTCAGTACTGGTATTTTGATTTTACTTTTTTCCTAGTCAAATTAGCTAGTTGTTCATATTTTTTAAGCTCCTAATTTCCGCAAAGAGAAAATGCCTCCCCTTCCTTGTCTCCTTCATTTGACTTTAGATTTTTTTGATTTCTATGGAACTCTTTCTTTTCTTCTTTTCTTCATAGTCTATTATAAGAGATGACTTTGTAGGGGTAGGTTGTGGGGGAATATAGTTGGAAAAATACTGGTAATATAAAACCAGAAGGTATCGATAAAATGCATTTTAGGTTATTTTCAAAATTCAGTTCAATAAACCCAATTCCTTAGCTATTTATTTTCTACCCACCAAGTCTAAGTCATGGTTCTAGGCTCTGGAGATGCTTTAGCACTCCAGAGAGTTTCTGATCTTATCAGGGTGGGAACACTCCTTCTGTTGATGCTCTTTCCAGTGCATATATGCCCAATTATCTTATGTGATTCTTGTCCATAACTTTCCTGAAATCTTCTGTAGAGCATCTACCTAGTATTCCAGAGGCTTTTCTATAGGTCTGGGGATGAAAATGTGACATAATACATAGTCTTTGTCCTCAAGGTATTTATAATAGATTGAAATTGTGATTGCCCCAGTCATTGTAATAATATACTCTTGGTTCTCCATCTTTAACTGTTCCTTCTTTGTTTCCTTTGCTGAATATATATCCTTTCCCTAAGTCCTTAAGGTACATGGTCCCACTGTTCTTCCCTTCACCCTCCTTTCTCTCTCTCTTACTTACCACCTTAAGAATGTAATGCAATTCTAATACTGAAATTTGAACTTGACGTATCCCCAAGAGGATGTAAACTCCTTGAGGGCAGGGACTATTTCCATTTTTGCGTTTGTTTTCCTCCCAACTAGAACAGTGCTTTTTCTGTAGTAGGCATTTTATAAATGTTTATTGAAATCAAATGAAATGAGAAGTATAGTCATTATGGATCCAGATGAAGTAGAAGTGTAAACATTTTCAAGAAAAGGTTTCGGCTAATCGTAGTGATGTAACTCACACATATAATTAAGCTAGGAAAGCAAATCCCATTTGAAATGAGTACACCTGTATATACGTATGGATGCGCGCGTGTGCGCGCACACACACACACACACACACACATCTCAAGATAACATTTATCCATGCTGTGCAAATTTTATATTTATCTATCTATCCATCTCTATCTATACATCTATCTATCTTGGAGATGCCCATATTCCTTTATAACTACAGGCCCTTTCAGAAAGGGAAAACATGGTAACTACCTAGCTCCTTTCTCTCATCATTATTTTAGTTCCCCATTAAGGGTCATTTGGACAAGAGATTTTTCTCATTTTTCTATTTTTCAGGCATGTTTTCCTTTTGTCACATACATTATGATTTCTCAAGCCTTTCTCACCTCTATTCTGGTCTCAGGGTTTTGTTAGTGGTTAATTGATCGCACAGCTAAGAAGCTCTTTGCCAGCACCTTCAGGTGCCAAGAAGCCTAAACTGTCAGTCAAACTGGGCACCACTGATAGCAAGATTTTTTCCCCCACACTTTATTTTCTTTATAGCAATATTGTAAAGCATCTTTTAAATGGTAAAAAGTACACATTTCTCCATGAAAACAATGTTCAAATTAATTAAATAATTAATTAATTGTATACTATATCATCACTGATTCTCTTTACAAATAGATAAAATCAATTTCTGGGCAGAATCCAACCTAAGATTTAAATGAACTATTTCATTGTGGTCAATGTGTGAATGCAAGAGCTTAAGTAATTCTTCTTTAGATACTTCAGGGGTATAGTTTAGGAATGTTAGTATGTTTATTATGCATTTCATTCCTAAAGCAACTTTTTTGACTTCTGAACCTCGATAGCTTGTGTTACTACAACACATTTAGAGATACTGTACTACAAAGAAGCATTCTTTAATGTAGCTCATCTGTGTTTCAGGTATTTCAATGGAATTCCATCACAATGAGCCCATGCCAATGGACTACATCTTGTTGCAATAACTCCATAATGAGGCTACCTTCTGCATTCCCAGTGGAAGAGAGGCTGAAGGGGTTATGCATGATATTGCTTGGAAAAAGTGTACTTTGCTGTTTCAGTTATGAAAGGGTTTTAGAGAGGTTATATGTTGCAGTCTAGCATAAAATGATATCTCTGGAACCACAGGGGAATGTTTTAAGACTGTGGTCTGGCAGCATGTCACTTGTTGGAAAGTTCACTGCTTTCTGTAAAAGAAAAAAAGGGAATTGTCCAACATGGATCCATACTCTTCTTAATTTCCAAATGATAATCATGCACACTTCAGATCAACCTTATTTTGAAAATCCAGTGAGTAGAACATCAGCCCTGGAGTCAGGAGGACCTGAGTTCAAATCCGACCTCAGACACTTGACACACTTACTAGTTGTGTGACCTTGGGCAAGTCACTTAACCCCAATTGCCCTGCCTTCCCCTTCCAAATAAAAAAGAAAATCCATTATTTAAAGCTCATATTTAACCAGTCCTGCACTGTAGGTTCATTTTATAGAGTTGCAGTCAAGTGGTATAAGGGAGAGGACAATGGTCTCAGAGACAAAAGATCTCAAGTTGAACACCCATTCTGATACACATTGTAAGACAGTAATCAAGTCACTTAAATCTTTTTGTTACTCAATTTTCTCATCAATGAAATGAGGATAATATTTGTACTGCCTATTTCATAGAATTGTCCTAAGGAAAATTCTTTGTAAATCTTGGTGTTAATATAAATTTGATTTGTGATAATGATGATGACAGGGATCTTATAAGCACGGGAGGTCCTGAATCACAAATGCTTAGTTTATTGACGAAAGTAGGTTAGTAAGGAACATTAAAATCTCTTTTGGGATATATTCAAGGGTAAATTAGTATCAGCTTTTAAAGATATGGCAGTCCTTTTTCTCTCTTTACTGGGAATTTGATGAATGAATGACTTGGGGTAGTTACATGTCAGTGAGGTTTCTTATTAATGGATTTTGTTCAATATGCAGAGAATTACCTGTATGGCTACTAAATATTTAAATTTTGAACAGAATCCTACTACAATAGTGAGAAGATTTTAAAACATCTCATATGTGGATTGGTTGAAGGAAATAGGACTGTTTAACTTGGAGCCGAAAAGACTTTAGGGCAATAGTTCTTTTTAAGTATTGGAAGGGCTGTTATTGTAATGTGGGTTTAGTTCGTCTTGCTTGTCCCCAGAGGAAATAACTAGGAGATTAAGTAGAAGTTAGAGAGAGGCAAATTTTCACTTGATGTAAGGAAAAATTTCCTAATAAGAGCTATCCCAAAGTGGAAAAGCCTATCTTGGGAGAGGTGGATTTTCTGATCACGAGAGAACTTTAAAGGTAGGTTACATGACTAGTTGGGGATTTTGTAGAGATTACTATTTACAGTATTCATGCATTCAGCTAGATGAAGTGGTTACATGAATTGTCACTATTTTTTTTCCTTCTAAGAGAGATTTAAGCACTACATTGAAAAAAGGAATAGGGGCAACTAGGTGGCACAGTGAGTAGAGCACCGGCCCTGGAGTCAGGAGGACCTGAGTTCAAATCCGGCCTCAGACGCTTGACACACTAGCTATGTGACCTTGGGCAACTCACTTAACCCCGATTACCTTGCCTTACCCCCTCAAAAAGAAATAAAGGAATACCGATCTGATATCAATTCAGGTTAAAATTCTTAAGTAGGATTTTTGTTCAAGGTTAGAGCTTAAATTTTTTCTATGGAGATACACCTTTGAATTTATAATAGTAAAAAAATATGTTTGCATAGTTACATGTTCAGTATATGAGCATTTGTTGAGGGAACCCCAGGCCCCTAGTGTACAAAGCTACAGTGAAGTAGGCAGGTTTAAAAATATTATTAAGCCCCTATGATCAAAATAAAGAAAATGATTTTTTATGTTTATCTTTCAGACTTAAAATAGCCTAGAGTAGATTTTAAAAATCGGGCTTCAGTCATTAGATTGTCCAAATTATTGAGCTCAATAATTGACAGAAATATAGATTATGTCTGAAACCATTTTCAATGTTTTAACAATTTTTCAAAAGATCTGCCAAATCTTACTATAGTGGCAAAGCCTCTAAGAACGCAGGGTTACCTCTTACCTTTGTGTAAGACTTTGTTAAAATATTTTTTGGGTAATTTTACTTAAACAACATAAGGAAGTGTTAAACACTTCTATTTGAACTATTTTTCAAACCAAAATTCCTTTTGATTGTAATATGGGAACTCATCTATAACCAACCAGTGGTTATTTATGTATATAACTATATATATATATATAGTTATATATACAGTTATATATTTTCTTTATCTTTATGCCCCCTTTTGTACTTTTCTGTTACATTAATTTACAGATTGAATTTAAATGATGCCGTGAAAATGCTCCTTGAAATTTTGAATGATCATTTTTCCTGCTTTTTAATATACCTAACTCAAGTTATTAAAAATATTAGAAACTGATAAAGCAATAAAGTTATAGAGCTCCCTGAGTTTACATACATACACACACACACATGAATACATACATATACACATACACACACACACTCACACACACACACAATATAACTTAGGCCAAAACCCTGCGTAGTTTATTCTCCTGCATTCTTAGGTGTCTTCTAAGAGAACTTAGAAACAATATCAAAGTTGATTTTATTATGGTAGCATTAAGCTAGTTGCGATCCTCAGGTAGTTTTTGTTTCATGAGATCTGTAGAACAGCTGATGTCGTTTGCTTTATATGCTGCAAAAACATTACTGTCACATTACTGGTTACATGCTGTGTGTCACAATAAATCTAGCTACTGCTTGTCTATTCTGCACTTTTCTGAGTATATTTTCCAGTTGAGAGAATTTCTGCTATTTTCTTCACAACACTCCTCCTCTTGTCTGTTGAGATATGTTAATGTCTTGGTTCCCATCATTCTCCCATCTCCCTCATTATTTAACCCTTGCCACAATTTTGTATACTATATGTGTCTTAATAATTCCATCTTCAGTAAATTTTAAATGATCACTAATGTTTTTTCTTTTTTCTTTCTGTTATTACATTTTAATATGTAGTACTTTCAATTTATTTTACTAGGAAAGACAATTTTCCTTTTTTATTATGGGCAGAAATTTAGAAGTATATTTTCAAAGGAATGTGCAGGAATATGTAACAGCATGGTTCCAATGATAAGTAGACATTATACAGCAAAATCTTGCACTGTGATTTGAAATTTTAAAGGTAAATATTCACAGCTCATTTGCTTAGTCTTATTTGTGTTTCTTTACAAAATCTAGTTTTGTTAATTATCTAATTGTATACTTCCTATAATGGACATATGTTTGGAAATATTTATCTGGAAAAGGGATAGATATTTGCATATAATTTCATTTTCTGCTTAAGATTTATCACACATAGTTCTAGATATTTCTTTCTGTCTCTTTTCTGCCTTGATGATAGAGCTATTTTAATTACCTGAGCACAAGTACTCTACAAAATATAAAACAAGGCAAGGTGACACATAAAACCAAATTCAATTCCCAATGCAGAAGGAATTTTACGTGCATGTGTGTATGTATATACGTATGCGTGTGCTCGTATATACATATGTGTCTGTGTGTGTGTGCCTGTATAGTACTTTACAGTACAGTGCCTGTACTTTACAGTTTACAAAATATTCTAACTGTAATCCTTTGAGATGGGTAAATTAAAAAAATTAATATTAGCACTAATACCATAGATGCTAGAAGCAAGACAAGTTCTATCTTGTTCCTGCCATTTACTTTTACATAATCATAAAATCTAACGTGGTTAAGGCCCCTCAGAAAGGTCCTAAAGTCTAATCAGCATCCAAACAAGGATCTCCTCTACCATATCATCAACCAAAGGTTAGCAGTGTCAGTTTCAGCCTTTGCTCAAAGGCCTGCACTAAGGTAACATACTACATCTTGAGGGATCCCATTCCACCTTTGGATATGTTTTTCCTCACATGCAGCCTAACTATAACTCCGTGCCTTCCATGCCTTGCTCTGAATTCTTTCCTCTTTGGCCCAGCTGAACACATCTTACTTCCTCTTCCACATGATAGCTTCTCAAATACTTTGAAGACTGGTGAAATTATACAAAATTCTTTGATAGATGCAACCAGCGAGAAAACTTGCTTCAGTGATCCTCTGATTAGCAATATCAAGTGAAGCGTAAAACATCCGTACTAACAGTGTTTGCCACTGTCCCATGCAGAGTCCTACTAGTAATTTTGCTTAAATGACATTGTGTACTGACTGCAGAATACTTCAGGGCCTCCTCAATGACATCATAGAGTCATTATGTGAAAATGAATTAGAAATTCAGCCTTCTTCTGCCTCAGTTTATAATGATTTTCAACCTGCGTTTTTTACATAGATATTATCAGAACAAATTTTAGGTGTCTGTATAATGCCAGCTTTTTGGAGAAATTTCCTTTTAAAATAGAGCTTTATAATGTGTGTAGAAAAATCATTGGACTTGCAGTCCAGAGACTTAATAAATATCAGTCAGTAAATGTTTATTAAGTGCTTACTGTGTGCCAGGCACTGTGCTAAGCTTGTATGACTGTGGATGTCATTTAACCATTCTTAGCTTCAATTTTTCATCTGAAAAAATGAGTATATCGGCTAGATGATCACAAATTGTCCTTTTAGCTCTAAATTCTATTATGTTCTTGATGCTTTTTTATGATGAGGGAAATCCAGAATGATGTATCTTTCTATTAGAATTTTCTGAGAAAATATAAAATGCTAAATTCAAAATTCCTTATGAATGTATTGTTTGTGCCACACAATCAGTATATTAAAATCCTGTGTATCTATTACTAAAATGAGAAAAAACTTAGTAGCAAGCATTTTTTTGTTTCTTTTTTCATTCTCAGTTTTTAGGAGCCTTCAGGTATTTCACTTAATACATACCAACATAGGACAGTATACCCTTAGGGAGCAGTAACTAGTATCTTTTATTTGTTCTTTTTGTCTATTCTTATGTTTAAGAGATTAGCTTCTTGTCCCTATTTTGTTTCTCCCACTATCATTTTGTAGTATTAACTTTTTGTTCCAAATTGAGTGAACCATTAGCTTCTATTCCATAGGAATGTAGATCCATAGACATTTCCCATTAGATAAAGGAAAATTTATAAAAGCTGTATCATCTCCTGGGGCACTGTCTTCCTGGTTGGCCTAATGGCCTAAAGTACTACTGGTCTGCACCCTTCTGTGGAAGACCTGTTTGACTGTTCTCTTGACATCAAACATCTGTCAGTGATTCCAAGTTGTTCACTTTTGATAAATTCAAATCCATACATAGAACTTTTATAAGTGTTTTATACCATGCTTAATAAGAAATTATTTTAATGAGGGGGCTTAATTTTATAATTCTTATGTTTTCAATAGTTATTATTTGTCACCACCACAGTTATAGCCTATGTACATTTTTTATAGTTTTAAATTACCTTTGTCTTTGCCAAAGTGCACAGGTATATGGTATTTATAATCATTTTATTATGCTAGCTTTTAAAGAACTTTTTGAGAGGACTACAAAATAGACATCTACTTAATGAAGTGTTTTGACAAGATGAGAAAATGTACAAAATAATTATTTCAGTTCACAACTTATTATAAAAGATTTCCAACCATAAATGTTTTAAGCCTTAGAAAAAGTTTATTTAGCACTTTAAATATCCCAGTGCTTTCCACTTTTGAAGTTTCCTATATCTTACTTGCTTTCCCCATTTCTTCACTTTTATTCCATCTTGTTAATTTAATCTTGCCAATTGCAAGTTGCTTATCACATTCTCCTTAAGACAAAAGGCATAAGAGTTCTGATAATAAGTGTTTGTTTGTAAGGTACTTTTGTGGACAATGAAGCATGATGTTCAGTGATCATATGAATTCCTAAATATATATAATAGTTACACTAAAGAACAGTTTAATAAGTACAGGTAACTTAGGAGCTTGGTTTTTGAAAGTTGCTTTAAAACCTTTTGTATATAAAGTGAAAACTCAGCATCTTTAAGAATTAGCATTGTGGCATATAGGGGTTTTTATGGATAGAGTTTTTTTTCCCGCATTTCCTTTTTTTTAAACTCATCATATTTAGACTGAACTTTTTAACAATGGAAATTATTCGTAGCAATGTTTAAAGATAAATGCACTATCAGGCTTTGAAATTTTCTTATTTTTGTAAATATTAAGACCCAGGATACAAAGTGAGAGCTATATTGTGGATTAAGTGAAATATCTCAAGGCTGTGCTGTTCTGATAACTGAACCTGAAGTGACCTTTCTCAGACACAATTACAGAGCTGTATGTTTTTCCTTTAATTTCATCAGGGGTTTAATTAGTATACAAATAAAACTTCCCTTATCTTCCTTTCTACCTAATTGGCTTGTCTTCGCTTATATATGAAGTATGTGAAAGTGGGCTGTAATTAGGGTGACCGTGTTAACCTTTTTTTCTCCAATGTACTGTTGCCTAAAGGCCTCAAGGCCTAAAAACAGTGCTTTGGATTATTGCTTTGCAATCACTATGGATGTCCCATAGGTTTTCTCATGAGCAGAAGGGCTTTGGGTGCTGCAGGTTCCCACTGCTTAACAGGATCTTCATTCTTCTCCCCGCTAAATGTTTATTGATTATCTCACTGTTCCAGGCTCAGCCTCCAACAACTTAATATCAGGTGACAGTCAGGAGAGTTCTCCAAGTAATTAGAGTTGAGCATTGGGGGAACAATTAGGAGCAGAGTTATTAAACTTGATTTATCCTATTCTCTCCTGAACAGTTTCTTGGATATCAGAACATCACACTTTCACAATCTACCCTGGTTGAGAAATTAGTGGCTAACCTGCTGCTTATCATCGTTGCCTCGCTGCCTTGAGGCGCACCCTCTTGGTTTCAGTCACTCACTTGGAAATATTAGAGTCCATAAAGTTTATCAAGGGTTTTAATTAGATCAATCTAAACAGAAGAAAAAGAAGCTCAATAAAAAGGCGTATTATTTCAAGCACAGTGTTAGGAATTTCAGCAGTTCCATTTTAATCCACAAAGGTAGGGTAGTTGAATAATAGGACTAAAATTTTGATTCTTTAAACCAACATTTGGCCCTTGAAGAAAGAATGCCCTTATGCCTAGGTAATTGAGTAGAGTCTTTTCTACTGATACAGCTAGACCATTGGTGTTTGGGGTTTTTTATAGTGGTATTCCTTACTTCTTTAAAATGGAGAGTATTATTTTGTTAGATTTGATAGACATTTAAAAAATTGCACTTGTGATTTCATCAGTTATAGGGACCTTCCTGTGAGGAACTTCCTCTGCCTTTCTAATATAGATAACATTGCCCCTGTTCTCAAGTTTATAGCCTTAAATAGTTGCTTGGGTCATTGAGAGATTAAATGGTTTATTCAGGTTCATACAGCCCGTAAGTGCCAAGAGGTGGGAATGGAACCCAAGTTTTCTTGGCTTTTAGGCCAGCTCTCTGTCCACTATGCCACATTGTCTCTCGTGTCCATGATTGTTCCTTATTTTTTTCTCATTTTTATTTTTAGTTTAACTACTTTGCAAAGCTTACTTGTATATGTATATAGAGTGTTTTTCACAAGATTTTTTTGGTGTTAGTGTAGGATACTCAACCATCCATGAAGATGTCTATTCTGTAGAATAGAGTATGGCAGCTAACTTTCATTTTGTGCCTCTGTTCACTGGAAGGTGAATGATATATGCAGGTGAAATGGCAATAAAATGTGTGTCTGCATACACACATATGTCTATATGTTAATGTCACAATTTATATCTTTGAAAATATGTCACAAAATTTTTAAAAAGTAAATTTTATAGTGGTGTTAAGATCTTGGATTTGATTCCTCTGTGGGGGAAGTTAGCATCATTCTATTATAAAGCCATAGTCTATATTCTTCACCCCTGCCAGGTCTCTCACACATTAATTCTGTTAATCATCACTGGGACTAGAAAAGAAGAAACAGTTTATTGAAGCACAGTGTACCAAGCTCTGCACTTGCAAGTAGAGCACATCTCTTCAAATCCTTGCTCTGACTTGTATTAGTGTTGGGACCATGGTCAGATCACTTCACTTGTTTGAGCCTCAGTTTGCTGATTTGTAAAAAAGGAATAATATTATTTCCATTATCTAACTCGCTAAAATTATCATCTACTACTTTCTCATGGTGTGTGACTAAGACCCTAGATACTTGGAGATGATAACAGTACAGGACAAGGTTTGGAACACCCTTTAAAACTGGAAAGGGTTTGATTATTTGTAAAGTACTGTTGATACTACCTCTATAACCTCTCTTCCAGCTGTCTCATTTCCATTCCCATGTCCATCTAGTTCAGGCTATCATCACTTCTCATCTGAACCATTTTAATATCTACCTAATTGGACCTTTTATTTCACCAGTGTGGGAACCAAGGCCAATTCCAAGTTAACATTAACTTACAGTCTTACAGCCTCCCTATGATCAGAGAAGTGACTTGGCCAGGATGATACTGGTAATAAGCATCGGAAATGTCTACCCAGCTTCATGTCTGGTACACATTTAGCCACTAAAGTTCCTTTGCAATGGCTTGATATTTTATGGCCAGCTGTCAAGTTTCAACTAGAAACAAATTGCTTTAAGTATTTCTTTTCCAATGCATCTTTCAAATAGATGCCAAATTAATCTGCCTTAAGCACAGATTTGCCCATGACACTCTTCTGCTCAAGAGCCTTCATTGACTATTGCTTTTAGGATGAAATATAAACTCCTGATTTGAGCATCTAAAAGACTTCCCAGTCTGGCTTCAGCTTCCTTTCTAAGCTTATTACAGATTATGCCTTCTTGCCCTCTCCTTGTACTCTGTGTTCTATTCATAATGGTCTTTTGGCTCTTACCTGAATTGGCCATTCCATGTCCTTCCTCTCTTTCTTTGCACAGGTTGTCTTTTCATGCTTCAAATGCCTTCTCTCCTTACTCCTACCTCTTAGAATCCTTCCCTCAAAGCTCAACTTAGGTATCATCTCCTTTGGGAAGATTTTCTTGATGTCCTCTAGTTGTTGCTTTCTCTCTGTCCTTAAATTATTGGTTTTTGAGCATGATTATGTGTGTATGATCTGTTACATACTGCTTTTCTGCAGTAGAATGTAAGCTCCTTGAGAGCAGGGACTATTTTTCAATTTATCTTTGTATCCCCAATGTCTATGAAAGTGCCTCGCACATAGAAGGCACTTAAAAATATTTGTTGGATTGGATAATATTATGACTCTGTGATGGATTGTATAGCTTCTGTCAGAGAAGCATCCTAAGCTTTGAAAATATCAACACCAGATTTTCCTTAAGTAATAAAAATTTCAGATGTAGCATTCCTTACAGACACCATCCACCAAGTCATTGAGACATCATAATCTGTTTCAAATGAGGGAAACACCCTTCTCCTTCCACCTTCAAAAAAAAAACACCACATATCAAGTATCTAGTTTCCAGAATTGTGAGGAAAGTGTTTTGTAAATCTTTATGTACTACATAAATGAGTTGTTATTTATAGAATCAAAAGTTCATAGATTAAAGCTGGCAAGGGACTTTGGAGGTCATATAGTTGAACACTCTGATTTTAGATAAGAAAGCTAAGGTCTAGAGAAGTTCAGTGACTTGTCCAAGATCACACTAATGACCTCCTCTGATATTATTGACATGAATATAACCTTGGGCTTTCAAAGGCAATAACAACAAGATGCAGGCTTTAGTAGGTCCAACAAAACTAGAAAGTCATAGCCCAGTGATGGTTTATAATATATGTTTGTCATCCAAGGACAAACCCAGTGAAGGTTTGAGAGGCTCTTTACCAGAAAGTTGGCTACTAGGTCGTAAAATCTTTTCATCTTAGCAACTAATAAAACCATCTAAAAATGTGAGATATGTGTTATGGAAGGAATTACTCAATGAGATGACAGATTCTTCATTTTTACTCTTAGTAATTCTACTACGGAAAGTAGTAAAACAACTAAAATGTTTTCTACTAGTGGTAGGTCACTAGCAACATCTTCATAAAGGAAGTACAATATTTTTACATTTTTACTTTGAAGATCTCAGGGGACTTCAAATTTCTAAATATACTTCTACATTTCTAAGGATTATTTTTGTGCCCCTGAATTCCTTAATATTGACGAAAGAAAGTTTCATGTGGGTTTTGTAATTTGATATGTTTTACATAGCTGGAAATTTTCAAGGACCTGTTAATTCTGAAGATTTTACATTTTTGTTTTACTTAATAAGCATTTATAATACATTTATAATGAAACTCCTGGACTTTTGAAGGCATTAATGTGTTGCATGACATTAATTTGTAATTAAGCTTTCATATATGCTCTATGTTGTGTGTATGTATATATATATATATATATATACACACACATATATATGCAGCAAGTTATATAGATCATTGCCCTGTCAATGAGAAATACTTGAGAAAGAATGTGAAAAAAATTTAAAGGAGAAGATAATAATCAATAAACATTGATTAAGTACCAACCTATGTATCAGACACTGTCCTAAGTGCCTGGGCATATAAATACGAAAAGAGAAAGACATCCTTGCTCTCAAGGAGTTTACAAGCTAACAAAGGAAGAGATCGCATAAAAGGAAACTGAAAAGCTGGGGTGGAGTGGGGAGAGGAGAAGGCACTGGAATTGGAGGCAGGGTAGAGAATTCAGTCAGAGAAATCCCAAAGTAGTGCAGCCAGGTGAGAAATGAGACTTCTGAGCTGAGCTCTCTTCTTAAATGGAGGTTAAATAGTTTTTAGCCTTTATTTCACATTTTATCTATACATTTATGACCAGTTATTTCTAAAGAAAATTTTTTGTATCTTTTATTTTCACTTTACCTACCTTTCCCAATGTATCTCGCTCGCTCAGTGCTAGTCCTTATAACAAAGAATGAAAAAGATGAAAAAACCTGATCAACAAAACTGACCAACATATTAAAAATGTCTGACATAAATTACGAGCATTGTTTGAAATGCATAGTGCCCACCTCTGTATAGAAGAGGAGGAAGTTCCTTATCATATTTCTCCTTTGGGGAGCCACTATAGGAAGGACCCATTATTTCATCAGTGTGGGAACCAAGGCTAATCCCAAGTTATTAATTTACAGTCTTAGAAAGTGTAGAGAACTGAGCATCAGAGAAGTCACTTGGCCAGGACCACACTGCTTATAAGCATTGGAAGTATCTGCCTGGCTTCATGTCTAGTATACGTTTGTCCACTGAAGTTCCCTTGTGATGGCTTGACATTTTAGGGCCAGCTGTCAAGTTTCAACCAGAAACAAATTATTTGACAATGTAGAATCAAAAAGTTCTGTAAGTATTAATAATCTTTTATGGTTGAGTGATACTTAGTGAATAAATTTTTTATTTTATCTTGATGTCAACATTAGACATCTTCAGATAAGTTTAAATACCCATTAATTCCTACCTCCACCTTAAGAATTAGAGATTAACAATAAAGAAGCTAACATCAATATATTACCCAATCATAAAGTTAGGAGGGAACTGAGAGGATATAGCTGATTGCAACCTATTCCTGAAAAATAATTCTCCCTGTACCATATGTGACATATATGGTCATTCAGCCTTTGCTTGAAGTCCTTTAGTAAAAGAGAACCTACTGCATCCTGAGGTGCTCTATTTAATTTTTGAATAACTCTAATCATCAGGAAATCTTTTCTTAAACCTAATATACCTCTTTAGCAGGTTATTACACTTAGTTTTGCCCTCTGGGGTCTAGTTGAAAAAAATATCATCAGTTTCCCACATAATAGCCTTACAAATCCTTGAAGAATTAATCTAAATACTTAAAAGAAAAAAAACTAATTTAATAAGAAGAACTATTCAGTAAAACCATTTGGAACTATAATAAAAATGACAACAAACTGGATATACCTTTTGACCCAAAATTACCACTACTAAACATATTCTCCAAGGAGATCAGAGGTGAAGGTCCTACAAAAAGAAAAAAAAATATTTGTATCAACCCTTTGTTGTAGCAAAGAACTGGTAAAAAAAATGGATACCTTTCAATTGTCTAATGGCTTAACAAATTGTGGTATGTGAATATAATGGAATATTACCAAGGTGTAATAATTGCGCCTGAATAATTTATAGAAACTTAAGAAGACTTGTTTGAACTGAGACAGAGTGAAGTTAGGAGAACCAGAATAGTTTAAATGTTTGCTGATGTCAATAATGTAAAGGAAAACACCAGTGAAAGACTTCTGAACTCTCGATCAATGAAGTGACTAAGTTTGACTTCAAAAGACTGACATTGAAGTATCTCTCTGCCTCTAGATAGAGAAATGGTAGATTATAGGTATAGAATTAGGCATAAATCTTCAGACTTGACTAATGCATTGATCTGTTTTGCTTAACTTTGTAACCTTGTCACAAAGGAAAGTTCTCTTGATTGGGGAAAAATAACTGGGGCATGATAATGATAGAAAAAAGCAGGAATAAAACATTTTAAAATGATTTAATAGCTACATAGGTTCATTTAATTTAAACATGATTGTGGGGAGTTTTTGTTTTGTTTTGACATCAAATAGTGATTAAAAGAAAAATATATTCATAGCTTCTTTAAATGGGTTTCCATACTCCCAATTTCTGTATTATCAGTATTAATGAATATTTTAAAGGATCTTGATCTGGCCCTTTTATTGTCTTTGATTGCCATTGAGTATTTATATTTTCTGGTGTGCTGTGCTCCGTGGGGGTTACAAAGAGTCAAGACACAAGTGAACAACAACAATTTATATACTCTGGTGGAATATGTAGAACTTTGGAACTAAGTAATGCTAGAAAAATATTTCTTCATATCTTTCCATTTTAAGAACTTGAAGTTTTCATATATTCAGAAATTTTGAGGGTGAATATTTTTTTACCTTGTACATTAAAACTAAGTATTTCTAAAAGCAGATATGTAATGTTAATAGCCACATGCTATTTTTAAATCCTATCAGATTTATAATTTTTAATTAGCAAGTGAGTAAGAATTTTGTTGAAAATTTGTTAAACCTTGGTGTGTAATGGCCCCAATCTACTTTACAGTCAGTCGGTATTCTTTGTTTAATAGCCTATGGCATAAATTGAAGTTAATTATCAGGGCTGACAAGTAACTCTGTTTTCTGTCTGCTTGCAGAGTCTCTCTGAGGCAAAGATGGAGCTGAGAAGAAAAGATCAATCTTTGCGTCAGCTCAATAGACATCTTACCCAGCTGGAGCAGGACAAGCGGCGACTAGAGGAGAGCATCCATGATGCAGAGAGTGCCCTCCGCATGGCAGCAAAGTGAGCATGCAGACCTTGGGGAGATCACTTAAAACAGACAAAAAGATCAATTCTTACTTTCATGAGCAGGGTTTTAGCCCTGGATAATACAGTGTTAGCAAACAAAAGTACAGCTATTTCTCTTTGAAATTCACTGATACAGTCTTAAAAAAGAAAACTCTTTGCTCAACATAGTAAGGGTGTATGTTAAGGAGGAACTTCAGAAAAGCATAAAATCCTGTCCAGTCTTATAATACACATAGTTCTGGCTTTCTGCAGTCATTGCCTCTTTGAAACTCTGGTGTTACTGAGTGTGAAATATTTGATTCATCTATTTAAAAGTCAGATTTTATTTACTAATCTTTCTCACATACTTCTTCCATGATCGAACTATGTTTATATTAGCTTGTGCTGTAGTTTACAAAACATTTGTATAAGTAAATGTTAAGTAAGTTAGGAAGATCAGTATATTTATTATGGAATTTATAGTGACAGTATCAATATGTAGGAAAATTTTTAGAAAGAGGTTTCATTATGAATTTTGGTTTTTTTGACCTTATATAACAATTGAAATATACTTTGTAGAGATAAAAGGGATTGAGAAATGGCATAAATGTACAAAGGGCAGTTTAGCAGTAATGAAATTGAAATCAACTATAAAACTGAAACTGAAAATTTTTCTTGGTACTTTTATTTTTCTCTCCCATAAAATTCTGAAGAAAATTTATTTTTCCTTGTACAACCTAACAATAATCTGCTTAGTGTATATAACAGTATTATCACAATTTATATGATAATGACAATAATATCTTATAACAATATTATCACAAAACTACCCTGAAATAAGAGGGAAACCACCAGATTAGATCTCAGGGAAGGGAGTTGGCAATCTTTGGCTTTACATCTGTAGATTCACTCCTGGCTAGCTTTGGAGAAATCACTTTTGCTCAGTTAAAAGATTAACTGACAAAAGGCCAACCATATCACTCATGTACAAATAATAATTTATATTTTATAAATATATCTCCTTGTATATATATACATGCATACACACATACATACATATATACATATACATACATATATAGATATAGATATAGATAGATATAGATATAGATATATTTGGTCTATGTGGAGAATGCTACCATGTAGAAATTCCCTCCATTGATAAAAATCAGCAACTTATTTCTAATTTATAGTCTTGGAAAGTTATTTGGGACACTAAAAAGGTAACAATCCTTTTCAGATAGCCAGTGCGTCAGAGGTAGGGTTTCAACCCATATCTTCCAAACTTCAAAGCCAACCTTCTATCCCCTTTGTCATCTGGCTCTCAATATGTGTGCCAACCTTATCCAATAGGTTTACATGGATGTGTTTTTATACATATGTATATATTCATATATTGAGGCAGCATATGTGAGAGACAGAATGGCATAATATGTCTGTGTAGGTATGATACAAAATCTTGTAGGAATATAACATTGTACACCCATGTTTTTATATATAGAAGTGTTAATTTTAAAAATTCATAAAACTTAACAGTTTTGCCTTAGTTTTCCCAGTTCTATAGTTAAGTAATGGTAACAGTATGACCTTGGAAATGTCACTTAACCTTTCTTAGTTTCAAATTCCTCAGCTGTCAAGTAAGGTGATTAGAACTAATCATCTCTAATTCCCTTCCAATTCTAACTGTCTTTGATTCTAAGAAAATTGGATGATTTAACTTTATTTGTAAAGTCCTTTTATGTTAATGAACAGGAAAACTCAAAATCATTGTTATTAGGATTTTACACAATCTATAAATCTATGTCCCTGTAATAGAAGAGCAATGCAATAATAACTAATTTTTTAAATAGATTTTTTACCTTTAGTAATTATATTCATTAACTATTTAAAAAATTCATGTACATCTAATAAAAGAAATGCCATTTTATGATAATTTTATGTATTCCTAGCCAAAAGCAATGATATAGATTTTTGTTAAATTTTTATGACACAGAAGATGATACACATAAAATAAAGGCCAAAGTCTATTTGGGTAATGTTTTTATTCATAATATATTGAGTATGATTTTAAAAATACTTTTCATGAGAATAATTCAGTCTTCAATTTTTTTAGCACATTGTCCGTTGTGAACAACATGCTCATTTTTTTAAAATTGAAATTTGATCCGTAAAGTCCTCTTCTTCCGCTCAAGTTCTCCTTCCCTTAGTAATTTGGCAACTTGATAGTATGAATTGAGGTGGGAGGAGCAAGAATACTGTTAATATAGTCAGTCTATACGTTTTTGAGAGAACATTAACTATTATTCTTAATAATAATGATTTATATTTGTTTATTACCATTTTAATCAAGTTTTTGTTTACAGAAAACCTAGTCTTTTCCTTTTCTTTTTCTAGAGACAAAGAATGTGTTGCTAATCATATGAGATCAGTGGAAAGTGCTCTTCATAAGGTAGTACTATTTATTTTTATAATTTTACTCAGCTTTGTTATTACACCATTTACTTGGCTTTGTTTTATTAAAAACATATGAAGTACTTTTGCTCATTTTAAAAATATTTTTAATAAAATCTCTATTAATTAGTTATGAAAATACTATTATTTCTTGGTACTTTTATTTTTCTTACAAATATTTCTTACTTTTAATGACTCAAAATTTATACAAATTTAAAAACTCTACCCCTTGAGTATTCTTTATTCTCTTAATAAAATTACAGAAATGAAAATTGTCCCCAAACTGCTGTAATTGCACTTGAATCATTTGTGGTCTTTGCTGAATGAACTAGAGGTCATTTAAGAATTTCACGTGTCTCCTAATCATAAAATGTTTGACCACATGGCCTATCCCATTACCACTGTGGAGCCTGCTGCCCTAGAAATATAGACCTAATATATTGCCTTTGGTAGTATTTAGTTACCTTTGCATGAGTATAAACTTATTTAATTAAAATTTATCATCATCTTTTATTAAAATGAAGTAAAATAAAAAAGAAGGGAACAGAGATATATAGAAAATGTAATCATAATACTTAAACTAGCATCTTTTATTTTAAAATGTAGACATTTGAACTATTTATATGTATCTTTATACATATGTACATGTATATAGGTGTATGTGTGCACATATATAAACAAATATGTATTCAGGTATACATTAGAGTTGAAAGGGAACTTAAGTATCTTCTAGTCCATCATCATTTTATAAAAGAGGCAGCTGAGATGCAGACAGATATAGTAACTTACCTAAGATTATACACCTAGTCATTGGTGGAACTTGAACTGAAACTCTATTTTCTTGACTCCCAGTCTCATGTCATATGCTGGCCGAGGCTGCCTTCCAGGCTGGAGGGCAGGATGAGGAACTGTGCTTTCCATTTACTGATCCTTAGTGGGAATCAGTCTGTAGAAGGAGCCTTAGAAGAATGGGAAGAGTATAGGAAGAAATCCTGTGGTTAGTATCAAAGAGAATCACTTCATAAGAATTCAGGAAAGCGCGCGCGCGCGCGTGTGTGTGTATGCCAGGAAATAGCAGATAAGGTTATATCAGGTAACCAGGAGTGGGTGTCTGTTGGCAGGAACAGGAGGAGATTATGGAGCTTATATTGTTCTAGAGGGCAACTCTGAACCCTCAAAGGGGCAATTTAGACTTTTGTCTTTTTTACTTGCTGGTGCCTGCATGTACCTTATCTCACTATCTCTCACCCTCCCCATTTCCAATTTGTTGTCAGGGCCTGTCAATTTTACCTTTGTACCATCTCTCAAATATGCCTCCTTCTCTCCTCTGACAGTGCCACCACTCTGGTGCAGTCCCTCATCTCCTTCGTTATTTCAGTAGCCTTCTGGATGGGTTTGCCTGCCTCAAGTCTCTCCTCACTCCAATCTAAATGATTTTCCTCAAACACAGATTTAATCATGTCATCCCCCCCACTCAATAGATCCCATTGGCTTCCTGTTGTCTCCAGGAGCAAATCAAAGCCCTTCGTAACGTAATCACCTCCTGCTTTTTCCAGTCTTCTCACACTTGACATAAACACTTCAGTCTAGTGACACCGGCCTCCTGGTTGTTCCATAACAAGACTCTCCATCTTTTGGCTTCCAGATGTTCTCTCTTCCTCCTCCACTCTGACTACTGGCTTCCCTGGCTTCCTTTAAGTCCCAACTAAACTCCCCTCTTCTCCAGTGCCTTCAGGCTTTTAATGATTTTCTATTTATCCTGTATATAGCTTGCTTTGTATTTATTGTTTGCATGTTGTCTTCTCCATTAGAGTGTGAGTTCCTGGAGGGCAGGGGTTGATTTTCACCTCTTTATGTATCCCCGGTGCTTATTAAGTGCTTGATGTTATTGATTGATTGATTAAACATGTATTTTAGCTGGTGCTGTCACAGTCCCTCCCCCTGCGAGGCTTCCTTATCCCTCAGACAGATGCGTATCTGGATCCACACTGTTTGTAAGAGCTGTGAACTAACTCAGGGGTGTGAAGATTTATGAGTGAGTTCTCATGTGTGTTTCTTAGGCCTGTCATCTTCAGTCTGGCAGGTGGAATTGAACACCCTTAGTAGCACAGTAATCGAATTACGGGGCACTGTAACGGGGAGCAGTCCTGGAACTTTCTTAGCAATGCCTGGTGAAATAGAGTGAATCTCTCTGAAATTGGGGGATTTCTAAGCAGGCCTAACTGGAAGGCCACAGTGCTAATGCCTAGGTGATCAGAAAGTATCTTAGGTTTCTCTCTTCCAACTTTCAAGGAGGAGGCAGCCAGATTTTAAGGTTCTGTCTGTCTGTTTGTCTATATATACTTATGCATATGTAAATTACATATATTTATATAATCTCATCCATTGATAATCTAGCGATGATTTGCTATAGCTTGTAGAGCATGTTGTAAGTTAGATAGAGGGACTTAGTTCTTCTAGGAAGTAGTTGAATACAAGTTCAGATGAGGCTGTGAGTGTAGGAGGGCAAATACCATAAGTGATGCGTAAGGACACGTTCTGGGCAGGTGTACACACGATGCAGTAATCCTAGGAAGGATAACTCTTCAGAATTCTGTCCAGCGAAGGGACATAATAACTTTATTGTTAACTCTTCGACAGTGCTGAGTTCACCAATCGCTGCTTTTGAGAGTCTGGTTTGTTCATTCTGTCTGACTACTGAACTGGCTTGATATAGTGGATAGGCAGCTCTTAATATTAAATTCAATGAGAAGTTTACGTACAGTGTGCAATGACGTGCTCAAAAAGGCCACAAAGGTGGAAAACTTTACAAAGTAGAAAGCGACCAATTTCTGATGAAGTAGGAGATCCAGAATGGTGGAAAGAGGGGCATTTTTGTGGAAGTACAAATACTGCTATGACTGAGTCCTAGTCAAGGGTTGGGTAGGACTATAATGAAATCTAGGGGATACTGCTGCCCAGGATTATGATGGCATTTGTAGCAACAATGACCATAATAATTGTAATGATAATCATAGCATTTATGTAGTATTTTAAGGTTTGCTAAGTGCTTTACATATGTATTTAATATATAGCAATTTTGATGTATAACAAGAGCCCAATGGGGGGGGGGGAAAGCTAGCCAATTTTCCATTGCAAGTACCGTCTACCATTGGATGGCCTAGTTTGTCAGAGGAGTTAGAACCTGCACTTTGCATGAACAGATAGACTCTACAATGGGGACAGAACTTCTTATACTGCTATGCTTTAAAAAGGAAGCCTGCCAATTAAATGTGAGGAATCTCAGTGCGCTGTGGCTGAGGAGGCTGAGGAAGCTGTTGAGGTAGCCAGTTAGTCTTTTCCTTGAGGATGATCATTTAACTCCAGAGGCTAGCATTTTAAGGTTAGAGAGCTCTAAGATCCATTTATTAAAGTAGCCTCTCTTTGGACAGGTATCTGAACATACTGTTTTGCATTTTGGTCAGCAGCTTATGAGGAAGAAAGGCACCTCCTTTTCTTTGCCTAGGGGCTGCAGTAACAGAAAGAGAAGGGATGGAAAATTTAAATTGTCATAGACCGTTTGAGGCTATTTACTTCCACTACTGGATACCAAGGTAGAATTGAGTTCCAAACTGGTCTTTCCCCAAAATTAGCCTGTAAGAAGATCTACCAAGAGATAGGAAGGGAGTAGGCAGAAGCTTTCACTTTTTTTTGGCTTGACATTTCATGCAGAGGAAGATCAGTCTACATGTAAATGTGAAAGAACTAATGAACAGAGGTACTAAGATGGAGGAACTAAGGGCAAATTGAGTAGCTAGACAGGAATTGGGTGTACACAGATAGGTAATGAACAATGATGGCGCTCACGAGCATTGACACAAATCTTTGAATGCTCCTAGTAAATTATGGCCTTCTCTGGCTGTGTACTAGTGCCACTTGTGTCCATAGCTTCTTGGCTATGAATATTAGGTAGCACCGATACCATCTACAATAGCATCTATGACAAGTGCCTTTTTGTCCTTCCCTCTCGCTCTCTTTTTGCAGTCTGGCTTCTGACTGTGTCATTCAACCAAAGCTGCTCTCTCCAGAATCATTGATGATCTCTTAATCACCAGATCTAATGGCCTTTTTTCCATCCTCATCCTTCTTTGACCTTTCTGAACTCTTTGGTACTATTGATCACCTTCTTCTCCTTGATACTCTCTTCTCTGGGTTTTCACGACACTGGTCTCTTTTGGTCTTTTTCCTATCTGCCTGACTGACTACTCCTCTGCTTTCTTTGCTGGATCTTCATCCATTTCACACTGGCTAACTGTAGGTGTCCCATAGGGCCACCAGGACTCTGTCCTGGGCCCTCTTCTCTTGTCCCAGTCTACTATTTTACTTGGTAATCTCACCAGCATCCGTGGATTCAGTTATTATCTCTATACTGATAATTCTCAGATCTGCTTATCCCACATTAACCTTTCCTGACCTCTAGTTTTGCATTTCTAATTGCCTGTTGGACATCTTGAACTGAACATCTCATAGACATCATAAACTCAACATATCCACAACTGAATTCATTATCTTCTCTCCCCACCCCACTTCCCTCTTCCTAACTTCCTTATTACTGTGGAGGGTACCACGATCTTCCCACTTATCTAGGCTTACAACCCAGATGCCACCCTCAACTTTCTCACTCTCCTTTACCCTCCATTTCCAATCAGTGATCAAATTCTGTCATTTTTATCTTCATAGCAGTACTCGTAGACTCCTTTCTCTTCTTCAGAGTGTCAGGTATCATCAGCTGCTGCTCTAAGTCTTTCCAATCCATCCTCCACTTAGCTGTCAAGTTGGTTTCCCTGAAATGCAAGTCAGACCACGCCACTCTCTTATCCAGTAAAATTCAGTGGTTCCCTATTACCTCCAGGATCAAGTGTCAAATCTGTTTGGCTTTTAAAGTCCTTTATCATCTGTGACTGCCCTCACCCCCAACTCCTTTTACTCTCCTTCACTTACTCTGTGAACCAATGACCTTGCTATTGTGATCCTTGCTATTCCTTGCACACAACCCTCCTAACTCAGAGCATTTCTTGCATGCCTAGAGCTTTCTCCCTCTTTATCTCCACTTTCTGGCTTCCCTGGCTTCCTTCAGGTATCAGCTAAAGTCCCACCTTCTCTCACCTTCTGCAAGAAGCTTTTTCATAGTACCCCTTAGATTTAGTGTCTTCCCTCTGAGACTACCCTCAGTTTATGCAGTATATGTCTTGTTTGTACCTAATTGTTTGCATATTGTTTTCCCCATTAGATTGTGAACTCCTTGAGAACAATTTTTGCTTTTCTTTGTATCTCCAGTTCTTAGCCCAGAGCCTGGCACTGGGCTGGAGAATTTAAGTTGTCATAGACCAATTGAGGCCAGGCCATCCTATTCCCAGTCTATTTTATTGTGATTGTACAACATTGCAACTTCATTGTGATTATCAGCACATTTCTTGGCACACAACAGGTACTTCATGAATGTTTATTGACTATTAGTGAAAACAAAATATTCTGTATACATACAAACATACACAGTTTTTAGTACTAAAGGTCTAATGATATATATTCTTTTCATTAACAAAGAGTAGAAATTTACGTCTCTTAATGTCAAAGATCATGCTAAAATGCAAAATGTAGGAATTTCATATGAATATAGTTAATAAATAGATCACATTCATTATTTTCTGAATCTAATTAAATTGTAGTTTTAATTTTCACTTTTTAAAAAAGCATCAAACATTTCCCCCCTCCCAAATGATGCTATCAAACAAATATTTAACACCTAGACAGTTTAATTTATTGGCCTTTCTTTTTAACTTGGATATTAAAAGAGGCTAATCTTACATTTATAGTGCTAAAATATTAAATGTAGTTTTCTGGATGACATTTATTTTTTGTAATATTTTAGACTATATAATTTTCTCATTTAAAAAAGTTTAGTCAGCTGGTATATTTTTTAAAAAAATTCTGTGAATATACTTAATGTGATAAATGTAAAATTTAGTTATACCAGGAAAGAATTTTTGTTACATTACTTATGCTTATTAAATTTTTTCACAGGAAAAGCCAGTTACTTCATGTACATGACAAATTTTTTATCCAGTTGGAATTATGTTTTGTTGCAAACCCTTCCACCTGGTAGTGATAGATGTTGGATAGCAGCTGCTGTGGGAAATAGGTTGGGAAAGACAGGGAGAAATCATCGTTAAGAAACATAAATGATATACCTTCTGCTTTCTTTAAGAGGCTGGCAAAATATTCTTTTATCTACAATCAGGGCAGTTGCAGCTGGACAGTTATAATTCATGCATCTCTTGAATTTCACTGCATTTTTTGACTACATTGTTACAGTGAAATGGAAAAACTCCACTACTCATAAATATCCTGTGAATTCCACTTTTGTCCTGCAATGCCTAACAATCTTTTCTTTATTCAACGTATAGGTAATTAGTTTTATTTTAATTCTATCACAATTATTTTCCTATTAGGTGATTTTTTTGTTATTTTTGCATTTACAGAAATTTTCATACATTATTGAGGTTAATGATCTCTTCTAAATGAGTTATGTTGGTTGGGATGGAGGGCAAAAAAGAAGTTTTTAGAGAGTAGCACACATATTCCTCTGCAGCTTTCCATGGAAAAAATTTCCCCCCTTCAAATTTAGGTATAGAGGCACTATATCCCTAGTTGCCATGTTTGCCCTTCAGCCCATATACTAAAATTAGAACAATCTAGTCTTGGTTTGCTTTAGAAATCAGAATTGGGACAAAGAGAAATTCTGAATCTTTCCTTAACATGGGAGTATATGTTACTGCTACCTCTTAGCTGCTATGTTTTTCCTTAAAAAATTTGAACATAATTTACCATTTATATCAGTTATTATTCCAGTTGTTGAACCCATTTTTGTTTGGGATTAATTGTTAATGCTTGTGTCACACTTAACAGGTAACATTTTCTTTATAGAAATATTATTTTCTGCCATCAAGTCTATAATTCTGTTTTCAGGGTTTTATTAGGCACATGTATATTCTTGAACTAGATACATTCAAATTATCTACCTCAAAACTTAAAATTGTATAAGGAAGTTAGCAGGGAATTTTTAAAAAATCCCATTTGAGGCTAATATATAGTCCGCTTTTAAAGTGGACTAATCACTTTCACTTGAAAGCATCATTGTTCTTGATTTGTGTACAACTTTCTTATAACCTGTTTCTCAACCATAATACAGAATATTTTGAGTCCTTCGATTGTAGGGTTCCCCAGTCGTGAAGAACTACCAAATTTTGTGATGTTGAAAAAAAATGGAAAAAGCATAACAAAACCACTTACATTATGGAAGAATATGCTTGGGCATCTGAATCAGCTGAGTCTTGGCCATCAACAAGCATTGATTAAAGGCCTCCTATGTGCCAGGTACTATGCAAGGTACTGGGCCCACAAAATCAAAAGTAAGGCAGTCCTAGCTGTTAAAGAACCTTACAGTCTAATTAACTGAGCACAGTCACTATAGAAAAATATAAAAAAGATATTTCTTCCATGACTGAATCCTTAGAAGCTTTGCTTAACTACACTGATATTCATTCATTCATTTATATTATTAAAAAATAATAGCTCGCATTTGCATAGTCCTTTGCAGTTTGCAAAGTGCTTATCCTTACAACAACTCTGGGTGCTGGGTACTATTATCATCCTCATTTTACAGACTCATAAATGGAAGCAGACAGAGGGTAAGTGACTTATGGAGGGTCAGTTAGCTAGCAAATATTTAAGGATAGATTTAAACTCAGATCTTAATGACTCCAGCCCCAGTAATATCCATTATACCACCTAGCTGCCTATTTATAGTATTCTCCAGTAACTTCCAATTTATCAAGTATCAATTAAGCTGCCGTATGTGAGGCACTGGTATTTAGTGGAGGTGATTCAGATTATGTCCCTGCCCTCCAGGAATTTATGATCTAATAAGGGGAATATGACATGTTTTCATAAGATTTTAGAGTTGAAAGGGACTTTAGTGATCATTTAATCTAATTCCTTTCTTTTATAGATGAGGAAACTGAGGTCCATAGAGGACAAAAAAAAAAAACAACCCTGTTTCTGTTCAAATAGAAAATAACAGAACTAGGATCATAATCTACGATCACGTAATTCCACATTCATTGCTCTTTCTATTTCATGCTTTTACCTTCTAGCCAAATAGCTGATAGATATGCAGGAGAGATCCCCAATTATTAGGCAAATCTGAAGAGGGAGAGATCTGAGCTTCCTCAGTCTCAGTTTCTCAAGTTTAAAATGGGAATAATAATGTACCTTCCTCCCAAGGTTGTTAAGAGAATCAAATGAGATATTATTTGTAGAGTGTTTTGAACAGTGCCTGGCACAGAATAGTTGCTGTATGAATGCATATTCCTCTTCCCTATAGTGTCCTATTGGTTTGCCTATAGGTTACCACTGTAGAGACAGAATAGGAAACCCTAAGGCATTTCTAGACTTTATGTAGTAATGTTTCCCGATTCAACAACAGAATTGTTGCCCCCTCCCCACCAGCTTTCCATAAAACAATACACAAATAATTTTCTTGGCTTATATTTATTCAAGTTAAATAAAAAAATTATTATATTTATAACAGAAATATTAATTATATAATAAAATAATCTATAAAATAATGTATATAATTTCTGTTGCATCTATTGTCATAGGATCATTAAATCAGATTTAGAAATGTAAATGCCCTTCAAGGTTACCTAGTCCCTCCATCTCATTAAATAGTATATACTTTACAGTTTATAGAACAACCTGAATCCTAGAGACCTGTAAGTCAATATATGAACTCAGGTCCTCTAGCTAAATCCAACACTCTTTATTTACACTGTACCATATGGCTTCCCAAATTTGAGGCTTTGATTTCTCACTCCTCTTCCACCATTCTACAAGCCACCTTCCTAACTTTAGGTCCTCAAACCAGGGGCTGGAAAAAGAAGGCCTGAAGTTGCAAGCTTATGTGGAGTTTTCTGCATCTGACCCCTGCTAGATCCCCTAGCCAGGATCCAGGAACTTCCTTTACCTTTGGAGGAATGAAAGGCTCAGCTTCAGGACAGAGTTCGTGGCATGGGAGGGCCCAAAAAGCAGTATGGGAGACATAGGCATCGGGGTACCAGGCATCTTTAGGGGCTCGTGGGAGGAATCTAGTCAGCATTATAGCATTTATGCTATGAGCTTCTACCCTTTCCCTACTTAAGGGAGATCCTGGTCTTTTGGTCCTTTAGCCCTCACCTTATGGGAACAGGAAGAGACAACCTTTCATGGGATCACTGGAGCTTATATGATGGAGGGACAAAAACCTGTACCTCCAACCTTTGCGCAATGAGGCCACCCCTCTCTCCTCCAACTTCCATCATTTGAAGAGAATTCATTATATAAATCTTTCTTTTGTTGACTTGGATTTAACTTTTACTTTGTTTAAAAGTGATTATGTATCAATGGTACTAGAAATATTTAGTAATTTGGGTTATTGCTTTATATTCTTCCTCTCTGTCTGTCTCCATGTCCCTCAGAGGGGCTTGCGCCACACTTTGGAAAACTCTGGGCTTCCAGAGACTTAAAAGATACCATTAAATGTGTTCTATGCATCCCTTGCTTCAGCTAAGTAATCCAAGCTTGGCAGGCTGGGAGGGAGCAAAAAGAAATCTTTTCAGGTTCTCCCTTTGCCAATCTGTTCTCTGCACTGCTGCCTAATTCTTAGTCTGACCCTGATGTTTGCCTCCTCAGAAAGCTTCAATGAAGCCCTCTGACCTCTAGGGTAAAACACACCCTTCCCTGTTTGGACTTTAAAGCCCTTCACACTCACATGCAGCCTACCTTTCCACACTGATTCTACATTGTTCTTTTTCAGAGACTTTGTATTCCAACCCAAATAGCCTATTTCGTGTTCTCCATACGCAGCTTTTCCTGTTCCAACTCTGGACTCCATTCCCTCCTTCCTTCTGTCTCATAGATGTTGTAACTTCCTACAGGGCTCAACCTAGTTCTTCCTGCAGAAGGCCTCTTCATGTTCTCTTTGGTTCTTAGTGCCCTGTCTCCACCTCCCACACCCCTCACCCATTACTCTGTATTTATTTGTGTATATGTTATATTTGCTTAACTGTGTACGGGTGACTTTTCTCCAAAAGAATGTATGCTCTGTGAGGGCAGCAACTCCTATTTTCCCTGTATCCCTAGCATCAGGCACAGTGCTTGGCATGTAATAGGCAGATAGATAGATTGATAGGTGGGTGGATAGATAGCTTACACCAAGAACTTATTAAATGCCAGTCACTGTGCTAAATGATGGGGATATAACTACAAGCAAATAAGACAGCTCCTTCCCCCCAAAAGCTTACATTCTAAAGGGGGATGAGCACCCAAAAAGCTAGCTGGAAAGGGGAGGAGTATGGATATTTTCCTGCTGTGGTTAGAGCTGGTGGCCAGGCAATGATGTGGAATCCTTGTTCTGGGAATGATCAAGTGAAAGCTCATTTATCAGAAATAAGATTGTTCTACCAGTGGAGTCCAGGTTTCGGGGTGGGGGGAGGAGGTAAAAACAACTCTTATTAGAATCAGCTAGGTAGCAAGGGAGGGGTGGGAAAATTGGGCAGTCCTGTTTAGTCTGCTATGAAGCGTGGTCTCATGGTGAGTGTACTGAATTTGGAATTAGAAGATGCGGATTCAAGCCTTAGTCTCCTTTCTGAGCCACATTTTCTTAAATGCTATAATTCAGAAGGTATTAATTAAACAACTATTGTTTGCTAAGTTCTGGTAATACAGAAACAGAAATGAAAGTCCCTGATTTCTAGGAGCATACATTTTATAGGTGATGTATAATCTGAGTATAGATAATTATAACAGATAGGTGGTAAGCAGAGAGAAGGAAAGCCTAGACACAGAGTTTGAGGAAAGTTTGAAGTGGGGGATAGTACCACATATAGTACTGTTGCCTAGAAATATTTGAGGCCTGACAGAGAGGTGGCACCTACCCTGAACCTTGAAGGAAGACCAGTATTCTAAAGGAGAGGAAAAATGCATGACCTAACAGGGTTATTGTATGGGAAGTGTCTTTTGTTTAAAAACTTACTTTGTTATTTTATGATTTGCAAATAAGATAGCATATATTAATCAGCATACGTATGCTGTCTATGTTATAAACATATATAAGCATCTTTTAATTTTTAGTTTTCAGTGAATTTTAAGAAATACAAAAGAAATAAGCATTATATTATATTATATTCATGAGGATAATAATATGTTTAAAACTGAAAAAGGATTTTCCTTATTTGTTCTATGTTACTGCAAATCTATTTTTAGTAGTATGTAATAAATGACTTTTTGTTAGGGACTCATAAACCTTCACTTCCCTCTCATTCTGTCTCCTCCCATTTCACCATTCTGACTTTCTTGATCCTTGTTCCTAAAGATCAGTTGTGCAGGACATACAGGTGTTAGCACAGCTGGCTTGCTGATGACAACTCTGTCCATATAGCTGTCTAGTGTGTCATCACTCATATTGTTCAGTGTCATTCTGACCTAGCCAAGCTAAAAATGGTACTCCAGCTCAAGAGGGATTTAAAAACCTTGACAAACTAAAGATAAGACATTGCAGAATGTCATATGCACGTGCTTAACTGTTTCTAGCTTAAAAACTCTAAATAACTAATTTAAGACTTCATCTGTCTTCTTCATTTGGAGCAATTTACCTTAATAAAGGAGATATCGTTTTGTAGGGGACTGTGCCATCAGTTAATACATTAGACAGTCTTTTCTGTCTTGGAAATTTTTCTTTTTGTAGATCAAGGTCATTAAAATCCATTTTGGGGGCAGACTCCATGGAACATATTCTGTAACTAAAACATAGCTTTGAAACAATGATCAGTATTTTAAAGAAAGGTCTTGATCAGGTTATGTTATTTTCTAGCTTAACAATTGCAAATTTGGGTGGTAATTCCTATAATAGGAATACATTTCTGATGTAAAGACCTCATAGTTTGGGGAATTTACAAAATAATTTTTGACATTATATGAGGATGATTATTATGTAAGTGGTTTCTTTTCCAGTTATGTGTGTAATGTGTACGTGTATGTATGTATGTATGTAGGTAGGCAGGTATGCATTTATATGTATGTAAGTTTGGGGGAAACATCATAAATTTAACTACTGCTAAAATTTGGACTGTGATTTTTTTGGCCCTATTTATACTTCCCAAATTAATCCCTTGATTTAAAAAACAATCACCATTTCAAAATGTCAATTAAATAGCAATTTCCATAGGTTATTAGAGAACTGTTTTTATGAAATTTTAAAAATATTAATTTATGCTCATAAACTTAGGGATGCAAACTATTAAACAAGTATTATTATCACTATTTTAAAGGTGGAGTAACTGAGGTAGCAAGAACTCAAATAAGTTCTGTTATTTAATGACTGCCTTGGTTTGTCTAGTGAGGGCATCACTAATACACTGGAAAGATTACTAGGCTCTTTCACTAACTGACTTGGACAAGTCACTTAATTTCTTGAAATCTGTATGTATCTGTGTCTATAAAGTGAGGATAACTAGATCTCAATGAAAAGATTGTCCTAAAACTCAAAGGAAATAATGCATATGAACATGCTTTGAGAAGTCTAAAGCTTCACAAATACAGAATAAAAATTCATCGTTATATCTAATTATTTCATAAGCATTTTTGTTGTTAGCTAATGAAATTACCGAAGTGTACTTTATTCTTCCTCTTTTTTTCCTTCCATTTTACTATCAGGAAAACCCAGAAAGCCACAGGATAGGGCAGTGTTTCTCATTTTGGCCTATAGGAGAGAACCACCGTGGGATACTCCCCAAGTTTCTCATCCATTACTGCACCTGCACCCCCCACTGCACCCCCTCTAGCCCAGGCTGGGATTCTCTCTGATTTCTTCTAGCACTTGAGGAAAGAAAGAGATCTTCAAGAGAGGAATGATAAGAATATAAAGACCAATAACCACTAATATCATTTATAACTCTCCAAAGTACTCTTTTGGACCCTTTTGTTAGACATTCATAGATATGAATTTGGATTTGTCTTGAGATTGGAAACTGATTCTCTACAATGTGTCCCTTCCTTTATTTATTTTTTTGAAAGATGAAAAAATTAGCTGGGGCTACCTGTATTTTCCAAGGCAAATTTGTGGAGCATGAAAGTGACTACTGTAGTTGTAGTACTAATAGTATTCTCCACAAATGGATTTTAGGGACTTGAGCCATATGCCAGTAGTATTAGATACCCAGCTCTTTAAATAAATAAGGAGGAGAAGGGAATTCAGGAATTTATTTTCATATCGGTATGGGAATTTTAAAAATTTAATGAAGCTCTAGAAAGAGAACTAAAAAGTATCCATGAAGCATTAGTACCACTACGTTCAAAGGATCATAGATCATAGAATCATAGATTTAGAACTGAAAAGCACCTTAGTGGCCATTGAGGGAGAACAATTACATGGCTGTCACAGTAGGTGTGATTAGGCTATGCACTAGGTAAGTGGAGAGAAAGAGATAGATGCAAAAGATGTTTACTTAGTCTTTAAAGGTCATGCCTGCTTACTGTAAGTGTTCCCCAAGGCACTTTGGCACTTTCTGTTATTTCACTTGGTGATCTTACCAGCTCCCATGGATTCAATTGTTAGTTCTCTACAGACAATCCTCATACCTATTTAATCTAGCCTTGTCCTCTATCCTGACTTCCATTTTCACATCTCCAAATGACTGTTGGACCATTGGAACTGGAAGTCTTATAGGAATTTTAAACCCAACATGTTCAAAACCGAACTGACCTTTTCTCCAGACTTCTCTTCCTAACTTCTCCCAGTCATCTATGCTTGCCCTCCCAGTGTCATATTTGACCCCCTTCCCTCACCTCCCACCTCCAGTTCTGTCGCCAAGTTCTGTTTATTGTGCCTTTGTAACATCTTTGGTATATACCCCCTTCTCTCTTTTGATACTATCCCTGTCTTGGCCTAGGCCCTCATCATATCATGCTGGGACCATTGTAGTAGCCTGGTTGGTTTCCCTGCCTCATCTCTTGCCCTCTCCAGTACATTCTCCACTCAGATAGCAAAGTGATCTTCCTAAAGTTCAGATCTGACCATTGCACTCCTCTTCCCTTTCCCTTCCTCCTCCCCTAAATTCATAAACTTCAGTGGCTCCCTATTAGCTATAGGATTAATAAAATCCTCTGTTTGACTTTAATAGCCTTCTTTTCAACTTTTCTGGTTTTCTTGCAACTCTTTATTCTCATCAGTCCCAACGACATTGACCTCCTTGCTGTTCCTAATACATTACAGTACATATTCCAACTCACTACATTTTTATATAGGCTGCTTTACTTGCCTGGAATTCTCTCCCTCTTCTTCTCTACCTTCTGGCTTCCCTACTATCCTTAAAGTCTCAGCTAAAATTTCACCTTATAAAAGAAACTTTTCCTGATGTACTTTAATGACAGTGACTTGCCTTTTTAGATGATCTCCAATTTATTCTGTATAGATCTTGCTTATCCATCGTGTGCATGTTGTGCTTCCCCTGTTAGACTGAGAACTCCTTGAAGGCAGAAATGTGTCTCTGCCACTCTTGGTATCCCCAGCCTCAGCATAGTGCCTTTCACATAATAGATGTATAACAAATAGACGCATAACAAATGCCTGCTGACTTACCTTGTAGAGACAGAATCTACAGCACAGCAACTGATTACATTGTCAATATAGCAGAGTGGAATCTTATGTTGCTTTTATTTTTCAGTCAATTGTGTGATGATTAAAAATATGTCCTTCTGTAGAATAATGTTTGGAAAAACCTTGTTTCCCTCTAATATGTTCATTGAGGATGTTAACAGATTCATAGAATTGACAGACTATTTTCATCCAGATATTTTCGTAGATGGAAAAGTAGGCTGATAGTTATTGATGCGCTTTGTCACTTTTTTAAAAAATAAGGTCCAAGCTTTTTTTCTTGGCCTTTGGCATCTTCCCCTCCTGTATAGGTCTTAGGAATCAACCTCTCAGTGCATTCAAAAGTGAGCATCTCCCACACAGACCTTTGTTTATTCAAGCTGGTTTTCCTGTCTTTGTTTTCTCGAGTGCCATATTTTCCTCAAGAAGGAGATCTGGAACTATGATATCAGATTCTAACTGCAGCCACTCTAATAGAGAAAAGAGTTTTCTTGAAATCTTTACAGATCTTTTGCATCTTTTAAAAAAATCTTTTTCCCAACTTTTCAGCCACAATTGCCTACCTAATGACTTTACTTAATTAGAGCTTGTGCCGAGATAACTTCAAACTTGTTCGTTTTTCTACTGCTTCTTATTTTTTTTAACTAGGTCATAATTGCTCATCATCTTACACTATCCTTTTCTGAAGATTATATAAATGATTTAGTGAAAAATGCCCATTTTCCAGACTGTGATATGTAGTTAAATGAACAACCAATAGAGCTTGTTCCAGTATATACATTTTACAAACCACCATAAATGGAAAATGAATTAGGTCCAGAGTTGAACAACAGAAGTTAAGGCATATCATTTTAATACCGATGTTTTTCTAGTGTTGTTATGTGATTGTGAGTGATGGAACACAGTAGTCTCCAAATAACTGAAGATGATGATCACCCAAAGTTAGTCAACCAATAAGCATTTATTAAACATCTATAATGTGATAGGTACCAGAGGGCAATGGAAAGGAAAAAATATTATGTGGCTTTGCTTGATGTAAGATGTCTGTTGTTAGCCATTGCTTTTAAGTAGAAATGTATGTAATTTTGAGGGTTTTTTTTTCTGTAGTTATTATTGGTAAATAAATTGGACTAGAAAGAATCATAGCATCTCAATTATAGGGTAAATGATGCCAATAGAAATGAAAAAAATTGGGTCACATACTAGTTTGGGGCATCAGAAAGCCCTTAGTAGTTCATAGAGACATAAGCCTCTAACAAGTATAAGCTATATATCAGGTTTTTTTAGAAGAATAAAATCATTTTGTGGTTCTCTCCCTCATGCTTCAAATTTTGTTATAGCAAGGAAGAACTTTGCTTATGATTATGATTCAGTTTTTCCTACCTTTCACTTCCCAAATTCAACACAGTAAGATGAAATTCACCTATTTCTTTTCTCTCACTGTTCTCCCTGTTCACTTTTTTTTTAATCTAAGACTTCAGTACTTCATTGGATTGATGATCTCATGTTCCCTCTGTTGTTGTGGATCACAACTTTTTCCACACTTCATCCTGTACAATTATTAGCTACATCATCCTGTACATCTTCTTTAAAAAAATCTCCCTGGAGTTGTAAACATTATCTTTTCATTCCTTTTACATTTGGCGGCTATTCCAAGCTAATCTCTTTTGATTAATTATGGATCTCATTGAGAGTTTCTGTATTGCTTCTACTGATTGTTTTAAGCAGCAAAATATCATCTTGGGAGAATCCATTTTGAAGAGGAGTCCTTAACTTGGTGTCCTATGATAAACTTTTGTGGGCTTATGAACTGAGATAGGAAAAAATTGAATCTTTATTTTCAGTAACCTCTAACTGAATATTTCCTTCTGTTAGTGTGAAACATTCCCATAAACAGTCCACAGATTTTGTTAGATTGTCAGAGGAGTCTATCACACACACACACACACACACACACACACACACACACACACACATACACACATACACATCCTTGATTTAGGCCCTGTACACGACATTCTTCATGACACTGTTGAAAGAAAACCCTTGTCAAGTACACATTTCCCATTTTTTTGCCTTGACACGAATAATCCAAAGATCGTTGAATAAAATCATCTTCATACATTTATCAAATTATCGTGTATGACATTAACATATGCTTGAGGGATTCCTTGTTGGAGGAGAGTCTTTAAGGTTGTTTTTTGCTCAACTGAGTCAAATGCTTTTTTGGTAATCATCAAATAATAAACATCATTGGAACCTTGTACTCCTACATTTTGGTCAATTCTATAACACTAAAAATGTGGTCTACATAATAGAAAATACTTTGTGGGACCATGTCTTTTTCCTTTTATTTTAATTAATGTTACCTTCTAAGCATAATTTAGCTACATAAAATTTGAACTTGTCTTAGTTTTTAGGGCTTGTACCATTATACACTTTTCTTCTTTATTTCTCCAAAATCTTAAAATATTGCCCTCCTCTTTCAAAGTAAAAAAATTATGAATCTTATTTCTGAATTTTTCTTAAAACTTTTTTTCTGTGATGTTTTTGGAAAACTTTTTAGAGTCTCTTATATTTTGACCAAACAAAAACAAAAATAGTAGTCCTTATATAATAGTAGAAATAGTTTTATTTATTTATTTATTACTTTGAATCAATCCCATTGACCACTTTTATCTCTTGATAATTCTAATGGCATTGTTAATACTTAAAACACATCATTTTCAACACTATGAAAATGATCAATTCTACAAACATTTTGTGTGAATTTCCTTTAAATTTATAATTCTTGAGTTTGTGACTTTTGTTAGTAAAAAAGTAAATGTTGGACAAATAATCATACTGCTGTAGTGTGTTGATTTTATTATCAAATGACATCAAATTCCAGTATCAATGACATAATTTAAATATTATTAATAATTTCAATAAGAGAATATTCAAAATATCCTTTTAGCTACTATATGTCAGATTTCATAGATGAAATTTTGAAGCCTGATGTTAATCTGGTTGAAAGACAACAAGTACCTGAAATGTATTGTGTATTATACATTGTGTGTGTGTGTGTGTGTGTGTGCGTGTGTGCATGTGTGTATTGCCAGTATTAGCAATCTGCTTTTGTACTTTGACATCCAGGATTTCCCTGGTGGATTTTGTCACAGAAAAAAGAGAATCATCAATATCGCAGTTAAACTTGACTTTCAAAGCTAATAGTATCTCATTTGGGGACTCAAATTTAATAAATTTTCTTTGATTCTGGGTGAGTTTTTAAACATCAAACAATGAATTGGCCAGGGTGCAGTAAAATATTTAGATCTATTGACTGTGGTTCAGAAGGGTAGAAGGAAAAACACTAGTGGTTTGATGTTGATAAATTCTTAGTACCTTAATCCACATTAATGTTTTCTCTTATCTATGTGCATATTGGTGACAAAAAAGCCGGAGAAGGTGATGTTTGTATAAAATGTAAAACTTAAATCAGATATACTTGTAAATTACCATTTTTGAGTGTGTTACATTCAATAAGTTTAACAGAACTGTCCATATTGGTGGAAGGCCCTGGAGAATGTTTGTTCCAGGCAAGTATACATTCTGAACCTGGTACATAGTATTATGTGTATGTTGTGCCCATACCATTATAAAAATTGTATTATAGTGCATGTGTTTGGAAACCACAGGTATTGACAAAAACCCTTCAGATCAACCTGGGAAGTATATGGATCTCTCTTCCAATAGACTAACACAGAGAATTAAAGAAATCATTGTGTGTGTGTGTGTATGTGTGTGTGTGTGTGTGTGTCTGTGTCTGTGTCTGTGTGTCTGTGTGTGTGGTATGGGAGGGTACATGATGAAACACTATGGATATTTGTGTGAGATATGTATGACATTTATGCAGTTCATCTGTGTAATCAGCAATGTTTTCTGTGGTTTTACAAGGAATCTAAGCAAGATGAAATATAGAATTTTTTTAATAATTATATCATTCCTATTAAAATGAATAGTAGTATATTTAAACTTGTACAAATAAAACAAGTAACAAGATATTTTTGTGTGGTAATAGGCTTTTAAAAATCATTTATTTTGTCTTCCAACTCAGTGTTTAACTATTTCATCATATACATTTCTTTATGGTTTTAAAATGTGTATAATGTATGCAACTTTATATGTTAATATATGTTATCAAAGAGATCAATTATTATAATTTCTCCACCTGCACGAAATATTTCTTAAATGTATGTATTTGCAAGGAGAAATATACTTTAAATGTGAAAACTACATTAATTAAATTATGACTATAAATGGAAACTCAGGGATCTTAAGTAAAAGTAAAGTCATCAGTGAATAAAATTATTAGTCAGTTTGGGAGTTAAAAGCTAAAATATTTAGTACGTTTGCTTTTCTGAGCATTTTGCTCGAATTTATATGGTTCTCATTGCATCTGTTATTTTGTTATTAAAGCGATTTCCTATTAATCCAGAAGGTGGCAGTGTGATACCAACTGCATGTGATTGCATTATTGGGTAGAGAAGCAGTTGTCTCATATCTGTTGTGTGTTTTTACATATATCTTTGGAATACTTAAAATCAAACTATATAGATTTGGTACAATTACTACTGGTTTTCTCTCTAGTTTATATCACTGAGAAAGTGTGTGACTAAGTTGATTACTGTGCATTAAATTGTATCTTGATAAAAATTATCTAGAAGCACCCTTTACTAGGGGATCTAGTAGTGGAAGCTTACTCTGGGTTCATTTTTGGAAGATCTTTTTCTTTTGTTTTGAGTATACTTGCATTTATACTTGGACCTATACTATAATGAAGCTCTGCTTTCCAAAGAACAGCAATTCTTAATTACTTTATTAGTATTCCAACTAGATTAAATATTCTATTAAGAAAAATAGCAATTAGGGAATGTTCCTTTGTTATATTTATTTTTATTTTTTCTGCCATTGATTCTTTGTGGGTTTTTTTTTTAAAGAAGGTGTGTTGTTTTTTGAAGGTTAGACTCTTGAAAAAATAATTTGAAACCACTTGATCAGAAGAGCTCCAAGTGACTCCCCTCCTCATCCCTTCCCTGCCCCCCTGCCCCACTTGAGGCAGAAGGAAGATGCTTTTTCTTCTTAACATTCTCCCCCAGCACTCTGAATTAGAGATTTATTTGCAACGAAAAATCAATTAGTCCTAAATTTATTCATGGATTTCAGGTCCAACGATCAATGCAAGTCCACTCAGTGGGCTCAAGGGGACCCAGTTCATCCCAGTTAATGTGTCTGAAGGGGAATTACCATTGATGCTGTTTTTTTCCCTTTAGGTCAGAGATCAGATCTCGCTGTCACGGACTGCGGCAAGCAGGAATGACTTCACCCTGCAGCTACCCAAACTGCACCTGGAGACCCTTGCATTGGAGGGGCTGAAGGGCGGGCCAGAGGTTGTAGCATGCCAGGTTAGCATCTAAATAACCTTGTTTGATACAAAGATGTGTAGAAAAATAAATTGCACCAAATGGAGAGGATGCAAGCTTCAAAGTGTTGTGGTCAGCAAGCTAAAGGAAAAGCAAACTAATTTCCTCCCACCTATGTAGTACATTTCAGAAATAATTGAAGCCTTATTTGAAAATTGGACCATTAAAGAATTTGAGAATGTATTTTTACCAAAGAAAGCATTCCAAATATATTATAACTGAAAATAATCATTGAGAGATCATTTGCATCTGAGCAAGACAAAACAATGAGACATTATCTCCTAGCTTGTTTCAATTTATTCATTAAAAAAAAAAAGATTTGTCTTAAATTATTAGGAAACAGATGCCTAGAAATTTAAAAATGCTAAATCCAAAATATCTTGCCTCTATATTGATTTAATTTAAATTACAATTATTTCTTATTAATAAAGACATTTTTCCTTCCAACCATAACTAATTTTAAAAACTACTGTCATAACCACAGAATATCATTTGTTTACAAAGCCCAAGATACATCACAAGCCCTAAAACCCCAAACAATAAAAAGAAAAATTTTAAAATGAAGAAATTAAAAAGCCCTTCTTTCAGATTTCTAGAAATGTGTTTGTTACATCCAATGTTAGATATGTCCTTATTTTAAAATTATGATCTGCTCTAAATTATAATGATATATTTTTCCCTCAGGGTAAAATTTTTGAAAATAAGAAGTCAATACTTCTTTTATTGTCTTTTTAATACATAGTACCATCGTATGAAAATTCTCCAAGGTCTATGCAAACAGCAGGAAGCTACAGATTATACGGTGAATATCACTATGGCTTTAGGAATATATCTAAAAATCCCATAAAGCTTTTAAGAGTCTACCCCTCTAAACTACATTTTAGTGTTCCAACAGATGTGTTTCTATTTTATTTATTTCCTATTTAAATTTTTGACACTGTATGATTTTAGTTGGTGTCAGAAGTGAATTCTAACAGGTATGACAGAATGTTTTTGGTTGCTCAGTTCTTTCTTAAATTTAATTTGTCACAAAAATTATCATCATTAATGTCCTACCAAGAAAAGTACTCTTCATAAAATATTCTGCTGCTGATATGATTATAAAATGTGTCTATATTTAAAACTCTGTAATTTTACAAATAATCATTAAGTGTGATAATTTGACTTTCTTATGGTCTTTTGTGGATAAGTATACTGCCTTTGTGCCTTGATTTAGCACAGTTAGAATGAACACTACCTTCTCCTGTAGTTGCACCAGTCCTCCCTCTCCTCTCACTCTTCCTTACTCCCCACCAACAACTTAGAAATTTGATGATGTAATTATTTATTCATCACTTGCTATGTGGCCCACTGAGGGAGAGAGTCTTTGTGTATCCCCAAGCCCACCTCAACTGTGTTCATTCTTTCAGAAACATGAAACATAGAGCATACTCTTCAAGCCCCTACTAGCACACACAGATGTTTCTTCATTCTTCCCTCTTCATCCCTACTCCCACCTCTAACCTCTTGGCTCTGTCCTACTTTCCTCATAGTGTCAAATTCCTATACAAAAATCCAGTTTCCAGGGAATCTATATGCTTCTTAAGATTAAGCTCCCCCTGTAAATAAGCGGGGAAGACAAACAGGAAGGCTTATGACCATAATGCCATTAAAATATATTTTTAAAAATTTCTACATGCCCAAGGTATCTGTATTCTATGTAGAATAATATTTCAAAAATATTATTGTTAGAGCTTTTGAATGCTGTCTAACTTAATTATTGAAAAATAACTTTTTAGTAAGTGTACCTTTCTCTTTCCATACTACAGAAATTAGATAAGACATTTCCTAGAAAGCCAGGATCATAAAATTTAGGACTAGAAGGAAAAGCAGGGAGATTCTGCTCCATTCTGTAGTTGATGAAACAGAAGCCCCAAAGGAAGGCTGTTGTGACATACCCAGAGTTACATAGCTAGTAAATAACATGGCTAAAATTCTGATTCTTGCACCACATTCGCTACTCATTTCACTGTGTGCTTCTCTGCATTTGGTGATTGCCATTGAACCAAAACTTTTATTTCACTTCTAAAATGGTTGTTCTTAGGAAAGCATAGAATTTGAGACTCTGAGTTTTATAGATTATAAGAGGAAAACACCAAGGACCTTGGCTTGGGCATCCTTATCAAGCTCTAATTTAAGTAGCAATTCAAAGTACCACCTACTTCAACGCTTCATGAGTTTTTATAGGATTTGAATTCCTCTACATCTCAACTTCTAGACATATCTGTTTATACACAGTAGTTTTGAATTATACTCTAGTGAACATCACACTTTTGTGATCAAATTGTTTGTTTTACTAGTAGGTAGCTTGTAATACACTTTGGGGAAAAAAAGTGCAAAGTAATTGTGTCAAGCATTAGTATTATGAAAGACAAGTTCAAACATCCATGCTGGATGATCAGGGTAAAACATTATAAATTCATGAGGTAAGTTTGTTTCTCCATTTATGAAATGATATTGATGCATCTGTGTATGATATTTTAGGTCACAGTTTATATTGTTCTGTAGACAAATCAGCAGATGTAGAATAATTCTCTTTGAATCGAGTGATCATTCAAACATTAATATTATTGAATGTTCCCCATTTCCATTTTTTATACACAGAATAATCTGTAGGTAGTATAACCCTTCTCTGACTCTTTCCTCTGACTCTATTTTGAGAAAATGGGCTGTCCCAAGAACATATTAAGGAAGGAGCAATATCTGGTTCCCGTGAAAGGCTATATTAATGGTGCACACCATTACTTTCAATTCAGACAGTCCTGACTTGAAGTTGAAGGTCCAGCAGATATGCTGTTGGTTATGTTCTCTAAAGAAGCAAGCCTATATTCCTGGCATATTTCTGGACAGAAGGAGGGTGGGAATGAATGATTAACTCATTCCTTATCTGCATCCAGATGAGGTCATACATAATATGTGCTACACTGGAAAAAATAGAATGTAGCTGACCCCTTTGATTTTAGAAGGCTATGGTGTATGCACTAAGGTGCAGTAGCTTGATTTTCTCATTTCTAAGAGTTTCTCTTGCAGCCTGTTTGTTTTGTATATTTGGGAGAACGTTTGATTTGGGTTCTTTCCCTCCACATTTTTCCATTTGATTCCCCCTTTGTTTCCTTAAAGGCTTTAAATCACAACTGTTTTGATCAAGGAGAGCATAGCTTATCCCCCTCTTGAAGCTGCCATGTCACTTGATGTGTCAATCAAAGTATGTCTCCTGTGACACAATCTTTGCTAGGGGCTCCAGATGCTGTCTTTGCTGCAGTCAAAGCTCCTACAGGCATAGAAGCAAAATCTTAGCCAGACCTTGATCTCCCAAATATCAGCACCCAAGGCTGCCACGAGGTACTGGGCTGCAGTTCTTTAAAAGAAGAAAATCCCAAATTGTAAAAAGAATGACATTCAGTTGGGAAGTCATTGATACAAATAATTGCATTATAAATATCATCAGCTCACTTTTTGTAATACTTTGCAGTCTACCAAGTTAAGAATTAAATGTACAGAAAGTCATATTTAAATATATCCTTCTCCATTGAATACAAAGATAATTCTGGTTGTCCACTATACTGTGAATTGATCTTATCTTATTCATTCATCTCAATACAGAAATAATGACGAGTACAGGGATTAAACCTATGACTTTGAGACCTATATACTCATGTTCTAACCAACTGAGTTAACCAGACACAATGGCTGGCTTGGAAAGATGATATTGCCTAAACTGTACCTGTTCTCAGACAGCATGAGTTTCAGTACTTTGACTTATTTCGTTGAAAAAGAAAAGCAACAACAACAAAAAAACCTCTTGCGAAATGCATAAAGATTAGCCCAGCATTCTACTATTTCCCTTTGTAGATGCTATGTCCTGTACTGTAAATGTACAGTTATGAACTATTAAAAAGTAAGGATTCATTATGAAGTTATTTATTTAAGAACATTTTAATACCAGGTTATTTACCCTAGAGATAATAATTCTTGTAATCAGTACCAACCTACCCTATAATTACATAGCTTTTATTTGGTATGGTTTTTAGATATGTGTAATACAACTGAGTGTTGAAATACAGCAATTTCTTAAAATAGCCAAATTCCCATAGGCATAGGATTTTTTTCTTATTCTATTACTATATTGAGGTAGTTTAAATCATAAATATATGGCAAAGTGGGATTTAAAAAGTCATCCAAGTATGAAAAAAGGATGTCCTATATGTATTTTACATCTCATTATACTGTTTGATATAACAATCTTTGAAAAAAAATTGCATGAATGTCCTTTAGACTTTTTTTGCATATTTTGAAACCTAAGAGAGTGTGAGCAGTTTCACTTAAATATTTGAGCATTTTAGCAATTTTGATTCTAATTTGTATGATACTAATAATATTATTTATATGATAATAAACAATTCCTTATTGTCATTAAATAATACTATATTCTACCTAAGTGGGTTTGCCAGGTAACTGAAGCTTACCCATTTAAGCAGATTAAATTTTAAAAATATAAATAGTTTTTATCAAAATTTTATAAAATACATTATGTATTTCCTTATTTAAACAGAATATGTTGAACATATTTTTAACTCTTGGTGGCTCAGGGTTATCATTATAAATATCAGTTATTACACTGTACATACCCTCAAGAACTACTATACTGTAGATATTTATTTGCCCCTGTGATATTTGTAGTCCTATATGACTATTTATTACACATTTTCCTTCTGTTGTCAGATATCTTTCCCCCCCTGGACCTTGGTACTTTAATTCTGTAGCCCTAATTTTACTTTCAGTTCTCTGTGTTAGAACCTGAAAGTCATTCATCCTCTCCTTTTAATTCTACTATCTGGGACTTTTATAATAGCTGATTGCTATTGTGGGTTCTTTTCCTCTTATGATTGTGCTCATGGTTTGTATTGTATGTTTTTGAGGTTTATGGAGGCCTTATTTTCATTACCATTTTAGTGGGTCATTACTTTAAAATATGTTAGAGTAATGATCAATAATTCTGGTTTTGTGATACTCTTAGGCCTCTCCAATTATTTTGAAGAATGCAATTTTTAAAACAGTTGTGTAATGTCTGGCATTTTTAGAAGTGGGGAAGGCGGAAGTCTTGAAAAGTCAAAGAAATAATGAGAGAGCCCTTCAGAGGATGGAAGTCACTTGTAGTGAGGACTTATTTATTTTTCCCAGTGGCAATGAAATCAATTAGCTTGATGAAGCTATAGTTGATCCCCAATAAATCCTTGGTGCTTGGTTGACACCGTGCCATTCTTTGTCTCATTAAAATGCTTGACAGCTTTAACCTAAGAATTCCAGATTGAATTTAAAGAGACCTGGGTTCTAGACCTGGATCTGGCATGTGTAACATGTGTGTTCCATGTAGAAAAATGCTTTCTTCAGGCACTGAACAGCAGGAAATGCAGGTATTATGACTGGGTGATTCTCTTGGGACAAGATACAAGCTCAAGGCCTTAGAGAATCTTTCAGTGGGAAGAAAAGAGAAATTTTTCCCCCTATAATGGTTTTGGAGGCCAAAGTTTTAGAAAAGAGGGATGGAAAAGCATGGGAAAGACCTGAAGACAGGCATGTTAGTATTCCAGGGGTTGTCGTTTAGAAAAGCAGCATTTGACTTGTTCTGCCTGGCCCCAAGGGCAGAATGAGCAGTAACGGGTAGAAGTTCAGAGGAGCCAATTGAAACTGGTTGCAAAAAGAAACTTTAGCCTCACAGTGGAGTGGGTGAGATTGCTTCTTCATCAGGAAGTCTTTATGCAGGGACCAGTGGTCCCCTTGGCAGCAGTATGATCAAGGGGCTTTGAGATCATTACAATATAGACCAGATGGTCTCTTCCTGATTTTTAGATTCTATGATTAATTAATAACACAATCTTGACCAAATAAGTCTCTTTACCTCCCTCTGCCTTAGATTTTTCATCTGTTAACATGAGGGGATGGGAATAGATAATGTTTACAATCTCTTTCAATTCTAAGGCCATATGATTAACATTTCTGCAGGGCATGAGGCATGCCCACAAGGCATACTAATGCTTGGTATTTCACATGGTTAAAGCACAATTTGAGTATTAATTTCATGACAGTAAGTTAACGTGTTTCCATTAGTACTATGAGAATAAATACCTTTGCTAAATAACAGAGAGAGAGCGAGCTAGTATATGTGTATGTATAATGCTTATATGTATTAGATTTTATAATATGGACTTTGTGACCCTGGGCAAGGCACTTAAACCCTCATGACTCCAGACAATTTCAAATTGCAGAGAAGGTGCCAACTTGTACTGGTAGAATAAATTTCCTCATGTGGGAGTTCTTCATGAAATCGAGGTCCAGTCCCTGTCCTTATCCCATGTTGTGAATTGCATTTGAGAAACTAGTGGGGACTGTTTTTAAGTTAATGAAACTCTTCAAAAGAGGTCAGATGATGTGGAAGAACAAGAAAAATAAGTCTTTTTATAGCCTTTGCCCTGTTTTTGAGGAATCTTCTAATTTCTTCCCCTTAGGTGAAAAGTTTGAAAGTGTTATTCCCTCCTAGAAGGAGCTGATGTCAGTGCTCTGACCTGATGCCAGATAAAACCCAATATGAATTATTTCAAACTGTTTATGACTTATTAGATTCTTTTTCGTTGTATCTTTATTTACTACAAGGAGAAATAAAATCACAACAAGGCCTTTGACAAAGTAGGTAAAAGAACTTATATAAATTTGCCAAAAAAAATTGACCTTGTTATGTTGTTGGTTTTTTGTTGTTCAGTTGTTTCAGTCATGTCCAACTTTTTGCAACCCCATTTGGGGTTTTCTTGGCAAAGATACTGGGGTGATTTGCCATTTCCTTATCCAGCTCATTTTACAGCACATGTACAAACAGGATTAAGTGACTTGCCCAGGGTCACACAACTAGTAAGAGTCTGAAGCCAGATTTGAATTCAAGTCTTCGAGTCCAGGCCCAGCTCTCTATCTACTTTACCACTTAGCTGCCGAGATCTGGTTATAGGATACCAAACATCTTTAGATGTTTTGGATGTAAACAACATAGGTAACTGGTCCACTGGATACTTGATTCTAGTAGTCCACTTTTTTTTTACTGTATTCTTTTCTCAGAAAGTACTAATATATATTACTCTCATTTTTCCCTTTTGCCTTTGTACATGTACAGGTGAATGTCCTTTGCAAAGTGTATGTTTCCTTACTTTATTTAACCTCAAAATCAGAATTCAAGGAAGTTGACTGACACTGATTTGTGTATGATTCTGTGATTATTGTCACTAAAATTATGAAAAATTCTAATTGAGATGACTTTCTAGCTTTGTATAGAAAAGGAGCAGCATGAAAAAGATAAAATGATTCCACTATTTACCTTAGATATGGAAAAATTAATGGTTTTCCCTTTTTCTGAGCATGGCTACTTGAATGATTCCTATTTCTTATCCCTCCTTCCTCCTAAATTGTCTTTTACCATCTTATTTGCTTTCTCAAGCCTAAATATTTCTACACTTATAATTTTGTTTGTGTGGATACTCTTTTTACTGATGGAGATCACAATTCTCAGTAAGTACTTTAGTAGATGGTTTCAAGAATTTCTTTAGGCAGAAAAAAATCATCATTTCATATCCAGGAGTTTGATGATGAATCTCTCCAAATTTAGCAAGGCTTGTCCTCATACAATAAAGTTATGTACAGTCCATCATTGTTCTTGGTGTAGGACCCACCATAGTTCGTGTTCACTGGCCTAGCTTTCAAGAAAAGGGTAGGAATAAATGTGTTATGTTCTTTACGCTGTCAATCCTTCAATTATGTTGTCTAGGAAAGGGCCTAAAGTGAACAAGTTAAGGAATAGATGTATGTTACCTTGGGACCTGTATCATGTGTGAGATTTGGGATAAGGAGAGAGAATATAGCTTAGAAATAGTGTGTGACTGACCTCAGGAATAGTACTAAGATCAGAAACAGAGCCAGAAATACATTGCTGTGATTCTATTCTGTTTTATTAAAATTTATTTTTTGTTTCCTTTGTTTTGCTAAAAAATTTACTTGTTATGTTTCATTTGAGGAACTATAAACTTGCAACTAGGTGGCCCAGTGGATAGAGTGCTGGGCCTGAAGTCAGGAAGACTCTTCTTCCTGAATTCAGACCGGGCCTCATACTCTTTCTAGCAGTGTGACCCAGGGCAAGTCATTTAACCCTGTTTGCTTCAGTTTCCTAATCTGTAAAATGAGCTAGAGAAGAAAATGTTAAAGCCTTATCTTTGCCAAGAAAATCCCAAATGGGGTCATGAGGAATTGGACAGGACTGAAAAACTACTAAACAACGAAAACAAGAAATACCTGCCCAGTGAAGAAAATTTTTGATAGCTTTAGAGTTTCATCAAAGTCCAGTATATAGTTGAGGTAGTTAGTATCCCCCTATACATGATGTGTGCTAGATATACAGAGTATTTCAGTTATGTGCCTACTTCCTTTATTTTAAAAAATTTTGTATTGTCACTTTATTCACACTGTTTAACATCTCTGTGCATAAGCTTCCATCTCTGTGAGATGGTGACAATATTTTTCTGTTTGTGAAATGTTTGAGCTACACTTATGTAAGAAGACTTATAGAAGTATGGAGCTTGTTTATTATAACTTTTGGTACCATGAGTAGAAGAGCTGTTGAATGATATGAATATAATTTGTCACTACAGTATTAACAGTCAAAAATGTATACCCAAAAGTAAGTAGAACTCAACTAGGATTACCTTTTTGTTTTTATAATTAAGAAATTAAAGACTGAGAGTTCTCGCACTTCTAGCTACTGTAAGCAGAATCGTAAAGTACTTAGAGGTTGTTGGCTTTTTGTTGTTATTAATTTTTCCCCCCAAAGACAGTATCTGCTGGGTTGCCTAGGTGAAGGCCTGGAGAAGGAAGGGTTATCCACAAACTGAGAGAGTTTATGATGGCTTAGTGATTTGCTGATTGATTTCATTTGCTGTCAGTTAAGGCTCTCTTAATGTCAGTTTTCTTTGCATAATGCCTTGAAATAAAGACTGATGAAGTTCTTCAGATTGATGCCGCTTACATAAACTGACCCTGATTTGCCCTATTCTGCATGACAATTTAAATGACAGCAGTTAGAGGGAAATATAGCAATGAATATGCAACTCAAGGATTAAGGAAGATTCAATAAATCCTTCAAAACCTAGATCTTGGCATAAAACAATCTCTTTTAGTTTATAGTTGTCCAAAATTTTACTAAACAGACCATCATTTCTCCTAAGCATCTATATTCTTGAAGTAAAGAAAGGACAGGATAAAAAATTAACATAATCTCAGATACAATATGCTAATATATTATAAATATACATATTATGTGACATATGTATAACTTACTATATAGATATACCTAAAACATGTACACATATACACTTACATATACAGTTACATGTATATTATAGATAATGATGTATACATAGGCACCTGTTATATCTATATTATACTTACATATTATATGTACATATATTTCCTTATATTATTTAAAAATAGAGTTCATATGTAGGACTCTTATCTGTCCGTTGGCCTATCTTTGTCCATTCATTGGATTTCTTAAAACTCTTCATAATGTTCCCCCTCCTACTTTTTTTAATTGTCTTATGTTTTATGCCCCTCCAAGCATTCTGTGGTCCAGTGATAGAGACCTGCTTTCTATTACTCTCACATGACATTCTACCTCTCACCTCCTTGCCTTTGTTGGCAGTCTTCTATGCTTAGAATCTTATTTCTCCTTGCCTCTACCTCTTGACACCCTTGGCATCTTTCAAAATTCAGCTCACAAGCCACTTTCTGTAGGAAGCCTTGCTGGACCCTTCAGTCACTTGAATTTTCCCCTCTAAAGTTAACTCTTCAACTTCATATGTATCTTGGATGTTCCCATTTGCTCACAAGTTGTGTCCCACATTAGAATTGTAAGCTCCTTGAAGACATGAATTGTTTTCATATTTTCCCCTTTCTTTGTATCCCTATCACTTAGCATTGTGTCTGGCACATTGCATGCACTTAATAATATTTTTTAATTTCCTAGTTAAATAGGTAGCAGTTTTTCATTCAGTGCTCAAAATTCTTATTGAACCAGATTCATAAATAGCAACTTATTAGAGGATTAACTGCAGATATAACTTCCTGAAAGATTTATCAAATTATATCCCAGTGTCTTTAGCTTATGGAGCTTCCTAAAGATTAAGGTGTTTTCCAAAGTTACCTAACTTGTATCCAGAAAAGAGTATGGAACCAGGAAGTTCTGTTTTGTTACAGTGGTGCTCTGGGACAGCTTTTTGCCTAGAGGTTTATTTTAATAGGTGTACTCCCAAGTGGACATGAAAAAAAAGTATACAAGAAAATAGCCAACTGTGGATTGTCTTTTGCTTGTGGCTGGTGTGAGGGAAAACTCTGCACAGGTCTGAACGGGGTCTATGACACATGAAAATAAGACAGATATGATTCCTATATTTGCACTCAGGAAATAGAACATTTTTATTTTCCATTTATCTAGTAATGTTGCTCACTTTCACAATCTAAATTCTAAGGTCAGAGAAATTGTTTTTGATACCACCTATATCCATATGGAAAAGTTATCATTTATTAATTAAAACATGCAATTTCATATAAATAGGTAAAACAAATAATTGAAATACAAAATGTCTCTATGATGTATGAAAGAATTGTACTTTTATATTAAATAAAAACATTTACTCCAGAAAGATGTTATATTTTATTATTCTGTTTTGCTAACTATCAGAGATGAAATATTTAAAGTTTAAATTTATACACTTCTAAACAGAGAGGGAGGAATACCCTCTGCATAAAGTTGCCCTTGACAGATGCTATTGCACAATAATTTCATTTATACATTATAAAAAATCCTTCTAGGAAAGTTTCAGAGAGCCAGTTTAATGCCAATTGCCTAATCACCTTTTCATTATATTGTTCCCATTAAACTTTCTACCTCCCTATACTAGTGTTTTGATGAACATTGTATCAGAGGAATTGGTGCTATTTAGGGTATGGCTATATATGAGAATATACTTATATACGTAAACCTCTATGAAAAGTGAAAGATACTTTTCTTGGGATATCTTTGTTGAAAAATGACTAATTCCTTGGTACCAAATGTTTAATAAACAGAAAAATTACAAGTATCAAACTCTGGAAAGATTTTAATTGATCGTTCAACGTAGAACTATAAGTTGCAAGTTTGGTTTTAAATCAAGGATTCTTTTTCTAAAATTAAATTTTATTTTCAGTCACCTTCTCTTTCTCCCAATTGAGTAAGGAAGAAAAATAAAACCCCTGTTACACACATGTATAGTCAGGCAAAACAAATTTCCTCATTAGCCATATTTTTTTTTAAAAAAGTCATTTTTCACTCTCTATTAGGAAGTGAGTAGTATGTTTCATCCTTAGTTGTCTGGAATTTTGGTCAGTCATTATGCTGATCAGAGTTACTAAGTCTTTCAAAGTTGTTTGACTTTACAATTTTGTTGTTGTATAAATTGTTCTCCCAATTCTGTTGATTTTACCAAGTTTCATCAGAAACCATCATAGCACAATAGTATTCCATTACATTTATATACCATAACCTAATTGATGCATATCTGCCCTCAATTTCCAATTCTTTGCAACCAAAAAGAGTTAGAAATATTTTTGTTCATTGTTACTTGTGCTTAAGACTCATCCCTCCCTTAATTTGCTCTCCATCTAATTCCTTCTTCTTCTTTTTCCCCTTTCCCTTTTATTTCCTTGTTGAGCAAATTATATTTCCATACTCAACTCTATGTATGTATTCTTTCCTTCTTTTACCAGTTCAGATGAGAATCAAGTTCAAATGTCAACTACTCCCCTCACTCCTGCCTCTTCATTTGTATAGGTATCTATTTGCACACCTCAATAATATGAGATAATTTTCTCTAACCTTCTCCCTTCACCCCTCTAGTCTATTCTCTTTCCCCTCCCTTTTAACATCATCAAGGCAGTGGAACTACTCTCAGGTCTTCCATCTAATTAGAATCCCTCTCTGATCCCTAATGATAATAGGATTCAGAGTAGCATCATCCTTCGGTATTAGAATGTTTAGTCCATTATGATTGTTCATTCATGTTTTTACCCTTTTATATTTCTCTTGACTCATGTGTTTGTACTTCAAAGTTCTGTGTAGTATTAGTCTTTTCATCATGAATGTTTGGAAATCTTCTACTTCATTAGAAGTTCATTTTCCTCTGTAGGATTAATTACAGTTTTACGAGGTAAGTTGTTCTTGGTTTTAAGGGTACTTTTTTGCCTTATGGAATATTGTACTTCAAGCTCTCTGCTTCTTTATAATGGTAAATGCTAAATTGTGTGTGATCTTGAGTGTAGTTCCTTTGTACTTGAATTCTTTTTTGTCTGTTTGCAAGATTTTTTCCTTGAGTTGAAAGCTCTGGATTTTGTGTGTAATGTTGCTGGAAGTTTCCATTTTGAATTCCATTCTTTCTGTTTTTCACTTTGCTCTTGTTTTAAAAGGCCTGAGAAATTTTCTTTTAAGATTTCTTGAAATATGATATGTAGACTCTTTTTTTAATCCTGGCTTTTAGGTGATCCAATGATTTTTAATTTTTTTCTTTTCAATTTGTTTTCTAGGTCATTTGTTTTTACTATGAGATACTTTCTGCACTGCTACGAGCAATTTGGTTTTCTCTGCCTACTCCATAGTATAGAAGCAAGTGTTGAAATGGTTAACTGCCTCACTCCCACATAAGGGGTTTTACTGAATGAGATGAGAATGCTAGAGGGAAAAAAATGGCAAAGAAAGAGGAACTATGGAATAAAGAATTGGAAAAGGAATGAACAGATTGGCATAAGAGATAAAGAAAACTTTACTCACCAAACAAAATCCCTGAAAATTAGAATGGACCAAATAGATGATAATGACAAAGCAAAATAAAGTGTAAACTCATCATATGAGTACTAGTTTTAGTATAAGTTTTTTAATCAGCCTTTTCTTTTTTATATCACCCATTTCCCTTATTCTGTTCCCTTTCCCCATCTCAGAGAGTGATCACATATAGCAAAAGTATTTTTAAAATATAAAAAAGAGAAAAAATCAGCATCGCCAATAAAATACATCAAAAAAATCTAAAATATATGTGCTGTGCAACATTTGTGGACTTTTGCAAAGAGATGGGATGGAAGTGTCTTCTTATATCTCTTCTTTCAAGTCATGTTTGTTCTTTATAATTTTGCAACATTCGCTTTTGATGTGTGTGTGTGTGTGTGTGTGTGTGTGTGTGTTTGGTTTTCTTTCTGTTTATATTGTTGTAGTAATTGTGTGTATTGTTTTCTTGGCTCTCCTTCACTCTGCATCAGTTCATATAGATCTTTTCATACTTCTCCATATTCCGCATATTCATAATTTCTTTTAGCACATTAATATTTAATTATACTCATACATTCCAATTTATTTAGACACTTCCTAATTAAGGACCATTTCCTTTATTTCCAATTCTTTGCTATTACAAAAAGTTGCTATAAATGTTTTGATTTATATAGGAACTTTCTTTTTGTCAATGATCTCCGTAAGCTATTAGCGTAATAATGAAATTTCTGGATCAAGAATTATAGCCTTTTTCATTTCTTTATTTTAATTCCAAATTTCTTTCCAAAATGATTGCACCAATTCACAGTTCCTTTAAAATGCCCCAGTGTGCCTTGTTTTTCTTCCCACATTCCCTCCAACCTCAAGTGTTTCCTTCTTTTGCCATCTTTGCCAGTTTGCCGGGTATGAAGTTGTTTTAATGTACATTTCCCTTATTTTTGATAATTCCCCTTTTGCATGAGTGAGACATACTTTCTTGCCAATATTCCAAGTTTCTTGGGCTAAAAGATTGTTTCACCCTATCTTTTTGCTGGCTCTGCTATTCCAGGATTTGTTTGGGGTTCTATTTTTTGGTGGTTTAAGGTGAATATGGGAGAATTGCGGTGATTTACTGCTTACTCCACCATCTTGGAGTCTTCTTTCATGTTATAAGTTTATAATTCTTATTTTGAGAATTGTTCATATTCTTTGGCCACTTATCTATCTATTGGGGAATGGAGCTCTTATCAGAGAAATTTGATACAAGGATTTTTTCTTTCCCTTTCAGTGGTTTCCCTTCTCATCCTAGGTGGATTAATTTTTTTAGTGCAGAAACTTTTAAGTTTCATGTAATAGAAGTTTTATCTTTTGTAATTGCTCCTGTTTGGTTAAGAATATACCTCTGCTCATAGTTTAGGGAGGTATGGCATTTACTTCTCTAATTACATTGTAGGATGTACTTTAAAATATTGAGTTCACATGTCTGTTTAGAATGTATCAGGGAATATAGTGAAAGCTATTGGCCTACACCTAATTTATGCTACACTGCTTTCCAGGATTCCCAGCAGGTTTTTTTTTAAATCATATAGCAATTCTTTCCTAAGTAATTTGTGTTTTCTGATGTATCTAAAATTAGATTATTATGTTCCAGTGTTTCTGATTCTCCTTTGTCTATTCTGTTCCATTAATGTACTTCTCTATTTTTTAGCATATAACAGATGGTTTTATGACTTCGGTTTTCTAATATAGTCCAAGGTCTAGAAATACTATTCCCCTTTATTCTCATTTCTTTTCATTATTTCCTGTGATAGTTCAGATCTTTTGTTTTTCTAATTGAACTCTGTGATTTTTTCCCAAGTTGTATAAAGTATCTTTGAGGAGCCACCATCTGGGAGCCAAGATGGTGGAGTAAGCAGTAAATCACCGCAATTTTCCCATATTCACCTTTTACTAGCTGTGTAACCTTGGGCAAGTCACTTAACCCCAATTGCCCTGCCTTACCCCCTCCAAAAACAAAACAAAACAAGAATTGAAGAAGACTTTAGAGATCATTTCATCTAGTGCCCCCATTTTGCAGATAAAGAAAATGAAGTCTAGAGAGTGATTTACCAAGGTCACAAAGGTATTAAGTGGTAAATCCTGAATAGGAATCTAGGTCTTCTGATTCCAAACTTAGTGTACTTTTTTTTTACTTGAAGGAAATTTTTTTATTTTCTTTTTTTAAATTATTTAATTTATTTAATATTTTTAGTTTTCAGCATTGATTTTTCGCAAGAGTTTTAATTAAAAATTTTCTCCCCATTTCTACCCTCCCCCCACTCCAAGATGGCATATATTCTGGTTGCCCCGTTCCCCAGTCAGCCCTCCCTTCTGTCACCCCACTCCACCCCCCATCCCCTTTTCCCTTACTTTCTTGTAGGGCAAGATAGATTTCTATGCCCCATTGTCTGTATATCTTATTTCCTAGTTGCATGCAAAAACTTTTCTTTTTGAACGTCTGTTTCTAAAACTGAGTTCCAAGTTCTCTCACCTCTTCCCTCCCCACCCACCCTCCCTAAGAAGGCAAGCAATTCAACATAGGCCACATGCGTATCATTATGTAAAACCCTTCCACAATACTCATGTTGTAGAAGACTAACTATATTTTGCTCCTTCCTATCCTGTCCCCCTTTATTCAGATTTCTCCCTTGACCCTGTCCCTTTTTGAAAGTGTTTGTTTTTGATCACCTCCTCCCCATATCTGCCGTCCCTTCTATCGTACCCCCCTCCCTTTTTATCTCCTTCCTCCTCCTTTCCTATGGGGTAAGATACCCAATTGAGTGTGTATGTCATTCCCTCCTCAGGTCAAATCCGATGAGAGCAAGATTCACTCATTTCCCCTCACCTGCCCCCTCTTCCCTCCCAAAAGAACTGCTTTTACTTGCCACTTTTATGCAAGATAATTTACCCCATTCTATCTCTCAATTTCTCCCTCTCTCAATATATTCCTCTCTCATCTCTTAATTTGACTTTATTTTTTTAGATATCATCCCTTTATATTCAACTAACCCTGTGCCCGCTGTCTATATATATGTATATTCCCTTCAGCTACCCTAATACTGAAGTCTCATAAATTATACACATTGTAGGAATGTAAACAAAACAATTCAACTTTAGTAAGTCCCTTATGATTTCTCTTTCTTGTTACCTTTTCATGCTTCTCTTGATTATTGTGTTTGAGAGTCAAATTTTCTATTCAGCTCTGGTCTTTTCATTGAGAAAGCTTGAAAGTCCTCTATTTTATTGAAAATCCATATTTTGCCTTGGGGGATTATACTCAGTTTTGCTGGGTAGGTGGTTCTTGATTTTAATCCTAGCTCCATTGACCTCTGGAATATCGTATTCCAAGCCCTTCAGTCCCTTAATGTAGAAGCTGCCAGATCTTGGGTTATCCTGATTGTGTTTCCACAATACTCAAATTGTTTCTTTCTGGCTGCTTGCAGTATTTTCTCCTTGATCTGGGAACTCTGGAATTTGGCGACAATATTCCTAGGAGTTTTCTTTTTGGGATCTTTTTAAGGAGGTGATCTGTGGATTCTTTCAATTTCTATTTTACCCTCTGGCTCTAGAATATCAGGGCAGTTCTCCTTAATAATTTCTTGAAAGATGATATCTAGTCTCTTTTTTGATCATGGCTTTCAGGTAGCCCAATAATTTTTATATTACCTCTCCTGGATCTATTTTCCAGGTCAGTGGTTTTTCCAATGAGATAGTTCACACTGTCTTCCATTTTTTTTATTCCTTTGGTTCTGTTTTATAATATCTTGATTTCTCATAAAGTCACTAGCTTCCACTTGCCCCAATCTCATTTTTAAGGTACTATTTTCTTCAGTGGTCTTTTGTACCTCCTTTTCCATTTGGCTAATTCTGCCTTTCAAGGCATTCTTCTCCTCATTGGCTTTTTGGAGCTCTTTTTCCATTTGAGTTAGTCCATTTTAAGGTGTTATTTTCTTCAGTATTTTTTTGGGTCTCCTTTAGCAAGTCATTGATTTGTTTTTCCTTATTTTCCCACATCACTCTCATTTCTCTTCCCAGTTTTTCCTCTACTTCTCTTACTTGCTTTTCCAAATCCTTTTTGAGCTTTTCCATGGCCTGAGACCAATTCATGTTTTTCTTGGAGACTTTTGATGTAGGCTCTTTGACTTTGTTGACTTCTTTTGACTATATGTTTTGGTCTTCTTTGTCACCAAAGAAAGATTCCAAAGTCTGAGTCTGAATCTGAGTCTGTTTTCACTGCCTGGCTATGTCCCCAGCCAACTTACTTGACCCTTGAGTTTTTCGTTGGGGTATGGCTGCTTGTAGAGTATAGAGTACTTTGTCCCAAGCTTAAAGGTCTGTGCTGTTGTTTTCAGAGCTATTTCTACACAGCAAGCTCTGCCACACCAGCACTACTCCTCCCTGCTGAACCAGCAACCTGGACTTGACTCAGATCTAAGCTGGCTCTGCACTCCTGCTCTGATCCGCCACTTAATTCCTCCCACCAAGTGGGCCTGGGGCTGGAAACAACTGCAGCTGTAGCTCTGTAGGCAGCCTCAGAGCTGCATCACCTCCACTGCCCCACGGGGCAGTGATTGAACCGTGAACTCCTTTCACTCTGTCCCAGCAGCTTTTCCCATTAACCTTCTCTGTTGTCTTTAGAGTTTGTGGGTTGAGAAGTCTGGTAACCGCCACAGCTCACTGATTCAGGGCGCTAGGGCCTGTTCCGCCCGGCTCCCAGTCTGGTTGGTGCAGGTGCAATTCACACTGGGCTCTGCTCCGCTCCGCTCTCAGTTCCGTGCGATAGACCTTACCTTGTGACCATCCAAGCTGTCCTGGGCTGGAGTCCTGCTTCCCTCTGCTATTTTGTTGGTTCTGCAGTTCTTGAATTTGTTCAGAACCATTTTTATAGGTGTTTGGAGGGACCTGGGAGGGAGCTCACACAAGTCCCTGCTTTCTAGCTGCAATCTTGGCCCAAAATTAGTGTGCTTTTACTGTTGCAGACTCCTATCCAGATATACACAGTTAACACATACAAGCTGAACATTTATATTTATATTTATATTTAGATATGTCAGAAGAGGCTTAAGTTTTTGGTATGGTATGAGTGTCATATTCTCTTCTTGAAAAGTTAAGGCATTATACATATACATATATATATGTATATATATATATATATATATAAGAAATAAACATGTATTTAAACAAACTTATGGGGTAAACAGTCATTCATCAAATAGTTACATCTAAAGCACATATTGCTAAAAATGGAATTTGGTGTTCATGTGATTTAAAGTATAGCTTACCTGTAAATAGCAAAGGCTTGTGCAGTCTCTCATGAATGAGTATAAATATCTACTTCCTCTTGTTTGGAAATGGTTACTCACTTTTAGTTAGCCCCTTCCTTAGCATAAAGAGATGATTTGTAAATAAGAAGGTAGACTTTTGATGGAGATAAAGCAACTTTCCATCTTGATATTGTGAGAGATAGTATGGAATATAATGGATAGATAGAGTACTGAATTTGGAATCAGGACACCTGGTTTTAAATCTTACTTTTGTTGTTGTTCATTCATTTCAGTTGTGTCTGACTCTTCGTGACCTCATTTGGGATTTTCTTGGCAGAGACACTGGAGTGGTTTGCCATTTCCTTCTCTAACTTATTTTATAGATGAGGAACCTGGGGCAAACAGGGTTAAGTGACTTTCGGTCATATAGCTAGTAAGTGTCTGAGGCCAGATTTAAACTTAGGAAGATGAGTCCACCTGACTCCAGGCCTGGCACTATCCATTGCACCAGGAAGCTACTCTGTATCTCACTTTAGACTCTTAGTAACTGTTTAATCATAGACAAGTCACTTAACATTTCAGAACCTTGGTTTCCTCGTCTGTAAAATATGGGTAATTTTACTTGTATTACTAATAGAGTCATTGAGAAGTAAGCTCTGTAGAAACCCTAAAGCATTATAAGAAAGGTAAATTATTAATTATATATTTTTAGACATGATCAGTACACACATTTTCTTGAAGAGCTCACCAGAGATTATTGATTGGAAATACTATTCTTGTAGATGTATTTGATAAATGATATCTTCTGTATTAAAAATAACTCACATAGGCATATCAATTTATGCTTATAAATGACTTTGCATATATTAGTTTATTTAACTTGACTTAAACTGTTTTATCAAGTAGTTTCTTAATTAGGTCTTGTTAAACTTGACTAATGAAGATACAACCAAGTCAGTTAAGGTCTCTGTCATCATGAGATTTCTGTCCCAAATCAACTGCTTAGCATTTCATGTTGTTCTTTTTCTTACATGATACTTTTCCATGAAATTGCTTCATTTTGACCAGACATGCAAAGGTCATGAAGATACACCCAAATTTAATCTCTTGTGTAAGTCTACATCTTCAAATAAAATGGCAGCCAATTATCAATATGGTATAGCTTCTCAATTCTAACATGTTTTAATAAATTGGCTGCATGGGTAGAGAGTATAGAAATAAATGGTTAGGATGAATTCTACAGCCCACAGAAACAGATAAGTGCATGAATCATTGGATCATAGATTTAGAGTTAGAAGAGAACTTACCAGCCGCCTAGTCTAACCCACTTAATTTTAATTACCTTCACATATTATAAATAAGTACACTTTCTGAGGAGTGGGTGAGGTTTAATATACTTTTTCACTATTGTACATCTTTAAAAGTTGAGAATTCTGTTGTTACAATTTGATATAATGAGAGCTTTCACATAAATGAAATACATTTAAGGCCCTTGAAAGTTTTTTATTCGTTATGTGTTGTATCATTGCTCCGTAGAAATCCGTATGTAATAATAAGAATAACAATAACATTATATTTTAAAGCAGAGGTGTGAGACAGGAAGCCTTGAAGTTATGTGTGACCCACAATACTTCTGAGTGTGGCTTAAATCAGATTAAAATGTAATTGTGAAATCTTTAACAAAATAAATAAAAATACAGTAACACATAGGTAATATTAATATGTTATCTTCTGTGTCAACATGTCCTACAGGGATCCTTATGTATGGTTGAGTGACCCCTGTTTCTTTTGAGTTTTACACTATTGCTTTAAAGTTTACAAAGTACTTTAAATATATTATCTTATTAGAGTTTCATGCAACAACCATGAGAGTATAAGTACTGCAGACATATTATCCTCATTGTACTTATAAGCAAACTGAGGCTCAGAAAGTTAAGTTTCTTGCCCATAGTCACACATCTAGTAAGTATCAGAGGCACAGTATGTAAGCCGGTATTCTATGACTAAGTCCATTACTCTTATCTGTGATGGCAAGCTGTCTTCAGTTGCTCTCAGCTAATGATAATTAAAATGTAAAGTAGCAAGAAAAATGTATTCATTGTTATGTTTGGCAATAACATTATAGAATTAAAATACTAATAATTCACTAAAATATAATTCACAATCAGAATTAAAATGATACACGTTACTAATCACCCAATGTATAAAAGAGAGTCTTTAAAAAGCTAGTTTAAATATTATGGGCAATACATTCCTTTTGTTTTAAGATCAAGGACAATATTTATCATGATTCAAGTATCATATAAATACTTTGTATTTCATTTACATGTAGCATTTATGTACTAGATATTACCAAAATTCATTAAAAATTTCGGAACACATACTCATCTGAAGACTCTTATTGGTCATTTTTTGTTTCAAAATGAAAGACTGTACCATAAATACAATTTTCTCTCTAAGGTTACAAATTATTTTGGAATCTACAAATCCAACATCGCTATATAAAGCTTTA